>NC_140931.1:101271640-101871640 GCF_014529385.1 Adiantum capillus-veneris | reverse complement strand
AAATGATAAAGTGGAAGAGAGAGTGTGGCTACATAGCATGGAAAAACTGGGGTCCACTAATAAAATCATAGCTCACAGCTCGTAGCTCAAAAAAATATGAAAAAATTTGAGGCAAAAGTTCGGCCCACGAGCTAAAACTTTTGTTTGTATCACCTTTTCAAATTCGGAGAGCAAGTGAACTTTAAAAATTCAGCAAAACCGACCGTTTTTTTCCATTGCACAAGGTCCTTGTGGGGTCCTTCTTTGGATGATTCTTTTGAATACCTCCAAGAGTGAGCCCTCCATAGTGCATGTATGCATGCCACCTACCCTTGACCTTATTTGGTAGGTCTATAATTGAAGATATTGTTGAGATTATGATATAAGTGAATAGTACAACTAAGAAAATCAAATATTGAGGGGTCTAAAAAATATGTACATGTCAAATATAAATAATATAAGTGGAAAAAATATAAAGGGGTCAAAAGAAATCTCTCTCATTATGAGGCTACCATAAAAAGATAAATATTCTTGGTGTTCTAATTTTTTAGAAAAAAACAAAATAGATGTAGGAAGGGACAAATCACAATAGTGAAAAAATATACACATAAATAAAACTAGTTTTTTTTGGATTTTTGTTGGGGTGGAGTGACACCAAATATAAGAGAAGCTTACATGTCTAAGAGGTGAAACCCCCATAACTCAATATGGGTGCTCTATGCTCATTGTTCACAACTCTATCCTCATGTGGTACTTGCATGTGTCTCTGGGGGGTTGTTCTATGACCCATTAGCATATTTGTTGCATGTGATCAAGCAAAATAAAAAAATGCGAGGAACTCTGCTTCAATTAATTGGGACCACACTAGAACAAACATAACACAATCAACGAAACTTAATTAACAGGCACAGTGCCTTTTTGTGCTTGCAAACAAAGAAAAATTATAGCACAGTGAAAGGAACCTAACACACAAAGCGTCAAACAGCTCTCGCGGTCAAACCGCATGTCTGTTTGCCACCAAACTTCACGAGCGGCTTTCCTAGACCATCAACAACCAAGTCCTATGGTGGTAGACCACCATAAATCAACGAAGACATGTAAACGCAACCACGGGTGCTTCTAGAGAGACAAATTGCCAAATGAAGCTCCGGTGAAGCCAAAGTCGACAAAAACCATACGACAAGGATCCCCAAGGGATCGGGAAGCTATGGAGACCAACATCAAGAAATTTCATCGCCAGAAAGCACTCCAAAAGTCAGAAACCAGCTCAGAGGCTCTGAAATCCACACAGGGAGTTAAAGAGTATGAAAAATGGTAAGAAAAATTGTGGTAATGGTGAGGCAATGTACATAGCATAAATAACACACACCTAGGTAGAAATATTTAAATAAATACCAAAATAATTATGAAAAAATCTTTTATTTAGGCCCTATATACAAAGAAATATTTACATACGCATGGGCCATAATATACTTATATTTTTTTATTTTTTTGGGTCAACTAGCCCAATGACTAGCTAATTGAGGGTTTTTAAAGAAGATATGGGAAAAGTCCTGTGACTCACGCACGCCTATGTACAGTGAAATGGTAGGGATAGCCACAATGTTTGGGTGATTTTGGTAGGGTGAGGTAACTCACTGTGGCAATTACAAAGAGCCGAAAAACGGCTATCATTAGCCCTCCCCCTGGATGATGGTATATTCATGTACCATCATAGAGCATCTTTTCCAAAGAGAGTGCTTCGGAGTCCTTGACGAGATTTTTATTGTTTGGCCCCTCAGAATTTTGGCTAGAGTTACACTCATGCTTCATGTAACAATACTTACATGAGACAGTGGCCTTTTGACAGATCTTTGGTAGATCCTTTGGTAGAAGGCGACTCAAATAGGGCTTCAAGCGATACCCGTTTACTTTCCTGGAGTGCTCTTTACCATTCAAGTCCATAAGCTGATAGTAACTTGAATTGAAAGCCTTCTTGACTATGTATGGCCCTTGCCATCTTGTTTCAAATTTGGCATCAAAACGATTATCGAGTCGATTGTCATACCTTAGCACAAGATCTCCTTCATTGATGCCTTTGTCCTTCAGTTTCTTGTCAAGCTTCTCCTTTGTCTGTGTGGCTTTCCTCTTATAGCACTCGTATGCTGCTTCTCTTTTCCACTCAAGCTCAGCTAAGGTAAGCAGTCGATCCATCCATACCTCTTGATCATCTTGTGCTCCTTTGCCATGAAGTCGCATTGTTGGAATGTTGAGCTCGATAGGCTGCAAAGCCTCTTGACCATAGACCAAGTGAAATGGTGTGAACTCCGTGGCTTCCCTATATGTGGTTCGATATGCCCACAAGGCACCATCCAAGAAGTCATCCCACAACTTTGTCTTGTTTTTCACCATCTTTCTAATGATGCCTGCAATGACACCATTAGCTTTTTCTACCAAACCATTTGATTGGGGATAGTAGGGTGTACTGTGACGATACGCCCACAAGGCACCATCCAAGAAGTCATCCCACAACTTTGTCTTGTTTTTCACCATCTTTCTAATGATGCCTGCAATGACACCATTAGCTTTTTCTACCAAACCATTTGATTGGGGATAGTAGGGTGTACTGTGACGATGTAGAATGTGAAGTTCTTCATAGACTTCTGTGAGCAATCCCTTTCTAAACCCTGGACCATTATCAGAAACAATCTCCAAAGGTGTGCCAAATCTACAACAAATGTGAGTGTAGACGAATTTTCTCACTGTCTTCTCATTTACCTTTGCCACACTTTGTGCTTCCACCCACCTAGTCATATAGTTTACAGCCACTAGAATGTAGAGTTTACCATTTTTTGTCCTAGGTAGAGGACCCATAGCATCAATGCCCCACTTTTCAAACGGTCCATTTGCAAGCACGATTTGCCTTGGACCATAAACCAATCTTCTATTCCCATTTACCTGACAATTGTGACAACTTTTACACCAATGTTGGACATCCACATGCAGACTTGGCCAAACATACCCCGCAAGCAAAATCTTCTTCACAGTTGATTCTTGGGCAAAATGACTACCACATGCCTCTTCATGCAAACCTTTTAGAATGGCTGGAATTTCCTCGATAGTTGGTACTCTTCTGCACACTTGATCCTTCCCTTTTTGATAGAGGGAGCCTTCTAGGAAGAGATAGAAACTTGCCTTCTTCATGAGTCTCCTCTTCTGAGCCTTCGTGAAGTCTTGTGGAAACTCACCCTCCAAAATGTAGCCAATAATGGGAGCCAATGACTCCAATCCCTGGTATCTCGGTTGCTTGACAGCTGCTGCCACCATGATGACCTGCACTTCTCTCTCAACACATGTAACTGCTTGTTGTGCAAGTAAATCAGCATCTTCATTTTGTTTCCTCGGAATATGATATAGTTGCACTTCTTCAAGCTGATTAAATAGCCTACGGATGGTATGAACTTTGGCCCTTAGTCTTTCATTTTTGCATGCCCAAATGCCTAAAATCTGCTTCACAATGAGAAGTGCATCCCCTTTTACCATGAGATGTTGTATACCATGGCCAATGCATATTTTTAAACCATGAAGTAGTGTGTCATATTCTGCTTCATTGTTGCTAGCTGAACTTGGTAGATTGAACTTCTCTTTCATGACCACCTCTCCACTTGGGTTGAGCAACACTAGCCCTCCCCCTGCTTTTCCTGTGGCTCGACGAAAAGCTCCATCAAAGAACAAGGTAAAAGCATTAGGAATACTTTTTGGTGGTGGCAATGGTAGGGTCTTTACTTCAGGCACCTTAATCTCCTTTTCATGCACCCTATAAGTGAGAATCCCTGCCAATTGTGCACGCACACTATCTTCTACCTTGAAAGAGTATTGAAACTCTTGCAACTCCATAATCCACTTTGAGATCCTAGTACTAAGATTCATTTGAGATGAAACCCAAGGGAACAAATTCTCTGCGGTGAGGATTACAAAAGGTTTTGGGAGCAAGTAGGATCTAAACTTCCTTATCGCAAACATGAGAGAAAGCATCATGAGTTCTGCCTCCGTGTAGCCTCTCTCTAAAGCATTCATGACCCTACTAGCAAAGTAGATGGGTCGCATCCTTGTACTGTGGGGATCTTGTTGTAGCAACACAGCACCAATTGTTTCCCTTCCAACACTAGAGCTAACAAAGAATGTGTACTCCCAATAAGGAGGCATGAGTGTTGGTAGCTCTGACAAAATGACTTTAATGTTACAAAAGTACTCTTCAAGCTCATCAGACCATGCAAATTCTACTTGTTGTGTCAACTTTTGCAAAGGATGAAGCAACTCCGAGGCTAAGTGAATGAAGCGTGACATATACTTCACCTTCTGAATGAAAGAGATGACCTCCTTAAGACTCTTCGGTGATGGGAGCTCAATAAGAGCCTTTGCCTTTGAAGGATCCACTTCAATGCCTTTGTAAGAAACTTTATGACCAAGCAAGATTACTTCATCCTCACCTATATGGCACTTATCGGGGTTGAGTTGACCTCCCATGTCGTAGAGCTTCTTTAAACCTTCTTCTACCCTTTGTAGATGCAATGATTTTGAGCTATAAATACAGAAATCATCAATGAACACCCTAATTGACTTTCCAAAGAATGCTTGAAACACCATATTCATGAAACGTTGGAATGTTGCAGGAGCATTTGTCAGACCAAATGGCATGACTCTAAAAGCATAACAACCCCAAGGAGTGATAAAGGTTGTTTTCAATTGATCCTCCAATGCAATCCCTATTTGAAAGTAACCTGAGTAACCATCGCACACAGTGTACTTCTCATGAACAGCTACCTCATTTAGTATCTCATACTGGAATGGGAGGGGAAAGTGATCTCTTTTTGTTGCCTCATTGAGGGGACGGTAAGCCACACACACCCTCCACTTGCCATTTTTCTTAGGAGTGACAACAACAGGAGAGACCCACTCTGAATTCTCCACTGGATAAATGAAACCTGCTGCTAGAAGCTTTCTTACCTCCTTGAGTAGAGCCTGCTCCTTAATGACTCCTAGCCTTCGTAGCTTTTGAGCCTTAGGTGTGGCCTCTAGCTTCAACTCAATCTTGTGTTGAACAACATCTACTCCATGCACATCGGTGTAGTCTTTAGCAAAAAGCCTCGGAAATTTCCTTAGCACACATTTGAACTCCTCTCTTTCATCCTTTGTAAGTGTTGTAGACAACATACCTTCTAACATTCCTTCATCTTCCACCTTTTGGTTCTCTTGGGAACCTACCTCTTCCAAACCTCGAGAAGAGGTCTCCTGGTTGTTTGGCTTAAACCTTACCCCCATGACTTCAATGGAGGACTCCTCTTCAGTAATGCTGCCGCTACTTTCTTCTTCTGAAGTGTTTTCAGTCCAATCTTCTTCCGTCTCACTTCGAGATGATTCTTCATGGAGCTCCTCTTGGTGTTGCTCCTTCATGTCAAAGACAACCTTCTTGTGATTGTCATTCCTGCAAATTAGCTTTCCACTCTCCCAATCCTGCAAAGCTCGCATTTTCATTAGCCATGGTCTTCCTAGGATAAATGGGTAACCATTTCCCTTGGTAGACATGACATAGAAATCCACTGCCTTCTTAATGCCAAAGGCCTCCACAAAAACATTTTTACAAACGCCTACACACCTAGCCTTGCTATTGTTTTCCATTTTCACTTTGATTTTAGGTGTCTCATGGATGTGCATGCCTAGTTTTTGCATGAGCCCTTCTGTCATGATGCAAATTTGTGCACCCCCATCCACTAGACCTTTCCTAACCAATCTTCCTTTTATGTAACAATCTAGCACAGTTGTAATATCCTCGTTCATTTCAGCATGTGCAATTTTTACAACAGGAAAACTCTCTTTTACCTTTCTCCTAGTGCTAACTGCCTTTGTTAAATCCCTCCTAACTTGTGGGCATAATGCAAGAAACTGAGGCCATGAGATATCAGGACCCTTACCTCGCATGTCTTCCAACAGGTTGTATGGAGCCATACCATGTCCAAGAGGGAAGTCTTGGAGATTGATACGACGTCGAGTCCTCTTAGCTTCCTTGGTCTCCTTTGCCTTCTTGCCTTGTCCATGGTCACTCTGTGATGGGACACCCTCTTTCTCTTTACCTTTTCCTCAGCCACGCTTAATGCCATTTGCTTCCATGTCAACCTCATTTGAGTTTGTCACCTCTACCACATGCACATTTGGATCTGGCAAAGGTGGAACTCCTTCTACCCCTTGTGGAGGTGGTCTTGGTCCATTTGGTCTTTGTAGAAGCCTTGGTTGTTGACCAGTTCCTTCACCTGCATTCATCACTGGGTAATTCAAGTTAGGTCTCCCTGTCTCCCCACGGGGCCAAGGACAATTATACATCCCATGTCCAGACTCTCTGCAATTCCAACATTGCAAGACTCTCCTAGGTCGTGGATCTCGCTCTTCAGACTTCTTTGCTTGTCCCTTTGGACCTACAGCTTGTGCAAGGTGAATTGACAGGCTGCTTAAAGATTCGTTTAACTTCTCAATTACTTCCGCCGTTACCTCAGGAAGCTCCCTCGATGTTGATGCTTGTGACTTTCCTTTGGGTCTAAGACCTTCTATTGGAACCTCTCCCCTTAAGCACTTGAGTTTCCTATATTTCTCGTCAGCCCTAGTTTCAGCTGCATCAAAGGTAGCAGGTGCACTCGCCTCAACTTTTACCTTAAGGTCAGGAAAGAGTCCGGCTATGAACCTCTCCTTCTTTAGAAATTCTGCACCATCACCAGGGTTAGCAACATTTCGTATCCATAGAGCCCAAAGACGTAGAAACTCTTGCTTGTACAAGTAGTAGTCATCTAAGTCTTTTTGCTTATGAGAAACAATGTCTTGCCATAATTTTTGAGTGTTTTGGGGATCAAAGAAGTATTTCTTGAAATGATTCAAAACTTTTGTGTAATTCCCCTTAACTTCCTCAGGCAAAGAGTCAAACCAAGTGCTAGCATCTTTCCTAAGGACCACCTCAAACATTTCTACACGTTCTTGATCAGTTATTATCCTCTTGATACGGCAAGACATCTTGAAATTCGCTAAAAATAATTCTGCATCCTCTCCAGGCTCTCCAAAGAAAAGAGGATACCCAGACATTTGGCGTTGGCTTTCCATTGAATTGATTTCAAAGTGACACCCGTTTTGTTTTTCTTTCTTAAAAAGATTTACACAATAATGTTTTCTAGCTTGCAATCTATTCTACAACAAAATAAAGATATTCACATCAAACGACCTATGATAATCAATAAGAGGTAGGATGACAGGGTTTGGTGATGCGAGAATTTCTCCTACTCTTTGGGCACCAAACATGAACACCATACGTTGTTGAAAATGGATTTTCCTACTAATTGCAATGTTTATTCTAATGTGTGGAGTGAAATGGAAGGGGAAAACCTCTATTCCTGGGCCATTATCCATGGTCTATGCATGACCTAATGCTTAAAACAAAACAAAAATATAGACGTCCAAACTAAGGTCGTACCTAATGAGAGGCAAAATAAAAGGATTTACTGAAGCGTTTATCTCGGCCAACCTAAGAGGACCTAAAATTCTACGAATGACACGTTGAAATTGCAACTTAGTACTAAAAATTATGTGTACCTTTTGCCTTGCAATGGGAATGAAGGGATCATACAAATTTTCGTGATTCATGCAAACTACTTGACTATGCTAAAGGTTGATTCTACACAAAAATACACAAGCCGTTCCTCCGTGGGGGCACCAATTTGAGGCGGTCCGGGGCGGGCAACAAGAAGAGCAACCTCTAGACACCCTTCAAGGCTCCCGTGCTGCTCAATGGGGCTGGGGCACAACACAACACAAACCAAAACAACAAACCACAGCCAAATCCCAACTACACAAGGGGCACCACCTAGTTTAAGAGCGAACTAGGACGCAAAAGAGGAGAATCGTTAGAGCAACCCACAAACAAGCAAGGAATTTACACTAACCCTAACACTAGTGGAACACTCTCACACACTAAAACACGAGACAGAGAGAGAGAGAGAGAGAGAGAGAGAGAGAGAGAGAGAGAGAGAGAGAGAGAGAGAGAGAGAGAGAGAGAGAGAGAGAGAGAGAGAGAGAGAGCGAGAGAGAGAGATAGTGCTCGGGCTGCTTTGAAACGTATCGGCAATGATCAAGCAAACACAACTATATATTTAAGAAAGAGAGAGAAAGGGGGAGGGGGTGCTTGTTGCATTAATACCTTCTTACAAATCTGTCATGATAAATCAAAGTGAGATTAGTATTTGTTCAACATAGCTTGCGTAAATTTCACCACAACACATCACAAGAAAAGCCACCCCAATCACGGTCTTAAGGCCAGGGGAGTCCTCTCCACCCTGTCGCCCTCTTACAGTATGTGGGATTTATGGCTAGATTGATGACAACACCAAAGACAAGCTATCAAGAACTTAACAAAAAACACCAAGACACTTACGCATCATTGTTGTCCATTACTTCACGTTGGAAGGGAGACAAAGTATCCAAGCTTAGTCCAAATCCACCCTCCTTGATTCAGCAAATGTTGGGCTTACACTAGTAGGAGAAATGATAGATTTCCTACTCTCAATTGAATGATCACTCTCTCTCTTACAATGGCATAGAGTTCCCTTGCTAATCCCCTATTACAACACATGCACATGCATAAGACAATGAGCTTCCACTCAAGAGCTCCTTCTAGAGAGGTTGAGCTTGGCTTCTCAAGCTATAGCATAGTGCTCTTGCTTATGGCTCCCCTTTTTGTGCTAGCTACACCCTCCTTTTATAGCAATTTTGAAGGCTAGGGTTACTCCTCTAACCATGGTTGGGTTAGATTTTCAGCAATTTATCTAATTTCTTTTGCTTGGAATTATCAAGAAGTTGGTGGGGAAAGAGAGAGGAGAGAAATGGAGGTGATAGGACTTTTCATAGTGGGTTAGTGTTAGTAGAGTTAGTATTAATTTACAAATGGAATTGGATATTTGCAATGGGAGTATCCATGTAGGATACAAATAAGGAAGAAAAACTCTTAAGAGGTAAGAAAAGGTGGATTTCTTACAAGGTTGATGCTCCAAGTGTCTTGAGTAGGGCCAATTTTGACGCTTGTTGACGGTCCACTAGCTTTGACGGTACATTTTTTCTCCACTCTTGACCTTCCTTGAGAGACAAGGTGATTGAAGCTGAGTAATCAACCACCATGATGCTGTATTTTAAGAGAAGAGGCTGAATTTTGTGGTTTTTTTGATAGATATGGGTAAATTGGAGGAGGAAAAATGAGACTAGGTGGTCAATTTTGGAATGGAATTGTGTGTGGGAGGTATGAGTTCACCATGGTTTCTCTTATTCTTCAAGGTTGAGGAGAAGGTGAGTAGGGTGCAGAGAGGAGTGGTGAGAGAGGTGGGGATGATGAGTGGAGAAGTGTGTGTGAAAGAGGAAAATGATAAAGTGGAAGAGAGAGTGTGGCTGCATAGCATGGAAAAACTGGGGTCCACTAATAAAATCATAGCTCACAGCTCGTAGCTCAAAAAAATATGAAAAACTTTGAGGCAAAAGTTCGGCCCACGAGCTAAAACTTTTGTTTGTATCACCTTTTCAAATTCGGAGAGCAAGTGAACTTTAAAAATTCAGCAAAACCGACCGTTTTTTTCCACTGCACAAGGTCCTTGTGGGGTCCTTCTTTGGATGATTCTTTTGAATACCTCCAAGAGTGAGCCCTCCATAGTGCATGTATGCATGCCACCTACCCTTGACCTTATTTGGTAGGTCTATAATTGAAGATATTGTTGAGATTATGATATAAGTGAATAGTACAACTAAGAAAATCAAATATTGAGGGGTCTAAAAAATATGTACATGTCAAATATAAATAATATAAGTGGAAAAAATATAAAGGGGTCAAAAGAAATCTCTCTCATTATGAGGCTACCATAAAAAGATAAATATTCTTGGTGTTCTAATTTTTTAGAAAAAAACAAAATAGATGTAGGAAGGGAAAAATCACAATAGTGAAAAAATATACACATAAATAAAACTAGTTTTTTTTGGATTTTTGTTGGGGTGGAGTTACACCAAATATAAGAGAAGCTTACATGAAAATATTTCTATATGGAATAAAGAGTATGAAAAATGGTAAGAAAAATTGTGGTAATGGTGAGGCAATGTACAGAGCATAAATAACACACACCTAGGTAGAAATATTTAAATAAATACCAAAATAATTATGAAAAAATCTTTTATTTAGGCCCTATATACAAAGAAATATTTACATACGCATGGGCCATAATATACTTATATTTTTTTTATTTTTTTGGCTCAACTAGCCCAATGACTAGCTAATTGAGGGTTTTTTAAGAAGATATGGGAAAAGTCCCGTGACTCACGCACGCCTATGTACAGTGAAATGGTAGGGATAGCCACAGTGTTTGGGTGATTTTGGTATGGTGAGGTAACTCACTGTGGCAATTACAAAGAGCCGAGAAACGGCTATCAGTGGATTGATCATGTCCTCAAGGCATGGCACTTCCCTGTACACTAGGTGCCAGCTCTCATTCACCTCATAACTCCCAAGGGGGATTTGTTACCATATATGTGGTAGTTATGTCTGTGAACACACTTAGGAACGCCGGGGAATTTTTCCCTCACTAGGAGGTTTGCATTGTATATATGCTTATCATTATAGGGCTAAGTTATATTTTCATTGTGCACTAAGAAATATACTCTCTATTGTGTGAACTTCTTCATCTTCTCAAAGCTATGTGTGTTTCCCTACAACCCTAATTCCAAAATATATAGTTAACAATAAGTGGTTAATCTCTACTCAAAGAATTCCCATCCACGTTAAGAAAATCATTTACAATAGAGTAACTTCATGATCATATATAGTTAACAATAAGAGTTTATAATAAACATCAGAGTTGTATTAGAGAGAGTTTTACATGGCAATAAACATGAGAGTTTATAATAAACATGAGAGTTTATAATAAACATGAGAGTTGTATTAGAGAGAGTTTTACATGGCAATATTGTGCAAGATAGTGGTAGGCGATTCCTTCCCCAATCGAATACTTGCAACAAGAGACTAGCCTTAGAGCAATTTGCACATTGCATTGAGATGATGGGTGTAGGGTGAAGCCATTGGAATGCTTCACAACATCAACCGTATTAAAAAATGTCAAAGCCTACCTGGTAGGTCTAAATGAGCACCACCAAGAGAAGTGGTCACCTCTTATAGTGGCTTGAGAATAAGCAGCATATCTCCTTGGAATGAGCTAGATCACTTTTACAGCTTGCTGCTAAGGAGTGCTGGAGGTTGCCTTTTCTATCTAGATGATTCGATAAATTGCTTCTTGCTCCAATTGCTCCCTCTGATATGTTAACATCTCCACCTCATAAATTGTTAGGACATGCCAAGTCTTTGTGTCTGGATCATATATTATCTTTTTTACCTTTGTCAGTCTTCCCATGCTGGCTTGTGATAGATGGATACACTCCGGATACTCCCA
This sequence comes from Adiantum capillus-veneris, assembly GCF_014529385.1. Taxonomy (NCBI): domain Eukaryota; kingdom Viridiplantae; phylum Streptophyta; class Polypodiopsida; order Polypodiales; family Pteridaceae; genus Adiantum; species Adiantum capillus-veneris. The sequence goes on along the minus strand of NC_140931.1, from coordinate 101,860,172 downwards.
ACTAGGTTTGACTAATTAGTTTGCTTTGAGTCTAGATCGTGGCTATGCAACCATACGTAATGGTATTTGGAATAATGTATTTACATGTGTCATACTGATGGTTTCTTGTCTAGATGTTTATGGTTTCTCACTTGTCTAAGCTAGGCTTCTTTGTAAATCAATGGAAATTTTTAGAGTAGTACCCAATAGCAATACTATTACATTGCCTTTTGAGGTCCCTTCAGCCAATTCAATGGTTTATTGTGTTTTCTTTTCATCAAAGGTACACCCTATTTACTTTGCCCTAGCATGGACCTGGTCCCATTACTCTTTTGAGAGCCTCTATTTCTTTGTGGGCATTTTAGATACCTTTGCTATATGAGATCCTAGGCTATACTTCTTTGTAGTTGGTTTGTTTGTTTTAGACTATCCCTTTAGTTGTGGTATGGATAATTTTTGTGCCTTTGTTTTCTTTGGCTTAACAGTCAGCAATTTGAAACTGTTTGGCTCACATGTCATCCAATAAAAGAACTACCATACATACCAAGCCTTGAAAAGGTGCTCGATTTTCACTTTGGTAGTTTGGGTAGCCACACTCTTAGGCAAGATTGAGGTCAGATTGATGAGACACTGGCTATCCAAATTTCTAGCTAGAAGCATGCTGAATAAGTTCTTAGAAACATATATAGGATTATTCTTCATATTTATGGCTTTGCCAGCAAGCTTGTATACTGGTTTATGTTCTAATATTGTAATTGGAATGCCCTCGCTACCATATTTCCTTTTCTTTTTGGACTTTGGTGTCTCGTTCAAAAAGTTTCTAATCTGATCATTTGTACATGGTTTATCCTTCTAAATGAATGGTAGTCTAATGATGTGCAAAATTACTACATTAGTCAAGTGAAGCTGCCTTCCCTTGATGGTCACTATTGATGTGTCTACATTGAAGGTTTTCACTATCTATTATGTGAGCGACATATCAATGAAGGTTCATGTTGCCTCTAGTAGAAGTGGCATATTTCGATTGTTGAGTAGTTGCTTCTCTTCATCTTTGAAGACGTACTTTCTTATGGCCTAATAAGAGACGGTGGTTTGTTACTCTATTATTGTTGCAGGTTGGAGTACTTCTGCAAGCTCCAACTATTGTGTTGCCAATTTTTCTTGCGTAGTTGTGGCACTCTTGGTAACTCTCTTCACCATATCTGAAGTCTCTTGGTAAATCTCTCTTCACCGTATCTAAAGTCTGAGAAGTGCCTTGCATGGAGAACAAGAACCCACTGGAGTGGAGATGCATGTCTTTAGACGAGAAGTTTTGAAGTCATCCACAAACATTGCTAGAAACTGTGTAAGAACTCACTAAAGATCTCCATCATACATCATTGAAAGGCTTTTGGAGCATTACATAGACCAAATAGCATTACAAGATACATGAAAGCTCCCCAATTAGTGACAAGCATTGTTTTCACTCAATCTTCCAATGGTATCTTCAGTTGATTATACCCATTGTACCCATCCAAAAAGTTGTACATCCCATGTTCATCTATCTTATCCAACATCATGTCTATAAAGGGAAGCAAAAATGGGTCTTTAATTTTTTGAGTGTTCGGTTCCTTGTAATCAACACATATTCTGAGTTTCTTATTCTTCTTTGAAACTACCACAATTGGGAACAACCAGTCTCACTGCTAACAACTTTTGTGATGAAACACATCTTTAGAGGGATGTCACTTTATCTTTTAACCTTCTTTGCATAGTTTGGGTTCATTTAGTATCTCTTTAATCGGATTGGTCGAGCATCTAGTTTTAGTGGTATGCGATGTTGGCATGCTTCTTCGCCGACACCCTTCAAATCCATATGCTCCCAGGCAAAAAAATATCAATATGTTTGGAAAAATTGCCTAGCCTTCTCTTTAATTTCTATCTTTAAATATTTATTTATCTTTATGACCTTAGGATCTCACTACAAGCCTAGATTCCATCCTTCCATCTAGTAATAACTAGTTTGGTGTCCCACCCCCTTTTATTATGGTCGGGATTCAGCTTCTTTCTCTGTTCAAATTCCAGCTAAATATTCAACATCAAGTGTATTTGAACTGTTTGTAGACTATGTTCCATTAGATATTGCTTTACTTGCACCATGTGGTATTCTTGTACTCTGATTCTTAAAACTCTATATCAGCTCTATTTGATTTTTTCCTACCCATTGAGTTCCAATTTGATGTTTCCCTAGGTAGTTAATCCTTTTTCTCAATTGAATCTATGTCATCTTGACTAACTGGTCTCTCCCCTTGATTTGATATAATGAAGTTGTTTGTGTATTGATCTTACTATTTTTGTGCCTTCTTCTACTCTAATAGTACCATGTTTACATTGATTTTTGCCATCGGGAAGATATTCATTGAGGCTAGCATTCGTCTATCTTTTTGGTTCCATATTTCCTACATACTTTCTCTGGTTGAATAGGTAATTTCCAACTTTTGGTGTTGTTTTTGTGACGTGGATCCTTCTATTTGGTCCTTGTACTAGTGAGTGTCTAGCGAGCGTATTCATGTATGGCCCTTGCATTTGGTGTTGTTTTTGTGATGTGGATCCTTCTATTTGGTCCTTGAATTAGTGAGTGTCTAGCGAGCGTAGTCATGTATGGCCCTTGCATTTCTGAGCCAAGGTCTGCCCAACAACATGTTGTAAGCATCCTACAAAAAGCTGGTTTTAAACTTCTCATACCCTACCTTGATCTATAAATTTTTAGCTAAGCCAGTAGCATGTATTTTCCTTTGATCTATCATCCTTATTCTAAAAGGTGCAGGTTTTATTTTAGGGATTCTTGATTTTTGTTTGATGTGCTCACCTAATAAATCCACTCCCCATTCAGAATGACTCTTGACATGTGGTAGTGATGTCAAGAGTCATTCTGAATGGCTCTTGTTACCATATACATGTGGTAGTGATGTGTGTGAACACACTTAGGACCACCAAGGCATTTTTTCCCTCACTAGGAGGTTTTTTCCCATGTGCATTTTATATACGCCCATCATTCTAGGGCTATCCATATTTCTATTGCACACTAAGTAATACACTCTCTGTTATGTGCCTTGAGCTTCCTTTGTCTTCTCCAAGCTGTGTGTATTTTCCTGCAACCCTAATTCCAACAATTGGTATCAGAGCAGGTTGCATCCTCCCGGGCTTAGTCGCCAGCAGCTATAGCACATGCTTGCTCACTTTCTCCAATTTTTGTGAGCTTTGGCGAGTGTTTGCAGGTCAACAATATTTTGGGAAGCTCATAGAGCATGGTCTGGTCAATTTTTTGATTTGGGCTCATTTTGGTCTCCGTTTCCACTACAAGCACTACTACCATAGGCTAATTTGTCATTTTGTGTAGAAATTCTATCAATGTTGTTTTCTGCATAAGAGGTCCCTTACAGTCTTCTATGGTTTGTGTTATATGACACGTATTGTTCCCACTTTCTTTCTCCTCTTTTTGGTCAATTTTCACATTAGGTGCAGCATTTACCATGGCTGACAACAACACAAATGTGTTCAAGATGTTTGTTGTTGAGGAAAGATTGGATGGGGAAAATTACCCTATGTGGGCTTATATGATGCAACATGTTCTTGTGTCAAAGGGCGTTTGGAACATTATGCAGAGCATTGATGTACATCCTGGTTCTAAGGATACATACGATGTTGAGGATACTGCACATCTTGCTGCAAGGATTGCTGCTGTTAGATTTGTTTTGCCTATGTTTGAGCAAGCTTGTTAGGATGTAAACTGTGCATATGCTCATGCATTGATTGCATTGTCTATGAAGTGCACTATTACTCCCCACATTCGTTCATCGAAATCTACAAAACAGGCTTGGGATATTCTGGTTGGTCTTTATGCAAGTCGCAAGGAGACAAAAATTGCATTGTTGTGTAAAGAGCTGGATTCAAGTATTATGCATGAGGAAGATTACATGCACACTTTCCTTGCTGGTATCAAGGATATCAATGAGCAACTTATTTTTGTAGGTGAAGTCATTTTAGACAGTTCCCTTGTGCAGACTGTTCTTGATGCCTTGCTTGATTCTTACCAGACTTTTGCTAGTACCTAGAGACTTATGACCCAAGGAAGTCCCGAAGTTGTCAAGTTTGATGCATTATGCACATTGCTGATGCAAGAGTCACTTTCTAGAAAAAAAAAGATAGATAGTGTACAGTTGAACATGCCTTTATTACTGCTCAAAGAAAAGGTGGTGACAATAATGTAGCCACTTCTCATGGTTCTTCTGCGAGTGGTAAATCACTTGTTCCCAATGCTTCTGCTGTCATAAAAACTAATATCTAATTATCCCAAATGATTTTCTCATGTTAACTTGATCATTTAATATGGGGAGGTACCAGAGGAGTAAAAGCTAGAATATTGGTAAGGCTACCAGACTGGTCTCAGTAGAGATCCAAAGGAGGACAATCTACAAAAGAGCAATGTGCTAAATGGGGCTTAAAAGACCTAAGGTTCAGCTCCATTAAGACTTACATAGGCTAAGGTTCCAAAATCTAAATTAATAAGTCCAATGGCCAAAAGGGGGGAAATTGGATGGTTATGGGAAGACTAAAAAGTCTTTCCACATCCCTAGGAAGGAGGGGGCAAGCCCTAAAGGTAGGGGAAGAGAGAGAAACACACACACACACACACACACACACACACACACACACACACAAGCTCTCCCTTTACACAAAGGGAATAATGGACACATGGCAGGCTCCTAGCCCAGATGCCCCCAATCTCCCCTCAAATCATATTGGATGGCCATAAAGGTGAACCAACGAGAATTAGGCTAGAGTAAATTAGTCTAATCAATTTAAAATGCTTGATAAAAGAATCAATAGAAATTAAGCTCCCTAGAAGACTATTGGACATTCTACCAAGGGGTCCAATGAGCATCCGGCAACCCAATGGCTTGCTTGATTCTTATTGGCCAGAAGAGTTTAAATAAATTATTTTAATTACCTAAAGCTATCACAAAAGGGAAAAGGTGGACACTTGTCACAAGGCTATCAACTATGCTTCTTAATTATTATTGGATAAGCTCTACAGGAACCAATAGGAAGCCAGCAAGAGCAAATGGGAAGAGGGGTCGACCAAGAAGAGAGAGAGAGAGAGGTTGGCATTTTAGACTAACCAATTTTTTCTACACGCACACACAACTCATGTGTTGAGCAAGAACTCCATCTCCTTCTCTAAGAATTGAGAAGTAGAGGCCTACACCAACAACTCTTGGCTATGGAATGCAAATCCAACCAAGAGCCAAGCTTCAATGGCATGCTCATCTCCTCTACCATGCTAATTACTAAGCTAAGTTATGCTATTAGAGTGATTATGTGAGGAGAATACTTCTTTCTCATAAGATACATCTTATTCCTCTCAATCTTTCCTCATTCCCTGCTAGCTCTCACCATATTTGAAGGTGTGTGAGGTCTTGGGACTGAGGCTAGGCCCACTAGGTGTGTTTTTCATGAAGATTGTATTGTACAAAAGTCTCCTTTGATGGAAGAAGCTATAATACAAAGCCTTTTTGGAGGGGGGGACCGGCTCCATGTAAATCCGATCCTCAATTGTTGTCAATTGTTCTATTTCTCTCTCTTTTCAAGTATTGTCTATGCCAAACTAGCTAGGTGAAATTTCTATGTTGCTTTCTTCAATCAAGTACCCTCTCTATGCTCATTTGGAACTTGTTCTTGATGGAATGGTCACTATGTTATCATTTTCCGCTACACACAAGTTACTAGTGCATTAAATGATACATTGGTATCATAGCTATTGGTTTCTCTTTTCGTGCTCAAGAAGAGAGGTCCTCAAGCTTGCTACAAATGGTTGGTGTTATTAATTGAGAAAAAGTAAGTAGAATAGGGATTTTTCATCCTTGAAGCACGCCTGCTTTATGCAGTTAACAAGGATACTGTCCATTAGGAAAAATATGAACCCTCTAGGGGCCCTTTGGGATTAAGGTTAATTAGAGGCCAGCCAATGAGAAGAGGGTGGTGGACACACTCTATGCCCTCAAAAATGTAGGGGGACAAAGTAGCCTTACACTTCTTAAATGGGCTCTTACCTAGTGAGAATTAGGTGGGGTGGGGGGGGGGGGGGGGGGGGGGGGGGGGGGTGGGCCATATGAAACCTCCAACTTCCCTCCTTTTTTATCCGGTTTTGAAAAAAGTTATTTTCTCTCTCTAGAACCCGTTTTCCAACCCCTTCTTGGTTGCAACCATCACACTCATCCTCTACTCCAACACTCTCTCTCTCTCTACACCATCTCCATTGCTGCAGCAAGGAAGCTCCTCTCTCCTCCCCTACCACCTTCCATTGCCACACCAAGCAAGGGTTATCCACCTTCTTCTCCCATTGCCACAAGGGTTAACCACCTTCTCATATCACTTTATCCCACCTACATTGTAGCAACAAGCAAGGTCCTGCTCCTCCTCCTAATTTTCTTTGCTCAACCATGGCCAACTCTACTTCCCAAAGGTGGCCAAAGGATGAGGTCACAGCACTTGCATGCCACAACACTAGAGGTATAGATGATGAGTGGGTGCCACAAGTGTTCACCAAAGGTGCTTGGGTATACATGCAACCATCTGCTATTGGCCCTCATCCTGTGCGGAATCGTGCAAACTTGGATCTTCATTGGAAAGGAAAGCTCCTTGACTTCAAGAACCGCAAAGAAAAGGGGATCGTAGCCATTGTGCAACATGTTTTCTCAATGTCAACCATGCAATTGCAACAACCACCTCGATTTCCAACACATTGTAAGTGTTAGGAAATAAGACGTAGCTAAATAGATTTTTGAGTAGATTACTTAATGGAGAGAGATAGATTTCACACACAAGAGATTATAGAGTAGAGAGAGAGAGAGAGTACACACGATATATGTGGTTCACCCAATGTGGGCTACGTCCACGGGAAAGCAGCCACTCAATGGCTTTAGCACTTCAAAAGAAGAAGTAGTTTACAAAGGGATTAAACCCTTGATAGAGCTCTCGCCTTGCTTCACTCTCACCACCTCACACTCACCTTGTTGCATCTACTTCACACTATGAAATGTGTGTAGAAATGGCCTCCTTTTATAGGCCAAAAGGGCTACCCTCTCTTATGAGAGACAGCCATGTGTAGCCGCCCTTGTGCGAATAAGTCCAAATCGGACCCTCCAATCCGCCCATGTGTGGCTGCCCTTGAGAAGACAAGTCCGCTTTTGAATTCGGCCACCGGCCATTGAATTCGGTCACCGGCCACTGGCCATTGACTTTCGACCACCGGCCACCGGCCATTGACTTCCGACCACCGGCCATCGGCCATTGACTACTGGCCACCGGCCAACCGACCGGTTGTTTTCCGACTACTTTTCGGCCACCGTCCAGCCATAATATTCCGGTGAAAAAAAAGTCTCGGGGGCCTCCGCCCCCGAGGCCTCTAAAGTTGCCCCTGATTCTTTTCTGTGAAAATTTTGGTTTCCAGTGAGTGATTTTCCTTCACACACGATGGCTTCTCCTCATAATGGGGGCCTTACAAGTGTGCGCTTTTACCACAAAAAATTACAAGGGTAAATCAGGCTCCATACTTAACAGTAAGTACATGTTTTGAGAATACAAAGCTAGGTGTGAAATCGCAGTGTAATGTTATTATGGATTCATACTTAAGATTTGTCATGCATTTATAGTCATATTTTCATCCACGTTGGTGGAGGAGCAGCCACTACATAGTCTCTCCGGCACATTCAATGCTATACATGCGGATATTGGAGCAACAATGTTCCCACATCTTTGCCCAACCAAACTGGTTCAAAGAAGAATTTTCTTCTATTTTCACTCCTATATTGTCCCTACTTCTAGAAAAGCGTTTGGAACACTTGAACCCATCAAAGTAACTTCCTTATTAAGTATGGAGTGGCCGGTGCCAGATTTGTGGTCGGTAGAATCTTTCAAGAAAAAGATGATAATAGATGTCCAAAACTCTTGAAATACTCTAAAGCTTCTAGGTCTGTGGGCTTGAGTTGGTATTTGCCTATTCATTGTTTTGTGCCCATTTTTAAAGAGTTTGGATTTGTGGAGACTACCACAATGCTTGTATGTAAAGATGTGCATTATGAGGAATTAGGAAGGCTTTTAGAAGAGGACTGGGGTTTTGTGGAGGGCATGCACAACAGGGACCAGTACCATTGTTGAGCCAGCAGAGGATCACACCCGCATTTTTGCTCACACCCATCATTTTGTAACCATTGATTGTAATAAATGTCTTTCCGACATTAATTTTGATTTGAGCCATTCATTAAGTAACGGGACTCAATTGAGTTTCCAGCCTGTAATCCCGACGTAATTTCACCTGCTGATGTAAATAATTAGAGATGTTCTCACCTCCAAGGCTGAGGTATATAAGCCAAAGTTTTGTAACCTAAGAAAGATTCAATTATTAATCACAGTGAGTTTTGAGCGCCGTGACTGTGTCTGAGAGAGAGAGAGAGAGAGAGAGAGTCTTATCTCCTTGCTACGCGAGCTACGGAGCCGCCATTGGAGAAGCGACACCGCCATTGTGTTAGCAACGGCGAGAGCTACGCACTGATACCAAGAGTGCGCGCTATCGGCTTCTATGTGTGGTAAGTTCCTACGAGCTTCGGTGTGAGTTTTCTTCCAACTCGTGTGTCGGAATAGAGCGTGCAGCATATCTATAGAACCACAACGAGTAGAGCTACACATTAGTACCATCGGGGTCAAGTTTCGGTCACCTGTATTTTTCGGCCTGTCTTCATACGCGTTTGCCGCACGGAGTGGTTATAGGTTGATTTTGCAGTTCAAGTCTTTAGGGTGTTGTTCTTACCTAGTGTATAGACTTCCCCTTGAGTTTGAGATCGATTCGATGATTCTAGATCCTGTTTCGTATAGCATTCGTTCGTAGTACGGATTTCAGTCACTTGCGTGTTTTAGAACTTAGATTTGATTTCCTTAGTAGTGATTGTCATTAGAAGGTCGAGTAGGTGATTTGACACCCACCTAGTTGTTTCCATGCGCCTGCGGGTCAAGCTCCGTCCTCGTCTGACAAATTCTGTTGTTGGTTGAGTTCTCGCTATTTAGCTTCCGCTAGCGGCGTAACCGCCTTAACATTTGGCGCCGCTGCCGGGGACGAGAGCCCTAAGTAGGTGACCTTAGACTAATCCTACGAGGTGAGTCGTATAAACTACTTTGTATACTTTAGTTAGAAAAGATCTAGGAGTGGTGGACTCCGAAGGTCTCGAGAGATACTAGGAAGTGGGGTATTCCTGGGTCTTCCGTGTTGACAGTATTTTTAGTTTAGCTTAGATTAGATTGTTTTTGATGGTGTTTAAGTGGTTGTTGACATAAAAAGCATTTGCTACTCCGTGTGTGGTAGTAAATCTCTTTATATTTTCAATTGCAAAAAATCCATTTTATGATTAGAAGTAGCTTAGGTAGGGCCTGATTTGATCCTGATCTAGAGCTATCAATTGGTGTTCTATTTGCTTGATGTGTTTGATTGCATGTTAGATCACTGAAAAAGTCGCTTTGGTAGTGAAATATGCAATAAACAAAGTTCAGAAAAATTTTCTGTGTAACTGATTGTTGCTGAGCACTTAAAAGAGCTATTGGAAGAGTTCTGTGCTGAAAAACTGAAAATCTGCAACTTTAGACATCATACGCGTATGATGTCTTAGGACCTAAACAGAGACTAAAATTGAAAATTTGACATTGCCAGAGTGTTTAGAAGGGGGTTTTACCCTAAGATCAACTTAAAACAAGAGCATTAACATCAAAGAAACCCAAAAAAAGACAAGTCGGAGTCCAAGAAACGCAAAGAATAGGAAATTTTGGATTCAATCTTGTTTTTACATTCAAACCTGACAAAAACACTTGAAACTCAATTATAAACATTGGAGAAGGCTTAAAACCAAAAATAGTCAAAATCTGGGACAAAAGACATCATACGCGTATAATGTCTTTTGGCACATCCACTGCTTATTTTTGATATCTGACTTGACAAGATTGTTACAGGCACTGTTGGAAGCATAAATATCAAGTTTGGACCCAAATTGATGAAAAAGACATCATACGCGTATGATGTCTTTGACCTAATTTTGGACATATTTTGATACTTTGCTAACACAGATCCATTGTAATAGCTGTCTAGAGGTTATATTTCAAGTTTCATCCCATTTGGATCACAATTGACCCAAAAAACAAGTCAAAAGCAGAAAATTGCCAAGAAAAGCCTGAACTAGCCATAACTTGCTCAAACAGAGTTCAAACTGAATTTTGTGAGTGAACAGAGCATAAAGGGGCCACTGAGAGTGAGCATAACCAAAATAGTCAAAATCTGTGAAAAAAGACATCATACGCGTATAATGTCTTTTTCAGCATAACTGCAACAAAATTCTCACTTGATGAAACAGAAGTTGTCCAACTGACAAGATTAAACAGTTGACCAAGTATCAGTCAGTTTGGATCAATTCTGACCACAAAAACTTGAGGAAAACAAATTGCCGAGACGGAAAAGTTAAAGTCCTTTAGGGGAATTGATGAATTTGAGATCGGGCAGGAATCTCCGGAATAATCAACCAAAACAAGGGGAACCAGCAAGTGTCATATCAACCGAGGGAAGTGTAAACCAAAGTTGGGTGCAACCATTAGAGCCGATCTTTGAAGGAAGTGTCTCTGATACTTCTTCGGAGAGATCTTACGAGATTTTCACCGAAAACTTGGAACACTTGAACCTGAACAACAGAGAAAATATGGCAGCAGGATCATCAAACCCTTCCGCCACCATGAAGCTATTGTTCATAAAATACCAGTACGACAATGAGCAAGGTGCAAAGATCTACAAAGATGGAATGGACCGCTATTGTGTAAAGATAGAAGATAGACCTAGTGAGTTCAAGGACTTAGTGCCTGTGAGCTATAGCGGAGATAGATATCTAGATGACGAGGGTACCATGTACTTGGTAGTCCTAAACCCTAACATTGTGGACAAGTGGGGGTTGATGGGCACCAAAGCCAAAATAGATGAAGAACTCGAGGAGAAAGCACCAATAATGAACTTCCCTAATGCGAGGTTAAGAAGAGAGAATGAAACTACAAGGATCAACACTGATAACATCTATGTGGGGCTGTACAAATATAATAATGGAGAGCAAGATCTCTATTATAGATGTGAAGAACCCTACACCGGAGAGTTGACAGACCAAAAAAGACTTTATGTCTTTACCTACACAGAGGGATCGGAAGTGAAAATTGCTGCTTACGATAAGTATGGCAGGCAATACTCAACAATGGGCAAGAAAGAATTAGAAGGATATACATACTTTGGGGGACCACTACATCAGTATTATGTTACTTCTAGCTCACATAGACCAGCACCAACAAATGGAGTGCAAAACTCAATGACAACAGGAGGACAAAGAACTCAGGTTGCTGACTCTTTCAGTCAACCTTGGGACTCGAAGCTCGGACCAATGGGATCATTACATTCCAGAGAGTCAATGGAGACGAATCGAGGTAGTGCAGTTCCAATCCCCACCTATACCACTCCAGGTCCAAGGTTTGAAGCGGAACCATCACATTTACCTCCTAGTAGTAGATTCAGGGCAGGGGAACCGACAAGGGTAACCCATGAAGTCCATGATGCTAGAGAAAGCTTTAGCCGAGACACAGGAGCAATGAGATTGGTAGCAGATCATAGACGTATGAGACCATCTCAAGTAGCCAAGTGTATGCCAAAGAAGTATGGTGGTTCAGGAGATCCGTATGCACATGTGTCACTCTTTAAGCAAGTCTTAAGAGCTGAGCAGATAACAGATTTCCATACACAATACGAGGGATTTGGTCTTACTCTAGAAGGTACTGCATTGACATGGTTTCAACCAATGAACATAGGGGGATTCCATGACATTGACCATTTGCTAAGAGAGTTTGCTGAGGAATTCTCAAAACGAGGGATTAAGCACAATACGGTCTCACAAATATATGCTTTTAAACAGAGAGAACACGAAAAAGTGAAGGAAGCTTCACTTCGCTTCAAACAATACATTGAGAGATGTCCAGTACGTGAACGACCACAAGATGACAGACTATCTGTTCTCTTTATTGAGGGACTGAGGAACGACACTCTCAAGAAGGACTTGCACTTGAAAGCTTGTACAAGTTTCGAGCAAGTAACGAGAGAGGCATTGTACTTAGTGGATAACTGTACGGTTTATGGAGAGGTGTCAGCGGATACAGATTTTGCATCCAGTAGCTCCTCCTCCGTAGCGAGCGAGACTACCACTAAAAAGAATGTTCAAACAACAACCATGCCAAATGTAGAGCAAATGATAGAAGATGCTCTAAAAAGGATGGCACCATACCCAAAAACCATTGCCAAAAACACTGAAATGGTGTGCTATTGAACAAAAATGGACAAATCATCCAACAGAGGAGTGCTATTACAACAAAGGGTATGTAAGGGAGCGCTAGTATGCACCTCCTGCTCAATTAGCACCACCTCAGATACATCCAGTACCTCGATACCCAACGGGAAATGTACCAGGACCTATGGGGATAGAAAGACCGCAACCGGTATTGGGACAACAACCACCTTTACCAGGAGCAAGACCAGTGGGCATTAGATATGCACCAACCTTAGAGAATCAGGAAGAACAAGCCTTAGTGCCTGTTCAAGCCTATTACGAAGAATCGGGTGCACACATGTCTCCGACAGTGTATTACCCACCAGAAGAACCAAAACAACCAGAACCATGGGGCATGATGGGGAATGTTGGAATACCAACAGTTACAAGTGCTTCTGATGAAGAGAGATACAATATGGACGCAAGAACATTGATGTTCATAGCTCATGGAGGGTTAACAGGACAAAGACCATCCTACCACAAAGGACGAATCAAATGGGACCAAGACCAGCACTAGGACCCTGTTACAAGTGTGGAGGTGACCATCTGATGAATGTTTGCCCACATACGGAAATCATTAGAATTAACGCTTATTGCACTGAGTGTGGGGTTACTCACTTCATTGAGGATTGTTCAAAGAATCCAAACAAAGTGCAAAAGACGACATTGAATATGCTAGAAACTATTCCTACCAGCAGTGGGTCTGAAAATGAAACTCTGATACCAACGCAAGTTGTTACTAGAGCTCAAGCTAAGAAAACCACTAGAGAACCTGAGAATGGAAAGTTAGCGACTGACGTGTTAGTCAAGGACCGCGGAGTCAGAAAAACACATGGAAAGCTAGAAAAGCACGCATGAAGTTGAGAAAAGAACGTGAAGACGCTATTCTAGCTGAGGAACTAAAGCAAACTAAAGCTAGATTAGAAAAACTTGAGAGTCAAAACGGGAAACGAGAGATGAGCCCGGAAAGAACGAAAAAAAGAGTATCAAAGAAACAACGAGCTTAAGCTCAGGGGGATCAGTGCTAGTCGACAAAGTACACGAACCATTGGACGCACTGATGAGAGCTTACGAAGCTAGGTTAAAAACAACCAAACACAAGAACAAGGTGGATGACATACCCAAACGCAGAATTGGAAAAGCAGAGACTTGAAATGTGCCAGAGAATGATCGAGACTGCACAAGCCTTATTAGAACCACCAAAAGAAACAATGAATTGTGGAAAGGAAAACCCAATTCAGCAAGAGACTATCGTTTCACGGGTAGCTGAAAAGACTCCCAGTGCACAAAAGCCTGAAAATACACAAAAGGATGACCGCATAGTATTGAACACAACCGATCAGGAGATAGAGAGTTTTCATCCAGTCATACAGGGATTTACGGAAAAGATGAGGATTACAATGAATTTTGGAAACAAGTGAGAGAGGCAAACTTTGCAAACGAGCTAAGTTGCCAAGCTAATCAGACAAATTGGGAAAAGGACATCAGGAATCCTCCCATAGTGGAATTTGAGGCAGGATCTCAAGTGGACTTGGATCTGCAATCTTACTGGGGAGATGGGGGCTCTGTTAGAACAATGGAGAGCAAACCTCATTCACTGAAAACCTTACCTTCATACTTAGGAGAGTATGAAGCAAAATCCGAGATTAGAGCACTTCCCTCACAAAAAATCTCATCAGAAAAAGTCATGGACTCGCAAGGATTGATAGAGATTTTGTCAACACCAGTGACATGCACTATCACTCTAGCTGAGCTTTTGAGGCTAAGACCACATATGTGGACCACTGTAGGAAAATGCTTGGAGAAATTTGGGATAAAAGATCCAACATCGAGATTGCAAGAGAGCATTGAGGAGCTGAGCAAGCCACAAAAGAACGCTAAGCCTGTACCCTTAAACAAGGTCGGAGAGTATTGCGAAGGTGAAGAGGGGAATACAACCTTACCAGTTGAATTCCAAGGAGTGAACACAATGGCAATACTAGACAGCGGAGCTGGGGTAGCCATTGCTACAAAAGAAATCTAGAAAAAATGGGGGAAACCAGCAATAAGGAAGACTAGGTTGAAACTCCAATTAGCAGATGGACACATGGAGAAACCTATGGGTTATTAGAGAAAGTCGTAGTGACTTCTTGCGGCATTGAATACGAACATACTTTTGCTATTGTCGATTTTGCAAGGAGAATAACTATGATATCATACTGGGAAGACCATTCATGAGACAGTTAAAATGGTCCAAGATTGGGGCTACGATCACATATACTTGAGAAATATGGAAACCACTACACGTGTGAACCTGAAAGACCATAGCTACAAAGATGTGAACCGAACACCGGTAGAGGAGTTTGATTCAGCTACTTTGGCGGGATCCGAATTTCCAGCTTGGTTAGGTAAACCCAAGGAGTTATGGATGTGTGGAGCTTCGAAATGTGGAAGTCTGAAACGAGAAGAATGTGTTTTAGAAAGGGCTATCGAAGACGAAACTTATGTAGGAGAACCCTTTCCAGAGGACACGTTTGAACCATTAGAATGGACACACATTCTAGCAACCCTAGATGTTTGTGCAATTCCGGATGGTCCCACAACGAAATTTTGCGACAAGGACGGGTACGACGTGGTTCCGTATTTCATGTTGAGAACTGTGCTCGAAAAAGAAACTGAAAAGAACGATACACTGGAAAAGGAAGATGAAGAAGAGGTGTTTCACGACATTCCCAATCATCCAGAGTGGGGAAATGAAGCAGACAACGAGTCAACGGACAATTCAAGCGGAAACGAAGAAACTATAACGGATGTCCGATTTTATGATTTTCCGAACCAAACTAAACAACGCCAGAAACGCTATAGAGCAAAGAGAAAAACAAAAGGGGTTAGAACCAATCCGATGCCTAGAATAAGAGGAAAAAATCAATTCCTAATGCTAGTAAAGGCTGAAGATTGTGTTAAGGATAAGATTTCTGGAAGAATGAGAGGCAGTGATCAAAAGAGCTTACGAAAAGACAAAAGAGGCTCAAGAAATCAAGTTCAAAAGAATGGAACGAAAACTGAAACAGAAAAATCAGAAAAGAACAAGCGCAACAGAGAACACACGAGTCCAAGCTAGAACGTAGAAACAAGTACAGAGAGCTCAAGAAAACTCTGAAAGAAGTTTGGACTACAGAAATTGAGAGTGGAGAGGACAAAACGCCAAAATCAAGGAAAACATGGATGTTCCCTCTCACTATAGGAAATTCACAATAGAGGATAGGAAGGTGATATTAACCCCACCTATTCGAGAGAGGAAGGAGAAAGAATCTTATGACGGACCGGAGGATGCAAAAAAAGTTGATTTAGCAGCTCCAGGTGAGCCACCTAGACCGGTATACATAGCCACAGATTTGTCTCCAGGCGAGGAAGAGAGACTTTTGATTCTTCTTAGAGAGTATAGGGATGTGTTTGCATGGTCTTATAAGGACTTAAAGGGAGTTGACCCATCGATATGCCAACACACAATCCCACTGAAACAAGACGCAAAGCCTAGCAGACAGAGACCATACACATATAATGATACGTTTGCTAAGCGAATCAAAGAAGAGATAGATAAGCTAATGGAAGCTGAATTCATATACGAGATTGAACACACTGATTGGGTATCTCCGATTGTGGTAGTACCTAAGAAGAACGGAAAACTCCGAGTGTGTGTCAACTAAAGAAAGTGAATGCTGCAACAATCAGGGACAATTATCCCCTGCCGATAACTGATCATGTTCTAGAGCGTGTATCAGGGAAAACAGCATACTCCTTTCTTGATGGTTTTTCAGGATATAACCAGCTAGCCATAGCATTGGAAGATCAACATAAAACAGCTTTTGCAACGGAGTGGGGAATTTATGCTTATCGGGTTATGCCTTTTGGTCTAACCAATGCTCCCGCAACCTTCCAGAGGCTGATGACGCATGCTTTCAAAGAATACTTAAGGCTGTTTCTCGAAATATACATGGATGACTTATGTGTACATTCTCTACTGAGAGATGAGCATCTAGAACACCTAAGAAAAGTATTTGAGAAATGTAGGACATATCGCATTTGTCTCAATCCTGAGAAATGTGTGTTTATGGTCCGACAGGGCAGAATTCTGGGACATATTGTCTCACAAAACGGAATATCCACGGATTTAGAGAAGATAAAAGTTATAGTGGATATGCCTAGACCAACCAATGCGAAACAAGTACAGAGCTTTATGGGACATTGTGGATATTATAGACGATTCATTTACATGTACGCTATAATAGGCCAACCACTTTACAGGCTAATAGTGAACTTTGAATGGACAGAGGAGTGTGAGGAATCATTCAAGAAATTGAAAGAGGCACTCATTACTGCTCCAGTCTTGAAATCACCAGATTGGGAGAAGATATTCCATGTGCATATAGATGCTTCTGCATATGCAATAGGATGCATTCTGGCTCAGCCAGAAGAAGGAAACATGGATTTTCCTATCTGTTACGCCAGTCGACAGCTCAACCATGCAGAGAAGAATTACACCACAACAGAGCGAGAAGGATTAGGAATGATCTATGCTGTGAAGAAATTTCGGCATTATCTTCTAGCCAACAAGTTTGTGTTTTTTACGGATCACCAAGCCTTGCTCTACCTAGTGAATAAACCATGCAATACCGGGAGAATAGTGAGATGGTTCATTATCTTACTGGAATTCGACTTCACGGTAGTAGTAAAGAAAGGAAAAACACATCTTAGAGCTGATCATCTTTCGCGATTGACGAATGGAGAAGACCCTATAGGAGTAGATGACGACATGCCAGACGCGTACTTGTTCAACATAGAAATGATACCTAAGTGGTCTCAAAATGTCGTTGACCTATTAACCTATGGAGGAGAGTTTGATAGAAGAGAATACAACCTGAAACATATTGCTATTCAGCAATCCAAGAATCTTCAATTGATTGCAGGAAGGTTGTATCAATTGGGAAATGATCATGTTTTACGACTATGCATCAATCCTGAGGAATATAATATATATCTGCGCGAAGCACATGTTCAGGAATGTGCATTTCATTGTTCAAGAAGGAACACATATAGGAATTTGTTACAATTGGGAGTCTATTGGCCAGGAATGAAAGAAAGCGTACATGAATATGTCACTGTATGTATTGTATGTTCATCAAAACCGCCAGCCGAGTATTCGACATTATATCAGATAATGATCGCTCCAGAATGGAGTCAGTATATTGTTGAATATCTCACAAATAGAACTTTCCCAGAAGGAACGTCAAAAGCTCGTCAGAAATCTGTAGAGACAGAAGCTAGAGATTACGCTTTAATAGGAGATCAACTCTATAAGAGAGGTAAAGACAACCAGCTTAGGATTTGCGCATCAGAGTCTGAGTATGTGATAATCCTAGAGCAAGCTCATGGAGGAGTAGGTGGAGGCCATTTCTCAGGTGATAAGACAGCAAAACTTGTCTTAGCCGCAGGAATATGGTGGCCAACATTACATATGGACGCTGAGGAATACGTTAAACGGTGTGATGACTGTCAGCGGACCAAAGTACCACTTAAAAGAGATGATATGCCGCTTAGACCAATGATGGGGGCAAGAGCTTTTGCAAAATGGGGGATTGATTATGTCGGACCCATTTCACCTCCTGCATATAAGACTCATGCACAATACATCATTGTGGCTACAGACTATCTAACAAAGTGGGTCGAAGCAAAGGCAACTCAAAAAGCAGATGCCAGGACCACGGCACAATTTCTGTATGAATACGTCTTTGTACGATATGGATTGCCAATAGAAATTGTGAGTGATCGAGGCACACATTTTATAAATGAAGTGATAGAGATCCTTCTAGATGAATTCATGGTAATCCATAGGAAATCAGCCCCGTATCATCCACAAGCAAACGGACAAGCTGAAGCAACAAACAAAACCATATGCACGGTCCTTACGAAGATTGTATCTGAGTCGAGAACTGACTGGGACCAGAAGTTGCATTCAACATTATGGGCATATAGGGTAGCATATAAAACATCAATAGGAACGACCCCATATAACATGGTTTTTGGGCTAAATGCTATCTTGCCAATAGAATTCTTGATTTCAACCTTAAGGGTGGCTAAGGATCTAGAGTGGACAGGGCACGAGCTCTCTGATAGAATAGATGACCTGGAAAAGCTAGATGAGCTTCGCCTAAAAGCAGTAGCTTCCATCTACGCTCAAAAAAGGCGACAAAAGGAATTTTTTGATAAGCATGTGCGGACTAAAGAGTTTAAAGTTGGGGACTATGTCCTAGTTTACACTCTGAAACAGCATGCTAAGAAGCTTAAAAAGCGAGGGATGGGACCTCTGGTGATTAAAGATCTATCACCAAGTGGAGCCGTCAAGCTTGCTACATTAGACGGAGAAGAAATGCCCAATTGGATTAGTGGATGCAGAGTGAAAAAGTATCTGTTGCCGCTAACACAAGACATGCTTCTCAAAATACATCAAGAAAAGCTGCGTGTCCAGAAAAAGAAAAAGATTGAGGAGGAAGCGCAAGCCGAGGCGAAGGAAAGAATGGAGAAAAGAAGACTACTGCGTCAGAAACAGCGCAATGAAGGAGCAATACGAATAAACGCAGTCAGTATAACAGAAATGGATAATGACAAAGAAGAACCCATCATTGAATGCAAAGTAGGAACCAACCAAATCAAAGCCAGAGCACTATTGGATTCAGGAGCTCAAGCTAACCTACTTTCACTCAGTTTGTATAGACAATTGACAAATGACACTAAACTACAAACTGCCAAGCAAGAGTTAAAGAGTTACTCTGAGAATTCAATCAAAACTGTCGGATGCACAGTTTTACATATACAGATTAACCAATATGTGTATCCTCATATGTTTTACGTGGTTGAAGACCAAGCTACACAACATCCATTATTGCTAGGACAACCATGGCAGAAGCAATACAATGCAATGATTGACTGGAGTTCTAAATCAGTGCTTATCAAATACGAAGGTGAAAGTCAATCAGTTAAGTTCACCAAAGGAGCAGAGCCAACTCCAAAGGAAGAATCCACGGACAAGGGCAAACAACAAACAGAGAAAAAGAAGAAGCAATGGCAACCAAAAGTTTCTATACAACCGGATTACTCTTCGACGAGGAATTCAACATTGGATAAGGAAGACAAGCAATATTATAACAGCTCAACCTTGGAAAAAACGGAGTCAAAGTTGGTATGGAGACCAAAAAAGGCTGTGCCAGAGAACAAAAAGGTGGAAAACAGAGTCTTCAATACCAGACAACAGAGTGATCCCCGACAATCAAGGACAGTGAAACAGATCTGGATTCCAAAGAAGTTCATGACGGCACAAAGCTACAGCAAGCAAATTTGGATCCCAAAGATTTGTAAAAAGGAACTCCCTTCAATACAATCAACGGAAACTCCTAGGTATTTCAAGGCGAGGAAATCAACACACAGAACAAAGCAGGTTTGGGTCGCAAAGAGTTTGTGGCAAGCACAAGCAAAGCGGAAGCAGATTTGGATTGTAAAAAAGACAACAAGGTAACGAAGAATCCATCTACTGATTCTACTACCAAATGCCAAAACCAACCCAAAACCCGACCACCAATCCTTCAATCAAACAAAGAGCAGCTTTATTGGAAAGACTGTTGTATCATCGCTCTACAATTGCATTGGAACTTATGACCAAAACAACTACAATGCTTCACCCACAGACACTTCATAGTCGTCCGGGAGGACTCAGACTAGGAGGGGGGGAGGTATACAGGAGCTACAAAGCAGCTACAAGCGGGAAAAACAAAGAAAAAACAAAAATTATATTACAAGGGCAGTGTCTTACATGATTTTGCAATTTTTTATGTTTGATTGCGGATATTGATAATATTTATGCCCTTATATACCTTGTTTTGCAACAAGAAGAGATCAAATGATGAATTTGGGTCTCTAGATGTGTAAATATCACTAAATAAGAGTGTTTTTGGAGCTAAAAAGTGGAAAAAAGTGGTAATCCAAGTCCAAAAATCACAAAGAAGTGTATATTCATATACACAGGGTTACCAGCTATTTATCGTGTATGTTTGGAATTTTTTGGCTTCAATTTGCTATTTTCCTTTATTTTTTATGATTTTCTTAATAAAAATAAAAGAAAAATAAAAAAGCAGGTGAAATGAGATCGGAAAAAAGAAAAGAATAGACGGTGATGATCCTAATGACAAGGGCAACCCATGGTAAAAATGGGGTACAATTCTGAAAAAGTTGCGGAAAGCCCGAAATGACAGAATTTTGGCAAAGTGGACAGATTTCTCAGAAACAGGTCAAACGGAGTCCAAATTGAGAAATTTCAAATCCTAAAGTGCATTTCACGACGAGATAGGAGCACATGTCAAATTTGGTAACAAGTGATCCGGGAAGCCCGAAGTTAAGTATTTTTCACTTCACTATCAAGCTCATTTCCACTATTACCTTCTTGGAGAGAGCAAAGAGCACAAAGGAGCATCCGGCCTTCTACCGCCTTCTACGACTGCTACGAGAGCTCAGAGGACACCAGACATGAGAGGTAGACTCGTTGCCATAAGCTTTTGATGCTTATCGTTAACTTTTGTCGCGAAAACTCACCAAAACCAAGAAAGAAGAGCAGACGGGGAATGGGGAAGAACGCTAGGTAGGGGCACAACCGCCTAACCAAACCTTGCAAGAACTTAGAGGTGGGTTACCCTAACATAGAAGATGAGTTTCTAGCACTCAAAGCTCAAGAAAGAATGACTGGAAAAACCCTAGGTCAACAGAGCCTGCAAGAGGCAAACAGAAAAAAGTTGTCGGAACGACACAAAACTTCTCAGGAAGCTTAACAACATCGAGGGCAATGCAACCTTGGAGTATCTCCAGGTTTGGACCACCAAAAGTAGGTCGGAACAACCGATTCGGCTGTGGACACACAAAGCGTCATTTTGGCATAACGGCTAAAATTGACGACCAAATGACATGAAACTTCACAAGCAGTTTCAACTATACATGGATGACTTATGTTTGCAAGCAAAACCCAAAAGAAAGCTGATTCACTTACCGATGGTGAAAAAGACGCTTTCGGGCAACCAAATGGATAAAGATGGAGAACGGGGAGCCAAAGTCAAGTTCAACCAACTGGATGGCTTCACAACATATCCAATGAGCTGGAAATGCAACTCTCAAGAAGAAAAGTTGAAGAAATTCAACTCCAAGGCAAAAAGACGACTTCGGAGACTGAAATGCCTATAAGGGGGCTTTTTAGCTAAACTGATGACTTTTTAAGTTGAAAACTAGTTAGCAGGGCTTAGGGCACTAGCACAAAGCATTCTTTGCACAAAAAGACCAACATTTCAAGAAAAGACATCATACGCGTATGATGTCTCACAGCATGATTTTCACATCCATTTCAACATTTGAGTGCATAGCCTCATTCCACATGTTAATCACATCCTATGAACCAAGTATCATGAGAATTGGAGTTAGAAACCCAAGGAAAACCAAAAAGACGCAAAGTAGGCCATAAAATTGATTTTTGGTCCTAATTTTGTCAAAATAACTCCAAACTCATTGAAACTTTGTAGGATTGTTGATTAACACATCTACAAGCTATCTGGAACCAAAAAGCACCATTTTGACACAAAAGACATCATACGCGTATGATGTCTATTTGCACTTACAGAGCCAAAAATGCTCATTTGTCATCATACATCCATTATATATATCTAATACATGCTACATATGAAGTTTGGAACCATTTGGTCAAGTGGATCACCCCATTAGCCCAATTAAGAGAAAATCCTTCATACAAAGCCTATTTTTGTCCCAAATCCAACATATTCAAGTCCAAACCAAGATTTGAGTATAAACAGTCCTTCACTAGCACATGGAGAGTCCACAGAACCAATCCCATGAAAAATTGATGAAAAAGACATCATACGCGTATGATGTCTCCAGAGCCATTTTTTGCCCAAATTCTATCCAAACTTGATAAATCCACTGAATAAGCCTATCTAAAGCCAAAACCAAGCTTATAGAGAAAATTGGTCCAAAAATGCACTAAAAGACATCATACGCGTATGATGTCTCACTATGTGATTTTGGCATCTAAGGGCTTCAACCACCAAACAGAAGTGTTCTACATGCCATTTGAAGGTAATCCACCAAGTTTTACCCAATTTGGATCATAAAATCCATTTCCCTTTCAAAATTTTGCCAAGAGCCTGAACTGGACTAAACTGGCCAAAACTTGACCAAATGGTATCCAAACTCAAATCCAAGGATATGATACTCATGTATACACTATCAGCTACAAGCACAACCAATATGAAGTCATTCTGACACAAAAGACATCATACGCGTATGATGTCTCAAGCATGTTTTTGAGCCCAGTTTGCATATTTTTTCACCTACATTGCATCCTTAGGCCCTGAATAGCTCATGTTTCAATTTTCAAGTCATTTGAATAGTTAAAAGCTTCATTTCGGCTTTCAGTACTAAAAAGACGCTAACTTCTGAAATTGGAGTTACAGGATCCATGGATTCCGCTAAGTCATCGGCAACTAAGAGAAAAAGACCAACCATCAAGGATGCTCTTGCAGAGGCAGA
Source organism: Adiantum capillus-veneris (assembly GCF_014529385.1). Lineage (NCBI taxonomy): Eukaryota > Viridiplantae > Streptophyta > Polypodiopsida > Polypodiales > Pteridaceae > Adiantum > Adiantum capillus-veneris. The sequence goes on along the minus strand of NC_140931.1, from coordinate 101,837,154 downwards.
ACCTTTTGATATTCCAATAGAAACCCTCAAGCCAACCAAGACTTGGGTGGAGGAAGCAGTACTAGAAAAAGAGGGAATAAAGATCTACCAGGGGACTTTCAGAGATCCTCAAGGGCAATCGGTCGATGTACCTATGATCCCACGAGAATTAGTGGACTATAGCAGATCAGAGAACATCAGCAGATACCTGGAAAAGGCTGACTTACACAGGTTCTTCACCTCGAGACCATCAGGTGTAGACACAAGAGGAGTGTATGAGTTGGAAACATCCATTCAGAAGGATGGGAAAGCCACGTTGACAGCCATGGATGGAGAAACAGTTGAAGTACAGATCACTCCACAGCTCATTGCAGATGCACTGAAGCTGCACAACAAAGGGAGTTCTGTCAGAGAAAGAAGAGAGGCCATAGAGGTCTATGGATCAAAGAAACAAAATACAACCTACGGAGATATGGCAGATCAACGAGCGGCAACCCTTTGCCGATTATACAACCAGTTTTTCCATGTGTGCAGCAAAAGACCGCAGAAGTATACTACACCACCCCATGCCATTGCCACAACCATCACATGGGCACTGAAGAGCAACGTGCCAAAAGAGGTGAATTATGCTCAATACATCCACGAGCAAGTAATCGCCATGCACAACCAGAAACCAAGGTACATAGGAGGAGGAGAAATCCTAACAAGAATAGCTTATGAAGCTATTGGAGCTAGGGATCAAGGGCCACAGATTCCCTCCCAGAATGAGTGGCTTAGAGAAGCCGATGAGAAGGAAGCACAGCAAGAAGTATCCAAGAGGGCGTCCACAAGAGCACGCCGAAAACTAGAAATAGTTTCAGAACCTGAGGAGGCCGTGGACGAGCCGCTCAAGAAGAAAGTGAAGAAGAAGGCCGATCCCAAGCAAACCAAAAGTCAAAAAGCCGCAAGAATGGAAAGGCTGGTGGAGCAGTTTAGAGCGGAAAGAGCTCTAAAGGGGGACTTTGAAGAAATGTGGGTGCCGGACCCCAGTAAAGTCGGAACCAGCTCAGCCAGGCCACATGTTGATCAATATGATCAATATATTAGAGCTTATGAGGAGTCGGAGGCCATACTGGAGCAGCAACCTGTCGAGCCTTATACTGAAGAGGAAGTACAGCTTTTAAAAGCTGAGCTGAAAAAGGACGACAAGGAGAAGAAGGAAGTAGATGAGTCTACTGAACTTCGAGAGAAAGACGGGCAAGCAAACAAAGGGAAAGCCAAGATGACTGAGGACAATCAGCCCTCCTTTACTGATGTACCAAGCCCGAAGAAGACGAAAATTATTGTGGAGGAAACCACAATAGAAATAGAAACAAAATTTATGGAAAAGCCGGAGGCCGGGACCAAGGAAAAGGAGATAGATCCAGTTCAGCAAAAGAAAGATGATTATGAGGATCTAGTAGCGATCGGATACAGTGAAGAAGAGGCCCTGGAGGCAGTTTATGGGATATCCCTACGGAAGCAAGATGATCGGAAAGGGACGAAAGAAAAGACAAAGGGTACAATGGAGAGTGAAGAAAAAATGGACGAGCCGAAGCCATTGGAGGTGGTGGCAGAAAGAGCTGTCAAGTTGACAGATGAAGATGAAAAAGACATGCACATGGTGCATGAACTGCTCAGCAAGATTAAAGAAAGATCCAGAGCAAAGGAAGTAGCACTTGAGACAGCAAAACAAAAGGAAGCAGAGTTGCAGAAGAAGTTAGAGAATGCTATGACTGAATCTGAAAATCATAAAGCATCACTCTACGACGCAGAAAACGAGAGAGACGGCTTGATACTCCAACTAGCCGAAGCTTCAAGAGAGGTAACAAGTTCACAGGAAGCAAAGGAGCGAATAGAAGATGAGCTGGAGGCAGCCAAGGATGAGCTCATTGAGCTAAGGGAAAGAGTCGAACTTCAAGAAAGGACAATCATGAGACTCAGGACCACCCCTAGAGCTAGCAGAGCAGGAACAGAACAAGAGGGAGCCCTCGTACCAGCTCTGGAAGATCAGGTCAGAAGTCTGCAAAGAGAGCTGAGGTTAGAGCAAGTGCAAAGATTGCACATGGCGGAGGGATCATTGGCTGCAGAGGAGAGGCTCACATCAGAAAACCAAACACTAAGGACAGAAAATGAGGCCCTCCGCAAACAGCTCCAAGACCTCCAAGAGCAACAAAGAAGAGAAACAAAGCCACCACAAGAAGAAGCAGGGGGAGCAGCCATAGAGCTACCAGAAACTGGAGAGGCAACCACAATTGAAGATCCAGCCCCAGTTCAAGAAGTGGCCTCGACTTCAGGAATCTCTGAAGAAGAAGAACAAAGGCTCCAGGACCAAATAGAAAAGTCAACAGAGGAAAGTGCCAAGGCGGAAATGGAATGGGAAAGGAGACTCCTCATCTCCATTAGACTTCAAGGTTTAGACACAAAAGTGCTCCACGAAGAGTGGATGCAACCCAGCCTGCCTTTCCCTCTGATGAAATTTGAAGTGATAAAGACGAAAAAGAGAATAGAGGAGGAGCAGTATGTCGCTCTTTATGAAGGCGACATCACAAAGGATGAACAATCAAAGAAGATTGTAGATTCTCAACCAAGATGGAGGAAAGGTTGGCTGAACAAATACCCAGCCTACCTCATCTACTTGGTAGAGGCTCCAAAAGAGATTCGGGAGGATGCAACCTTCTGCCCGGTGCCAAGAGTCAGAAGCTGGAAAGAGCATGGCAGGATTGCAGAAAAGAAGCCAAATTGGCTTAATTACCCAAGGATGCCAGGACCAAAGGCAGGAGAGAGAATAGGTAAAACCTACATGGTGAAAACCCTAACGGGCACCATCAAACTCTTTACTGGCTCTCCTGACCTTTCGTGTCAGATGCTAAAGAAAATCTGCAGGACTCTCTTAGCATGCATTGAAGTGTTCGCGCCAGACAAAGCCACGACCTCGAGTCTACTATCGACGGCCGACACAGTGACGGATATGATGTATGATCTTTCTTTGCAGCCATCACCAAAGGTGTTACATCTCTTATACCAAAGAATTATGTTTTTGCCTAGCTTCCACATGCAAACATTCGAAGAAGCTTTCTACACCGGCTTTTTCACTCACGAAAGCAAAATATTCGGCCCAACCTTGACCATCGGCAACCTACGCTACGAATCACATTTGCAGATGCTCAAGACGACAGGACTCTATTGACCAAGCCTAAAAGTCATGTCAGGGACGACATGAACGCGGAGGGGGGGAGTGTTGAGCCAGCAGAGGATCACACCCGCATTTTTGCTCACACCCATCATTTTGTAACCATTGATTGTAATAAATGTCTTTCCGACATTAATTTTGATTTGAGCCATTCATTAAGTAACGGGACTCAATTGAGTTTCCAGCCTGTAATCCCGACGTAATTTCACCTGCTGATGTAAATAATTAGAGATGTTCTCACCTCCAAGGCTGAGGTATATAAGCCAAAGTTTTGTAACCTAAGAAAGATTCAATTATTAATCAAAGTGAGTTTTGAGCGCCGTGACTGTGTCTGAGAGAGAGAGAGAGAGAGAGAGAGAGTCTTATCTCCTTGCTACGCGAGCTACGGAGCCGCCATTGGAGAAGCGACACCGCCATTGTGTTAGCAACGGCGAGAGCTACGCACTGATACCAAGAGTGCGCGCTATCGGCTTCTATGTGTGGTAAGTTCCTACGAGCTTCGGTGTGAGTTTTCTTCCAACTCGTGTGTCGGAATAGAGCGTGCAGCATATCTATAGAACCACAACGAGTAGAGCTACACATTAGTACCATCGGGGTCAAGTTTCGGTCACCTGTATTTTTCGGCCTGTCTTCATACGCGTTTGCCGCACGGAGTGGTTATAGGTTGATTTTGCAGTTCAAGTCTTTAGGGTGTTGTTCTTACCTAGTGTATAGACTTCCCCTTGAGTTTGAGATCGATTCGATGATTCTAGATCCTGTTTCGTATAGCATTCGTTCGTAGTACGGATTTCAGTCACTTGCGTGTTTTAGAACTTAGATTTGATTTCCTTAGTAGTGATTGTCATTAGAAGGTCGAGTAGGTGATTTGATACCCACCTAGTTGTTTCCATGCGCCTGCGGGTCAAGCTCCGTCCTCGTCTGACAAATTCTGTTGTTGGTTGAGTTCTCGCTATTTAGCTTCCGCTAGTGGCGTAACCGCCTTAACAACCATTGTAAGGTTGAAGCTTCAGGTATTGGAATGCGCTATTTGAAATCCCGCACCTCCTTGTACATACGATTTCACTATGGTCGTTGGATGTGCAAGCTTGGAGTGTGGACTCCCTTACAGAGTGTAGACGGCGCTATTGCAAGCTTTGACATTGCAGTGAAGATGCCCAATGATGCTTTGGATGCAGTCCAAGTGAACAAGGATTGGACTCTCAGTAATGTGCGAGAACATTTGGTTATTATGGGTTTTGAGTCCCTTCAACAAGCATAATTTTGTTTACAAGGTCACAAGGTGAGTTCCACCACATTTTCAATACATCATGGTTTGTCGATCATTGGATTCTTATTGTAATGAATTTCCGTAGATTGGGAAGAGAATGGAAGACAAATTGAAGGTCGAGGAGGACTGGGGGATGGATGGAGCTATGCTATCGATCTTTTAACTTTGTAACTCTTGCAATTTTCAAAATGATCCCCAATGTAATCAACATGATTTGCTTCGGCAAATCATGTCTTTGAATATAATTTTTCGCATTGAGATGAGAAATCATTTTTTGGTGAAAGTGCCTTTTTTTTTAATGTCTTTAAAAAAAGGGTCCATTATAAAAGGGGGGCCACCTAACTCATTCACTATTTTTACTTTTGCAACTCTTGAGCTCCTCCACTCTCTATCTACACCCCAGGCTAAACATGGATGCTTCCACAGCCTCTGCATCTGCACCCACATCCACCCCTTTGTCACGCTGCATCCTCTTCCTCGAGGACACCAAATACAAAGGGAAGATGGACCTCCACACCTTTTTTACTCGTCTCCCTGACCTTGACGCCACAATTTCCCTTCACATGGATGCATTTGCCGAGATTTTTGCGTTCATGGAGGAGCACATCATAAAATATTCTGTATCTATCTCCTCACATGCAGAGATCTAGGTGCCTTGCGATCTTTTGTGCTATATACACAAAGGTGATCGCCCATTCTCCAAGCGGTTGCAACGATTCCAAGAAATTGCCCCCTAGGATACTTAAAATACATAAATTAACTAAAAAGAATTGGTTCTGCATCATTACTTTAGAGAAACCACTACTCACTCAAATGTGTTTTATACTTTCCCCAGTATCATGTGCATCCAACTTCCGTTGTGTTGTTACTTCAAGCAAAAAAGACAGCTTATTGAAACATATCACCAATTACAACAATTTTCAAGATTGACAAATCACATTTATAAGAATTTGCAAGATAGAGAGACAATTCCAAATATTCTTTATTACTTCCAAAACGGTGATTTTACATCATGTATCTAAGGAGTTCATCATTTTCTTGACCATTTCCTGGCGCCTATTTTGCGCGTAAGGCAACTCCCCAGTCAAGAGGGACTGTGCTATGGCCTTTAGGTCAGTTGAGCCAATGGAAGCATGTATCCCTATCTGGGCAAGCACTTTACCACGAAAGCCAGTGCCAAACGTTGTGCATACAAGGGATCTACGCACTAGGAAACACGAAAGCCAGTGCCAAACGTTGTGCATACAAGGGATCTACGCACTAGGAACACTTGATGCGCAGTTTGAGCAATGGTGCTCAAACACAAAAACTTGCTCAAATCTTTCAACGACCAAGTCATAAAATGGGCTTGGGGAGTAAATTCATTATGGATAATAGCCACATCGCCAGGGGGGAGTTGTCCTAGGTAATGCGCAAGGGAAGCTTGAGGTCCAAAGCCCGTCCGCTTGCCACCCGTCCTTGCAGCAAAACTGTTGGATGGGCCATTTGCGCGCCCTTGTGGCTAGCCTTTTTTTTGCTCCTAGTAGGCTTCTCTACCCCCTAGGATACTTTAAAAACACAAATTTATTGAAATCAATTGGTTTTGCATCATTAATTTAGATGGAGCCTTGTGGCCACCCTTTTTATGGAAATTTCAGCATATGTTCACACTCAAGGACACTAGAAAAGGTGAAATCAATTCTGAATTTAAGTTTCCAGCACACTATCACCTGCTTTAGCTCTACCTAGTACACCCTTGCACCAAAAAGCCCAATTACATTGGACATTTGAAAAATCCAAATTAATGTTGCATAGACACTTGGTTTCACAATATGTTAACTTTTTTGATATCCTATGGGGAATTCAAAGCTTGAAATGACCAAAAAAAGGGTGGCCACAAGGCTCCATCTAAAATAATGATGCAAAACCAATTGCTTTTAGTAAATTTGTTTTTTTAAGCAGCTTGGGGGGTAGATAAGCCTACCAGGAGCAAAAAAAAGGCTGGCCACAAGGGCGCGCAAATGACCCATCCAAAACTGATGGATGAGCCATTTGGGCCCCCTTGTGGCCAGCCTTTTTTTTGCTCCTGGTAGGCATCTCTACCCCCTAGGATACTTAAAATACATAAATTAACTGAAATTACATACAGAACTTGAAATTGCAAAGTCATTTCATTACAAAGATAATGGACACAGTAGACACAACTGTTGATCATATTGTCATTGGAAAGTCAAAACATTACAAAGATAAGGGTGTGCAATACAAAAAGAGGGGTAACTTTGGCTAATGCTCAAAGTCTCGTCGCAATCGACGTGAAAGTTGCATATCTTTTCGCTGTATTGTCACTCGCTTTGCATGAATGGCGCATAGGTTGGTATCTTCCAACACCGAAATGATGTGGGCCTCTGTAGCTTCTTGAATAGCCTCTAGCACTATTGCTTGCATTCTATAATGATTTCCATAGCTTTGAAGCACCTCCTTCACTGTGCGAGCAAAGAGGGCACGTTGAATCAAAAGCTCCGTAGTCTTCTGGTAGTGGCGGATTTCTGTAAATGCCCTTGCTATTTTTCGGCGCCGCTGCGGTTGTCTTGGGAGCACTTGCACATTTGCTGGCTGGTGGTGTTTAGGCTTCTTGAAAAACTAAGACTTGCACATGCTTAGGGTCTGGTTCTGCAGCCTCTTCTAATTTATCCTCTTCCCTTGGCTGCCGATCTCGTGGTGTGGGGAGAGCTCCCTGGCCTCGAGGCAGTGTCTTCCCCCCAACGGCCACCCGGTATGTGCGCGGTATTTCATCTCGCAGCCATGGTGGCTCACTCTCTGATTCAGTGTCTGTATGGACCACCTGAGTCCTGGATGGTCCTGCTTATGATTGGTGGCACGACGGCTCCTCCCTATTGGACTCTGTTGTTTGCTGGCCCTATTCTTCTCTCTAGCGATGGGCACATTGCTTCATTCTTTTTCTAGGTGTTATATCTTGAGGATGTGGAGATTCAACAGCCCTCGATGACTCTGGTGCCCTACCACCATGCCCACTGACAGAAGAGTTCCTGGAACGGCCAGGTGTTTGTGGCCGTTTTCTTGTGCCTTTAAGCCATGCCGGCTTCTCACATCTTTGGAGGGTGTTTTTGTTGGTAGGCGGATGCTCTTTCAGGGTTTGTTTGGTGCGCGCCATTTCGTATGGTAAGAGCTCAATTGTTCTTAAGAAATGAGTGGTTTATGAGAGCATGCAATATTTATAAGGGCACATTTAAAAAGGGCCCTGCTCACACTAATTTTGAAAAAAAAACTATTATTTTTTAAATAAAATGTCGCTAAGAGTTGGACCCCACGTTTAGTGACTCGTGTAGTATCCACTTTGATCCTTGTCGCACTCTGCATCACCGCCATGCAGCATGCTTGGTGGGACCTTGCGACATTTTCCACTGGTTGCTATGCTCTTGACGACTCCATTTTCGCACTTCAATAGCAATCTTGGATTGTCGCGCACGCTCCATTGTGAGCTTACGAGCAAATGTTGTGCGAAAAAACCAGTTGAACATCTCCTCCAAATAATTGGATTGCACCATTCCACCACCATGTCGAGTATTTTTGAAGTACACTCCCCTTGCTTGATAATGGGACTTCTCCATGCCTTGAGTGCTAAAAATTTCAAACATTCCATACTTGTGCATAAAAAATGCACCATGCGCAAACAAGAGATGTTGTTCACATGAGTAAACGATCCACGTTATTTAATAAAAACAATCCCTTGTAATAAATACACCACGTAAAATGGCTTACCATGTAATGTGTGATGTTATTTTCACCCCAAGAAAGGGTGAAGACCTTGGTAAAATCCGCCAAGGCTTCTTGAAATGATTGGCGTTGTTCTTCTATTGTGCTGTTAAGGCCCATAAGCTTCACCATTTTATCAAAATGTGCCCAAACTTGCTTGCGCTTGTTTGCAAGCTCGCCATTTGAATCATTGTCAGTAGTAGCTTTGCATAACTCCTTCCAAAGCTCCCAAAGGTTACCTGCCTGCTGGTTGGAGCTGTTTTGAGAAACATATCAACTTGGCTTTCCCTGGGAAACTTTCTTCAAAAAGTGTTTAGCTTTTTGTCCACTCATTGACTATTGTTGAGAAATTTCATGGGCCTCCCCTGTGTTCTTTGCAGCAACGATAGACACATTTCCACCGTGACAGCCAATGGAATTCAAGAGTACCTCCACTCTTTCGATCGCTTCCTGGGACTTTTCCAACGGTTTCATTGTGAAAGCATAGTCAATGTGGAGCTTCAATAGCCTATCAAAAATGCGCATGAATGCGTGTAATGTACAAAAATGTAAATTCGATAGAGGAAATGGAAAGATTGGATTCCAAGCGTGGTCCTTTTGATCACGGTCTGGGGCATTGAGCATGGGACATCTCAGAATAGATGCTTCCCATTCTCTACCTTCATCTCCGACATCACGACAATCTAACCCTTGTTTTCCATGCCCTTGCCATGGAAGCATGGAACCGACCTTTGCAGTGCTCTTATGTGATTTTTGTCCATTAGGTTTGTACCCTCGAGTGCAAAATGGACAAGGCATGAGAGAAGAAGCCCCTTGTTTGCAACCAAGCAAACACTTTATGGTCTTCAAATCCCCACCTAAGTGCCACTCCACATCATAACTACCAAAACCCTCAATCTCCAACTTCTGACGTGCAATTTGGGAGTGTATTACTTCTGTGATCCATGGAATTCTCTCAAAAATCCATGAAAGTACTCCAATTGGTCTCTTTGGGCACCTCAATAGCACCCAACCACCAAATGTCTTTCTCTGATTGCACGCTAAAAGATGGGGTGGAAGATGGCTTGACTGAATCCCTTCCCTTGGTTTGCAGAAGGGCCTCGTTCATTAGAGTGACACTTAGCCTCTCTAACCTTCGGCCTTTCACTATTTGACACTCATTGAGTTTCAGCACAAAAAGAAACTTTTGTGCCAAGCACTACAAAATAAATAGTGCCAAGACCTTAAACTTCAGAGTCTATGATAAGAACAATACCAAAGAAAAAAGTAAAGTGTGTCACCTTCTTCAGGTAACTCGTAAAATCTAAGCATGGCTTCTTGAAGCCTTCTAAGATCCACGAAAATATTGTTCCACATTGTGTAAGGAAAGCCCTTCTCCGAAGGTCTTATGGATTGTTTCTTACCTTTTTTTCTTGTCTTTGTTGCGCTTGAAGCATAAAGGGAAGTTGGCATTGTGTCCTCAATGTGTAGGTATGTCCCAATGCGGGAGAACACATCTTCATTTGTGGCCTTCTTTGCGAGCTTGACCTTGTGAGGAACGGGAAATAGGTTTTCCACAATGCCATATTCTTTGAGGGCATCCTTTAGGAGTTGGAAAATAGCTTGATAGGCTTTGGTGCGGATTCCAGCCTCATCACAAGCTTGTTGCACGTCATCATCACTAACCACATTTCTCAACTTACGCATAAGGTCCTTGGTGATTGCATCCTTAATGTGCTTACCTCCAGGTGATTGTAAGATAAAAATCACATCCTGGGTATTGAGACAACTAGTGAGAAGGTTGACTCGATCATCTTGGCTTGTTCCACCGCATGCCTCCTGGATGAAGTTTCTAGCAACAAATAAACATAAATGTTAGAAAATAGTGTGAAGTAAGAATGCATCATGCAAGTAAAGACCAAATCACCTTGTGGCTGTAACTCGTCGTTTGCATGCTCCTCCCGAATGTGCAAGAGTTTCAATGGATGAATACGTGCGTTTGCATTCCCTTGCACCAAGGGGTGTTCTTTCAAGTATGTGATGGTGTTGGTAAGCTTCTAGATGTGGGACTCCTTTTCTTGCATTTGTTGTTCAAGAGTTTTAACCACCCTCTCCGAAGAGGCAACACTCTCTTGTAATGCCGTCGTCTTGAGGTGAAGAGTTTGACATTCGTGCATCCACATATGCAAAGAAGCACCTGCACCCATACACAACCGCTTGCAATAGCCTAACAAGCCTGCTTCTCCCCTCCCAAGAAATTGAAGAAATGTGGAAAGGCTATTAAATGATGGATGGAAGCGGCTTATAGGATCGCAAGCCCCTTTGTGGACTGATCATGTCCTCACAGGGCATGGAACTTCCCTATACTCTATGTGCCAGCTCTTGTTCACCGCATCACTCCCAGGGGGGATTTATTACCATATACATGTGGTAGTGATGTGTGTGAACACACTTAGGACCGTTGGGGAAATTTTTCCCTCACTAGGAGGTTTTTCCCCCGTGCATTGTATATACGCCCATCACTCTAGGCCAAGTGTATCTAGGCCAAATGTATCTTTCCATTACACACTAAGTAATGTACTCTCTGTTGTGTGCCTTGAGCTTCCTTTGTCTTCTACAAGCTATATGTGTTTTCTTGCAACCCTTATTCCAATAGGAAGGTTGGTCAATTTAAATAGTAGTTCTAGGAATGCACAAGACAATATTTTGTCAAATTATGCAAAAAGATCCAGAAGCTGACTATTGAACTAAATGACATTACTTGAGGCTAATAAGTTCATAAGGAAGTAGAGAGAAAAGGAATCTAAAGTGATGGCAACATGCATGGTTTGATATTAAGGATGACAAAAAATTGGTCATTCAGGTTGACTAGAAGGTGAGAAAAAGTGGGAACTGTTGGAATTAGGGTTGCACACAGCTTGGAGAAGACGGATGAAGCTCAAGGCATACAACATAGAGTGTATTACTTAGTGTGCAATAGAAATATGGATAGCCCTAGAATGATGGGCGTATATACAATGCACGGGGGAAAAAACCTCCTAGTGAAGGAAAAAATGCCCGGCAGTCCTAAGTGTGTTTGTGCACATCACTACCACATGTATATGGTCACAAATCCCCCTTGGGAGTGAGACGGTGAACGACAGCTGGCACATAGAGTAAAGGGAAGTGCCATGTCCTGAGGACGTGATCAGTCCACAAACAGGAGTAAGCCCAAAGCTTTGCAGAAAGCTTCGAATTTCTTATGGGACAATGCCTTTGTGAAAAGATATGCAAGGTTGTCTTGTGTTGGCACATAAGCTAAGCTAATCTCTCCTATTGAGAGCCTCTCCCTGACATAGTGGTAATGCACCTCAATGTGCTTTGTGTGAGCATGAAAAACTAGGTTCCTTGCAACTGCCAATGTGCTCTGACTGTCAGTGTAGATAGCATTGGCAGTGTCTTGTCCAACACCCAAATCAGCCATAAGGCGTCTGAGCCATACACACTCAACCGTACTTGTGAAGACTGCCCTGTACTCAACCTCACAACTAGAAGTGGCCACAATAGTTTGCTTCTTGCTCAACCATGATATACATGGACTGCCAAACATGAAACAAAAACCACTTGTGGACACTCGCATGTCAAAACAACCAGCCCAATATGAGTCCAAAAAAGCATGTAAGTCTGGCGTCAATCATCCCCCCTTGGGATAAAACAAGCCAAGATGTAAAGTGCCACTCAAGTAGCGGAAAATCTTCTAGACAACATGCCAATGCTTAGACCCTACGCTATGCATAAATCTGCTGATTGTGAGACAATATCCGGCCTCATGTTGCATACATAAATGAGGTAGCCAATAGCAATTTGGTAAAGAGTGACATCAACAGGATCACTAGCATCATGAAGACTCAATTTCAAACCTGTTTCCATGGGAGTGGCAAGAGGTTTGCAATCCTTAATTCCAAACTTACATAGCAATGTCTCTATGTAACTTTTCTGACACAAGGCAATACCACCATCACACTGCTTAAACTGTATACTTAAGTAATGATGCAACAAGCCCAAATATTTCATCTTGAAAGTAGCATTCAAATCAACCTTAAATTCAACAATATGTCTCTCATTTGGTCTAGTGATCAACAAATCATCCACATAAAGAACCACAATGAGAAGTACATCACCCTCACGCTTTACATACAATGTGCTTTCTGTTAGACTGTTAATGAAACGCGTGTCAACCTTCTCATACCAAGCATGACGAGATTATTTCAGCCCATACAAAGCTTTCTCACATTTGCACACTTTATCTTCCTGCCCTTTAATGACAAAACTGTGAGGCTACATTACATTCCTCCTTTGACCAAACGAGTGTCAACCTTCTCATACCAAGCATGAGGAGATTGTTTCAGCCCATACAAAGCTTTCTCACATTTGCACACTTTATCTTCCTGCCCTTTAATGACAAAACTGTGAGGCTACATTACATTAACTTCCTTAAATATGTCACCGTTCAAGAAAGCGGTAACAATGTCTGATTGATGTACATCTCAACCAAAATGAGCTGCCAATGCACATAGAAAAAGCACAGTAGTCATACGACAAGTGGGAGCAAAAGTCTATTCATAATCTATGTCTTTTTGGTGTGCATAACCTTTGCAACAAGTCAAGCCTTATAGCAATCAATCTTACCATCCGGCTTGTGTTTCAACTTGAAAATCCACTTTGTACCAATGGCCTTTTTACCAGGAGGCAAATCACATAAAGTCCATGTGTCATTTTCTATAAGTGCATCGTATTCTGATTGCATGTTTTACAGCCTTATCATCCAATTTTTTGCGTTGCGTTTGTGGCACCAAAGCATATGCCAAACAACAAAAAACACGCATGTGCTCAATACAAGGCTCAAGCCAAAATGAATGCGGCAAGGCTTTACTTTTGACCATACATTGTGCCATTTCTGTAAGTTACATGTTTTTCCTCTTAGCGACACCAGTTGGTTGAGGTATATAAGGCACTGTACATTGGTGTTTTATCCCACGACTAGTAAAAAATGCATTTCATGAAAAATATACTCCCCTCCTCGATCAAAACGGAGGGTGCCCGTATTACATTTCAAGAAAATTTCAGCCATAGCCAAAAATTGTTTGAAGCACATGAACACTTTGGACTTGGCTTTAAGAGGATATACCCATGCATGCCTGGAGTAATCATCAATGAAAATCACGAAGTACAGGTAATTGCCCAAGGAAGGAGTTTGCATGGGTCCACAAACATCACTATGCACAAGCTGCAACCTGCATGTGGCCCTAACTAAACCATCCTTTGGAAACTTAGAATGCTACATCTTACCCAAAATACAGCCTTCACAAACATGTTTGACAAGTGCTTTGAGAGACGACAAAGAAGCAACCATATTAGGTTTTTGCAAACGAAGCAAACTGGCAAAATTCAGATGTCCAAAACATGCATGCCGAAGTTTTTCATATGAAATAGCCTTAAAATCTACAACTGCATTTGAAAAATTTTACTCACACTTGTCATACAAAGTGAGCTTATACAGCCAGATGCAACCATTTCGTCATCGAAACTGAGATCATGTACTGTACATCTGTCACCCACAAATTTGATACAAGACCAAGTCTAGCAAGTGAAGATATAGACAAAAGATTTTTCTTGATCCCAGGTACATACAATGCATCAACAAGTGTGAAAGAACTGCCATTTGTAGCAGTAAGCACAATCTTTCGAACTCCCTTGACCGGATAAGAGGCATTGTTGGCATGTGATTGAATTCCCATGATGGACATCCTTGAGAGAGGTAAAAAGGTCACAATGAGAGGTAATGTGCTTTGTAGCACCACTGTCAAAGTACCACAATTAAGCATTTGCAACAACTGACAAACATGCATCATGGATAGAAGGCTCATAATTGTACTCTACACAAAAAGCCCATTCTGCATCAACATTAGCATCATAGTCTCCTTTTTGGCCTTCAAGTTAGGACACTGCTCGATCAAGTGATCATTAGCTTTACAACAATGGCAATGCATCTTCTTTTTTCCCTTATTACCAGAATTCCCAAACAATTGTAATATTTAATGCACTAGTAACTTCTGTGTAGCGAAAAATGATAACATAGTAAGCATTCCATTAAGAACAAGTTCCAAATGAACATAAAGTGAGTACTTGATTGGAGAAAGCAACATAGAAATTTACACCTAGCTAGTTTGGCATAGACAATACTTGAAAAGAGAGTGAAATAGAACAATGACAACAGTTGAGGACCGGATTTACATGGAGCCACTCCCCCTTCCAAAAAGGCTTTGTATTATAGCTTCTCCCATCAAAGGAGACTTTTTTACAATACAATCTTTGTGTTCCTTGACAAAAATTGTTGGTGCAATGAAGATGGAATATTCATGCACCAAGTTATGCTTGAAAACACACCTACTGGGCCTAGACTCAGTCCGAAGACCTCACACACCTTCAAAGATGGTGAGAGCTAGCAAGGAATGAGGAAAGATTGAGAGGGAGAAGATGTATCTAAAGAGAAAGAAGTATTCTTCTCACATAATCACTCTAATAGCATAGCTTAGCTTAGTAATTAGCATGGTGGAGGAGATGAGCATGCCATTGAACCTTGACTCTTGGTTGGATTTGCATTCCATAGCCAAGAGTTGTTTGTGTAGGCCTCTACTTCTCAATGCTTGGAGAAGGAGATGGAGTTCTTTCTCAAGACGAGTTTTGTGTGTGTGTGTGTGTGTGTGTGTGTGTGTGTGTGTGTGTAGCAAAAATTGGCTAGTCTAAAATGCCAACCTCTCTCTTTTTGGTCGACCCCTCTTCCCATTTGCTCTTGCTGGGTTCCCATTGGCTCCTACAGAGCTTATCCAATAAGAATTAAGAAGCATAGTTGATAGCCTTGTGACAAGTGTCCCCATTTCCCCTTTTGTGAGAGCTTTAGGTAATTAAAATAATTTATTTAAACTCTCACTGGACCTTTTAGTCTTTTGGCCAATATGAATCAAGCAAGCCATTGGGTTGTTGGATGCTCATTGGACCCCTTGATAGACTATCCAATAGTCTTCTAGGGAGATTAATCTCTATTGGTTCTTTTATCAAGCATTTTTAAATTGATTAGAGTAATTTTACTCTAGCTTTATTCTCATTCGTCCACCTTTATGACCATCCAATAGGATTTGAGGGAAGATTGGGGGCATCTGGGCTAGGAGCCTTCCATGTGTCCATTATTCCCTTTGTGTAAAGGGAGAGCTTGGGAGTGTGTGTGTATTTCTCTCTCTTACCCTACCTTTAGGGCTCTCCCCCTTCTTCCTAGGGATGTGGGAAGACTTTTTAGTCTTCCCATAACCATCCAATTTCCCCCCTTTTGGCCATTGGACTTATTAATTTAGATTTTGGAACCTTCACCTATGGAAGTCTTAATGGAGCTGAACCTCAGGTCTTTTAAGCCCCATTGATGCACATTGCTCTTCTGCAGACTGTCCCCCTTTGGATCCCTATTTTCCCTCCCTTGGATCCCTACTGAGACCAGTCTGGCAGTCTTACCAATATTCTAGCTTTTACTCCCCTGGTACCTCCCCATTTTAAATGATCAGTTTAACATGAGAAAATAATTTGGGAGAATAAGATATTAGTTTTTTGACATTACCTCTCTCTTGAAATCATGGTCATCCTTGACTATGAGATAGAGAAGATAAAACCTAGTCATTAATCCATTTGCTAGCGGGTAGAGGATCCCTATTTTACCCTACGACACCGTTCTAGAATGGATGAATATTCCATTTGGTGCTTGAGAGCCTTAGCTGCCGCAAGCATGTCTGCACATTAGTCCTTATCAATCTTCCATAGTAGAGTGACAAACTCTACTTGGTGTTCGGAAGACGTCGTCTCCACAATCATGATCCCAAGCATGCATACTTATTAACATTTGTGCGTAATAAAGGAAAAGAGAGTCTTATACGACAAAACTTTGTTCATTATACATATTTATGTTTGCTTACTCTAGGGAATCATTGTAACCATTGACAAGGTTTATGTTATCCTTTAATTGTATGCCTTGCATCCATCTAGCATCTTCAAAAGAATAATTTTTATATTTGATAAGATATTGTCAGATAGTCTTACTGCCTCTCAATACCTTGGAGAATGGAATCGGGATGGAGCACCTCTTCTTGGTCGTCAATCTCCGGTGGGTCTTCAATGGTTGCTTCTTGAGGTTGCTCTCCTTTGTAAGGCTTTAGTAGGCTCACATGGAAAGCATTGTGTATGAGCCCATGGTTGGGCCACTTGAGTTGATAAACCATCTCATTGATCGGTCTAAGAGTCTGAAAGGGACCATAGTTCCTTTTTGCTAACTTAGCATAGTACTTTTGGTGTCGCGTAGGATTCTTGCCGGTCGTGTGCCTTAATCGAGCCTTGGGAAACTTAAGCAAGACCCAATCATTTTGTTTAAAGGTTAGACCTCTTTTGTGCTTATGAGCAGCAGCCTTTTGCCTTTGCTGAGAGATGGATATAGCATCCTTAATCTTTTGGAAAGATTCTTGTAGGTCTCAGATATATTCATCTACAGGGAAGATCTTCCAATGTACCTTGAGTAGCAGAGGAGTTTTTGATCTTCCCTCTATCACCTCAAAAGGTGCTTTCCCCGTGGAAGTATGTAGAGTGTTATTGTAAGCATACTCCACTAAAGATAAGTACTTCTCCCATTGGGACTTTTGATCTACTTCTGTGACATAATCTTTTAGTAGATCAAGAATTGTTAGGTTAGCTATTTCACTTTGGCCATCCGTTTGGGGGTGATAGGCTGAAGAGAAGTTTAGCCTTGTACCTAAATTCTCAAAGAGACCCTTCCAAAAATTAGTGGTCATTCTAGGATCTCTATCTGACACTATGGACATTGGCAAACCATGGTACTTGAAGATTTGTGATATAAAGAGGGTTTGCCATTTGATGGGCCTTGATAGTCTTTTTGACAGGTATGAAATGTGCTTGTTTGCTAAACCTATCCACTATTGTCCTATTCCTGTATTCCCATGGATAGACTTGGGCAATTCAAAGATGAAATCCATGGATATGCTCTCCCATGGTGAATTAGGGATTGGCAAAGGTTGAAGAAATCTAGGTTGCTTCCCTCTATCAAACTTTGTCTTTTGGCATACCACACATTTTGAAACATACTCTTGTATGTTTTTTTTCATGGCAGGCCAATAGAAGTATGTTTCTATCCCTTTTAGGGTAGACTGAATCCCTCTATGCCCCGCATAAGGAGGAGCATGAGATTCATACATTACTTTCTCACATAGTGTGTTAGTAACACATAGTTTGTTGACATAGAGAAGATAACCATCTTGTAAGGTAAATGGTTCTTCCTTCTTCCCTAGTGCAAGGGCTAAAATCACATCTTAAAAATTGGAATCGATAGCGTACTCATCTATCATAGAAGATAGATCATTGTGAGTTGCTATGGATACCGCATTCATTCTCGGTCATCTTGAGAGTGCATTGGCTACTTGATTATGCTTTCTAGCAATATGAGCAATATGAAAATGGAATTGCAAAAGGAAATTTGCCCACCTCATTTGTTTGTCAAAGAGCTTGGTCTACGTCATGAAGTACTTAAGGCTTTGGTGATCCGTTTGCATAATAAAAGGAGTCCCCAATAAATAGTGCTTCCACGAGTCTAGAGCATGTATAATTGCTAAGAGTTCCTTCTCATATATACCTAGAGCTTGCTCAATAGGGTCGGAACCTTTAACTTTCATAGGCTATGGTGTGCCCTTTTGGAGAAAAACAGCTCCAAGGCAATCACCATATGTGTTGCATTGGACCTCAAATGGCTTTGAGAGATCCGAGAGTGTAAGCACATGTTGAGAGATATGCTTCTCTTTAAGCTTTTTGAAAGCATTGTTCTCCTTGGTGGACCATATATACCTAACGTTTTTCTTTGTTAGGTCATGTAATGATCCCGCGGTTTGTGAGAATTTTTCTATGAAGCATCTATAGTATGCACACATACCTATAAAGTTTCTTAATTCATGTAAATTCCTTGGATTAGGCCATCCTTTTATTACTTGTAACTTTGATGGATCCATTTGGATGCCATCTTGAGAGATAATGTGACCTAAATAATGAATCTCTTGTAAGAAAAATTCACTTTTCTTTTGATTTATATAAAGTTTATTCTCTTGTAAAACTTGAAATATTACCTGGAGATGTTGCTTGTGTTTGCTTGATGAATTAGAGTAGATGATTATATCATCAAAGAAAACTCTGGTAAAGCTTTGGTGAGGCTTAAATAGCTTCTCCATTAGACGGTTGAATGTGGCTAGTGCATTGGTCAAGCCAAAAGGCATGACAATGTACTCGTAAAGACCAAACATAGGGCAAAATGCGGTCTTTACAATGTCTTGATCAACTATCCTTATTTGATGATAGCCACTATTTAGGTCAATCCTATTGAAGTAGGTTAACCATAGCTTATCAAATAGGTCTTCTACCTGTGGAATGGAAAACCTATTCTTGATAGTGATCCTATTTAGTGATCTATAGTTGACACACATACAATATGTGCCATCTTTCTTTTGCACTACTAAAATTGGTGAACAAAATGGAGATGAGCTAGGCCTAACCATGCCTTTCTCAACCAACTCATGCACTTGATGCATAATCTCATCTTGTTGAGCTTGAGAAACTTGATAAGGAGTTTTATTAGGCGGTGAGGTTCCTGGAAGAATTTCAATTGCATGGTCATCATCCCCTCATTTGGGAGGTAGCTCACAAGGGATTTTGTCAATAAAAGTATCCTGGAACCCCTTTAGGAAATTGGATAACTCTAATTCCTTTTGATTGCCTATATCTTCTTTTGCTAAAAGATTAGGTTCATTTTGAGAATCTTTAACAAAAATCATGTATACAGAAATAGAGTTCTTTATTGACTTATTGAAAGCTTGCTTATGTACAATGGGTATGGTGCTACCCGAGTCCTTCACATCTATGTAAATATCTTTTTTCCTATACCTAAAATATATTTGTCTTTCAGAGAATTTAACATTGGCAGCCATGAGATCAAATCATGGTGCCCCTAAGATTACATCCTCATGTTTGAGAGGAGAGATGAAGAAATACTCCTTGTCCACATAGCTTTGGACATGGAGCCTCAATTTCCCAATTAAGGGAGTGACTAAGGCTTCTTGTCCCTTGAAAGAACCATCGGCAGGTAGGACATCTCCCATCTCATAGGCTTGGATGCCTAGCTTGGTGGCCAACTCTGTGGATTTGAAATTGTGAGTAGAACTAGGGTCAAAGAGAATGAAAGCATCATGTTCTCTTACCTTTCCCCAAGCATGACATAGAGGAGATCCTTTGTGATGATCATCCTCTTCTTGAATTTTGACTATGGAAGCTCTAGGAGGCTCATTACATGTATTCTTGTGGGGGCAAGCATGATAGGCATGCCCTTGCTCCCCGCACTTGAAACAACGGCGGTTATCTTTTTGATAACGCTCTAGCTCTTCAGGAGAGAGTTTATTTTTGACTTTATAAATTCCCTTCTCCTTGGCTTCATTGTTGTTGTTGGAGTTGCCTTTGTGAGACTTTTGGACGTTGTCCTTCCCCTAAGGCTCACTACGGTCCTTGTTTTCCATGAGCTTAAGATTTCTCTTAGCCCCTTATTGGAAGTTGATTCTTGAAGCCACCATGGTATGGTGTATGACCGCAGATATGGTGCGAGGCCTTTGGGAGTTAACATACTCTGCCATATCCTCATATAAACCTGCACAAAATGGTTGTTTTTGCTCTCCAAAATCCATCTTTTTGTATACAGTGGCTTTGAGATGTAAATCCCAAAACTTGTATACATATTTGTGAATAGATTCATGGGGAGAGAGCTTCAAGCTTCACCATTTCTGTGAGTACTTTGTCTTTGGCATTGCTAGCCAAAAACTGCTTCATGATGGAAGCTCTTAACCGCTAGGCTAGACCACCATTGTCTGGCGGACTTTTGAAAATACATAGCTACATGATGGAGCTTAGAGGACTCCATGAAGCCCTCATCTCCAAACGCCACATCAAATTGTTGGATAAAGGCCAAGAATTTGTCCACAGCACCAAAGGTGCCATCGTAGGTAAGGAAAGAGATGTTCTTTCCTCCCTCTTTGAACTTTTTGAGCTTGGACGACCTTTTCCAAGCAACATAGGATTTCCTATGGCCTCTTATCTTGGGCGGTTTGAGAGTTGCACCATCTTTTTCTTCGAAAGAGGAAGAGGATGAGGAGGATGGAGAAGAGGGTGACCTCTTTCCCGCCTTTTTCTTCCCTTGTTCCTCCTTTTTTGCACCATTACTTTCTTCAGAAGAGGAAGAGGATGAGGAAGATGAAGAAGAGGATGACCTCTTTCTCATCTTTTTCTTCTCTTGTTTCCTCTCTTCCCTCTTTGAATTATCATGAAGAGGAGTATGCAATGGTCCTCTTCGTTTAGAGGGTGTTGGAGAGCATTTTTCCTACCTTCTTTGTGGAGCCATCTCCAGTGAGGTGACATGAGACTCGCTTCTTTCTCGTTCTTTTGGTGGGGGACTCTACCGTTTAAACTTGGGCTCTCCTTTGAGAGGGAGATGCCTCATCAAGTAGTGAGTTTTTGAGCCCTTCATATGGATCCTCCTCTTCTTCCCTTATCGGAGAGAGTCCTCTTTTGGAAGTCTCATCTTGATATTTCCTAGGTACTCTCTTCTCTTGGTGGGGAGTTTGGAGAATACCATGGGTGCACAATTGCTGTAGCACTTCACCTTGGAGGGATGGATTTCCCATGGCATGTTGAAGCTTAGAAACAAGATAGTTTACTAGCATAGGGGCATCATTAGTTGATCTTTCATTAGCAAAATCAAAGCTATCAACATTCATTTCAATTTCTTTTCTCTTGTCAGCCATACTAGCAAATTTTAGATGTAAATTGTTACTTGTACTTAGGCACTTCAAGCCCTAGTTGCTACTCCTCTTTACTTTCAAAGATAAGCACTCAAGCTATACCCGTGATTGCAAGGTAGAGAAGAGAGGGTTTCACAGAGCCGAGACAACACTGGTTCCTGTCAAGCTTCTAATAGCTCAATAATGGTTAAGCCATAGGCAAACCCCGTAGGACTCCAATATTAAGACCATAGCTCTTGCATTAGGGGAAATATGAACCTTGCATGGGCCTTGTAAGGAATCCTAATTTTTAAGGGATTAAGGCTAATGTTGTGTAAGGTTTAGGGGGCAAGGGCATTGAAGAAGATAGTTTTGAGTAGGCTTTTCTAGCCTTTTTTTAGACAAATGTAGGATGTGGACCTAAGGGGTTACTTTCTCTCTCTAGTTTTTTTCAAGTGAAGGAAGCATAGGGGTGTGACCACATCAGCAAAAACGTGGGTCACTAAGAGTCAAAAATATATATTTGACCCATTTTTTAACCCACAAACTTAGAAAGTCCATTTTTTCAAAAATCTTTTCCCCCAAAAAGTAAAAAACATTTTGTTCTCTCCTCCTCCTCCCTCCTCCCTCCTCTCTCCCTCTCCTCTCCCTCCCTGCCCCTACCTTCCTCCTCCTCCCCAATCTCTCCCTCTCCCCCCTCCCTCCTTCTCTCCTCTTATCTTCCTCAACCTCCCTACCCTTCCCCCTCTATCTTTTCATCATTTGCTTCCTCACGCAAAAACTTCCATGGTGCTCACGGACATCACAAATGGTTTGCTTCCACCACCACGTACTCCATACACCAAAAGCATACATATTCGCTTACCCACCGCATTTGCTCCGAAGACCGCTAGTGAGGGTGATCAAAGGTCATCACAGGAACATCGCACCGCTTGTGAGACCAATGTTGACATTTGGGTGGATGGCCAATAGCAGTTTGGTAAAGAGTGACATTGGCAAGAACTCCAGCATCATGAAGACTCAATTTTAAACCTGTTTTCATGGGAGTGGCAATAGGTTTGCAATCTCCAAGTCCAAACTTACATAGCAATGTCTCTATGTAACTTGTCTGGCACAAGGCAATACCACCATCACACTGCATAAACTATGTACCCAAGTTATAATGCAACATCCCCAAATCTTCCATCTTGAAATAGCATTTGAATTAGCTTCATATGTCTCCCATTTGGTCCAGTGATCAGCAAATCATCCACATAGAGAACGACAATGAGAAGTGCATCACCCTCATGCTTTACATACAATGTGCTTTTTGTTAGACTATTACAAAAGCCTCGTTTGGCCAAATGAGTGCCAGCCTTCTCATTCCAAGCACGAGGAGATTGCTTCAACTCATGCAAAGCTTTCTTACATTTTCACACTTTATCTCCATGCCCTTTAATGACAAATCCGTGAGGCTGTGTTACATAGACTTCCTCAAATGTGTGACCATTCAAGAAAGTAGTAACAATGTTTGACTGATGTACATCCCAACCAAAATGAGCTTCCAATGCAGATAGGAAATTCACAGTGGTCACACGACAAGTGGGAGAAGAAGTTTCTTCATAATCTATGCCTTTTTGTTGTGCATAACCCTTTGCAACAAGTCAAGCATTATATCATTCAATCTCACCATCTGGCTTGTGTTTTGATTTGTAAACCCACTTTGTACCAATGGCCTTTTTACCAGGAGGCAAATCACAAAAAGTCCATGTGTGCTTCATATTCAAATTGCATGGCAGCCATCCAATTTTTTGAATTTTGTGCTTCATCAAAAGAGAGAGGTTCCTCAAAATCACATAAGCTAGACATGGCCAAAGCATAACAATATGATGCATAAGATGCATGGAAAGAACTTGAACGAGTATGACTAGACAAAGGTACATCCAACTTATTGTCATGCAAAGTATGCACCACTCATTTTGGCATACCTCTAGCCTGCTCATTCTCAGTGCTTTCCTCATCAAGTACACCAGGTACATTTGCATCAGTAATAGGCTGATCTGTAACATTTTCAAAAACCCCCATAGGTTGTACGTTGGCCTCATTGGAATTTACATTCGAACTTCCACCACTAAAAAGAGGCAACAAAGTGTCATAAATGGCATGTGAGCTTACATTACTGTCTCTAAAACAGAATCTTCCATAAACACAACATCTCGTGAGAAAGGGAGAAAGGAGAGACCGGTTGCTTGGGCAATTCAACAATTTATCACAGACTTCATCATCAACATGTCACCTTCTCTCCCAAAGCCAAGTACACACACACACAAAAGAGAATAGATTGACAAGGATAGAGTGTAAGAGAGTGTCAGAGATTGTAAGAGATGTAGAAATAATTAGAGGGTACATGGCATAGCATAAGAGATAAGGAAGGAAAATTTGAAAGCATCAACACAAGAAAGGCCTAAAATCATAGCCCCAAACTCCATAGGACCTCTTCTTGTGGAGTTTGGTATTTATTATTTGAGTTTTGAGTGCCAAAATTGGAGGCTCCTCTTTCACAACTAATCCACTTTAATACTGGAGTGGAGCACATCACTTATTGCATGTCCCCTAAGTGTGAGTTCTCACCGGAGCTATCTACAAGCAGCCATAGTGGCTTATTGAATAAAAGGTAAAATGATCGAAAGGATTATTATTTGTCAGTGCCTCCTTTTCAACTCCCAAAATTCCAATCTACAAGTCATCATCAACTCACTATTAGTAAAATAAATAGACAACACATGATAACCATTAAGCCATCTATCCCAATTGTAGTTAAGCACATATAATAGGAGGGTGCCCAAACTTGTAACATCCCTCCCAACAGGGATAGCAACTATCCTCAGTTGCTCATAAGAGAATCAACTGGACCGCGAGTGATGGAAAGTGTGGAGAAGGTCTGGGAAGTTGCAGAAACACTTTTCAGGCATCCATTTGGCATCCTCTCTAGGATAGCCTTTGAAGGTCAAAAGATAGAGGTTATCAACCATTCTAGTGCATGTGTTGGTGGTCTCGTGATCAACTATTTATGCAGGGATGAGTTGTTCTTCTTGGTCCACAAGTGAAGGTGAATCCTCATAAATGTGATGTGTAGGTAGGGGTCCTCTGAAAGGCCTTAAAAGACTAATGTGGAATGCATTGTGAATGTGCCAATGTGAAGGTAAGTCTAAATGAAATGAAACATCATTGATCACATCAAAAATTTTGAATGGATCGTAAAAATGAGGAGCAAGTTTAATAAAAACATTAGTATCAACACTTCTGATCCTTCATTTTTGAATGTGAAGCATAACATAATCACCCTCCTTAAACTGATGTGCCTTGCGGTGCTTGTTAGCATGATTAGTGTAAAGTTCTTGTGAATGTTTAATGGTAT
Source organism: Adiantum capillus-veneris (assembly GCF_014529385.1). Taxonomy (NCBI): domain Eukaryota; kingdom Viridiplantae; phylum Streptophyta; class Polypodiopsida; order Polypodiales; family Pteridaceae; genus Adiantum; species Adiantum capillus-veneris. The sequence goes on along the minus strand of NC_140931.1, from coordinate 101,812,675 downwards.
AATGCACACTTGCATAAACATCATGAAAATTAGCAGTAAACTCGTCAGCGACGGCAGGCACAACATTAGAAAGAAGTGAAGCAAGAGCAGGCAAAGAATGACCATACATAATTTCAAATGGAAATTTACATGTGGCAATGTGAGTGGTGTTGTTATATGCAAATTGTAGAATATGCAGGTAATCATCCCATTTCTTGGGTTGAGAAGAAACATAGCTTTAAGCAAGTCAATGATAGTGCAATTAGTGACTTCAGTTTGACCATTAGAAGTAAAATCAAGTGTAGTACCAAGATTTTTAAAAATAGTAGTTCAAAAAGCACTACAAAATTTAGAATCTCGATCAGATATTATGACTTTAGGCAGGCAGACCATGATGTGGAAAGACAGCTTTAAGAAATAGAAGTGTAGCTTGATGTGTTGTGAGTGTTTTCTTATAAGAAATGAAGTATGCTTGTTTAAAAAAACAATCAATTACAGTCCAAATCATATCATGCTTGTGAACAATGAGTGAAAATCTAGTAATAAATTCCATTCAAATATGCTCGCAAGGTTTTTCAAGAATAGGGAGAGGAAGTAAAAGTCCCAATTTCTTACGTATTGCTGCTTTGATCTTTTGACAAATCAAACAAGTTGAAACATGTTGTTTAACATCGGTTTTCATGGCAGGCCAATAGAAATCGTGACATAAGTTTTGAAAAGTAGCAGCAAATCCTCTATCTCCAGCATAGGGTGGTTTGTGCAATTCTTCAGTGATTAATGTACAAAAAGGTTTGGTTATACACAATTTTTGTTTGAAATAAAGAAAGTTTCTTGAATAGTGTATTCCAAAAATGTGTGCACAGAATTGTCAATCATATGTAACCATGTGGTTTTGAAATCATCATCTTGTGCATAAGTGTCAAGAATTGAATCAAATGAAGTACATGTAATGGTTGATAGATTATTAAGAGAGGGTCTTCGACTCAAAGCATCAGCTACAAAATTTTCCTTACCAGGTTGGTATTGAAGGTTGGATTGAAAACTTTGAATGAAAGCAGCCCACTTGATATGTCTATCATTTATTAAGGATTGAAACATTAAGTACTTGATACTTTCTTGATCAGTTTTGATTATCAAATCAGCACCCATTAAATAGTGTTTTCAAATTTTCAAAGCATGTACAATAGCAGTCACTCTTTGTCATATGTAGCAAATTTTGCTAGGCAATTGTAGTATTGGTCTATTTATTAAAGAATCCTTGAGTGCATTAAAGGAACTTCCTTGCAAATTAGACCATGCATAAGGAGATAGTTTCTTTAATAGGAGAGTGAAGTAGTGATATTTGTAAGCAAAGTTACGTACAAACTTCCTGTAATAATTGCATAGATCAATAAAAGAACAAAGTTCATCCAAATTTTTGGTATAGAGGCCATGACTAAATGGGTTCAATTTTCTTGGGGTCTACGTGTATTCCCTTGCCCGAGATAATGTGTCTCAAATATTCAATTTCAGATTGGAAAAATGAAATCTTTTCAAGATTCAGATACAAGTGGTTGTGTGCAAGCAGATTAAATACACGTATTAAGTGCTCTTTATGCTCTTGTTCCAAGTTACTGAATACAAGAATATCATCAAAGAATACAATCACAAAATCTTGATGGTCAATGAAAATTATGTTCATCATGCGTGATGTGGCTTGTGCATTTTTTAGACCAAATGGCATGACAAGACATTCATAATGCCTGTTTGTGTTCTGAAAGCAATTTTGTAGACATCTTTATCAAACATTTTGACTTGATGATACCCTGATTTGAGGTCAATCTTGCTAAACTTGATGTTTCTTTCAATTTGTCTAATAAATCATCCACTCTAGGAATAGGGAACCTATTCTTGATGGTGATCTTGTTTAAAGCCATGTAGTCGATACACATGCAAAAAGCTCCATTTTTCTTTTTAACAAGAAGCATTAGAGCTCTGGTGAGCTACTAGGTCTTATAAGTCCTCGATCAAGCAAGTCAGTGATTTGAGTTTGTATCTCCCTATGTGCAGTGGGATTTACACGGTAAGGTGCTCTACAAGAAGGTTGACTACCCGGTATAATATCTATTTTGTGGTCTTATGGACATGAAGGTGGAATTCCAGCTGGCAGGTCATGCATGAAACAAATATTAAATTGTGAGAGAAAATCATCATGCGAGGAGTTATATGAGGTTTCAATTGCAGTGGAGATTTAATTTACCAGCACCAGATATGTTATCCTTGTTTTTAAAAAAAATTGATTATTATGAGTGAGAGACATGGTATGTGTTTAATAATTAATCAACGAATCAAATTCATGACGGAATGGCATTCCCAAAATCATGTCTAGACCATGCAATGGTGCTACCAAACATGTATGTGCTTGTATAAATTCACCAATGCAAACTTCAACAATGACTTGGGTCTTGCAATTAAACCCCTGATTATTAAAGATAGTTTGACTTTGTGAGGTGAAGAAATCTTAGAGAGAGAGTTGTTGTGCCAATCATGCATAAATAAAATCATGGCTATTGCCACTATCTAAAATAATGGTGACACTTTCACCCTTGATTTTGCCTTGCACTTTAAACAAAGTGTAAGGAGATATAAGAGAACCTGAAGATGGGTTGTCATCGTGATCATACTCAGGATCATATCTCTCACCGTAATTGGCTTCCACTTCATTTTAGTTGGGATTAGCATCTTTGATGAAGTTAATCGTAGCACCATTGGGCCGGTTGTTGTTGAAGGGTCTTTGGTTTGGATTGCGGGTGACTCCATTAGATTGTCGGTTGGGTTGGCCATTGCTCTTAGTAGGACCATTTGGGTACTTATCTGTATATTGGCCATACTGGAAACATTTAAAACACCTCACCATTTTGTTACCATTAGAGTTTTGAGTAAGACGTTGGTTGGAAGGATTCTAGTTGCCTTGCTGCTATGCGTTGTTGTTATTGTTGCCATAGGGTTGAGAACTTGTATAGCAGAGTTGTCAAATTTGCATCTCTTGAAAAAGGTACGGTTTTTATGTTTGTTCCTGTCAAAGTTAGGAGAGAAAGAAGCTCTCTTTTTACGTTAGTGTTAGCAGTTTGTTTGGTGTGAGAAGGTTCTCCACCTTTCTTCTTCTCCGCATTAAAAGTCAAATTTATAGTCTTTGACAGTGAATCCGGTTCAAACATATCTACCTCAGCACCAATTTGTAGTGTTAAGCCAGATATACACTTATGCTTCAATTTCTTGCAACTGACATGTTCAATAGCTTGCAATTGAATTAAACAGTTCCAAAAATGATCAATGTAGCCCTGTACATCTTCATTTTGACCCTTCAAATTAAATCCCCCTGGCATCGTGCTTTAGCTTTATACTGTGTGGATAAACATTGAGATAAAAACAACTTTTTGAATGAATGCCAGGTACGTGGTCTTTTGCCATGTTGTTTGGTGGCGTCACCACAATGCGGCGCTATTGGTGCAATGATTTGATGCACACTTTACCATTTCACGTTTGGGAAAATTGTCATCATGAAAATAGTCATCTAACTAACTAACCCATGCTAGAACCATGCTAGCATCTTTAGAGCCATCAAAATCCTTGAAAGTGAAGGCTTTTCTGCTAATTTAGTTTTGCTTTGGTGCAGGTGCAGATTTTATGCATGCAGAATGCTTGCCTTTGCATGCATTCATAAGTGAGAGATTGTTGCAGATTAGCGAGTTGTTCAGCAATCGTGGGCGAATGTGGAAGATGTGCCATGATTGCGTGCTTTTCTTTCTTTCTTTCTCTTTATATATATATATATATATATATATATATATATATATATATATATATATATATATATATGTATGTATGTATGTATGTATGTATATATATATATATATAATATTTTTTCCTATTTTAAGAAATGGTTGTAAGTAATGATGATATGCAAGATAATGTGGAAAAAAATAAATTAATTAATAAGTAAAAATAAATGGGTACTTAGCTTGACGGTCGGTGGTGACATCCAGTCCAAAAATATGGTGCACCAAGTTTGGTTGAGAACGATGGACAATTGAGCGGTTAGTCTGCATAGCAATTGAAGTTTTACTAGCATCCACCAATCTCCCTTTGAGGTTTTTGGCAACCATGTCGAACACGAGCGCCAAACTACTTTTGTATTTGAGAAGCCTGCTTCAACGGCCTTAATGGACGACCAAAAAGAAGTTTTAAATGTGGAACTCGAAGAATTCAAAGGCGACAGTAGTGAAACGGTTTGTTGGGCGACTGCGTTTTTACTCCTTGTTTCTGCGACAGTTGACCAAGAAGTTGAAGGAGGGGGAGGGGTGAATTGGCTCTTAAGTAGGTGGTTTTTGGGAGCTCAGTGGGCGTCCGACCAAGGGTAAACATTTTAAAGCCACAACTTTTAAATTAAAAGTGTGTGAACACTAAGTTGGGATGTCGACTGCGAGCTGGGTGCAGAAGCGACAGCATGAGAGAGAAGGGGGTTCGTGGCGCCTTCTGCAGTTTGTTCTAGACTTCGAGACAAAGGTATACTTTGATGCCAACCCCTACGTGCTTCCCTTGGTGCAGTTTTTGCAAGGGTTAGTGGTGGTCGACAGGGGTCCTTCTCTGTGGGCAAAGCCTCATTTCCACGGCTACTTCTCGTCGGCTTTGGTTGCTTCTTGTCGGCTTCCACTAATTGCTTCTCTAGGATTTTTTTACTTTTTTTTATTCTCTCCTTGTGGATCTCGGATGTTGGTTGTCACAGTTGGATCTTTCGATTGAAATTTGGTGATGCAATCCTTGCTCGTTCAATTGCTTCACGGCTCCATCCCGAACTACAATTTCTCTCTCAAAACTGTATCTTCTTAATTCCCTCGCTCAATTCCGAAGTTAACCCCTTTTAGACTTATTTAAGCGCTTTGTTGACCAATTATCGTTAAACTTTCTTCAACTCTTGCTCGCTCTCGACTTCACAATCAACAAGAGTTACCCATCAATTGAAATTTAAATTGGCCATACCGAATCTTGATGTTGATGATCAAATTTAATTTTTTTGATTTGTCAATTAATCGTCGATTACGCTTTGATTTGCGCACTTGATGCTGCAAATTTGAAAATTTTCTCTTTAATTTTTGAATTGAATTGTTGATTTTGCTCGAACCAGAAGCTCTCATACCGCTGTTGGGAGATAAGGGAGACCAGCTGCTTGAGCAATTCAACAATTCATCACAGACTTCACCATCAACATGTCACCTTCTCTCCCAAATCCAAGTACACACACACACACACACACACACACACACACACACACACACACACGAGAATATATTGATAAGGACACAGTTTAAGATATTGTAAGAGATGTAGACATAATTAGAGGGTACATAGCATAACACAGCTTAGCATAAGAGAGATGGAAGGGAAAATTGAAAGCATCAACACAAGAAAGGCCTAAAATCATAGCCCCAAACTCTATGGCGTCCCTTCTTGTGGAGTTTGGTATTTAATTTATTATTTGAGTTTTGGGTGCCAAAATTGGAGGACCCTCTTTTTCAATAGTACTTGAGTGGCGCACATCACTTATTGCATGTCCCCTAAGAGGGAGTTCTCACTAGAGCTATTTACAAGCAACCACAGTGGCTTATTGAATAAAAAGTCTAAAATATTGTGCAAAGGTAAAATGACCAAGAGGATTATTATTTCTAGCGCCTCCTTTTCAACTCCCAAATTCCAATCTACAAATCATCATCAACTCACTATTAGTAAAATCAAATAGACAGTACATAAATAACCATTAAGCCAGCTATCCCAATTTGCAGTTAACCACATACAACAAGAGGGTGCCCAGAGACTTGTAACAACCCATGCATGTCTAGAGTAATCATCAATGAAAGTTGCAAAGTAAAGGTAATTGCCCAAGGATGGAGTTTGCATGGGTCCACAAACATCACTATGCACAAGCTGCAATCTGCATGTGACGATAATTGAACCATCCTTTGGAAATTTTGAATGTTGCATCTTACTCGAAATACATCATTTTCAAACATGTTTGTGAGGTGCTTCAAGAGGCGGCAAAGAAGCAACCATATCAAATTTCTACAAACGTAGTAAATTGGCAAAATTCAGATGCCCAAAATGCGCATGCCAAAGTTTTGCATCTGAAATAGCCTTAGGATCCACCATTGAATTTGCAAAATTCTGCCCACACTACTCATACAAAGTCAGCCTATACAACCCATAGCATAAAATTCCACATGCAACAATTTCATCATCAAAACTGAGATCATGTATTGTACATTTGTCATCCACAAATTTTTGGCTACAAGTCCAAGTCTAGCAAGTGCAGATACAAACAAAAGATTCTTGTTGATCCCAGGTACATTGTATGTATCAAGAAGTGTGAAAAAATTACCATTTGCTACAGTAAGTACGATCTTTTCAACTCCTTGAACCGGATAGGAGGCATTGTCAGCACAAGTGATAATATTCTCATGAGGGATAGACTCAAAAGAGGTAAATAAATCATGATGTGAGGTAATGTGCTTTGTAGCACCACTATCAAAACACCACACATGTGAATCTGCAGCAACTGACATGCATGTATCATGGATAGCAAGATCATAAGTACACTCTGCACTAAAAGCCCGCTTTGCATCTACATCAGCATCACAATCTCCTTCCACAGAAGACTCTACAACAGTTGCACTTGTATTGAACCCTGTAGTTGATCTAGCCTCTTTCTTCTTAGCCTCCTTTGACTTCAGTTTTGGACATTGCTTGATCAAGTGATCATTAGCTTTACAATAATAGCAATGCATCTTCTCTTTGCCCTTATCACCAGAATTCCCAAACGAAGTGATGCCAGCAGAAGCATTAAGAATAGAAGATTTTCCACTGGCCAAAGAACCATGAGAAGTGGTTACATTGTTGTTACGACCTTTTCTTTGAGCAGCAATAAAAGCCTGTTCAATCGCATATTGTTTAGCCCTTTTTTTTAAGGAAAGTGACTCTTGCAATAGCAATGTGCATAATGCATCAAACTTGCCAACTTCTGGATTTCCTTGGGTCATAAGTCTCCAAGTACTAGCAAAAGTCTAGTACGAATCTGGCAAAGCATCAAGAACAATCTGCACAAGGGAACTGTCAGAAATGACTTCACCTACAGAAATGAGTTGCTCATTTATATCCTTGACACCAGCAAGGAAAGTGTCCATCTCATCTTCCTCGTGCTTAATCGCCGACTCCAGCTCTTTACGCAACAATGCAATTTTAGCCTCATTGCGACTTGCATAAAGACCAACCTGGATATGTCCTGCCAAGGGTAGCACTATAGGAGGGCACGGCCCTGGCCAAGGGCCGATGGATACACATGCAGTACAAAGGCTATATATAGGAGGGCCAAGGGCCTATATATAGGTACGGTTGGGTGGTTAGTGGCATGTTTATCTCCCTATGTCCTTTCACTAGTATCAGAGCTTAGGGGAGAGGAGCCATGGAAGGGGGAAAGGTCTCTCTTGGTTTTTCTCTCGATCTCAGCATGAGGCATGGCCTCCCTTTCTCTGGAGTTTGTTCTCTCTCTCTCTCTCTCTCTCTCTCTCTCTCTCTCTCTCTCTCTCTCTCTCTCTCTCTCTCTCTCTCTCTCTCTCTCTCTCTCTCTCTCTCTCTCTCTCTCTCTCTCTCTCTCTCTCTCTCTCTCTCTCTCTCTCTCTCTCTCTCTCTCTCTCTCACGCGAGGTTTGCATGGCTGGGTCGCACGTCGAGGACGAAAGGGCCACGTGTAGCAGCCCTAGCAAAGGGGAAAGGAGGTGGGTTGACCTGCTTGAAACCAGGCAGAGGAGGGCTTGGCAAGGTCGCCTCGACCTACTGGGTAGTTTACATCATATGCGTGCAAGCCGGGGAGCCTCACATCGGGCACTCTCTCTCTCTCTCTCTCTCTCTCTCTCTCTCTCTCTCTCTCTCTCTCTCTCTCTCTCTCTCTCTCTCTCTCTCTCTCTCTCTCTCTCTCTCTCTCTCTCTCTCTCTCTCAAGCCTGTGCGTTGCCGCTGCGTCGGCGCCATAGCTCCAAAGGAGCTTCATTTCATATTGAAGTGCCCAACCTTAGGGCCTTTTTTAAGCCAAGGAAGGGTGCCCACGGGCTAACCCCCCCCTTTCATCTCTTCGTTCTCCGTTCTCAGCACCACAACAAGCCACTGCATTGGGGTGAGCAAACATCGAAGCAATAAGGGTTTTCAACATGCAAAATTTTTGTAAAACTCAAAAATTCACAACACTTAACGAGTAAGTGCAAATTCACGAAGAAGTTTGCAGGAATCTCCGTAGCGAGACGGTGGCCTTCCAAGGCACGGAGATTCTGGATTTGCAGTAATACCAGACAAGGCACGGGCCCGTGAATTTTAGCTCTTGCATTCACTTATGTGCATCGACCAAAGGGTTTCATTGCCTGTCGAAATCCACGGCTATGACTCACACGGAGTCCAGTTGGGCGTTTCTACCACAATTGGCAACGAGCATGGCTCTCTTACATGTTAAAATTCTCAAGTTTTCTCTTTCACATTCTTGCAATTTTCATAGTTTTATGTGTGCAGGAGTATTGCAGAAACATGTAATTATGCTAATCTTGGCTATGTTTCCCTGCGAGACTACCTATGGGTCAAGTATGCCCATGGTCATTATATCCACTTTTCTTGCGCATCGGGCAAGGCCCTTGATAGCAGGAGTGGATCATCTATTGCACCAAGCAACAGTGTCTAGAAAATCATTTCTCGTTTTTCTTACTGCTTCCAAATCATTCGATTTTTGGGTTGGCAAGATTGTTCGATAGGTGTACTTAAGGAGGTATGCAGTTGATTTTTGTTTATTGTCATCTGCATAACTGGTTACACAATTCTGGCCGTATCTCTACATAAGGTAATGTACGAGAATGGCATGAGGCACTTACCATACATCTTTTGATCGTCGACCATGAATTGATGTAATAACAGCAGGGTTGCCAATTGCTTATGAAGCATTTGACCTAGATGGAACATGCATCACCTCTATTGCATATATCTAACATGCATCAAAGGTGATGCACTTTCCTCCACTCCAAGCACAGGCACGGCCTCTGACATCACATAAGCACTCAAATTTTGTTGCATACATTAATGGCAAGGGCCTATTTTTTAGTATCTCAAGGAGACACGCATGGCCTCTTACTGGACTTGTTGATGAAAGCAAGTTCCTCGGCATGGCCGACTCCTTGTCATGGTTTCTACACGATTACGGAGGATGCTTACCACGCAGTACTGGTTAATTTCAATTGAAATTGCTCGACACGGTCGATCCTTATTTATGTGAAGCAAGGCTTCAATTTACGACTCTTACATTGAGATTTTTCCCGTTTGGGGCATGCTATGAGCAAACACCCTTGGGGAATTTCTACATATGCTTGCAAGATATTTCAGGACAACTTTCTCTCATGCAACAGAGATGGTTATGATCTACATTTGAGCGATCTTTTCTTTCGACATCTCCAGACGATTGGTTACAGCAGGATGACCAGGTTAGAGCATATTCAGTTTTGTTTATTCTTCATGTTACACGTTTCATTTGGAAACTATTGTCAGTAGTGTAAAGCAAAGTTCTTTGACAATTTCACATGAAGCAAGGCTTCCCACGTGTACCATGCTACTGCCCATTGATTTGGTATCAAGGGCATTGGCACGCCAGTTTGGGGAACTGTTACGATTAGAAATTTGTCCCCATTTATGTGTGGTGACATCACGTTATGATGCATCACTACCAATGCAGACTGTGCAAGGCACTTATGCTTTCGGCTCTCACGCTTGAGGCCATCATAGTAGCCAAGGACTTACAATTTCGCATGCAAGGCATGTTGGTCAAGTGAAATCAACTCCAGTGCCTCATAGATTACGCTTCCGCTATAACACCAGACACTCTATCAAGGACAAGGACACTTCTGGATTCATTCAACATGCTTTCTAAGTTTAAACATGCTTTTTGGTTGCTGTCAACGCACAACAACATTAAAAGGAACCTACATCTAAGACTTCAGACTTAAGTCACAGGCAAAGTGCCATATTTAAGTCATTTTTGTACAGTCACGATCCCCTACACCATTGGTGAAGCAAGATGTGATTGTGTTTTCTGTTACCCTCTCTCGATGAGAGTGTTATACAGTTAGATTATTGCATGCTTATAGGATAAGTTGCACGCTATGCATAAGATGCACACAAGCATGGGCACGGTATATACAAGGCAATAACTTAAGGAAAGTTCCTCAGCCCAGCACTCTCTCTCTCTCTCTCTCTCTCTCTCTCTCTCTCTCTCTCTCTCTCTCTCTCTCTCTCATTTTTCTTGAAGAATAATAAAAACTTTTAATAATCTGTTGATACATGTTTGTTTGGGAGTCGGCATGAGCCAAGGTGCTCTAACTCTTAGCTAGAAATAGGGCACGACGCCCTCTACATTAGTCTTCATCGTCTAATCGATTGAACACTAATTGCCATAAGGGCTATGAGCCACACACGCTAACTAAGATTCATTGTCAGATCTCTGGTACAACCCAACTGTAGGCATTCCTTGGGTGATTGTTCTTAAGATCGAATAGACCTACTCATTGGAGTACACAACGACGTTAATGGACAAGCAAGAGTCTTGTCATTACGGATGTTTAGGGTGTCATTCTTGCACGACATGGTTTCAGTGCCACACTCGAGTTGAGTTTTTGATAACCATAAACTCAACTCAGCTAATTTCTACCATCCACGGATGTTAGATGCAACATATGGTTGCAACAGCATGGCTGTCCATAAGAGCTAGGCTTTCCCCTTCTATGGATCTCCTACTCTCTCTATAGCACTACAAGTATCTATGGACGCATTGTTTTGAGGTAAGGCCCACGGGTGCTTCCTAAATCACCCCATAGGCATTGAAGATCACAGTTTGATCTATTCCCGTTATACTTTCAAGGAAAGAATTCCACAATTTACCACGTGGTAGCAAAAAAATTCAACTTTTCAAGTTGATTATCATCATTCTGTACATGGTTAACTATGTTGGTTACCGTTACCTGCTAGTTGAGCTGTTTCTACAAAGGGTCTTACCAAGGGGTTGACTAGGTAGATGCTACCCAACGGGTTTGGATTGGGAAGGCAACACCCAGGGTTTCCAGTGCAATGTTGCTTGGTTTTTTCACAGGTGGAAGACGTGCTCCTGTGTATTTGAATAGGGGTAACTGAACTTTCAGTTCAATTCCCAAGGCCATGCCAAGGGTAGGTCGGAACAAATATTTTGCGCCGTAGTGCCCAATGTACATTATGTTGTTATGAATCCACTTGTCGGATTCGATTTGGCACATGTTGTCACATGGGATACAACACGGTCTATGGACTCAAGGAGTTCGGTTTAACCTGTGTGGAGCAATGAATGAGGGTCCCTCTCACTCTTGTCGCAGAGTGTTTAGAGTTACCTCCACACACAAGTACATCTTGTACTTGAAGGATGTTAGATGCAACATATTGTTGCAACAGCATGGCTGTCCATAAGAGCTAGGCTTTCCGCTTCTATGGATCTCCTGCTCTCTCTATAGCACTACAAGTGTCTATGGACGCTCTGTTTTGAGGTAAGATCCGCGGGTGCTTCCTAAATCACCCCATAGGCATTGAAGATCACAGTTTGATATATTCGCGTTATACTTTCAAGGAAAGAATTACGCAATCTACCAGGTGGTAGCAAAAAAATTCAACTTTTCAAGTTGATTATCATCATTCTATACACGGTTAACTATGTTGGGTACCGTTACCTGCTAGTTGAGCAGTTTCTACAAAGGGTCTTACCAAGGGGTTGACTACGTAGATGCTACCCAACGGGTTTGGATTGTAAAGGCAACACCCAGGGTTTCTAGTACAATGTTGCTTGGTTTTTTCACAGGTGGGAGACGTGCTCGTGTGCATTTGAATACGGGTAACTGAACTTTCAATTCAATTCCCAGGGCCATGCCAAGGGTAGGTCGGAACAAATATTTTGGGCCGTAGTGCCCAATGTACATTATGTTGTTATGAATCCATTTGTCGGATTCAATTTGGCACATGTTTTCACATGGGATACAACACGGTCTAGGGACTCAAGGAGTTCGGTTTAACATGTGTGGAGCAATGAATGAGGGTCCCTCTCACTCTTGTCGCAGAGTGCTTAGAGTTACCTCCACACACAAGTACATCTTGTACTTGAAGGATGTTCTTTTTTCAGACACCCTTAGTTGAGACATATTCCACAAGTGGTGAATATGAGTCTCTAGGACTGACACTGGCGCCCCCTATTTCAATTATGTGTCACAACAAAGTCCCTAGGTGCTGGTCCAATCTTTTTTCTAGACCGTTTTCAGCACGACGTATCAGGAGCAATTTCAGTGGCCAGAAATTGTTGGATACTTTATATGACTTGTTAAGGTACAAGTGCTGCTAAACACCATTACAGATAGTTGTTTTACATATAGCAAGGCTATGAGTTGTTAATGAAAAAGTTTCATTGTTTGTACCTAGAGTGATCATTGTTTCACCTTCTTTTATGGTTCAAACGTTTCAGCAAGGCTTGCCAATGATTGCAACTGAAAGTATTTAGTTTCTTTTCAGAATTATATCCATTCCTCTTTAATGTGTGCTAGGCGCATCACATTTGCCATAAGTATTGGCAAGGATGATCATAGGTATACAGGTTCGTATCTGTTTTTTGCTAAATGCATGCACACTAGGTGTTATGGGCCCTAGTGTTTAGAAAAGGCTTATTTGGAACGGCATGCATATTCATCAAGTTGTTGCTTATGAAGCACTTTGCACTCCGTGTGCAGTATCTCTATGAGATTACTTTTGGGTCTACTAATCACCAATAGAGGTCATGGCTCGGTTTGGGTGTTTGTGGATTTTTCAAGTTAACCACGATGGTTATTCCGGACATGGTTGATTCCTCAGCAATGTTATACGAGATTGTGATTCCCATTTACCCGTCATCTGGGAAGACTGTCTATAAACCATGGAGGAAACACACCTCAGTACTGTCAGGTATCCAAGGGGATAGGCAGATTACAAACTGTAATCTTGGGCTAAAAGATATGCAAAGTGCGTACATTAGCACCAAGCACTCCAATTAATAAGCATTTCTTGCTCCACTTGGAGTTTACTTACTATCAGTTAATGCATGGTTGCGACTAAGTTTAGTCTCTTCATGTATAAGTCAGGTTCTCAACCTTGAACACTAGTTATGGTGGGGTTGTTTACTAATGAAACTCAAGAACACGTCAAAGACTTACACTTGGCGGATGAGTTATGTCAGCAAGTACTTTCACGGAAAGTGAAAAGTGGTACTCTTACAGGTACATCTTTGTCGTGATAACTTGTTTACCATGCTCATGTGTGTTCTAAATGGAGTCTACACACTAGATGGTTGCAAATGGACAACAATGTGCAAAATTGAGATGTTATTCTTGATTTCATTGAACCTCCTACTGCACCGTGTTTTCAATCAAAAAAATAGATGGATCCATGTCCACGGTGGAAAACATTAGTGTTCTTATGAAAATCCTACCACTTTTGTTTTCACGGACGAAACCGCTTCTCCAAGGGGGGAGTAATGTCATGCCAAGGGTAAGACTATATGAGGGCATGGCCCTGGCCAAGGGCCGATGGATACACATGCGGTATAGGGGCTATATATAGGAGGACCAAGGGCCTATATATAGGTACGGTTGGGTGGTTAGTGGCATGTCTATCTCTCTATGTCCTTTTAGAATATATCAAGCATGTTTTGCAGATTTTGTCGAACGAATATGAGAGTAATATTGTGCTTCATAGACAATGCAATCAAAGTATGAGCCTGTGCATCTTTTACATCCCAACGAGCTTGCTCAACCGTAGGCAAAATAGCTCTGGGCAGCAACGATCCTGCCACCAAAACCTGCAACATCGCCTACATCCTCAAAACTAGGACGTACATCAATGCCCTGCACAATATTCCAAACGCCCTTTGACACAAGAATATGTTGCATCATATAAGCCCACATAGGGTAATTGTCCCCATCCAATCTATCCTCGGCAACAAACATCTTAAACACGTCTGTCTTGTTGTCAACCATGGCAAATGTTGCACCTGATGTGCAGATTACTCAAAAAGAGGAGAAACAAAGCGGGAAAAACACGTGCTACATAGCACAAACCGTAGAAGACTGTAAGGGACCTATTATGCAGAAAATGGCACTGGAAAAAAATTTGCACAGAATGACAAAATAGCATGTCGAGTACTGCTTGTTGTGGAAACGGAGGCCGAAATGAGCCCGAAGACCTGCTGACGCTCACCAAAGCTCACAGAAATTGTAGAGAAAGTGAGTAGGCTTGTGCCGGAGATACTGGCGAGTAAGCCCAGGAGGATGCAACATATTCTGATACAAATTGTTGAAATTAGGGTTGCAGGAAAACACACTCAGCTTAGAGAAGATGAAGGAAGCTCAAGGCACACAACAAAGAGTATATTACTTAGTGTGCAATGGAAAGATAAGTTAGCCCTAGAGTGATGGGCGTATATACAATGCATGGCAGAAAAAACCTCCTAGCGCAGGAAAAAATGGCCCAGCAATCCTAAGTGTTCACACACATCACTACCACATGTATATGGTAACACTTCCCTCTAGAATCTCTCCTCACAATGCCATGCTTTTGTTGGCCTTCTCTATCTTCTAGCCGCTCGATCCTTGAGTGGAAATTCATACTATTCCTTTTGAACATTTTCTATCCGTGTATCCTTTTTAACAGCTCCAATGAAACGGCGTCGATTAAGTCCGGCCTTGATTTGTTGTTACTTTTCCTTAGGGATCTCATCAGAATCTCTACCTCCATTCGCAACATTGTTCTTACCAGATCCAGATGCTAGGATTTCCTCTCTCTCAGACTCTCTAGCTATCAGCAAACACCTCTGAATGGATCGAGCTTTTGAGCACTCTGGTCTCTCCGGCCTCCTCCGTTCCAGATCCTGACTAATCTGAGCTTCCACTACCCATTGCTCCCACCATCATCCACTTCCTTGGCCTTTCCCTTAGCCTTTTAGGTAGCCCTTTGTTTTTTCCACTTTTGAGTCTCTTTACTTTGGTTTGTTTGATTGGTCGGCTCATCTGGTATCTCTTTGATGACAACATCAGTGCTCCTAATGATCACGCACATTGGTATAGGCTTCGCCACTTTTCCTTTGACCACAGCTTTTACATTGCCTAGACGTTGCGTTGCAAATTGTCCGTACTTTCCACATGTCTAGCAACTAAAACTTCCTCCCAAAAAATCAATCCTACTTTGTCCTCATCTTGGGATCTACCTCTTTCAGTCATCCCATTAGTTTTGGCTCCGTTCTCTACATTTTCAAATGTCTTCTCCTGCTCTGGATTGGTCAATGCTACCATGGAGATAGCCTTCCCCTCCTTAAAGTGATGAATTCCAATCTTACATTTATTCCACAGGTGCCCAAAAGTTTTACAATAGCTACACTTGCAACATTTATCAGATAGATGTTCTTTAGATTTACATTTTGTACACCAGGTCTCTACTTTTCCCATTGGAGGTCCGGTCTTAGAGATCTTAGATATTTTTTCGGAAAATTCCTCAATCTTTTTACTCCACACTCCTTTCTTCTTGCTCATTATCATCTAAAGAACTAGAGCTAGTTGATGACTCTTGAGTCATTGGAGCTGAAGTTTGCTTTTCCTCTTCGACCCTTCTCCTTCTTTGCTTCCTATTCTAAATTTAGAGCTCTTTGCACCAAATCATTAAATTTTTTGGTAGGCGTTGGCACTTCTTGTTCCCTAGGTTTCTTGGTTTTGAGCCCACTTAGGAACAAAGCGCGCATATGCTTCTCTCAAGGGTAACTCGTTCATTTGTCTAGTCAGCTCTTTAATCTTCTCCACATACCTCCTAACTGAAAGCTTACCTTGTCTGATTTTATCTAGCTCACAAAGGATATCCTCGTCCCCTTGGGTTTTTTTGTATTCTAACAAGAAGGCTTTCTTTTTTGTGCAACGTCTTTGAGATTTTGTGGAAAATACTCGGCCCAGTTATCTTCATCTATGTCCTTGACATCAGCGTACTCCTCAAACGTCTGAATATAAGCGTATGGATCATCTCTTCGATTGCCTTTAAAAGTGGGAAATGCTAAATTTTTATCACTTGACATGTTCCCCTATTTGGATTTCACATGATGATTTGACTCCCTTTCACGATGTCTGGTTTTATCATTGTGAATTGGTTTTTCCTCTCAATGTCATACTTGTCATGATGGTCATTGTCTGCCTCCCATCTCTGATTGTAGTTGTCATTAGTCTCTGTGATTGTCGGTTTCTTTTCCTCGATTAAGCTTTGTCTGAGAATGTGATCGTTGATGTCTACGTCATCCATTGTCGTTGGTGTCAATATTTATTTTGGCTTTCCCTTTTCCGGCTTGTTGACGATAACCATTTGATTGAGAGCGTTTTTCAATGTTCTCTGAATGTCGTTTTTGGGCACGCGCTAAGTATTGAGAGGTTCGACAATCCTCACCACCTCCAATATTGATATTTTCTTCAGTTTTCTCACCATGAATACTATTGTTCATCATCGTACCCTCTCTATTATTGCACTACTGTGATCTTTATTTCAATGAATGTTGCGACAACTCTCTTTCTTCATGTTCAGCGTCGTACATGCATTGTGAATGATTGAACGACTCTAAGTTCTAACTGGGAGATTGGTTCTTGTCAAGCGCTTTATCTCACCACCATGATCGCCAAAATGGATTGGGTTGGATTGCTTTGACAATTATTCCAGAGTTAAACTCACAGTAATTGTTCAGACTTCAAATTACCACATGACGGATTCATACTTCAAATGACCAGATGACAGACATAAGACTTTAGATAAACAATTGAACTAAAAGGAAATAGACTTCAGATTATAAGACGACGGAAATTGTATTCAAATTCACATAATGGTTTGAAATAGAAAACTTCAAAGAAAAAATCTTTAAAATGATCAATCTGGAAAGTACAATTATTATAAATCTTAGAGTCTCAGGAGTGAAAAGCCGCAAATCAAGCGTCAAGAGTCCCCAAAATGGGATTAGTCTCTGCACCAGAATATGGTTGGTCGCATTGTCACATAGAATCGGGTAAGTAATGGTAAATAGATCAAGTAAACCCCCAAGCAAGGCATCTCTAAAAGCTTGTTCCCACCAGCACTCCTCTGAATCACTTCTCTTGAGTGTCAAGAAGCAGCCCAAAAGCTCTGCTATTGAGAGTGAAAGCGGAAGAGCAAGTATGAATGATGAAACAAGC
The DNA here is from genome assembly GCF_014529385.1 of Adiantum capillus-veneris. Taxonomy (NCBI): domain Eukaryota; kingdom Viridiplantae; phylum Streptophyta; class Polypodiopsida; order Polypodiales; family Pteridaceae; genus Adiantum; species Adiantum capillus-veneris. The sequence continues at coordinate 101,795,356 of NC_140931.1, read as the reverse complement.
ATGCACTTGAAAGGGCTGCTCATTACTCTCCTTGTTTTGGGTTTAAATCACTTCCCAACAACCGTCTAGGTCCTAGATTTGTCTAGGCATGGACACAATTAAAATAAGTTCTTTTTTAATCCCAAATTTTTTTTGAAGGGGTTTCCTATGGTAAGGGTATTATCTCAACAAGTACCTTTTCAGATTTTTCCTCTCGGAGCTAAGGTCCTAGTTTTGTTCAGTCATGGACAAAATTAAAATAACGTTTTCCTTTTTATCCCAAATTTTGCACCCAATGGGATATTTTCGAAGGGGGTTCTCCCAAGGGTACTCTTATCTCAGCGAGCCCTTTCAGTCACTGATTTTTCCTCACATCTAAGGTCCCATTGCCAAGCTAAATTGAAGCACGATGAAATTGCACACGCACGTATGTGTGTGTGTGTGTGTGTGTGTGTGTGTGTGTGTGTGCACGCTCATAGAACAATGGTTGTAGACACTAGTCTCTCTCGTTACACAGTCCCACAGTCCAGGCCAACACGTAAATTATCTCCAAGATATTGTGGTTGAGTCAATATGTCAAATAGTGACCTTCAATTGATCACCAAAAATGCACTTTAGACATAAAAGGTGCAATAGACTGCTGTACATGTAAAACCTTGAAATATACTGCATGTGAATTGTTCCCATCTTCATTATCATCAGCCACTGCTAGATGGCATTGTCCTTGCTATTTGCAAGGTTTTTATGGAGTTAACCACTTTCTCCCTTGCCGCCTCCCTTCAAGGAGCAACATTTTGCAGCATAAACCGTAACCTTGAGCATCCTCTCAATACTTGGGGCAATCTCCTGAGTTTGGATTCATTAAGGCACAACGCAACTCTTTGCACATGGCAAGAGAGGGTGTTTAGACAACACATGGAAATGTGAGACTTATGACCACTTGTGCATTCTTGACCCCATTGAAGTTGGAACATCCTCTTTCTCGAGTCAAAAGTGCAATTAGTTAAGGATTGCCAGAAGCAACAAGGCCAAAAAAACACTTCCATCATAATGTTTAATTGCTTAAGAGAGCACCAATAAATCATCTTTCCCATATCAAAGTGAAAACTCGATTGAAGAAGAATTCATCTAACAGTCATTCATGCCAGGCACATGTTCTCCGCAAGAATTCGTATTCAGACAAAATGGCATGACAAAATCAAGCAACCTTGTTCATAGAGGCATCCACTTGATACATACAAGTGATGCTACACAGAGTCCCGTTAATCCGTTTCTAAAGTTACTTTCCTGAACTCAATACTCATTTCACATTCGTCTACTCGACAAGAACTGTTCCATCAACCTTGCCATGGCCACATCCCTTCTAGTTCACTCTTCGCATTAACTCAGCGACGACCATGCGTTGGTGTACTTGTACGGCAGTCACAGAAATAGTCAGTTTCCAGCACTATTATGCCATACCATTTAAAAATAACCACTAAGAGCCCTGCACTACACATACAAAACCATTATGATTCATCCTCTTGTGACAAATTACATCTGATGACATGCAAAAGAGCAAAAGCCAGCACAAACAAAATCTCACCAAATGTGAGTGAATGAAAGCCAAACACTTGAGTATCCAATCTGTTCAAGATTACTTGAAGACATGAACATGTGGAAGCACATAAAAAGGCACCAGCTGCACATCCATGATGGCAAAAACTAATTGACGCTACTTGCCTCATGATAAGCTACCTTCGTTACTGGTCATTTATTGAATCTGTTGATCTAGTCCATAATACACAAATCTAGTCTCAATAATTGTGTCAAATGCGTAGATATTTCAAAAATCATGAGAGATGGGACAGGGAGGGAGGTACGGTCACGTCATCTTCATTCTGCTACTCAGTCCTTGGATTTTGTGTAGATGCGGACAGCAATTGCCAAGCCCAAGATCGCAAGAGGTACCAGAAACTGCAAAACTTTGATCAAAAATTCTGTGGTCTTGTCTGGGTTGTAAGCAGCTTGCTTGGGTGGCACATATGCCTGTCGTTCTGGAATTGTCGAGGAATCAATCTCACCCACGTAGTATTCCTCCATCATACCCTTAGCACTTGAGCTGTGTCCCACATCTTCAAAATCATTGGTAGCATCCTTGCCTGTAAAAATTAGTTGACATCCTATTTAGAAAACCCATATCTAAGCATCTGACCTAAGTATACACACCTATGTGTATGTAGAAAACATATTTATGCATGCAGTTAAGTAAACATGCATGGCTGCATGTACGTATGTATGAATGTAGGAGAGACGTTTTCAAGCCACACCTGTAGCTGACAAGAGTACTTCATCACCCCCAGGATGCTCATCTAGAAACTTTGTCACATCATAAACCTGCAAAAAGCATAAAGAAATCAAAACCAATAGTAATCAATGGCAAACATTCCTTTCTTACAAGAAAGAAAGACAAGACCTTTCGGGTATAAATGTTGCCTACGTAGGGTTGACGGTAAACTACTGTGTTGAGTGCATCTGAATATACATTATATACACTTCTTCAGAACACCTACCATGAATAAATACACCTGCTGTGACTAGAGCTTAAAATCCTTCCCTGAACCATCAACTCCAGAAAATAAACTCTCGGCATAAATAAATACTTGCCCGCTGCATACACCAGAGTTCTTCTATACCTTAACAAATGAGGCATGGCAATAGTAAATTCCTGACCTTGGAGCTAGAATAGACCTCAATAGCAATGGTAAGTTCACTCTAAGACACTTTATGAAATGCTAATTAACACGAAGATACCATACATCAATCACTTTCAAGAAACACCGAGCACTGTCAAAATTGTGTCCTAGAGATCACCGATGAGACAGAGAGGCACATATCAATGAGGGTTCTAGCCCTCGGCCAGTACTACTGTGACAACTTTCTGGTAGTCAAAAAAAACGATCATTTCAATACAACCCCCACCTTACAACTATCAGAAAGGGATCATGAGGAATAGAAATAGATCAAACTCAATGGGCAGCACAAACGCATAGTAGATCGGGCAGAGAGGCATACTCTATCAAGCTCAGAGAAAAACCACGTGAAAGCCCATACACAATCACCAAAGAATCATAATAAGCAGCACAGTAAAACTTACATGGGGAGAAAACAGAGTAAGCAAGGTGAGGAAATCAGAAGTTTGCCGGAAAAATTGAAACCAGAACAACGACACAGAAAACGCAGAGGAAAACAGAGCAAAGGAAGTACCAGAAAGCAAGTAAGCGGCTCACAGGAAAATAGAGGAGATCCTTCACATACCTTTCCGTCGATGATGAGCCAGCAGTCCTTGGAGTGATTGTGCTCGGAGACTTGTGCAAGAGTGTAGATCTTCTGTTCATCAGCCATCTGCACAACTCGCAGGCAAGCCGACTATACAAACACAAGTGGGTCCTCGCGCAGGGCAGGGAGCAGAATCTCTACAGTCTTGGTAGGGTAAGCGAGAGCAGCACAGGCGAGACAACAAGCTCTCAGCCTCTCATAGCGCGATTTTTGTTGTGTGCCTGCACACGTAAAAGAAAAGGATGAGATTATATACATTCTGAGAGCGTCCCCTATTCGAGGCACATTTTGCACCACTGCTAAGGTGCTAGTTAGGGGGTGTGTTGTTTGTGCTTTGGGGGGGGGGGGGGTTGAGAGAGAGAGAGAGAGAGAGATTCAACCTAAACATAACCTAGTTAGAAATGTAATATTCTCATTAGAAATTCATAAATGGCATCTGGAATTTGGCAATGCTACTTAATTTAAGGGAAGAAATTTACTTAGAGAGAGAGAGAGAGAGAGGTTTAACCTAAACATAACTTGGTTAGAAATGAAGTTAGAAATTCAAAATACTCATTTGGAATTTGGCGATGTTGCTTAATTTAAGGGAAATTTTTATTGGTTAGTTATAAATTTTCTTATACTTGAGGTCGATGAGAAACATCCACCTTTAGTTTTTAACCATTCTTTTAAGATTTTTGGGGTAGCCCAAAGGGGTAAGGTCTTCCTCCCCTTTTTGCTAATGAAAAAGGAGAGGTTATTTTTTTTTAAATGCGTACTTTTTTTATTAGCAGATAAGTTAGTGGGTGCCCACTCATTGTGGTAGTAACGCCCTCAAGAAAATGATGAAGCACCATGATTGGGAGAGACATGGAGAAGTGAGAGAGTGATTTTGAATTTTTGAGTTAAGCTTTTGATCTTGCTCTCTCTCCCCACCTTTCGATGTATGTCTCTCTCCTCTTCTTTCCCGCTCTCCCCACATATCCCTTTCTTCTTCTTCTTCTTCTTCTTCTTCTCCTCTCCTCTCTCTCTCTCTCTCTCTCTCTCTCTCTCTCTCTCTCTCTCTGTGTGTGTGTGTGTGTGTGTGCACCTTTGAATGCCATAGCTCCAAGAGCTTTCACTCACCATCCACTGCCAATGACCTCGCCCCAACAGGTTGCCCTTATCTATTGTCTGTGCCAAAGCCTACCCGGTGTCCATCTGATATGCCAACATTGCCAAAGCATATTTGCTACCCTATTCTGGCTAGCCTTGCATGCCTCGCCCTTGGTGTTGACTGCCATCCTTGAGTTCCACGCTATCCCCCACACCTCTGTAATGCCCTGCCCTACTAGTCTATAGCTCCTACTCAACTTGGCAACACCCACCACCACAACCCTCTTACGCCTTCAACACCACGTTTGGGGAGCCTCAATAGCTTTGTTCGGCTCCAACACTGGGCCATAGCCCGTTGCCCATCGCCTTCCCCTTGCCGACGTTGAACACCCCTCTATGTGTCCAACTCTTCCAATTTGTTCTTCTTTATCACTCTCCTCGTGTCTCTTCATGTGTTTAAGTCTCAAAGGGGTGTCATATTGAGCATTGTGAATCACAACAAACTCTGTGTGTGTGTGTGTGTGTGTGTGCGCGCGCGCACGCACGCACGCGCGCGCAATGGGCCAATGACGTGGAACCTAAAGGTAGTCCCCACCTCGAGGCTCACACTTCCCTCGGTGGCTCCATACTACAAGAGTTTGGAGATGCAAGCCCTGGCCTACCCGGGTGCAGCTGGATCGCTCCATCAACAACCTCTTTGGTACCATTCCCTCTACATTCAACTCCTGTAACTTTCTCTGACATCTCAACTTGGCCAACAACAAGCTCTCTGAGAGCTTCCTAATAGAAGTTGTCACCCCTTTCTGCAAACTTGGAGAGCTTGCTTCTCACCTTCAATGCCTTCATTGAAACAACAAGCAATGTGTTGTGTTGCTTTTATCATCTCACATCAAGGATAGTGAGGAAAAAAACTTTTAAGCTTAGTGTAAATGTTTTATAAAGCTAGATTAGATTGATGTGCCCTTTTCATTAGCGGGCCTCGTTATTGTATCACTTGTTATTTCTAGCAACGCTTTAAACTTTCTCGTTGCATCCCTAAACTCCATCAGGCCATCACATTTAGCTTATTATTGTGGATAAAATTAGTACATTTGCTCCTAGCTGGTTCTTATCTTGGTAAGGTTATTGAAGTACAATTGCATCTCTAGAGGTATCTAGGCACCGATCTTGGTTTTGCATTTTATAAGGGGACATCTACCTGAGATACCCTCTAGAGAATCAAAGAGGAGAAAATAAGAAAGGGAAAGCATGGGCACAATACTTGTAAGCGAGGACACGTTACTTGCACATGTGGTAGCCGGGGGGTTGACAAAAAGTTATTTTTTTAATGTGCAGGGTGCCCTCAACTGGCAGTAGCACTTCTGGAACAAGTTGGTTAGCGCTACTAATCTTGGCACAGGATCCTGATGTTGCGAGTTCAATTTCGCATGCTTCATCATGTTGTGTGGTGTCTTTTAGTCTTCCTTGCAAAAAAATTCTCAAGAGATTTTGGTTAATATAACTGGGAAAGGAAGTGTGTTCATTGAGATACATGATGAATGAAAGGGGAGATCTACACACACAAGAGAATAGGTATGCTAGGAAATGGTTTGCAACTAGCATCTAGCAATACTCGTCATTTGGGAATGTGAAATGTTCAACCAGGATTTTTTTGACTCGCACAAAAAGAATACCAAATAGATGTGTAAAAAATATTTTCTCTTTCTACATGTGGGCAATGTTAGCTTGCTTTCACGAGATGTTTTGACTTCATTATTGGAATTCAAAGGGAAGTGGAAAGGGGAGACACTATTTGATACAAAGAGTGAATGAATTGGTAGTCTAAACATAATAGAACACAAGTGACCTACTTCATACTCTAGACATTACACAAGTGACCTACCTCATTATACAAGTGGCCTACTTCTTGGCTTTAAAGGCATGTTGGCTCCATATTGTATACCAAGAAGGGGGAGGGGGGATGTAGATCCATGAAGGATGCAACACATACATAGATTTCACTCTCTCTTTACTTGTATATATTGCATACATACACATTCAATGTGGAACATGTATATAGATACATGGTATAAACAAGTATGTAGCGTTTATATACATCGTATGTACACATTGCTCTCGTCTTAATACAATTTTTTGGTTTGCTCAAAAAGGTCTTATAGAACAAGGGATTAAGGAGTGCGTTCATAAGAGTTTGATCCCATGCTGTGATGTATGGACTCAACAAAATTTTCTTTCATATTTTAATTTTTGAAAGATTTCTTCTCAAATGTAAACATTAAAACTTTATTTTGTCAAAGAATCTTTTTACTTTATTATTTTTTAAAAGCTTTTTATTTTATTACATTTTAAAATGCCAATGTGCAACCAAAAAGGTAATTGTGATTGTAGGCACTCATTTATACCTACTTTTCATAACTCTCATCCTCCCTTAACTTCAGCATGTGGTCATGACTCCTCACCTTGTTTGAAAAATCAATCTCAACTGTTGGGGAAAAATCAAATTCACAAACATACAAAGAGAAAAAATTTCAGTATAATCAGCATTTTTTGTAATTTAACACTATTTTCTTAAATTTTTCAAGCGCGTTTTTTCCTTCTTCCCCTCCCTTCAATCGGCTATTTTGATTTTCAACTGGCTCAAGGCTAGGTTGAGGCACACTTTTCCCAAACACTTGAGCATTGATTCTTAACCAAAAACTCTTGGAAAAAGGGGAGAGAGAGAGAGAGAGAGAGAGAGCTTAACACAATGTATCAAATCTACTATAGCTAAATTTCTTCCTTTGTGTCACGACTTAGCTACATCAAAGATTATAAAACTTTGAATATTCTAGAAACCTTGCTTTGTCAATGGTTGCATAAAGTTTGATATAGGTTTGGGACTGAATCAACTGTTGTTGATCAAACTACTAACAGAAGTGAGTAATTATTTATCGAGCAATCATATCTCGCAAAGTTTAAAAAATCATTAATTTGTCTGCTTTAGGATCAAGGTCAATCGAGAGATTATGTATCCAAGGATATATCACTCAAGAACGAGACCACATGTTTTGTTGAAATCCAAATAGAAAAGTGAAAGGTGACAATTTTGCTTGAACAAAAGATTGTTACATAAATTTTTTGGACTACATAAGTAGTCCTCAGTAAAGGGGTTGGAATTTCGGTGCATCTCTAGACCATTGGATAAAGCTTGCGCGGGTTAGTTCCACATGGCAAGCTAATGATTATAAATTTTATTTAATTTATTTCTTCTAGGCTCTTGTGAGAGGATGTTGACATTTGTGTATCTCTCTCTTTAAAGAGCGACATTGAGTATTGTGTCAAACACAATCTTTTTCTTCTTCTTGTTCTTCTTCATCCTCTTTCACTTTTTGGCTTGCTAAAGGTCTTAGGGTGGATTCAGACGAGGGCGACGGCAGCACTCCCATCACCATAGTACTTTCGTATTGCTTGTTCACAAAGGCCGACAACAAGGGTTAATAGCAGCAAGTAGAGCAGCACCTAATTGGCTCGCACCTACGTCCACCAGGCTGACGACGAATACACGGCCTTCTTGCTGCTGACTACAGGTGGAAGTCTACTTCTTCTGGGGGGGGTCGCATGTTCTGAAGGTGCATCCGAAAATGCAAACGTCAAGCAGATCCAATGGTTGAGCGCCATGTACTCTCCATGCCCCTTTGGATTTGCTTGCCTCCGCCTCGTCTAAACCCAACCTTAGTATCCATATGGGTGAAGGTGGTTTAAATTTCTTTGTTTGACATGTGTCCTTCTAAAAATTGAAGAGAAAGAATGAAGAGAAAGAAGGCATTTCCTTTGGGATGCTATTTCCCAATGTGGTTTAAATTTCTTTGCTTGACATATGTCCTTTTTAAAAATTGAAGAGAAAGAAGGCATTTCCTTTAGGATGCTATTTCCCAAAAGCTGCTTTCATTTTTTTTGGCATGCTAAAAAAGACTTTTTTTGTTTTAGTTTTCAATATGTTTTTTTATTTCATTGCTTATATTTTTTTTTTTTTTTTTTTTTTTAATAATAATGTATAATGAGATTATGGTTGGGTTCACGAGAGCCGATGAAAGACATTCAAAAAGAAATGTGCCTTCACCATGGAACCTGTCCATTGGCATAAAAAGAGATTATACTTCTCTGGACCCACAAAAAAAAAAAAACTAAGCCTTCTCTCCCTCGAAAGAGCAGTTCTATCGTCTACTTTTCAGCACAAAATGTGGAACGGTGTGATTGAATTGAATCCAACAACTACGTACTCAACAACACTACCACTATACTACAACTCATTGGACGTCAAAATCATACAAAATAAACTTTATAGAGAGAGGTTAAAGAAAGAGTATGAGGTTTTTGATGACGACTCTTGTGAATTTAGCTAGTGTATATATAATGAATAATATAATATACATTTTTATTTTTTATTATTTTTATTTTATTTTGTTTTCAAATGATGTTGTGCAATGTGCATCTTTCATCTCATTATTTAAGTGGGTCCTATTTCAATATATAAACCATTTGTGATTATATATGTATAATGGCTATATTATTTTATATTAAAACACAATAAAAATTTCACGTGGTTGTAAGCACTCATTTATTTAAGTGGGTCCTGTTTCAATATATAAACCATTTGTGATTATATATGTATAATGGCTATATTATTTTATATTAAAACACAATAAAAATTTCAAGTGGTTGTAAGCACTCATTTAAACTTACTTTATATAAATCTCATTCCTCCCTTAACTTAGCACGTCTTTGTACCTCTTCACCTTGTTTTTTTTCAATTTCTTACCATGCTTCCAAGTGTTTTCCAATCATTATTTTTTATGCTTTTAGAATATATTATATTCTAAATAGTTCATTGTCACACTTTTTTTCCAAAAAAAACTACTTTATTGTGATACGACATGTTTAAATTACTAGTGTCAATTTCTTTTTTTCTCTTTTGCAAAGAAGTCTCTTATTATGAAATTATGCTTAATAATAGCCTTATCTTGAGTGATTATACACAAATTTATATTTTATAACAACTATTCTACATTAACCGTGTATTAGTCACGCATATACAACATATGATGTTGTAGATCCTCCAAGACTTCCATTAAGAGGACTTCATTTAGTTGTGTTAAACCATGGGCTATCCATTGGATGGTATAGAGTGGAAGTTGGTTTATATCAAACCATTTGTCTAAGAATATCAATTGTACATGCATTAATGAGGGTGCCGAGGTCGATCAATTCGACAAAGTGTAGTGTATTGATTGACTAGAGAAGATTATTTGTTCCAAGAAATATAAGCTTTGTTACCATGATACGACATTGATATGTGTGAATACACTTATGACCATTGAGCACTATTTCCCTTGCTAGGAGGTTTTTATTTTCCCCCTTTGCTTGTATGTATAGCCATAGCCCGATGGCATCTCTTATCTATGACTAGCATCTATACTATATTGATGCATGATGCAGCTTAAAAATTTCAAGCAAGAAGAAGACATCCACGTGTCATGCATTGGTTCACTTCACAAAAGTTTAGACCAGACATCTAATGTAAAATGCAAAAGTGAAGGGTCAGATTTGACATGCATAGGGAAGTGAAAAGCCTTTCAAAATGTACAATCTAAAGACCAAAGACTTTCAACTATACATAGAATAAATGTATAAATTTAGTTTCACTAGACTTAAACAAGTAAACATAATTTTGGTGGAGATTTTGTTATTTAATAAAAATTTGATTTTTAATGATACATTTGGCTTTGTTTTATAAAGGGGCTTTTTTCAAGACCAATATTGATACCTTTTATAAATTTGTGTAAGTTTTTATTTTTAAAAGCGGTTGAGAAAAAAGAGAAGGTTTGCATGTCCGCATCAATTTAAGTCGGTCTCGCTTTGAGGGCATGCATTCAAAGGTAGGGGTTGTTATCTACATTATTGAGAGAGAGAGAGAGAGAGAGAGAGAGAGAGAGAGATTTTACGATTGAGCTCATGGGGACTCCTACTCACTAGGGACACCCTTGCCCTTAAACCATTGTTATTTTCTTAATATTAGCATGTATTTTTAAAAGAGTAGCTAATATTTTTTTCATATAAAACAAGAAAAATTATATTTGAGTTTAAAATTTCAAGAAAGGAGAGACCCTCCATGTGTCACATTCTTGCTTCATTTCAAAGACAACCTTTAAAAAACATTTAATTGAAAATGCAAAAGTGAAAGGTGAGTACTAGGATGGTAGAAAATGAAAAACTTATGAGTCTTGACCGGGGAGTCTCCACCGTGGAAAGTGAAACACACCTCAATACTCTATCTAAATTTATAATACTTAAGCCTATAGTTTTTGGGAGACAAGTGCCTCAATTTCAAGGATGACCTTTAACTACTGTTATTTTTTAAAATCATTTGAAGGGTGGCTTTCTTTTACATTTTGAAGGCCATAAAGAGTTTTTCCCCATGTGTTGCTCAATGAACCTCCCTTCGGAGGTGCGTATGGACCTTCTATGTCGTAAATGATCTTTGATCTCGATACTCAAAGTTCAAAAGCTAGATGCATGTATTCATGTAAGCGTGCGTGCATGTGTGTGTGAGTGTGTGTGTGTGTGTGAGAGAGAGCGCGAGAGAGACCCATTCTCTCGATGTGTGTGAATATAAGAGACAAAGTCGACGTGCCATTTCCTAAGGTGTTGGCGCATTACACGAAGGCTTTCCCCATCTGCATTGCATCAATAAAGTACATTGAGCTTGACAATTTATCGATAGGAGTCCAACAAGTTGTTCTGAATGTCGTGCACGCATTATGTGTGTGTTTTTGTGTGTGTGTGTGTGCGCGCACGCGAGAGAGAGAGAGAGAGAGAGAGAGAGAGAGAGAGAGAGAGAGAGAGAGAGAGAGAGAGAGCACCATTCACTACATCCTGTGTGAGTGAGTGTATGTGTGTCTATGAGAGAGAGAGAGGGTGAGAGGGCTCTCACACCGGCACTAGAGAGAGAGGGGAGAGAGAATAAGCATTGGTTTTACAATCAGCAATCGACAAAGCGACAATCGATGAAATCCACAATCGAGAATCAAAAATAAAAAATTAACCTCGGCATCTATGAAATCGAGAATTGACAAAATTGAGAGTTGACTCAATTTGGAAAGTTCAATTCAACAAATCTAAGGCAGAAGCTGTGCAAGCCCAAGGTAGGAGCAGACTTCAATAAACGAAAAAGGTGGATGACACCAGATTTTAACACTAGATTTCTTTGAGCTTATTCAGTACTCTCGCCTTTGGGTTGATTGGGAGTTCAAAGGTGAGTTTAAAAATTTATAGGTGGGATTGCACTAAATCTAGGTTTTCTAGAGCGTTTAAAAGAAAATCTCAAAATTTTGTAAGGGGACTTACACTAAATAGAGTTGAAGCATAGTGCTTTCTCCTAAAACTTAGAAAACTTGCATACCAGAAATTTTAGGGGCAACTTGATTATATTTGAAGGCTTTTACACTCAATTTTTCTATACTTTGTAGGTTTCCTCACCTTCAAATCTATAATTTAGAGATGAATTTCAAAATCTACAGGTGGGATTACACTAAATTGAAGATTTTTCAAGTATTTGGCTATACTATACCTTTTCTCAAATATTTTAGAGGCAAATTTACTATATTTGAAGGTTTTTGCACTAAACTTCTCTACACTTTGTAGATCCTCTAAACCTTAATTTATGTTCTCTAACCTTTGTTTTTACTTTTTAAAATGCTCTTAAGAGCTTGATTTGAAGTAACCTTGGCATATCCTTTGCACAGGGTTCTCCAACCAATACAACATATGCACATTGTGACCCAAAACGTACCCGAACATTTTTGCAAGTACACTATATTTCTATCAAGTTCTTCTTCTCGGCAAGCCGCTTCCTCTTGCTTGATAAAAGCCATCCACAATTAGAGATAAATCTCAAATTTTTTAGATGGGATTATACTAAACCTAAGTTTTTTCCTCCAATCGTTGTGGGTGTCCTAACATTCAAATTAAATCTTACGGATTTATGGCCCTTCCTAGAGAGAGAGAGAGAGAGAGAGAGAGAGAGAGAGAGAGAGAGAGACTCTTTTCTTGGCACCCAATCCACTCTCTTTCTTGGCACCCAATCGTTGTGGATATCCTAACATTAAAATTAAATCTTACGGATGTATGGCGAGAGAGAGAGAGAGAGAGAGAGAGAGAGAGAGAGAGAGAGAGAGAGAGAGAGAGAGAGAGACCCTTTCCTTGGCACCCAATCCACTCTCTTTCTTTATTTGCCTTGGTCCCCTCTCCCCCCCCCCCCGCCAAGCCCTTTCCTTGTGTCACGTGGCAAGGGCCTCCAAGGTGCATTAGATATAGTTGAGAAAATTTGTAGGTGGGATTATACTAAACCTATGTTCTTCTTGAGCACTCGGGTACACAATAGATTTTTGTTATTATTCAATAGTCCATTATCTATACTTTTTTATAATGGAGTTTGAAAATCAAAGGAAGAAAAGGGCCTCCACATGTTGTTTTTTGCTTGATTTGCATGGCATGTTGGATCAACGCCAAAATTGAGTTGTTGAGTCCCTATCGGGTCGTTCTTCTGAACGTAGACGCATTAAAGAGCCTTTGACAATTGAGTGAAGTGGTTCAGATTTTATATGATTCCATCCTTTTTCAATGACCTGCAATAGTCAAAATTGTACGTCTGACAACCAGTTGTCAGCCTGTGTGTGTGTGTGTGTGTGCGCGTGCATGTGCGTGTGTGTGTGTATGAGAGAGAGAGAGAGAGAGAGAGAGAGAGAGAGAGAGAGAGAGAGAAGAGAGAGACCACATAGACTGTGCAAATCACTTTCTTTTGACAATGTGCAAATTGTAGTAGTCAAAAAAAAAATTTGTGTGTGTGTGTCTGTGTGTGTGTGTGTGTGTGTGTGTGTGTGTGTGTGTGTGTGTGTGTGAGAGAGAGAGAGAGAGAGAGAGAGAGAGAGAGAGAGAGAAAGTGCTCTTCCACTAGCAAGTAGACAGAGAAAGAGAAAGAATTAGGTGGGTCATTTGGGACCAAGACCAAGACCATGATCAGGATAGCTACTAATGATCATGTTGAGGCGAACATGGGACAAGCATTGTCCATTGGTGGGGAGTACTCGGTAGTAGAATATGGGTGCTCAAGGCAATAGTTGTGCATGGGTTTGCTTGAGCCACTAAAATTTTGGTCTGGTAGCAAGAGAGTAAAGAGCTAATGGCTTAGGTGGGAGCACTTGTAGCCATAACTTGGACAGACTCTGTGTGTGTGTGTGTGTGTGGTTGTGGGGGGGGGGGGGGGGGGGGGGGGGGGGGGAGAGAGAGAGAGAGAGAGAGAGAGAGAGAGAGAGAGATGTAGGAGCCCATTCCATTGTCCTTAGCAACGATGACACTTCCCTGTATATTAGAGCACTCTGGGGGCTGACATATTGAGAGATATTTATCTGCAAGCTATGATGGTGATGTAGTAATTGAAGAAAAAAGTTAAAATGGATCCTTTCCTTGAAATGGTGAATAACAAAAGACCTTAATTGGGGATGCAAGAGTGTAGAGCATCTTACCATTGGATGCATTTGGGCTTCTTTTACGGCTAGCAATGTTGTTTTAGCTTCTAGGAGCCATTGCCGCCGACTACATTAGCTTCACATGTTTGGAGAAGCTGTAGATGTTTTGCATCTATCCCAAGGCATGTGTGTGAGCAACATTACTCCGTTATGAACAACATCTATTCCCACAGTTAGGAACCTCTGTTTCTCAAACAAAGTGGTGGACATATCAGGACCGAGTGACCAGAGTGACACTTTGGGGTCGTGAACATTTCAAAAATAATATCCGATTGGCGATGCTTACTGAAGCAGTGGGTCTAGGGCCTAAGTATTATTATATCGAGCATTCCATAAAGCCTGGTTTTTCAGATCGGCTATATCTGCTAGCCCAGTTTCTACCTCCTCAGAAGATTTTCCTATACCGTAGTTATGGTCATCAGCTACGAGGATATTTTAACTGTACTCACCACACTCGCGAGTATGGGGTAGCCTTGGCGACTCGTATCGTGCCTTTGGCAGAGAGGCCAAATACTTGCTTCTACTGTGATAGTTGTTTGTGTGATCATGTGATGGGCGGCATAATAGAGATGTAGCTGCAAAGCTCATTAGCTAAGCTTTTTTTGTCCCGTGACATCTTTTTTTTGTGTGTGTGTGTGTGTGTGTGTGCCCACCCATTCCGAGGCACCTTATCCTATGAGGTAGTAGACCCCATAGAATAGGGGCCTACCACCTCAAGAAGTGTTTGTATTAATTCGCAACCAGCTATGTTGAGGTTAGATTTATTCTGATTTAAGCAGACTTATCAGATTATGTAAGTCAAACTTGAGGTAGGTCCAGTTGTGTTTTTCTAAGGAGTTGCAGATGCATGCAACAAGGTCTTTTTTTGAAATAGTCAGAAGAGGCATACATTATAAGAAAAAGCATTCCTAGACAAGTGTGTAGAGAATTTTTGTATGGTCTATTGCTTTTTTTCTTCGTAAATTCAGAGGACACAAGTTTAAGATTATCTCTTTTCCAAAAAAAACCAGTATAAAAATTTCCCAAAAATGGGGAAGTCAAAGTAAACTCAATATTAAGGAAGTGTGTTCTAGAAACGATCCATTTATCCTGCCATAGTACTCTCTCGGAGAATGTAGGTTCAATACTTAAGCAAGGTGGATAAATATCTTTAAGAGTAATCTCAAATATGGGGTTGTTGATGCTACATAGGTCATCCATAAACCTGAATGAATGTGCAAAATGTGTGAGTAACGAATTACTTGCGGGGTTATTTAATATTTTTCGGAGCCATTGATATTCGAAGTAACAGAGATAAAGATTACACATAACCGGAGAGCATGCAAACCCCATTGGGATTCCTAGAGTTTGTTTGTAGCAGGTATTTCCTAATTGGATACAGCTGTTATTCAATAGCCAAATGATATACTTATAAAGATCTTCCTCTTTAAAGCTGAACGGTGCAGATTTATTCGATTTTTTTACCCATCCTTTATTCGCTTTTTGTGAGATGCATGTATACCCAAGTTCCTTTCTGTGGGTAAAGGCAATCTTTATAAGACACGATAACGTATAAATAAGTCCCAATGGCCCATCTAACGGGATATTTTCATAGCATTGAGTTATGTCTGCCGTGAAGATAGAGTAAATGCTTTCTTGGAGGTTGATAAACACCTCAACTGCGTTTTTTATGACCCAAAAAGGGCAATAGTCTATATTTCTGAATCTCTTTATATCTCTGTGTTTGATGGCACATATATTTTTGATTTCTAGTAGGACCAAATTTAAGCAGTGGGTGATATCATTTGTAACACAAGAGAACAGGCTATTTGAAGCGTCAAAAATCTATCTAAATTTATGCTTATGATTCTTATATGTTGGAAAGAGTACATGAATTTTTAGAGATTCAAGACTATAGCCGAGTCCTGATAATTCCTTGTTCAATGCTGTAGCTACATATAGCGGAGAGTTATCAAGTTTACTAAAGTCATTACTATTAAGTCTTGAACTGGCCGCCTCAAAAGCCAATTTCTTACATATAACGGATGCAGTGTTTGACGCTTTATCTAAGCGATTATATTCGGTGTCGGGTATTTACACCCCAGTAGATAAAAAGCCCGGTTTTATTCACTAGAAGCGATTATATTCTGTGTCGGGTATTTACACCCCAGGTATTTTTATCTGCTATCCTAGCATGACCTTAGGTTTTAGCATTTCCTTAGTGTAAAACACCTTTCTATAATGTGAGTATATGATATATTTTTGGGAAAACTTTCCAAATCATAATATGTCTCAGGAGTTAATAACGTGTTTTAAATCTAAATGGTTGGTTAAACAAACAAATCTCGAGTATCATTTCCAGAGTAAATGGTTTTCAACTATTTAAATGTAAAGCCCGGTCAGACAGACTACATCACCCCAAGGTAAAATTTAAATAGCAATGATTCCCATATTCATTCCAAGGTCTCTAGACCCATAGCTAGTAAGCTGTATTAGGTCTCGGGTATACAATAGGTATTTATACATGCTATCCATGCCCTATGCAAGGCTTACACCCGTACAATAATGTGAAAAAAACCACCTTTTAAAGTGTGAGAGACAACACCATATTAGGCACAAAAAAAATGTTTTTATTAGAGATGGTTGGTCAAATATAAAGCCCCAAGTATAGAGTATCATTTCCAGAGTTTGGCATTCTTCATCTATTTTGCATCCTTGGTGTATTATGGCCTACTGTCATGACCAGGTTTTTTTCATAGCAACTGCACAACTCTTTATGTCAAATGAATCTATACGTCGAGCAACATTACTCCGTTATGAACAACATCTATTCTCGTAGTTAGGAACCTCTGTTTCTCAAACAAAGTGGTGGACATATCAGGACCGAGTGACCAGAGTGACACTTTGGGGTCGTGAACATTTCAAAAATAATATCCAATTGGCGATGCTTACTGAAGCAGTGGGTCTAGGGCCTAAGTATTATTATATCGAGTATTCCATAAAGCCTGGTTTTTCAGATCGGCTATATCTGCTAGCCCAGTTTCTACCTCCTCATAAGATTTTCCTATACCGTGTGTGTGTGTGTGTGTGTGCCCACCCATTCCCAGGCACCTTATCCTATGAGGTAGTAGACCCCATAGAATAGGGGCCTACCACCTCAAGAAGTGTTTGTATTAATTCGCAACTAGCTATGCTGAGGTTGGATTTATTCTGATTTAAGCAGACTTATCAGATTATGTAAGTCAAACTTGAGGTAGGTCCATTTGTGTTTTTCTAAGGAGTTGCAGATGCATGCAACAAGGTCTTTTTTTGTAAGGCAAGACTCTTTTACTTACGTGCATTATCTTATGAGCTATCAAATCAACAACTTCTAACATTGTGGCTATACTTGTATTAAATGGAATTGTGATTGAGATCATCTCACATTGAGCTATGTAGCTACTCACATGTCCCGAGGTGCCTTGCGTTGATAAACAACAATTTGTAAGTACTTTGTTACTCAACCTTACTCCAATGTGATGTCAAACAGGTAGTAAAAGTTATTCTCTTTTTATGTGTTGTCTGGTCCATTGGTCACATGCACACAAATTCGCTGATTCAGGCAGTGTGTCAATGCTCATCCTAGTGTAGATTCACATGTTTAGGCAACATCAATTATCTGTGCAGATCCAACGATTTAGGCAGCACACCGACAAATTACAGATTCATTTTTTTAAACAGCATTAGTGCAGATTTGCTGATTTAGGCAGCACGTCTTATTGGTGTAGATTCGCCGATTTAAGCAACACTGATCACGAAATCATGCTGCAGTGGCTGGCCACCACTGTCCTAAGTATGATTTTGTTACCTAGATACACAAAATGCAGGATATTTGAATTTGGAATTGGTATACGATGATTTCTTATCGCGATAGTATTTATGGATTGGACTTGAGACTGATGAGAGTTGATAATTGAATGATGAGTGTGACTAATGATATCCTGGTTTATTAGGGTATGACATATATTGCTTATTCTGGTGGTATGGGACACTAGAATAGGTAGTATGTGGATGACGGCAGGCATAAGCAATGTTGTTTAATTTAATAAATTTTTCTTTTACTATGTGATATTTTGACACAGAATACTAATCACTATTTTTAACCAGTATTGTTTGCAGATTCATACTTTGCAACTGAGGAGAATTGCTTTCCAATAGAGAGGTATGTAATGGAGTTGATATTTTGGTATTTGTTATAGCTGATAGGTGGAAAAGGCTTGAATGGGCTAGGCCTATGTGAACGGATATATATTTTATGTACATTTTATTATTCAAGTGCTATTTTATGAGGTTTGGCCATTTATGACCGGCCGGCCAGTTTGTACTCAATTTGAGCATTCAAGAAATCTATAAGTAAATACATGCAAGAGGAAAATGCTCACTCTTGCACGGGGGGAGATTGCACCCAGTGTCTATGTCTTTCTTCTCTCCTCTCCTCTCCTTTCTTCCTCTCGCCGTGTTGGTGTAGCACTCCGCTCTAGGAGGTGCATCTACGCGTGCTCTTCTACTTTCTCTCACTCTCTGTCTCTCTTTTTTCTGCGTTTAGAGTGGATTATGGATTTGTACAAGTCATTAGGCATGTAGATTTGTTCATTTATGCTTGCAATGTGTTATTTGGGTATTTTGTAGGGCCCTCTGTGCTCTGTTTGTAGCACTCTCAACCTATGCCCACTGGATCACTGTGTCAATATACACGTAGCCGTATCAGCTGTGGTGGTAGGCGAGTGTGCGTACCCACACTAGAGCTTGCATGTCAATCCCGCATACTACTCTGTATGGTGTGCAAAACTCCACTATGTATCATGCTAGTGAAAACCATCACACGACTGACAACCCCTACTGCAAATACTCGCATTACAGCTATAATGGAAATGGCCTACGAACTTTGAGAATAGCGGAATTAAGATAATTAAAGTGAGCATTTTTATGAGATCACTTTGAGAACTTAGAGGGTGAACTTAATTGATGGTAGCAACATAACATAGTATTTAATTAACTTGGCATGAACAATACTTTTGCAGAGAGAGTATTAGAGAACATCACGATAGTTGAGGACCGGATTTACTTGGAGCCGGTCCCCCCTCCAAAAGGCGTTTGTATTATAGATTCTCCCATCAAGAGAGACTTGGTACAATACAATCTTTGTGTTCCTTGTGACCTTGGGGAATCTATGAAGATGAAAATCTTTATGCATCACGAGCATAACATAAACTTTGCAAAAAGCATTAACTATCCCAAGCCTCGATCCGAAGTCCTCAAACACCTTTGAGGTGGAGAGAGTTAGTAGGGAATGAGGGTAGGGAAGAGGAAGAAGAATCATTCATAGGAGAAAGAAATAGTTCCCCACTTATCATCACTCTTCTTGCTTAGCATAACATAATAGCATAGTAATGAAGATAAAGAAGATGGCAAGCTTAAGCATTGAAGCATGGCTCTTGGTTCGATTTGCATTCCATAGCCAAGATTGTTGGTGTAGGCTCTCAACTTCTCCACAAGCTTAGAGAAGGAGATGGAGCTCTTGCACTTTGCACTTCACATAATGAGAATGTGTGTGTGTGTGTGTGTGTGTGTGTGTGTGTGTGTGTGTGAGAGAGAGAGAGAGAGAGAGAGAGAGAGAGAGAGGTGGACCAAGCTTGAGAGGAGGTTATACTCTCAAGCTTGGTCCACCTCTCTCTCTCTCTCTCTCTCTCTCTCTCTCTCTCTCGTTATTTAATTATATCATTTAGACATGTGTCCTCTTTTTCCTCCTTGAGAGAAAGAACTTAATTATTTATTTTTATGCATCTACATTCTTATTGGACCCCTTTAAAGCCTATCCAATAGGATTCAAGCACATCATGAGGGCCACATGTAGAGGAAATCTTAACATGTGTCTTTTATGCTTCTTAAGTCATTTGTTTTGAATTGAACACTTCAAGCACTTAGTCAATCAAGCATGGAAACAGTTTATGCCTCTTGAGAGTTTATTTTTAAATTGAACACTTCAAGAAACTTAGTCATTTAAGCATAAAAATCACATCAGACTTTGGGCAAGGTTCCCACAAACACTTTAAACACTTTAGTTAGCAAGCCGACTAAGCACCTCATGCTTGGGTAGGATTTCCACCTCAAGGTCAACCCTAATTGCTTAAGGTCAAAAGAATTTTTAACACTAACTTTTGGAGGTCTTTAATGAAGGTAACCCTAAGGTCTTTTAAGCTCCATTAGATACACGTTGCTCTTTGATAGGCTACCTCCTTTTGGACCCCTATTGAGATGTAACCATCTCTCCACTTGGTCCATTGCTGAGGTAAATCTAGAAGCAATTATTGCACATTGCTCTTTGGTAGACCATCTCCTTTTGAACCCCTATTGAGATGCAACAATTTCTCCTTTAGGTCCCCTGTTGAGATAGGTCTAGAAGCACATATCTATATCCTAACTGTTGTTTCCCTTTTATCTTCCCATATTAAATGATCAATCTAATATGAGAAAATCATTTAGTAAAGCTAGATATTATATTTTATGACATTATCTCTCTCTTGAAATCATAGTCGTCCTCGACTATGAGGTAGAGACCATAAAGCCTAGTCATTAGTCCACGTTTCTTAACGGACAGAGGATCTCTTTTTACCCTACAACATCATTCCAGAATGGATGACTAATCCATTTGAAGCTCGAAAGACTTAGTTGCCGCAGGCATGTCTACTCTTTAGTCCATATCATACTTCCAAAGTAGAGTGACAAGTTCTACTTGGTGTTTGGGAGACGTCATCACCACAAACATAATCCTAAGCATGCATACTTCTCAAATTTTGTGCACAATAAAAGAAAGAGAATGAGTCTCATAAGACAAAAAGATTGTTCATTTAAAATGTATTTTCATTTGCTTACTCTAGTGTAGCATTGTAAGCATTGACAAGGTTCATATTATCCTTAAGCTAGGTTCCTTGCATCCATCTAGCATCTTAAAAGGATAATTCTTAAACTTAACAAGATATCGTTGGATAACGTTACCGTTTCTTAGTACCTTGTCTTTGTATTGAAAAATTGATCTGGGATGCAACACCTCTTCTTGATCTTTGCTCTCTGGCGGGTCCTCCATTATTGGTTCTTTTGGTGGCTCTCCTTTGTAAGGCTTGACTAGGCTCACATGGTTAGCATTGTGAATGAGTCAATGGTTGGGCAATTTTAACTAATAGGCCATTTTATTGATTGGCTTAAGAATTTTAAAAGAAAGGACCAATATCCTTTTTCTAGTTTAGCATAATACTCTTGGTGGCTCGTAGGATTATTGCCCGTAGTATGCCTTAGATGAGCTTTGAGAAACTTTAGCAAGACCAAATCATTTTTCTTAAAGGCTAAGACTCTTATGTGCTTATTAGCAGCATCCCTTTTTGCCTTTGTTGTGAGATGGATATAACCTTTCTAATATTTGGAAAAGATTCTTGTAAGTCTTGGCTATATTCATCAGTAGCGAAGATATTCTCATATACTTTAAGTAGTAAGGGACTTTTGGATATTCCCTTCTTAACCTCGAAAGGTGCTTTCCCCATAGAAGTATGTACAATGTCATTGTACGCATACGTTATAAGAGGTAGGTACTTCTCTCATTGAGAAAATTGATCTACTTCTTTGACATAGGCTTTTATTAGATTCAAGAATCGTTAGATTAGTTATTTCACTTTGGTCATCTGTTTGTGGATGATAGGACGAAAGAGAAATTTAATCTACTTCCTAGATTCTCAAAGAGACCCTTCTAGAAATTAATGGTCATTCTAGGATCTTTGTCCAACACTATGGATGTTGGCAACCATGATACTTGAAAATTTGAGATCTAAAGAGGGTTTCCATTTGATGTGCCTTAATAGTCTTTTTGACAAACATAGAGTGTGTTTTCTTGCTAAGCCTGTCAACTAAAACAACTCAAGTTGCTTCCCTCGATCAAATTTCAATTTTTGGTATACCACGAATTTTGAAACATACTCTTGTATGTTTACTTTTCATGGTAGACTAATAGAAATACATTTCTACTCCTCAAAGAGTAGATTATGGAATCCCTCTTTGCCTCGCATAAGGAGAAGCATGCGATTCATACATGACTTTCTTATTGTATGGGTGAGTAACACATAGCCTATTGCCGTTTGGAAGATAGCCATCCTTCAAGGTGAATGGTTCTTTTTTCTTTCCTAATGCAAAGGCTGTAATGACATACTTGAAAGTCTTGAACAATAGCATACTCATCTATCATAAAAGTTAGATCATTGTGAGTTACTATAGACACCACATTTACCCTTGGCCTTTGTGAAAGTGCATCGACAACTTGATTGTGATTTCTAGTAATGTGAGCAATATGAATTTTAGATTGCAAAAGAAAATTTGCCCACCTCATTTGTTTGTCGGAGAGCTTGGTTTGTGTCATGAAGTTCTTGAGGCTTTGTGATCCATTTATAGGATGAATGGAGCCCCCAAGAGATAGTTCTTCCATGTGTCTAGGGCATGTAGAACAACTAAAAGCTCTTTTTCATATATGCCCAAGACCCGTTCATTGGCATTGAGCCTTCGGCTCTCATATGCTATGGCATGCCCTTCTTGAAGCAATACTACTCCAAGGCAATCACCACAAGCATCACATTGGACCACAAATGGCTTTGAGAGATCCGGAAGCATGAGGACTGGTTGAGAGGTAAGCTTCTCTTTGAGCTTGTCAAAAGCATTTTGCTCCTTTAAAGCAGTCCATGAATACTTAACATTCTTCTTTGTTGTCATGTAATGGTCCTGCTATTTGAGAAAGTTTTGTTATGAAGCCTATATGCCCATGGAAAACAAGGATCAAAATGAAGCTAAAGGGAAGAGCAATGCTCAACATTCTTCCCCAAGCAACACCAACACCAACAACAACAAAGCCAAGGAGAAAGGATCTAAGAAAGGTAGAAATAAGCTCTCTCCCAAAGAATTAGAGGCCTTTCGTAAAGACCATAAATGCTTTAAGTGTGGGGAGCAAGGACATGGTTATCGTTCTTGCCCCAAAAGAAATGTATACTCAATGACACTCCTAGAGCTTCCATGGTTAAAGCTCCAAAAGAGGATACTCATTTCAAAGGCTCATCACTCTACTATAGGCTTGGGGAAAAGTAAGGGAGCATGATGCCTTCATCTTGTTTGACCCTTGCTCTACTAACAACTTCATATCAACAGAGTTGGCACTAAGTTGGGCATTCAAGCTTTTGAGATGGGAGATACTGTAACTGCCGATGGAGCTTTCAAGGAATAGAAAGCCTCCGTTACTCCCTTGATTGGGAAGTTGAGGCTTCATGTCCAAAGCTACGTCGACAAAGAAGAATTTTTTTCATCTCTCCTCTCCAACATGAGGATGTTATCCTAGGGGCACCATGGTTCAACCGCATGGTTGCCAACATGAAGTTCCCTGAAAGGAGAATCTACTTCACCGATACGGAAAAGAGCATGCACATAGATGCTAATGAGTAGGGGAATACCATATCCCTGGTAAATATGTTTGCTTTTGATAACCAATGAAAAGCTCTATTTTTGCGTATATGATTTTTGTTAGAGAATCTGTAAATGATTCTAATGTTTTCACAAGTAGCAATAAAGGGAATCAAGAGGTATTAGAGTTGTCTAATTACTAAATGGATTCCAAGATGTTTTCATTGATGACATCCTTAGTGAGCTACCTCCAAAATGAGGGGATGATGACCATGCAATAGAGCTTTTACTAGGAAGCTCACCGCCTAATAAACCTCCTTATTGAGTTTCACAAGCTCAACAAGAGGAGATCATGAGGCAAGTGCATGAATTGGTGGAAAAAGGGATGGTGAGGCATAGCTCCTCTCCATTCTATTCACCAGTATTTTTAGTGCAAAAGAAAGATGGCACATATCACATGTGTATCGACTATAGATCACTAAATAGGATCATTATAAAAGAAAATATTTTCCGTGCTGCAGCTAGAAGATCTATTTGATAAGTTATAAGTTTTGGCCTGACAAATGCTCTAGCCGCATTCAAACTCACAATGGACAAAAATCTTCAGGCCACCCAAATTCTCTTGAGGAGTACAAGTGACACCTCCAGGTAATCTTTCAAGTTGTGAGAGAGAATAAGCTTTTCATTAATCAAAAGAAAAGTGAAATTTTTCTACAAGAGATTCAATATTCAGGTCACATTATCTGTCAAGATGGTATTCGTATGGACCTATGCGTTTCATCTAGTTGCAAGGGTGGTAAATTACTCTCCCATGATTTTATTTGCAACATCGTTGTAGGTGGTGAACTTACAACGGGAGGCGTAAACTCTTTCTTGCTTGTATGGATATGTACAATGGTAGGTGGAGGTTGTATCGAAGCTTCTATTTCCGTATAGGAACTACATGAAGAGCAAGAAGCTTCATTTGCTTTCCCTGTTCCTGAGCCATGTGGAACAAATCGTTCTTTCTTTGGTACCCAAACTAGCTCTGGAGCAGGTGTGTCGCATTCTGTGATTTTTTCCTTTCCACGATTAATAGGCTACTTAAGGAACTCTCTTTTTAAGTAGGAAAAGAGAAACCAAATTCTCTGGCACCAATGTAATGGAAATGACCTATAACTTTGAGAATAACGGAATTAAGAGAATTAAAGTGAGCATTTTTGTGAGATCACTTTGAGAACATAGAGGGTGAACTTAATTGATGGTAGCAACATAAATATAGTACTTAATTAACTTGGCATGAACAATACTTTTGCAAGAGAGAGAGTATTAGAGAACATGACAATAGTTGAGGACCGAATTTACTTAGAGCCGGTCCCCCCTCAAAAAGGCGTTTGTATTATAGTTCTCCCATCAAGAGAGACTTGGTACAATACAAATCTTTGTGCTCCTTGTGACCTTGGGGAATCTATGAAGATGGAAAGCTTCATGCATCACGAGCATAACATAAACTTTTCAAAAAGCATTAACTATCCCAAGCCTCAGTCCCATGTCCTCAAACACCTTTGAAGGTGGAGAGAGCTAGCGAGGAATGAGGGTAGGGAAGAGGAAGAAGAATCATTCATAGGAGAAAGAAATAGCTCCTCACTTATCATCACTCTTCTTGCTTAGCATAACATAATAGCATAGTAATGAAGATAAAGAATATGGCAAGCTTAAGCACTGAAGCATGGCTCTTGGTTGGATTTGCATTCCATAGCCAAGATTGTTGGTGTAGGCTCTCAACTTCTCCACAGGCTTGGAGAAGGAAATGGAGCTCTTGCACTTTGCACTTCACATAATGAGTGTGTGTGTGTGTGTGGGGGGGGGGGGGGGGGGGAGAGTAATCCCCCCCTCCCCCTCTCAAGCTTGGTCCACCTCTCTCTCTCTCTCTCTCTCTCTCTCTCTCATTATTTAATTATAACGTTTGGACACGTGTCCTCTTTTTCCTCCTTGAGAGAAAGAACTTAATTATTTATTTTTATGCATCTAAATTTTCATTGGACTCCTTTAAAGCCTATTCAATAGGATTCAAGCACATCATGAGGGCCACATGTGGAGGAAATCTTAACATGTGTCTTTTATGCTTCTTAAGTCATTTGGTTTGAATAGAACACTTCAAGCACTTAGTCAATCAAGCATGGAAACCATTTATGCCTCTTGAGAGTTTATTTTTGAATTGAACACTTCAAGAGCCTTAGTCATTTAAGCATAAAAATCACCTCAAGCTTTGGGCAAGGTTCCCACAAACACTTTAAGCGCTTTAGTTAGCAAGCCGACAAGCACCTCATGCTTTGGTAGAATTCGCACCTCAAGGTCAGCCTTAGCTTGCCTAAGGTCTAAGGTCAAAGGACTTTTTAACACTGACTTTTGGAGGTCTTTAATGAAGCTAACCTTAAGGTCTTTTAATATCCATTAAATGCACATTGCTCTTTGATAGAATACCTCCTTTTGGACTCCTATTGAGATGTAACCATCTCTCCTTTTGGTCCCTTTCTGAGGTAAATCTAGAAGCACTTATTGCACATTGCTCTTTGGTAGACCGTCTCCTTTTGGACCCATATTGATATGCAACCATTTCTTCTTTAGGTCCCCTGTTGAGATAGGTTTAGAAGCACATATCTATATCCTAACTCTTGTTTCCCTTTTGTCTTCCCATATTAAATGATCAGTCTAATATGAGAAAATCATTTGGTAAAGTTAGATATTATATTTTATGACAACAACTGCTAGATCCGGCCTTGACACTAACAAGCCGCCCATAAGACGTTCGAATGCTGAAAAATCTGTGCAAGCCTAGCTGTACTCGCCTCCCCTACGCTATCTGCAATCACTGCATCATTAAGACTAATCATCGTGTACGAATGTGTCAACACCGACACACCCATAGGCAAAATTGTGCGTCCTGATACCAATTCATCTGCCTCTAACATGAGTATGTCAAAAAATTATCAACTCTATATGTGTCTTTAGGGAGTAGATCTGCTCTACCTCTACCTGCACAAAGTCTAACAACACCCACTATGTCTCACCAGAGCACTACTGCTCTATCTCTGTCTCTACAAAATCTACATGCACGTCATAAACAACTAAATGCTGTGTCTCATGAGCATGGTGGAGCTCATCCACGAAGGAGACACGTATCGTTTCTCGCTCAAATCATGCCAGCAACAAAATCAAGACTACACCATCTTAAACCTCATACACATGCATAGGATATACCAGGCCGTTGGGGGCTCCTCTAGCAATCACTAGTGAACCGCAATGCATATGGAAAGACTGCTCTCTAAGCAGTATCTGACAACCAAAGTCTGCTAGCTGTCTCACTGAGATTAACCTATGTTTCAGGAACATAGTTCACATGCCATAGTGTGTATGATGCACCACTCGGCAAAGATAAACGAACGTCTATTGCACCCTCTATTCCAAATGCCAAACCGTCGGCCAAGTGTAGACAACCAAAACTCTCACTAGAGAAGGTGCTAAACGAGTCACGATGTGGTGTGAGATGGAAATTTGTATCCTCATCTAGCAATCAACGTGGAGAAGTGTCATTGCTCAAAGACATGTAATCAGGAGGAACACTAAAAGCAAATGTGACATCATTGTCACTGGCATATGAAGCCACTGCTCTAGCATATGTCAAAACCTCATGTGCACCATGCATAGATCTTTGTTGTTGTCTCATATGCTTGAAACAATGGTGCCTAATGTGCCTTGTGTGACCGCAATGCCAACAACGCAAGTATCTCCAAGAATGAGACCGCCGTCTCTCAAAAGGCACCGTAGTGGGCTCTACACTATCACACATATCTGCAACCATAAGTGAATGGCTAAGAACCAAAGTATGGCGAGAAATTTGGTAAAAATCTGGTAAAGTTTCCCCTGTAAACTAAGTGAAACCTCAAGTATAATCTCGACCATATACCATATCAAGCTTGCAACATAGCGATAGGTAACTCAACCACTACACAATGCTCAAAAGCATGATCAATCGCATCAAAACTGACCCTCACATATGCATAAAACCAACTCCACAATCTGCAAACTTTGCAAGCATAAATTGGGACAAACAACTCAATTGAGCGTAAAGCTCATAGCCATATACGGAAGTAGAGAGCAAACTAGCTCAAAACGCATCCCATAAGACTGCCTGCAAAAAAGCTGTGAAATGTGTGATTGCTCGACTGTAGCCACACAAGCATATGCTAATCCTCACTCCTGCAAGAGTGGGTACAAGAACACCAAACTGTGTCCAAACTGACAAAACCTATCAAAATCTGTCAAAGTGAGAGTAAGCACTCAATCACTGTCAAAGTGGAAATATATCGACCACTATACCATCAGAGAGCAAACTGCGAATACACATAAACCATGGTGAGAAATCCTAGGAAAAACCCGACAGAGTTTCCTCTAGAAAGTGAGCAAAAACTCAAAAAAATCTCACCAAATCGCATAAATAATAGACACACAATGTTTCAGTAGCAAAATCCACAAATGGCATACATAGAATTGCCATCCACAAATGGCATACATAGTATTGCCAAAATCCTGGCAAAATAGCTCACTCATGACCGGGTGGCTCTATGGATGTGTACCAGTGAAAAAACTGCTACAAACATGTAACTTTGCTACCTGCATGCTATACCAAGCTCAAGTTGTATCCACATATGCATACATAGCATGAAACTACACAAAATCGTGCAAAAACTGCTCTCTAGTGCTCCACACAAGCCACATTGCAACCTGTGAGCAAAACCGTTGAAAAATTGGCAACTACTACCTCATCGATTTGTAAACACGTCGATTGGAAACACCCAAGAGCTGCATGCTCAAGGAAAAACATGCTCTAGAATGGTCTTTCAAAGTCGTATCTGTCGGTATGTGCCATCAAATACGGATACTGGAGAAAACCGTTGAAGTCAAAAAGCCGGGGATGGCTGTCGGAGCCGTCTTCTCCCGCCGGGTGGAAGTGCCAATGCTATGGCCACCTGTGCTCGAAGTCGAGAAAACACTCAATGAATTCTTCCACTATCGGGCGAAAGTGCGCTAGTCAAATTGCCACAAATCAATCTCAAAATTGATGCGCCAAGCCGTAAACGTGAAACTGTAGAGAAGAACGCCAAGACATCGATAAAAAACACCAAAATCGGTGTCGAAATCAATGTAGGGTCGTTGAAATCCAAAGTCAAGAAGGAAGAGAAAAATCATCAAAAAAGGGCGGGGAAATTGGGCCGATGCCAGGTGATGTCTAGGCTTGCTCATCGGTACATGCACATGTCTGCTTGTGTGCATGAGCGTATGCCAAAAGAGGCAAATTCAATCTCTACCTCTCACTCGCTCGCTCGTCTCTGTCTCTATCTCTTGCTCGCTCGCACTCTCTCTCTCTCTCTCTCTCACACACACACACACACACACACACACACACACACACACACACACACACACATAGCTGGCTAGCTCCCTAGCTCACACTCTCTCATTGATGTCTATCTTTCACAGCTCAATGGAGATATGAGATCCGAGAGTGTGGTCGAAGAGGGGGTGGTCGGAGATTCGGGGGGTGCTCTCCATTGGAACAGTCGTTTGCACACACTAAAGGTGTGCGTCAACTTTTTTTTTTTAAAGCTAAATTTGTATTCTCTTCTTTGCACTGCCAGACTATCAAGAAATGATGAGCTTGAGGGGGGGGGGGGGGGGGGGGGGGTGCTCCTTGCAAGCTCACGCTGCTGCCCGATCACTTCTCACGACTTCTATTAGTGCGCTAGGTTGGCCCTGCCCAAATTGCCTTGCATTTGGCCTACTTGATTGCGCCTGTCCGGCTGCTCCAATTTGCTACCAGCGCACTGCACTATTCATTGGCTGCCCGAGTGTTGCTACCCTTGCAAGCTTGCTATCACATTGTGTGTGTGTGTGTGTTGTCACCACAACACCTATTCACTGGCTGCCCGAGTGTTGCTCCCTTGCAAAACTTGCTATCACATTGTGTGTGTGTGTGTGTGTGTATGTGTGTTGCTACCCTTGCAAGCTTGCTATCACATTGTGTGTGTGTGTGTGTGTGTGTGTGTGTGTGTGTGTTGCTACCCTTGCAAGCTTGCTATCACATTGTGTGTGTGTGTGTGTGTTGTCACCACAACACCCATTTTCCCCAATTCCAATATTGAGAGCTGCAAGCTCGATGCTGCCCCAAAATTTCACCCGATTATGCCTCGCCCTGGATTCCTCCTTTGCTTCTCAATGTCCCAATTTTCTTGTAATGTTCCAAGGTTGCAAGCCTTTGAATGGCTTGCTTCTTATGCTCTTCTGCTCACCTCAACAGAGCAGTGGTCTCACGGGCTCAATTTCCCTGCAGATACCTTTGGATCTCTTGCTCACCATGACAATCTGACTATCTGTTTGCAGATCCAAGCTTTTGTGCTCCGATTCCTAAGAACCTCCAAGATCCCCTTCACGCCCGAGAGGGGCTGCGCACGTCCACTAGCAGGGAATCACCGACCTCTCCCGATCCATGCCGGATCCACCACCAAATCAACCCGATCTGGGGTCCTGAAGCTGCGACCGAGCTCCGTCGCCGCCAAACCAAAGCTCTGATACCACTTGTGAGTGCATGTGTGTGCGTAGTGCGGGGTGCGTGCGAGGAAGGGGGAAGAGCACAAGATGGTGTGGGTGGAGCAGCCTCAAGAAGTAGTAGTGAGGAGCTCCTTATTCTCATGTATATGAAGAATAAGGGTATGTACACATGTGGGTGGGTTGTCGGACACTGGACGTCCAGGCTGGCAAAAGGTGGAGCGCCTTTACCCCAATAGTAGTTGGTATCAAAATAAGTTTCACCATCTCTAGCATGCTCGTTTTTATCTCTATTTTAAAGCAAGCAGCACTGTATAAGCAACTTTTGTCCTCTTGTGAGAAACTTTGTACACTACATATAAAAGAATCAAAAGCTTAATAAAGGGATCAAACATATAAATTAGCAGCTTCAAATATTAATACTTAGTCTAGGACTAAGATTTCCATTTGTTTTGTGCACTATTGGCAAGACACACATCAAATTGAGAACTACCTCATTGTAAGGGAAATGGCAAGACTAGTGGTGCATGGCCCTAGGCTAAGCATGCAGCTCAATGGTCTTTAGGCCAAGGGCTATATAGAGAGGTTGGGAGGAGAAGAGCATGTGGTAGATTCTATTGGCCTTTCATTGGTATCAAATCTCAAGGCTCTCTCTCTTGGTATCAAAGCTCAAGGCTCTCTCTTGTTAAGCATGCAACTCAATGGTCTTTAGGCCAAGGGCTATATAGAGAGGTTGGGAGGAGAAGAGCATGTGGTAGATTCTATTGGCCTTTCATTGGTATCAAAGCTCAAGGCTCTCTCTCTTGCACTTTGAGGAAGAAAGAAGAGGATGAAAGAGCGACATGGGCATGATGCATGCCTTTGCAAAGGAAAGAGGAGGTTTATAGTCAATGGTATGGCCTCATGACGACAATGATTGATGGGCCTAAGTTCATTGTTTGAGTTTCTTCTTCAATTTATTCTTAATTGTTGCCTAATTATGGTTAAGTTTCATGCATGCAATTCAAGTTGGAGTTGCATGGTGCCAAAATCACAACATGCAACTTAGTTCCTTCTTAATTAAGCTTGCATGGCACATTTGTGGTTCTTGTTCTTGGAGAAGCATGGAGAGGATTGGGGGAGACTGTGTGAAGGGGTGCTTACACACATCCTCCCTCAAGGTCTTGACCTGCATGAATTCACACAAGATTGTGTGAAGGGGTGCTTACACACATCCTCCATCGAGGTCTTGACCTTCACAAATTCATGCAAGATTGGCCTTGGCATGAACACCCTAAGATGAACTTCATAGTTTGTTTCTCCTCTGAGGTGAAAAAGCGAGTGTATTAGGATGTCCATCTCTCTTCTTCACCATCGGTGCTATGCAGATGCCATCACCAGGTTTTAATTTCCCACTCTCATATTGCTTAATGTGGGGCCCCAAAGACAACAACGTTGAACATCCAAGGGGGGATCCCCATGCTTGCTCAAAGGGCAATATACAATGATCTCCGGCTTGCAAGGTTGAAAAGGTCGAGGGCTAAGAGCTTGGAGGTCTTCAAAAAAATTCTACCTACTGGAACCTGCATTTTTCGCAAAAAAAAAATCAAAGAAATAAATGGTGAACTCGAAGACCTTGGGTATTGATTTGAGGTATTGATCCGGCTACCTAATCATACAATCTCGGGTTTGGCAACAATCTCGTGATCCTCAAAATGCATGGTTAGAAAAGGACAACATCTCGCATCAAAATTTAGGTTTCTGATGCTTCCTCGAGGTTTTGTTAGAACTAATCAAAAAAGTATTGGAAATATAGCTACAATAATGCATCTGGAGATGGAGAGGATGTTGGTGGGCTACCAACCCTCGCTCTAATTGCAAAAATAATGAGAACCACAAATGTCATTTTGTCAAAATGTGGGGCATAGCTAACACAACTAGTGCATGGAGGTTACAAGAGGTTGTCAATCTCTTGGAAAACACACTCAAACCCAATATACTTCAATGGCTACATTTTGTTGCATGTCAAAGAACAAAAGATAGTCATCATATCGGCAAGAAAATCAAGATTTGAGGTATTGGTCCGGCTACCTAATCATACAACCTCGGGTTTGGCAAGAATCTCGTGATCCTCAAAATGCATGGTTAGAAAAGGACAACATCTTGTATCAAAATTCAGGTTTCTGTTGCTCCCTCAAGGATTTGTTATAATGAATCAAAAAAGTATTGTAAATATAGCTACAGGAATGCATGTGAAGATGGAGAAGATGTTGGTGGGCTACCAGCCCTTACTCTATCTTATTACAGAAATAGTGAGAACCACAAATATCATTGTCAATTTGTGGGGCGTAGCTAACACAACTAGTGCATGGAGGTTACAAGAGGCTGTCAATCTCTTGGAAAACACACTCAAACCCAATATACTTCAATGGCTACACTTTGTTGAATGTCAAAAAACGAAAGATATCATCATATTGGCAAGCAAATCAAGATAGTTCACCAAGATTCCGAACTCCGAACTTGTTTTCATCGTCAATAGGTTTCAAGTGAGCCTTGTTGAATGAGTTGTACATGTTTTGCGTCTCTCTTTTAATTGTTGACCATTGTTGTTGTCCCTAGATCCAATTTATCAGCTTCGGACAAGTCCAACTCGATTTGCCGTACATCTTTCTCCAGGTGCTCCTCTGAGCCTTTTGTTGGTTCCTCAACTTCTTTTCTAGCACTATCCAACTATAATCCTTAGCTTATTTTTTCTTCTCCAAAGCCTTTGAAGCCTTTGATGAAAGTTGTTGAATGGTTTTGGCGTCTGAGCATTTTGGTTTTTTTGGCATCTTCTTTAGTGACTCACACTTCACAAATGGACCATGTCCTTTCTTTTTGAATTTGAAAATGTAGTGTTTTAAATAATAAACATCATAATAGTGTAGTGATAAGAGAAAATTTGTTGATCGTCAAGTTGTACAATGGTTACCATATTTATAGGAACAATGGCATGGCCCTTCTTATCACAGAATAGGGTGGGTGTCAATTCATTGACACAAATATCCATGGTTGCCAACATTTGAGTACATTCAAATGGCTTAAAAAGATGTTCAAGGAAAACGGCTCCGGCATCTCGATCAAAGATACAATCCTCTCACTTTAAACTCCCATCCTTTGAAGGTCCACACATCCAAATAGAAGTGTCTTTGTTTAACAATGATGAAAATTTAGTTTCAATTGAAGTATCAAAATCAAATTCCTAAAATGGTGTTTTTAGGACATCCTTGTAAGAATGATCCTTCAAGTTCACCTTTAATTAATTTCACTTATTTCAAGTACAAGTAATCATTCCCTCAATCTTGAATCAATGGAACTAGTTTCATAAAGGGTCGTCCCAGAATGCTTTTATAGTTCAGTTTCTTTCCAAAGCCTACCATGGCAAAGGTATGTTCGTAAGTCAATCGCACAAGAGCTAGCTATTATATTTTCCAATAATCCCATGCATTGTTCAATGTGACCATCGGCCAATTTCAATTTCATTCTCAATTGTCTTATTGTAGAACCCCAAGCTTTCCACACGGATTTGGTGGCTATGACAATGCAAGCCCCACTATCCAATACTACCATTTTTTAACCTCGTTATATTCCATACAAAGTTTTATACTTTCTTTCATTTCCTTTGCATTAATCCTCTACAATCTAAATCTCTTGCACTAGTTCTATGAATTTCTTGTCACTGATGCTCTTGTTAATTAGCTCATAACTCATCATTTAGGCTAAGAAACATCATTTTAGTCATAGGTGGATTTTTGACCTATATCACTCTTTGAAAAATCATCGGTGAAGTTGTTTTGCGATTTTCAGAGTTTCGGTATCCAAACTTCTAAGATAAGCAGCACGAAAAGCCACCAAACAGTGGTTCACGTAAAAAATTAATATTGTGGGAGCTTAGGAACATTATGGTAAGCTCAATCTTGCATTGGACAAAATTTTCAAAGGTTTGCAAAAATAGATATCATTATCTTGTGTGTGATAGCTGCATGAAAATTTGAATTTTTTATGGCCAAAAGTGCTTGAAATACATTGTATGAAACCAGTCTAGCATCAAACTTGCAAAAATGTTCAATTCCCTGCCAAAAATCATATTCTTGCTTTTTTTTTATATTAAAATTGGACTTAGGGTCAAAATTTGAGCTTTCCAAGGTGATGTATAAGAAGTTTTGATCACATTTCAATTGGAAATTGATGCCAAATCCGCTTCCGACTCTCATCAATCGATCAGTGATGGTAAGCATAACAAAAATTATCCAGCTGATAAGTGATCGTAACTATATAAAAATTGATCCAAATTTGTTGAAATTGGTTGACAAACTTTTAAGTACCTTGTTGTTAACCTTCACGGCTCACGGACACCATATTTCCTACGACGGACGTTGTATTATTTACTTGGTAGAGTCAGGTACTGGGCTTGTCGGTCCAATAGGAAAGGGTAAGAGTGATCGCCGATGAGAGGTGCACTCTAACTGGAACATTCAAGGGATTAGTTGGCTAAGCATGGGCGCTCAAGTGTGAATGGGGCGAGCTCATATAAAAGTCAACTAAACCTAAAATTCACTCATTCTCTCATTTGTGCAATAGAAGAGTGCTCTTGTTCCATCTCCATCTTCTTCTTCATCATCTCCTTGTGTGTGTGTGTGTGTGTGTGTATGCGTGAGAGAGAGAGAGAGTGTGCGATCGAGCATTGCAATGACCGCTCGATGACGGCGAAGTGGTTGAGTGCGGCGAAGCGGCGGCTCCTTCTTCTTCGCGGCGAGGAATCCTCCACGAAGCAAGATAGAGCGGTGAGTGACACACCATCGCCTTCTTTGAGCTTACTAGTTTAGGCTTGTTGTGTGCTTGGAGCCATTTGTGGCTCGCACACGGTGTATCGGCAAGTTCCTTGCATTGACACGTGCGACATACGCACAAATTTCTGGCGCCGTTGCCAGGGAATTCCATAAATTAAGCTCGAGTAGCACTCTGTACTTCTCCGTGGTGCAATTTCTATTGTAGGAAAGGCAAGGAAGGAGGGTGTGTGTGTTGAGAAGAGGGATTTGGTGTTATACTGTGTGTTTTTTTTTTGTTAATGGAGTTTTCAAAGGTACTATGTTTATTTTCTGTGTATTAAGGTTGTTAGTTTTCTTTGTTAATGGAGTTTTCAAAGGTACTGTGTTTATTATCTATGTACTAAGGTTGTTAGTTTTCTGTGTACAGTAAGTAGGAAGTAGATCTGTGAGAGTTAATAGAGTGTATTAGTGTGTAACAGTAGGTGTATTAGTTAGAAGTAGGTAGATAGAGTGTGTGTGTGCTCTTGCGCAAGCCACGACGACCTTATCCTTTTAAAAAATAAAAAAATTAAAGGTAGGACCGGGATCGGGAATATCTCCCAGACCCAAGCCCAAGCTCACGCTTAGGCCTAGGCCTAGGCCTCAGTCGCCTTTAAAAAAAAATGAATTTTAGCTTCACACGTAGCTAAAAATCAATTTTTTGAGGACCAACGGAATTTCAGATGCCCGAAAATTGTGCTGTAAAGCACACAGTGACCCTCTAAGTGATACGCTCGTTTCAAGCTATCACAACACTTTAATAAAAAAAATCAAACATTAAAAAACATTAAAAACGTAAAAAACACGAGTGAAGACGGACGCTTAAAAAAGGTAAGCGGTTAACCTTCGAGGTTATTCGTCGACGCTTGTAGGGTGCCAAAGGCACATGCATCTGTGCTCTGGTCGTGTGCTAGACACGGAGCAACTAGAGAGAATTTCGACTTACGCGAGTTCTCAATATCCACCTACTTTAGGTTCTGGACCCTCGACGGGGACCCAAGGTAGTACAAACCAAGACCCGAACATAGCGGCTAGTGACTCTTCCTCTGACTACGACGTCATGGAGGGTTTCCCAATGCCTAATCCCGATAGCTGGAGCCAAGACATGCATGCCATGGGTCCTCGGTCCGGGCCGAGCGTGCTTAGCCGCCTGAAGGAAACCCTTAGTAGAGCCACTCGCTCCGAACATGGAGCTAATGATGTAAATGAGGGGGGTGGGGAAGTAAATTCTCCATTCGTGACAAACGTAGACCCTATACCGTTAGAATGTGCACGCGAATACTTCATTCACTGCACCTCCTGACTCTTCAGAGTTATTTTCCTCCAAGGTCATTTTACCCGATGGTAGAAGACTTGCCGAAGTGGAAGAGGTTGAGCAATATATCCTTGCAGCAAGGGAAAAGGAAGTCGCGAGCTTACGCAAGGCGGAGCAACGAAGAGAGTTAAAAGCGAAAGCTCCTATGTCAATATCCTTGATTGCTAAGAGAGCAATCAAGTGCTCCTGATTTAGCAACCGCTAAGGGCTAACCCCGAAAGCAACATTGCATCTAGCTCAAAGGACACCCCTAGCACCTCAATCCTAGATGAAGTGTTCTTAAATGAGAACTGGGAGTACGAATTACAAACAGAGACTCTGACCAACCTATACATAGGTCACACCCATCATGTGGGTTGGTTAGATGTCCTACAATCCACAATGGGTGCTACTAGTGTAGAGGATCAACAACAAAGAGTTTGTGAGGTCATCCATAGGGTCATTGAGTTAGAGAGACAGAACAAGGGGATCAACATGCCTTCAATGGGTCTCATGAGATTCTTGGATACAGGGAAGGCTAAAAAACCGACCTTATCGCAAATGGAGACTCCCTCGGTAAGTCCGATGGATCCCCCATATGTTGTTTCTCCAGGGGTCTCAGTGCAATCTGAACCCACAAGTGATAGCTTCACCTTTCCAAGTCTAGCTCATCTTTCCCTTGATGACACCAAGGCTACCATGTCTACCCCAATGATAAGCATGCCAAGAAACACGCCATGGACCTCATTTGCTAGTAAAGCACCACTACATGGTAGCTCAATGCTTGCAACACTACCTACAAGTGTGTACCAATCATATACACCCATGGGTCCTCGTACTCATGTAATCCCTACTCCTCTCATTGTTTCAACAACCTATGCTCCACAACCACAGCACCCAAGTTCTTATTTCCATGGGATTATATTGGCTAGCATTAGCATGTCACATCCAACGTCTGCTATGCCTAGGGCCACACATATGAACTATGGACCACCACATGGCACAACATCGTACCCAACGTGGAACCCAAGGGCTTGCTATGCGCCAAGCCCGATGCCAATACCTACTCCACATGTAGTCTCTGGAGCGCCTTCACCCACGGTGCCTACTCATTTAGGTGACTTGGCAACATTTGCTCAAGCTATCGGTCGATCTATTGCTGAGAATATGTGTTACGCGCCTGATAGAGAGCTTAGAAGTAAGGCAGTACAAATAGCCAAGCTCACACAAAAATTTAGTGGAGACGGGGATGTGAGAAAGCATATCGAATTGTTTTAACAAATATGCAATTCTCTAGGAGAACAAAATGACCTACATAAGAGCAAATGCTTTAAGCCTAACCTTAAGTGGAAAGGCTGGGGATTGGTATAGAACCCTAAGGGTGGAAGAAAAAACGATTTACCTTACTCTTAGGAGACTGTTCTTAAAAGAATACATACGAGAGGGAGTGCTTTGGGGTGTAGCCTCTCAGCTCTAGAAAGCCCAACGAGAGGAAGGAGAGTCGGGGAGAGACTTTATAAGTCGCTTGAAGCATTTGAATTCTCGTTGTAATCCAAATGAGCGCTTCAACAATAACGAATTGCTTGATAGATTCATTAGGGGATTACGACATGAGGATATCTACAATGGCCTAGTCATTAGAAGTATCACCACTTGGGAAGTAGTCACCACCAATGCAATCCAATTGGAGGATAATTTAATGATTCAAGGAGAAAGAGTGTCTGTTGAGACTAAATCTATTCGCTCGAAAGCATCAGGGCATCAGCCAATGACCCTAAAGCCTATTGCTAAGGAGCCAAAGATATCTGAGATGACTTTAGCGGATCTCACCAAGGCTATTCAAGAGAGTCTTAGAGACAATCGTGCTCCGCAAAACAATCATATGTATCCAAGAAGGGAGCAGCAATGGTGCTTAGTATGCTATGGACCGCATAGTACCAGTGAATGCCCTACTTTTAGAGTAAAATTCAATGGGAACTGCAATGCATGTGGAAGGTATGGTCATCAAGCTAAGGATTGCATAGTATTTAAGCACGCGATGGCCAACAGACCAACCTTAGCATGGAGAGACACACCTCAAGTGCCTGCATTGATGCCGGCCCCACCTCTTGAACAAACAACACAACACATGGTCCCTAGGGCCCAAAATGTTGTTCAAACAACACCCTTACCACCTCCAGTGCTAGGACCGTAACCACCACATCCGAGAATCACTTCTCTGAATCATCTATTTCTTGTTCTTGTTTGGAAGGCTGTGAGGAAGATATAGATCCTAATATTGCCTATGGGATGGATGTGCTTGAAGAAAGTCCACAATACTACATGGAGGACTATTGGGGACAAGTCAAACCTGTATATCAAGTAGTTGCTCTTGCGGCAAGAGGCCAAAATATCAATTACACTGCTAAGAGACCACCTCTTCAATGCTATGAGTGTAGAGGTCCACATCGTGTAGCCGAGTGTCCTGTTAGGCTACAAAAGAACGCCACACTTATGCAAACCAATCAAGAGATCGCGTCTACAATGCCGATACTCATGTGTAATCGATGTGGCATAGATCATTTGATTGCCCAATGTCCAAATAATCCAAATGCACCGAAGATCACGCTATTAAACTTGATTGAAGTTACCGAGGAGCCATCACCAAGTACACCCGTGGTACCAGTAACCGTACTCACACGATCGATGCTCCAAAAACAAAATTATATTCTTGAGGAAAGAGACGGCATTAATTGCCCAATCTCAGAAAAAGAAGAAAACACGAAGAAAGAGATCGCAAAAAGCAGCGAAGTCAGACCC
Organism: Adiantum capillus-veneris; assembly: GCF_014529385.1. Lineage (NCBI taxonomy): Eukaryota > Viridiplantae > Streptophyta > Polypodiopsida > Polypodiales > Pteridaceae > Adiantum > Adiantum capillus-veneris. The sequence goes on along the minus strand of NC_140931.1, from coordinate 101,756,474 downwards.
TAGTTCAAAGACCAACATAGGGACTGGTGACGACCCCGTATATATGAACGACGCTGAAGAAGATTTTGATTCAGGAGAAACCATGGAGACCAAAACGACCACTAAGATAGAAACCAAGAAGGAAGATCTTCATGAGCCACAATGGCCAGGATCCAAAAAGAAGATAAGAACTTATCCAAACCCTACAGAGGAGATTGAGCGAGTCAAGCAATTAGGGAGTTTGGTAGAAGATACCCAAATGGATCTAGAACCAACACCTAGGAAGATCCAGATTACAGACACCGTGTTCCCTACGCAACAACAACCTCACCAAGTCCATAGACCCTTGGACATACCTAGTGTCATCCAAGAAGAAAGTGACTTAAAGTCATGGGAAAGTGGGCGTACTCACTTCTTGATGGAAAGAATGTTTATAGAGGGACTACCTGATCCTATCGAAGAAATGGAGATCCCATCTTCCACACGTCAAGGGACTCAAGGCCAAAAGGTGACGTTAAACATTGCCAAATTGATGGATTTCATGTCTTCAGAAGTTAGAACCACAATCATGTCCAAACTATATAAAGACCCTGAGCTAGTCTCAGCTCTTCGAGCCTTCCTCAATGGAGAACTAAAGTTTGGGCTACCACAATTTGCACAGATGGATGGAGCTGGGGAGATGCCAACAGAGAAGGAACACTTAGATCCACAACCCAACCAAGATGAGAACCTTGTTATAGAAATACCTGTTAACAAGTTGGGACAATACTTTGAGGGTGATGAATCCAATGCGACCATACCAATCACTACTAAGGGATTAACTGTGAAGGGAATCCTTGATGGTGGCGCTGGGGTTAGCATTGTGACTAAAAATTGCTGGGAAACTATGGGAAGACCTCACCTTGTGACCACAACCATACTAGTGAAGATGGCCAATGGCTCTATTGTTAAACTTATTGGGATGCTAGAAGATCTCAAGATCAAGGTCTTTGGACATAAAATATGAGTTACCTTCATTGTTATGGATTTCTCCAAACACACTATGGCATCGGAGATGATCTTAGGATTTCCTTTCATGAGGGAAGCAAAAATGGTGCATGACTGGTCTAAAAACCATGTCTACCTGCAGTTTCAAGATTCTGTCATTCGAGTGGATCTTGTAACTGGTTGAGCACATCCCCTAGGAAACAGGTTTATAATTGATCATAGATCTGACACCATAGTTCACTCGGCCCCATTGCAGTATTGTTATACGTGTAAAGCGGACACTGATGTTGGGGAAGATTCTCCTTATATGGATGTACTACCTGGGATGACTAAGTCGGACAATGTGGATTGGGTCCACCTAGCAGCAACCATAGACACTTGGGGAAATAGGGGGACTGTTGGGTTTATGCTGGCCATGTCCGGCCGCCCATCTAACTGCTACTAACCCAAGTGTATAGTACACTTGAGCCACTCTTCAATATATGTGTACATTATAATTGGGGGCCTTAATCTTTGGCTCACCCCCTTCCATACGTGTGTCTATGTGCTCTTTCTCCCTGCCCACAGCTTCTCCTTCAGAGATCCTGCTTCATCAATTGGTATCAGAGCGACAGATGGGAGCAGAGAGTTCAGCCATAGCTTGAGCTCGGAGCTTGAGCAGAGTTGAAGCTCAAGCTTAGAGGAGGAGAAGAGAGAGGGCTGCACATCAGATCTGAGACATTGCAAGAGAGTAATGTGCTTGTAGATGGTTGTGTACTGGAGTGTGTGTGTGTGCTGCAATTTTCAGCCCCTTTTAGTGTTCATTAAGAGAATTTCTGAGAGAAGCCGTTTTTCAAAATTTTGTTCGCCACGGCTACCGAAAATAGCGTTTCGCAACTTTTTGCCACTCACGCGCATCTGCTAATTCCTCACCATTTGGAAGATACATTTGATCAGGAGATTGTATGCAGACAACAGCATGTTTCTTGCAGATCTGCATTCTACAAGTGTTTTGCCTCTTGTGTGAGGGCTTCCATAGCTCTTTCATTTCAGCTCCTAGATCCCTATCCTACACAGGTTTCCGGCATCGGATTGCGTTTCGACAACGGCATCGACACAGAGTACACGTTACAGCATTTATGTGAGTTTTGGTTCCAGTGGGAGCAGTTTATATGCGTACATGCATATTTTGACACTTTTTACAGTGTTTAAGCTCTTTTGAGAGCAATTTGCCTCCCTGCAGGGATACTTTTTGGCATGCATATGCTTTTGGCGCCTGTTTGTGCGCAGTGACAGCCTTGTACGTCTTTGTGGATACTGCCAGTGTACGTCTTTTGTGGAGCCATCTTTTGGCTAGTACGGCAGTCCCGGCCATTTCTGAGACTTGGTCCGGAAGATAGCCATTTCTGAGACTTGGCTATACGTTTTTTGCTGCATAACCTACGTTGTTGAGGGTCGATAGCGTGACATATTTTGGTTGACATAGTCCCAAATACAAGGAGACTCTGCCGAAATTTTCCCAGAATCTTTTGGTAGTTTTGTCACCATGTCTACTAGCAAAGACCGTGACATTTATGACATAAAGAAGTTTGATGGCACTAATTTTCAGCTTTGGAAGAATCAGATGCAAGATGTGCTTGTCCAAAAGAAACAGAAATTGCCTATTATTTATGTGACACGGACTGAAGAGATGAATTTAACTCAGTTTCAGTGGGAGGAGCTTGATGAGCTATGCAGATCTACTATTAGATTGCACCTTGCTGAGTCGGTGTACTTTTCAGTGCTAGAATGTGAATCTGCCTATGCTTTATGGAAAAAGTTATGCAACACTTATGAAAAGGATACGGCAAGTAATAAGGTTTTCATGATGCGAAAATTGTTTAACCTTCGCATGAAGGAGTCAGCCAATGTTGCCAGTCATATTAATGACTTTGATTCTCTATTTGCCCACATTCGTGCACAACGGATCAATATTGATGACGAGATGAAATCAATCTTCTTACTTTGTTCGTTGCCACCCTCATGGGATATCTTTTGCACAGTTGTTAGTAACTCTGCTCCTAATGGTACGCTAGTATACATTGATGTCACTAGTAACTAATGGTACGCTAGTATACATTGATGTCACTAGTTCTCTGTTGTCAGAGGAAATGCGCCGCAAGGCTATGGATAACTCGCATCATGGCGAAGCTCGTTATGTGCAAAAGGATGGAAAACAGCGTAAAGGTCGTTCTTGAAATCGTGAATCCAAGAAAGAGGGCAATAGAGATGCTTCAAAGGGTAGATCAAAGTCTCCTGGTCGTCACAATGTTCAATGCCATTATTGTGATAAGTTTGGTCACATAAAGAAGGATTGTTATGCTTGGAAGTGTGACAAAGGTAAAGGCAAAGGCAAAGACAATGATGATAAAGAGGAGAAACCAAAGAGTTCGGTTAAGATTGAAGAACTGAACGTAGTGCAAGATGATTGTGATGCACAAGACATCAATATGTTGAGTGAAAATAATGATGTATTTTATGATGCACAAGAAACTCTATCTTTGCAGAGTTCTATGCCAGCAGAGCTACTTGTTAGTGGTGAAGTGTCCCATACATGGATTCTTGATTCGGGCGCTTCGTTGCATGTCACACCTCATAGGCATTGGTTTACTACATATGAGGAAACCATTGGCACTGTTACGCTAGGTGACAGCTACTCTTGTGACATTGTGGGCATAGGTGATATTGCTATGGTTATGGAAAATGGGGTGAGGTTTACCATACATAATGTGCGTCATGTTCCAGCTTTGACACGAAATTTGATTTCGGTTGGACTCTTGATGACTTGGGTTACAAAGTCACTTTTCATCAGCAGTCTTGGCGTATTGCAAAAGGTCATCTTATTTTAGCCCATGGTTCTAAAGTTGGTACACTTTATCCTCTTTATCTATCTGACAAGAACAGTGTTCTTTCTGTAACCGAGCTGCCAACTGTTGCTTTGTGGCATAGCCGGTTAGGTCATATGTCAAAGAAGGGAATGGAAACTCTTTCTTGTTTGGGCTACTTACCATCTTTATCATTTTCTGATTTTCCCTTTTGTGAACACTGTCAATATGGTAAGCAAACACGATCACATCGTACACAGTCTTTTGACAAAGAAAGAAAGCCCTTAGAGCTTGTGCATAGTGATTTATGTGGGCCTATGCCTTCTAAATCCCATGGTGGTGCGTCTTATTATGTTACATTCATTGACGATGCAACACGACATGTTTGGGTTTATGCCATGAAGTCTAAAGATGAGACTTTTTCTTGTTTCAAAAAGTTCTTATCTAGTGTGGAAACTTAGTCTGAACATAAGTTAAAAGCTTTACGCTCAGACAATGGTGGAGAATATGTCTCCAAAGAGTTTGCAAACTTCTGTTCAAGTAGGGGAATTAAGCGCGAGTTTACAGTTCCTTATACCCCTGCACAAAATGGTGTTGTCGAACGAATGAATAGGACCATCCAAGAGAGGATTATGTCTATGCTATCACAGGCTAATTTACCGCAAGCGTTTTGGGCTGAAGCATTATACACTGCTGTGTATTTGATCAATAGATCACCACATGCTTCATTACAGTTTCGTGTACCTTTGGAGTTATGGTCAGGACATAAGTTGTCTTATGAAAAACTCCGTACATTTGGCTGCGAAGCTTATGCACATGTACCCAAGGAGTTGCGTGCTAAGCTTGACCCTAAGTCCAGGAAATGCATTTTTATTGGCTATGGTGTAGATGGTCAATTTTGCTATCGTTTATGGGATCCGAAAAGTCGATTAGTAATCCGTAGCAGTGATGTTGTCTTCAATGAGACCAAGATGCATAGGCAGCCAACGAAAGAGGTTGAATTCCGAAAAGTGACGTTTTTCCGATGTATCACCTCCTGTACATACTAGTACAAGCTCTAATCAGCCGAGGGGATCTCAAAGAGTCTCACATCCGCCAGAACGGTTTGTTCCAGGCGTGGACTTTGTGTTGCTGACAGATAGTGGTGAGCCTTCTTGTTACAAAGAGGCCATGCTAGCCAATGATAAGGTTCAGTGGGAACATGCTATGAAGAGGGAGCTATCCAGTATTGCAAAGAACAAAACATGGAAACTTGTTCCATTGCCAAAAGGTAGGAAAGCTTTGCCTTGTAAATGGGTTTACACGAAGAAGATTGCGTCCAATGTTGAGAATTACAAAGCTCGTTTAGTGGCCAAAGGTTTCAAGCAAGAATATGGTGTAGATTTCCAGGAAATCTTTTCTCCAGTGGTGGTCAAGATGAAGACACTAAGAATGTTGCTTGCTTTGGTTGCCACTGAAGATATGGAGCTTGATCAAATGGATGTCATTACAGCTTTCTTACATGGTGATCTCGAGGAAAAGATTTATATGCAGCAACCTGAAGGGTTTGTGCTAAAGGGCAAGGAACAGTTGGTCTGTAATCTTTTGAAAAGTCTCTATGGCTTGAAGCAATCATCTAGACAATGGTATCAAAAGTTTGATGCATTTATGCGTTCCCTAGGCTATAAGCGCAGTAATGAGGATCCATGTCTTTACGTGAAATGACAACCAAATGGACAGCTTATTATGCTTATCCTTTATGTAGATGACATGCTTATTGCTGGTCATTCTAAGAAGGACATTGCTGACTTGAAAACCAAGCTGAAAAGTCAATTCGACATGAAAGATTTGGGTGAAGCCAATCACATTTTGGGTATGCGCATTACTCGTGATCGTAAGAAGAGGTTGTTGTACCTTTCTCAAAAAGAGTATGTGCACAAGGTTCTTGATCGTTTCAACATGCAGAAGGGGAAGGCTTTGAGTACTCCATTGCCTGCATACTTGAAACTAAGCAAGAAAGACTGTCCCAAATCTGCTGAGGAAAAAGCTGCGATGGCTAAGGTTCCTTATGCTTCAGCTTGTGGTAGTCTTATGTATGCCATGGTGGCTACAAGACCTGACATTGCACATGCAGTGAGAGTTGTCAGCAGATTTATGTCTAACCCTGGTAAAAAGCATTGGGATGTTGTCAAGTCGATTCTTAGATACTTGAGTGGCACTGCAGATAGACAGTTATGCTATGGTCATGGAGAGTTATCCATTAAGGGATATGTAGACAGTGATTATGCAGGCTATGTTGACAGTCGTAAATCAACTACAGGTTGGATTTACACATTTGCTGGTTCTGCCATTTCTTGGAGATCAGTTCTTCAAGATTGTACATCCATTTCCACTACAGAGGCAGAGTATGTTGCATTGACTGAAGCATGCAAAGAAGTTATTTGGCTTGCTCGTCTAGTGCAAGATCTTGGATTGAAGCAGTGCTTACCAGTTCTTCACTGTGATAGTCAACGTGCTATTGCCTTGACTAAAAATCCAGTGTTTCATTCCAGAGCAAAACATATTGATGTGCGTTATCACTTCAGTCGTGAATGCTTGGCAAACAAAATCCTTGACTTAGTGAAAATTCCTACGTCAGAAAACACAGCGGATGCACTCACCAAGAGTCTCTCCAACCATCAGTTTCAACATTGTCGTGAGTTGATGGGCATTGGGTAAGATAGAGACTTACTCATTCATTCTCTCTTTTGGCCTCTCACATTGTCCATCGAGTGGGAGATTGTTGGCTTTATGCTGGCCATGTCCAGCCGCCCATCTAACTGCTACTAACCCAAGTGTATAGTACACTTGAGCCACTCTTCAATATATGTGTACATTATAAATGGGGGCCTTAATCTTTGGCTCACCCCCTTCCATACGTGTGTCTGTGTGCTCTTTCTCCCTGCCCACAGCTTCTCCTTCACAGATCCTGCTTCATCAGGGACGACGTGGGTAACACCTGAGGGGGATGATATGCCCGTACCCTTAAATATGCTACAAGCAATGCATATAGATTCAGACAAGACTCATCCTCATATAACAAAGAAAACATACAAGTGGGTCCCTAAATCTTCTTTAGCAACCATAGCTAGTGCTAAAAAACAAAAGCCTTGTAAGAAACGTCACTCTCGCTCCAAGAAAAGTAAGAAAATGTTGTGATGGATACCTAAACGACTATTGGAAGCCCAAGGCTACTATCAAGGAAATGATCAAATCTGGGTGCCAAAACGTAAATTGTGTTCTTACCTATCACCTGACCCATGTGAACTCAATCCCGTAGCTCCAAAACAAATCGACAATCGCGGAAAGAAAAAAATCACAGAATGCTACACACCCGCTCCACAGCTAGTTTGGGTACCAAAGAAAGAACGATTTGCTCCACCTAGCTCAAGAAGGGGGGAGTCCCATGAAGCTTCTAGCTCTTCATGTAATGCATCCATAGAGATAAAAGCTTCTCCACGGCCTCCACCTACAATAGTGGACCTCCATAAAGCTACAAAGGAATCCACACCTCCCAGTGTTCAAGAATCACCTGATGAACCACTTCAAGTTCGATCCTGGGAGAGTACCTTACCACCCTTGCAACTCGACGAGGCACCTAAGGTAATAGAAAACTACTGGCAAAAATCCTCACCTATTACCAACTGGAACAATCGGTTTCAAAGGGTGACGAGCACATTTCAAACGGTATGATCTACCCAAGGAAGGGGGGAGTGTTTGTTGACAGTCATCATTCACTTACTCCCCTCTCAACCTTTTTCCCTGACCTCTCAATCTCCCAATCTTAGGGAATGTATATATAAAGGCTTATACTCACAAAAAACAGAAAAAAAGTAAAGAGCAAGAGCAGTTAGCAAACGAGTATGCACAATAAAAGTTCAAACATTGACCAGACCTACACATTCACATCCGATACACTGAAACAGAAACCTATGTCTTAAACACCTTTGATCCTCATCACTCGAGTGATGGAGGGTAGGTAGAATTAGTACCATAGGAGTGTTTCTATTTTAGAGTTGAGTGATTAGCAAAGTTCCTTTTTTCCACTGATGTGCCTCCTAGAGGTATTCTTTGTGTTTCCTAGTGTGTACAGGAGCGTGTTGTTATTGTTAGGATTTGGACCTTCATGGAATCTTTATCTCGACTCACTCTTCAGATCAAGCGCGACCATCAACACAAACAGGTGTTTCTTGTCCATTAGCATTGTCCCTTATCTTTTTCGCATCCATGTTTGTCTGCTTTAATTGTGATTGGTAGCATAATATTCATCGCATTTGCTTAGTACCAAACATTAAATCAATGTAATTTTTTTTCATAATCACTTGTCTGGGTTTAAACATCAAGCAAGTCCGACTAAGCTAGTTTGACCAAGTTAGGTGTTAGAGATCTTCTCTTAATACCACGGGGAATGCCTTCCTAATAATCAATGGTTACTTAGGTTCTTAATCCGATTTAGGCAGCATTCTGTGAAATGTACTAGGGCTTTAGTGGGCTTGACCCTATTGATCTTTAGCTAACGTATTATAAAGGGAGCTTACTACTGTGATGAGCCCCTGGGGAGGTGTAACAGTGTTATATGACCCCCCCAAGTTACAAAATTAAAATGCTGAAAATGAACAAACAAAAAATCAAAGTGCCACAATGTAAAATCTTAAGCTGGAAGAGAAATCTCAGCTTGATTGGGTACTTCACTCACATGTATCGCCTATGGTACTAGAGCCCTAGAGGTTCCCAGTGTGGGCGCTTTTCCTTGAAAAGCAAAAAATCCAAGGCATGAAAATAAGCACACACATCAAAATTGAATCACTGTGAAAAGAATTTGAAGGAGTATGAGCGGAAGTGCAACGCGAGAGAGAGTGCGAGAAGAAGAGCACGACGATATGGTGAACTCGCTGTACTGTAATGTGTAGAGCATAGTGAGTTCTTATTAGGTTTTTACAAAAGAATATGTGTACATACCTGGCGGCCCGCCCACTTACCTGGGCGACCACATTGGGCTTTATACCCCAACAACCTCCCACTTAAAGTCCAATGTGGTACTTTAAGTGTGAGAGAAGCTACTATACAAGCTAATATACAAGAGATGTAGAGAAGTGATGTACTACCCTACACCTAACTGCTTGCGAAAATGCTCAAGGCTCTCTCAGGGAAGTCCTTTTGTAAGTAGATCAGCAGGATTTTCTGTGGTGTGAACTTTGACAAGCTGAATTTGCTTATCCTCGAGCATTTCCCTGATGAAATGATACTTCACATCCACATGCTTTGTCTTTGAGTGATAAACTGGATTGAGAGCCCATTGTATAGCACTCTGACTATCACAATATAACACAGGCATCTCTTCTTTGATTCCCAAATCTATTACTAGTCGATTAAGCCAAATTGATTCTTTACATATTCAGCCTCTGTAGTAGACTGAGTAACACAATCTTGTAATATATAACGCCATGATACTGCTCCACCAGCCAATGTAAAGACATACCCTGACGTAGACCTTCGGTTGTCTAAGTCACCTGCATAATCTGAGTCTGTAAAACCCTTTACACTTAGCTCCTGACTCCCATAGCATATACGCATACTCTTTGTAGCTTTCAGGTATCTCAATATTCCTTTCACTGCCTCCCAATGTTTCTTGCCTGGGTTTGACATGTATTGACTTACTACTCCCACTGCAAATGCAATGTCTGGGCGAGTAGCAATCATTGCATACATCAAACTACCCACTGTAGACGCATGGAATCTTATCCATTTCAGCATGTTCTTCCTCAGACACAGGAAAATCTTTTTTGCTAAGTTTCACATATGGTGGCAGCACTGGAACACTCAATGCCTTTCCCTTCTCCATATTGAAACGTTGCAAAACCTTGTCAATATATTGTGTTTGAGATAACCAAATCAACTTCTTTGATCTGTCTCTCTCAATGAGCATACCAAGTATATGACTTGCCTCCCCCATGTCTTTCATGTCAAACGATTTTGCCATCTTTGACTTCAAAGCTGAAATTTCTTCCAAGTGCTTGCCAGAAATCAACACGTCATCCACATACAAAATAAGGATCAGCCAACTGCCATCCTTAGCCTTCTTTGTATATAGACAGTGATTGAACTCACTACGTTTTTAGCCTTGAGAAAGCATAAACTTGTGGAATTTATGGTACCATGCCCTCAGTGATTGTTTTAAGCCATAAAGACTCTTTAACAACTGGCATACCAAATCTTCCTTGCCTTTCTCAACAAACCCTTCTGGCTGCTGCATGTAAATTTCCACATCTAAATCACCATGCAAGAACGTTGTCTTGACATCCATTTGGTGCAACACCAAATCTAATATGGCAACCAATGCAAGAAAGCATCTCAATGTAGTCATCTTGACCACCGGAGAGAAGACTTCATCAAATTCAATGCCTTGTTCTTGCTTAAAGCCCTTGGCAACAAGCCTTGCTTTGTACTTTGGCTGACTATCATGAGCGGTGATCTTATACCTGTAAACCCATTTACAAGGTAGAGCCTTTTTGCCCTGTGGTAATTTAACTAGCTTCCATGTCTTGTTTTTATGCAGAGCTGTCATCTCTGACTGCATGGCCAATTGCCAATTCTCGGAGTCCTTCATTTGCACTGCTTCCTTGTAAAATGAAGGCTCATTGCAATCAGTCAACATGACATAGTTCATAGATGGAACAAACCTATCAGGAGGTCGCGTGACACGTCCAGATCTACGCACAATAGGTGGCTCAGGCTCAGCCACAACCTGTGGTTCCACTCTATCCTGTCCTTGCTCCTCTTGAGCCCTGACATTTTGTCTTGCACGTGCAGGTCCATCTTCTTGGAAGACAACTCTTCTCTGGTTTAGAATGATATTTGGATTCATTAAAGTGAACATCATTGCTACGGACAACCTTTCTGGATTCGGAATCCCAAAGTCTGTACCCCATCTCACTAGAATTACCATAGCCTAGAAAGATGCACTTTCTACTCTTTGGCTCAAGTTTGTTCCTAAATTCCTTTGGAACGTGAGTATATGCCTCATAGCCAAAGACTCTGAGTTGCTTGTATGAGGGCATTTTGCCTGACCATACCATCTCTGGCACTGAATCCTTCTGCAAAACCTTGCTAGGAGATCTATTTACAAGATGAACAGCTGTTGATATAGCTTCAGCCCAAAACCCATTTGGCAGTTGTGCATTAGACAACATACTTCTAACCTTCTCTTGTATGGTCCTATTCATCCTCTTAGCAACACCATTTTGAGGAGGATTGTAAGGAGCAGTAAGTTCACGTTTTATACCTTTTGACTCACAAAATTCCTCAAAGGCCTTTGAAACATACTCTCCACCATTGTCAGTGCGTAAGCATTTAAGCTTCTTGCCACTCTGATTCTCCACAAGTGTCACAAACGTTTTGAAAACACTAAACGCTTCATCCTTGTGCTTGAGAAATTAAACCCATACTTTCCTCGAGTAATCATCTATAAATGTCATAAAGTAAGAAGCTCCCCCTAGAGATAGGTTAGGCATAGGTCCACACAAATCACTATGAACAAGTGCCAACTGTGTATCTCTTCTACTGCTTCTATGCTTATGTGGTTGTTGTGTTTGCTTACCATACAGACAATGTTCACAGAATTCAAAATCATTAAATGAAAAGCCAGGCAAATAACTAGAACGAGACAAGATTTCCATTCCCTTCTTGGACATATGTCCTAACCAGCTATGCCACAAAGAAACGTTCGGCTGCTCGGTTACATTGATTACATTTTTAGAGACATTTGATACATAAATCATGTAAAGTCCTCCAGAATTTACTCCATGTGCTACTGTCATAGAACCCTTGGATATCTTCCACATGTTCTGTCCAAAAGTGGTGACGTAGCCAACATCATCAAGTAAACCTTACTGATCAAGCTCTTTGTAATTGCGGGAACATGTCTCACATTCTTCAGCGTGAAAGAAGAGCCATTCTGAAACTTCAATTGAACATCTCTAACACCTAAGATCTCACATGTCTGCCCATTGCCTAGCCGAACATGATCTTTAGTGGTCACATAAGAAGTAAACCACTCCTTGTTTGGAGACACATGAAGTGATGCCCCTGAGTCTATAATCCAGTCACTCAGTGCATTTCCATGAGATGCTGTAAGAAGAGCTGAGTCCATTGTATTCTTAAAGAAGTAGATGTCTCCTGACACTAGACTGTCATCCTCTACAACAGTGTTTGTCACATTTATTTCTAAGATCTTTGTTGAGGACTTGTTCTTCTCACCATGGTCTTCAGCTTTCTCTTTGCCTTTTTCTGCTTTCCATTCTCTGCAGTCTCTTTTCATGTGACCCTTCTTGCCACAATGGTAGCATTCTATGTCACTCTTGCCTTTAGCACTGCGGGACTTGCTACGAGACTGATTCCTCTTTCCACCTTTGTACTTTTCTTTGGTCCTTCCCCTGACAACTAAGGCTATTCCTTTGCCTTTGTCCATTGTCTTTCTGTTGGTTTCTTCAGTAAGTAGACTACCTTCTACACCTGCTATGGTCAAACCATCTGGAGGTGCATAATTACTCAAAGCTGTGCGAAAAGTGTCCCAACTTTCCGGCAATGTGATCAACAGGAACATAGCTCTAACAGGTTCATCAAACTTGACACCTTGAGCTGACAACTGACTGTAGATGGTGTTGAATTCATTCAGATGATTGGACATAGGTGTCCCTTCTTTCATCTTCAAGTCAACAAGCTTCTTAAGCCAGTATACCTGTGAAGCTGCACTCTGCTTCTCATAAAGATCACTCAGCTTTGTCCATACTTCATAAGCCGACATCTCGTCTGCTACATTGAAGTAAACGCTTTCTTCCAAAGTCAGCATAATGGTAGAAAGTGCCAATTCATCCATTTTGCTCCATTCATCTTCGTCCATATCTTCTGGTTTTATCCCCTTGAGCTTTATAGGTTTTATCTGCTTCTTTTGTACCAACACGTGCCAAATCTGCTTCTTCCACAATGGGAAATTGGTTCCATCCAGCTTCTTGATATTGTAAAGAGCAATGTCCTGTGATCCAGCCATATCTACGCTTCACATTAGTTTACTTTCCCGGGAAGATTCAAAAGAGTTTCCCCTATAAACTGGCCTCTGAACCAATATCAACTTGATGAACTAGTGGATGTCGCCTACAGTCTGTGTGTAGATGCGCCCGTGTGGTATGTGACACGCCTCCAAGAACTGTGAGCTGTTCTTCGATGTGTAGATAGCCACAAATCAGCACTCTGGGAGTGTCGATATCCTCAGCACCTGCAGTCGTAGGCCGAAACCCCAAATTTGCAGAGTCGGATTGCACCCGCCAAGACCACGTAGTCGAAAATGGTATGCGCAGAACTTTGTCGAAGCCGAATAGTGGCCAAGATGACCTCAGAATGAAATTATGAGAACACCAAGCTCTTCGGGCTGTCCCACAGGAATTCGGGCCGTGTCTTCGCCTGTCGAATCTCACTCCAATCTAAGCAGGTGACTCTGGCTACATGCAAATGCTGCCCCGAGCCTCGATCTGAGCTCTGATACCAGTTGAAGGAGTACGAGCGGAAGTGCGACGCGAGAGAGAGTGTGAGAAGAAGAGCACGACGATATGGTGAACTCGCTCTACTGTAATGTGTAGAGCATAGTGTGTTCTTATTAGGTTTTTACAAAAGAATATGTGTACATACTTGGCAGCCCGCCCACTTACCTGGGCGACCACATTGGGCTTTATACCCCAACAGAATTTGGGGGGTCAAAGAAAAGGTAATCAGTCAAGCGATGACTTCATGAGAAATTCCTTTTATCGTAGCTTAACTACAAGGTCTTCTAGGTATAGCCTCTAGTCAGCCCTCGAACATGAAATACTTGGCTCTCGTGATTAAACAACTTAATTGACCAGAGAAAATTAAGAAGCTTACCCATGGTATTAATAGTCGATCTTTAGTGCCTTTCGATCGTTAAATTAGTGACCCCATACTTGTTTAATTTTTTACCTTTACAACTGATTATGCATTTGATTATATTGAATTTAATGTTTATTGCTGACAAATGGTTTAAAATTCTGTTACCAATCACATTGTCTGCCTACAACTACATATGCTTTTTAATTCTATATGAGAATGCAATTACTGTGCCAATGTTGTTTGATTTTGCAGTTACTGAAGAAGGCTAAGGACATTCATCTCAAATGCTCTTCCACCTCGACGAACGAGCTTCAACTCAATAGCTTCCGAGGACGGAATCTACATCAGGAAGGGGGGCATGTTAACCCTCATGGCTCACGGACACCATATTACCTACGATGGACGTTGTATTATTTACTTGGTAGAGTCAGGTACCGGGCTTGTCGGTCCAATAGGAAAAGAGTAAGAGTGATCGCCGATGAGAGGCGCACTCTAACTGGAACATTCAAGGGATTAGTTGGCTAAGCATGGGCGCCCAAGTGTGAATGGGGGGAGCTCATATAAAAATCAACTAAACCTAAAATTCACTCATTCTCTCATTTGTGCAATAGAAGAGTGCTCTTGCTCCATCTCCATCTTCTTCTTCTTCATCTCCTTGTGTGTGTGTGTGTGTGTATGCGTGAGAGAGAGAGAGAGTGTGCGATCGAGCATTGCAATGACGGCACGGCGGCGGCGAAGCGGTTGAGAGCGGCGAAGCGGCGGCTCCTTCTTCTTCGCGGCGAGGAATCCTCCACGAAGCAAGCATAGAGCGGTGAGTGACACACCATCGCTTTCTTTGAGCTTACTAGTTTAGGCTTGTTGTGTGCTTGGAGGAGCCATTTGTGGCTCGCACACGGTGTATCGGCAATTTCCTTGCATTGACACGTGCGACATACGCGCGGCGAAGCAGGTTGAGCGAGGCGAAGCGGCGGCTCCTTCTTCTTCGTGGAGAGGAATCCTCCACAAAGCAAGCGTAGAGCGGTGAGTGACACACCATCGCCTTCTTTGAGCTTATTAGTTTAGGTTTGTTGTGTGTTTGGAGCCATTTGTAGCTCGCACACAGTGTATCGGCAAGTTCCTTGCATTGACTCGTGCGACATACGCGCACACTTGTACTAGTTGTGGGAATAACCAAACGCTGAAAATCTTGCACATTTAGGCACTAAGATATTAATAGAGCTTATTAACATGGTCTTCAAAATTGAAATATTTTAATCAATTGAGTGTATCACATGTTAGATAATTGTGTATTGAGCTTATGTTTCAAATTTGGTGCCATTTGGAGCTATAATGCTATTTATGTCAGATTACTAGACCTTATAACAACAATTAGAAAAGTGGGCTAAAACTTAAAATTGATCCAAACTTGATGAAACTTGTCAAGAGATCATATGATTCAAAGATCCTTGGCCACATTCTTGACCAATGTAAATCATCTATAGTGAAAAAAAATGTATTTATAGGCCAAAAAATAATAATCGCGATTATTATCAGCTACCTCGAAGTGAGAGAATTTTTGTAATGTTTAGTTGCCAAGGGTAGAGTACCTATCCCAATGAAAGCTTGCAAAATTGGAGTCATTTGGACATTGTGTGCTTCTAGAAACTGAGTTTATCATAAATTGAAGCAAATTTGTCCTTAGGCTATTTTTTCCATTTGGGACATGAAGGTTTTTACCATCATTCCTTGTACAGGCTTGTGGTGTTTGAAAAATATTGTATTGTTGTGACAATATAGGAATAAGCAATTGAAAGCTCTTCCCAAGATTTGTCAGCTCATGGACTTACTAGCAAATTGTTTAAAATTGTATGACAAACGGAGAAACTTAGAGCAGAGTGTTGAGTGAACAATGTCAACCAAAGGGACCTACTAGAAATCATAGTTGAAGAAGTGTCTGACACCTATTCTAATTTGACTGCATAGATGTCTTCCTATTCCACCCATTCACGTGTTAGAACCTTGCTACAATTTAAGGAACATATTAACCTTCTACAAAAATAATACACAGGGTCTCATATTTGTCATGCAATTCCAATTGATGACCATGGTGTTGACTTTGCGGGGGACGTTAGAGCCAACAAAAAAGAAACTTACTGCATGGATAGAAATGGAACTCAATACTTGAACATTGTAAATCTTGACACTAAAGAGGGGAATAGAAATTGACACACTGATTCTAGATATGACCACCAAGGAAGGACCACTATTTCTTGAGTTGGAAGGTTATGATCAAGTAGACTTGAAGCCATTGAAGTGTATTAACACGCGACCAAGAGTCTCTTAGGAGGAAAACAATGCCAAGGACTTGTTGTGGATAGATTAGGCCAAGCCAAGACATGTAGCACCTTTGAAGATCATTTATGTTTTCAAGATCAAGGAGAAAGGATTAGCAAATCTTTCCCATGTATCTCTTCAAGGATTACTTTAACGGTAATTTTGTTATGATGACTATCACAAAGGTAGAATAGACTATTTATCTTAGGACTATTCCATCAAAGATTAGATATTGGAAATTGACCATGAATCAACTCAAAAGGTAGAACAAACTAGAAGATCATTTGGTGATATGTCCAATCAACGGGGCAGAACAACCCATAAAGCCACCCTTAGAGTTGAAAACTGGGTGAAAGTAATATCTAATTTTATTTGGAGGAAAACTGAGTGACACTATAGCCAGTAAAGGGCTACAGGAGTCACCACTATCCACCAATTGGTTTGAAGGTCTAGATGCTAGACCACCAGCTAGGAGATCAAATGTAGAACATAATCAAAGAGTCAGACCAATAGACTTTCAAAACTGGGTCAAAAAATACATTTGGTTTGAGAATCCATATGATCATTTAGCTAGCTTTATGAAAGTGCTGAGGGATGAGAGGATTTTTTACTTTCATACACAATTTGAGGGATTTGTAACAACCCTAGAGATAAAGGCTTTGACTTGGTTACAAAATATACCTCGTGGAACAATTATAGATCTAGCCAAATTGGCCAAGAGATTTATTATTGCTTGTTTAATAATGGGAATTAAGCATAGCACGATAGTGAAAATCTATAGCTTTAAACAAAGCAAGGAGAATATGTAAGAGATCGTGTAAGGAAAATGAGTCAATACATTGATAGATGTCTAGAGCTAGAGATTCCAATTGAAGACAGACTTGTCTCATTATTTCTTGAAGGTCTACTCAATAAGGAAATGCATGATATGCCTCGTGGTTACAAAATATACCTCGTGGAACAATTATAGATCTAGCCAAATTGGCCAAGAGATTTATTATTGCTTGTTTAATAATGTGAATTAAGCATAGCACGATAGTGAAAATCTATAGCTTTAAACAAAACAAGGAGAATATGTAAGAGATTGTGTAAGGAAAATGAGTCAATACATTGATAGATGTCTAGAGCTAGAGATTCCAATTGAAGACAGACTTGTCTCATTATTTCTTGAAGGTCCACTCAATAAGGAAATGCATGATATGCCTTATAGCATGAAACACAAAAACTTGGAGGTGTGTATTCTTGATGCAATAGACTTATGGGATAATTATGAAATCTTTAGTGAAAAGAGCACTATGAGAAACATGCAGCTGAAGTAGGATCAATTGTAGAAGCTCCTCTAAGTGCCATCGAGGATATGCTCAAGCGGATGAACAAAATGATGAGAAATATGCAAAAATTGCCAACGAGGGACCAAGACAAGGATCACCACAAGGACAATTCATGGGATCAAGGAGTTCACCTAAATGGTGTGCCATTAAAATAAAATGGAAATACCATGAGACAAATGAGTGTTATTATCAACCAAAGTACGATGATAATGTTCAAAAGGTGCCGATGATGCCCCAAGGGAAATCTATGTATAGGTATCCACCTAATTTAGTTCAAACACAGAGGCCACCCATGACTATGGAGGGACTACAACGCGTACTAGGTCAACAACCATCACTGCCAAGAAACAATGCAATACTAGTCAAGTATATGCATCCTAAGAGACAAGTGGATGAGCACGCCTTGGTACCAATTACACCATACAATGAGCTCTACCATGATAGTGGAGAAAGATTGATATAACCAACCACCACCTTCCATTGTTGAACCAATTTCTCAGTAGCAAGGTTGATACCTCTTGGAGGTGCTTAGACCATATCTGTTTGGCTCATAATTACACATATAGACTCAAAAATTAATAATTTACATAAATTTGAGGCTTCAGATGTCCAAGTTCATCAAAAGAATAGCAAAACTTACATTGATAGCTCAAAAATGTGGCTTTATTTTGCAACTTGGCTGTGCAACTAACAAGCTCAAAAGCATACAACACAAGAAGTAGTATTATTGAGTGTGCCAACACAAAGATAAGGCTTGACCTAGAGTGATGTGTGTATATATAATCCAGGGGGAAAAGCCTCCTAAAGAGAGACAAAAGTGCAGCATGACTGTTCTAAAATTGTTCACACACATTACTGCCATAAGAAGATAACAAACCCCCCTTGGGTACGATGCATTCCCTGCGTGGTTTAAAGGGAGTAAGCCCAAAGGTTTGTAGAAAGCTTCAAACTTATCAGGAGGCTGTTACCATATACATTTGGTAGTGATGTGTGTGAACACACTTAGGATGGTCGAGCCATTTTTTCCCTCACTAGGAGGTTTTTTCCCCGTTGGTGCCACAAACAGAGCGCCAAAAAATGGATGATAAGGCTGTCAAATGTATTTTTGTTGGTTATAGTGTTGAAAGTAAGGGTTGCAGGTTGTATCATCTTCAAACAAAGCGTATCTTGGTCTCAGGAGATGTTGTGTTTGTGGAAGATTTTGTTCCGCCCTTGCTATCATGTAATGGTAATGGCCTATGAACATTGAGAATTGAAGAATTAAGAAAACTGTAGTGAGCATTTTTATGAGACTGCTTTGAGAAAATAGAGGGTGAACTTGATTAGAGGTAGCAGCATAACCATTATACTTAATTAACGTGGCATGAAAAATACTTTGCAAGAGAGAGAATTAGAGAACTTGACAACATTTAGGGACTGAATTTATGTGGAGACGGTCCCCCTCCAAAAGGCTTTTGTATTATAGTTTCTCCCATAAAGAGACACTTGGTACAATACAAGCTTTGTGTTCCTTGAAACCTTGATGGTGCAATGAAGATAGAGAACTTCATGCACCATAATTATGCCCGTAACTTAGCTAAATAAAAGCACGTATAATGGGGATGTAGAGGTTGAGGTGCAATGGAGTGTGTAGTGGTGCAACATAACTGAAAACCACAAAGAAACTGGCTGCCAGCCAGGACTCACATGCCCAATTGATGACAAGCAAGTGAAGTGATCCAGGCAAGTGCTCCCAAGTGATACACAATGGACTACTATAAAAGATCCACGAGGTAGTAGAATGAAAGAAGCAAGCCTAGGCTAGTTAATCACATGCTCAGGAGGAAGCTAAGTTGTGGATTTTAAAGCGCAAGGAATGAAAAAACAACGTATAAATTTGGATATAACATGCAACCCCATCTCCTCCTATTGAAGCAATCCTGCCAGAGTAGAATGGGCTTGGAGATATGGATGTGCATATCCAAATACAACTTCCAGATGGATCAACAAAGCGAGCACTTGTTGATAGGGGAGTGTAAGCCAGTGCCATCTAGTACTCTACATACATGAAGATGTCATATGTACCCCACATTGCATGGCCTTACATAGACACGGTGTTCTCACCCAAGCACAATGCACAAACCTTGAGCTGCAAGATGATGAGAACTCATGTGTATAGTGTATAAAGTGTGTTTTTCTTATATTTTTGCTTTGTAGTTGCTTTTATCAGGTTTCTACCTCTTATCAGGCATAATAATGAGCCATATTGAAAGAATTTTGACAATCATGATGCCTATGCCTAGAGTGAGAGTATGTATATAAGAGTGTGCGATACAATTTTAGCTAATTTTTTGCCATATAATAATAATTTTTGATTAAAAAAATTTATATTTTTTGCAAATAAGGAAAGAAATTAATAAATTAGCCAAGAGAGCCGAAATCCAGTTTTGAAAGCAAACATCGGATCAACAAAATAAGAGCTTCAAACATGTCAAATTTGAAAAGATTTGCGACAAATTAAATTTTTGGCCACCTTATGATAAATCAAATTCACAAAATTGAGTCCAAATGATGAGCCATTTTGAGCTACATGTGATATACCATGAGCAATCAACACAAGGAAGGTAAGTATGCACTTGGGACTTCTGGTAGGTCGAGCACTTATAGGCAAAATAGGGCAAGTTAGGTCTCATTTGCACTTGTTGAGCTAGAGAGAGAGAGAGAGAGAGAGAGAGAGAGAGAGAGAGAGAGAGAGAGAGAGAGAGAGAGAGAGAGAGAGAGAGAGAGAGCTTTGTTGTGGTGACCTAGAGCGTATGATCGCATTTTTGCATGCTATGGCATTCTTCGACAAGTATGTTAGCCACACCACACAAAAAACACGAGATTAGTTGTATCAATCAAATCAAAGATGGGGTTTGTGCAAACTATCAAAGATTGGTTGAAGGGACACACCAACTCCAAATCCAAAAAAAATTGACCCACAGACTCACCAAGTCAAGGGCTTTCCATCCATTGACTCATAGTCAAGTTTGGTGGTGGAACATGGATCGCAATCCATGTTCCCCAACCACAAAATCCAAAAAGATTACTGCTAAAGCTTGTCTTACACAGTTTCTCTACACTTTTGCAATCACATTCGAAAAACCTTGTCAGACATGGATCTCCCAACATGTCAGAATTATATGAAAAGTCACCCACAATCAAATCAAGTTTGGAGAAATCACCCCTCAAGTTTGAGCCAAAATGGACACCTCAAGACCAAAAAACCCTAAATCTCAAAAAATTTGTATGTAAAGTGTCATTTTGACCAAGGCCAAAAAGTTTATATCAAGGGCTTAGGGAACATGTCTAGATGCTCTCTCACAAGTTGGGTGAAATCTGGGCTCCAAACATGGATCGTGATCCATGTGTATGCAAGTGTGAAAATCATCAAGTGATGGTGTATAATTGCTTAACTTCCAAGAGATTAGCAGCTTCAGAGAGTCAAAGTGCCAAAGTTAGGGTTTTGGGGGGGAGGGGGGGAAGATCATAAGTCATAAAGTTAGAAATGTTTGAATGCTCAAAGTTTCAAAGGCAAGCCCAGGAATGCGTGCAAAAAGTGTAAAATTTGACAGCAAGGCTAGGGGGGTCAATCAAAATCAGATGGCATTGGAAATTGAGGGACATGTAGAAATGAAGATGATAGTCAACCTCCAAGCATCAAAATCACAAAAATCAAGACCGACTAGCCATAGGAATTAACCAATTTGGGATCTAGAAAACATATACGGTCAAAGTCGGGGAAATAGGGCCATAAATTGGGAAATTGGGTTAACTACGTAATATAGCTCTAAATTTGAAAAGATTCCACCAATGTGCTAGGATAGGCTATAAGAGAATGCCACCATGTCTTACCCCAAAATATGACCTAACATGGATCACGTTCGCCGCACTAGGGGCAATGAGTATTACTAGTATCGATTTAAACACTATGGGGACAGAGAGTTCCCGACCAATCGGGATCACCCTTCTCATAGGCATTGGCAACCTGAGCCAAGCCCCCACTTTCCACCCCCACACTCACACTTCCTTGTGTGACCTATTTACTACCACAAAATTTGTTCAACATAAAAGTTCCTTGATAAGATTCCGATTCACAATGTTCGTTAAGACAGCCTTTCAACCAGTATTGTAAAGCGGCACCAAGACAGTACTCTAGTAAAAATTCTACTCAAACTTATTCATTAAAATTCCAATGTTCTGGAGGTACAACACCCCCCCTCCAACGAGAGTTTACTCCTCCCATTGTCGCCTAGTTGCCCATACAACTAGGTATGTCCACCGCATAGAAAGCACGACATGGACATTCTCATTGCATAGAAAGCAAGACGTGGGTTCCCACCGCATAGAAAGCAAGTCGTGGGTATCCACCGCATAGAAAGCAAGTCGTGGATTCAAGAGCCCTTAACTAGGAACTCTGCCCCCTGTGATCAGGAGGGGGTTCAGGACTAATTCAACATTGGAAATAGAATGAACATGCCAAGATAAATTTTCCCTAGCAGACATTCTTTCCTATTGCAAACACTATATCCGTCAATCATTTCTTTCCTACTTTAGACTTTAATATACTTTTGAATTCAAATGCCGAGATTTCTATCAGATTTCTCCAACATGTTTGGGGATATGTTCTTTCCTAGCTAAACGTGTGCAATGTTAAATTAAACAACTTGAATAAAATTGTGACCTACCTCTTTCATTTCTTCGTCAATGGCCCGTGAGATGGCCGGTGCTTGTTCGTCCATGGGAGCTTTTCCTTTTCCATTCACATTGCTCGTTCCCGCCTCGCGGTCGTGGGCACCACCGAAGCGAGTTCTCTTAATCGGGGCCATTTTATACTCACTACTTTAAATGATAAACTTGAAGAAAAGAGCTAAGGTCCGAGAGCATCATAACAATCCAAATGATAGATTAGAATCATTGAACAATCCCCCTTATACGAGAGGGTTAGATTTTTCCTTCGAGACATAGTAATTTTATGGATAATACTTTACTTGTCCTATGTGAATCGGCTCTAAAGTTAATCACTTGACTTAGATGATTAAGAATTTCATAATTAAATTACAAGAGAGATGAATTAAGCAAGCTCAATCATTTTCCTAGTGCAATTAGAAAGATGCAGAATTACCGCATGCATAGGTGAGAGAAAATTATCTTCTTAGTGGCTTAATGATGGATTAATTTTGCCTTAATCACATCTTAATGTATGAGAAAATTGAATCTAACTTAGTTACGCCAAAATTGTGTGGTAAAAGAATGAATTTCATCAAATCTACATCATTACCGGCTTGACAATTAATTACTATGCTGACTAGAGAGAGAAATCTCCTCTAATCTTGTCTTAATCATTGATTAAGAGTGATGAATGGCTGCATAATTAGCTATTGGATGATGATTATGTAATGGAATATAGCTAAGAAGAATTAGAGAGCAGCTATTGGGAATTATAGCTAGGATTAAGCATAGTAGACGAGGAATTAAGAGAATGATGAAGAGAATTACGGAAGAGCATAAATTAAATCATGATTACCGTGATTAGGGGCTGAAATCCTCTCGATTTTTTGATCCAAATGAGTTCCCAAGACGAGAATCCGGCAGCACTTCCCTCCTTTGCTTCTCCTTCAAAAATTATGTGTGCCGGCAGAGCAGCTCCCCAAGGTGTGTGTGTGTTGGTGTGTGTGTGTGTGTACTGGGTGTGTGTGAGCATGTGTGTGTGTGTGTGTGTGTGTGTGTGTGAGCACACCTTTAAATAGGCTCCTCCAAGATGAAAATTGAACCTAGCTGCTATAAGCATCTAAGTGAGCACTCACTTCATGCATTGGCAAGTCTAGTTACCTTCCCACTAAGTGTAAAGTTAGCTAGTCTAACTGGCTCTCACACCCACTCTCTAGCTTGGAAACTCTCCCACAACTACAACAAGACAAGAGGGCACCCCCTAGCTGCTAAAGCTAGCTCTGAGTGGCCTGGAACCTGCTCCCACACAGCCTCAAGCCGCGGTGCCTCCCTGCACAACTTTAGGAAAAATTGGTTTTAGGCTAAAACGGCCCATATGAGTCGGAATTTAATGCCGTAAATTGTTATACTAATATCTAACTAAGGCGAACTGGTCCGAGTACCTGCCATATTTAGCAGCCCCCGGGGTCCGAAAAATGCATTTTTTTAAATTCGGGTTACAGGTGTAGTTTTTCGAGACGGTCAAAACTAGACAGGTCGGGTGACCAAAAACTTACTATTTTTGGAATTTTTTTTAAAAAAATTATTTTAATTCACATTTCGAATCTTTAAAACATTCTAAACATCATGGCACTGACAGAACACGGAAAACTGCTAAAATTAGTAACTTTTTCCATTATGTTTATTTCATGGTACAAGGGTGCTCTTTTTGGTCGGGGTCAGAGACCTTACAACCTCCCAACGTGAAGAATTTGAGATGTCCTCATCTCAAGAATGTGTTTGGGTAATCTTTTATGAGCGTTGGTTCGTCCTTCCAAGTTGCATCTTCTTCAGGATAATCCTTCCACTTTACTAGATGCTTCGTGATAGTTCTGTTGCGTAACTTCCTTTCCCTTGTTTCAGTACATAGTCAGGTTGGCTCTTTTGCAGATGGCCCCCCCTTTGGATC
The DNA here is from genome assembly GCF_014529385.1 of Adiantum capillus-veneris. Lineage (NCBI taxonomy): Eukaryota > Viridiplantae > Streptophyta > Polypodiopsida > Polypodiales > Pteridaceae > Adiantum > Adiantum capillus-veneris. The sequence continues at coordinate 101,732,469 of NC_140931.1, read as the reverse complement.
CCTATTTTCCCTCCTTTGGATCCCTACTGTGGCCGGTCTGCTAGCTTAACCAATATTCTAGCTTTTTCTCCCTTGGCACTTCCCCATATTAAATGATCAGTTTAACATGAGAAAATCATTTAGGAAAATTAGATATTGATTATTATGACATTACCTCTCTCTTGAAATCATAGTCATCCTCGACTATGGTGTAGAGAAGATAAAGCATATTCATGAGTCCTTTTCTTAGCGGGTAGAGGATCCCTATGTTACCCTACGATATCATTCCACAATGGATGACTAGTCCATTTGGTGCTTGAGAGCCTGAGGCTGCCGCAAGCATGTCTGCACATTAGTCCTATCAATCTTCCATAGTAGAGTGACAAGCTCTACTTGGTGTTTGGGAGACGTCGTCTCCACAAACTTGATCTAAGCATGCATACTACTTCATTTTTGTGCACAATAAAGAAAAAGAGAGTCTTATAAGACAAAAACTTTGTTCATTTTTAACATTTTGTACATTTGCTTACTCTTGGGAAGCATTGTAAGCATTGACAAGGTTTAGGTTATCCTTTAATTGTATGCCTTGCATCCATCTAGCATCTTCAAAAGGATAATTCTTAAACTTAATAAGATATCGTCGAATAGTCTTACCGCCTCTTAGTACCTTGTCTTCATGTTGGAGAATGGACTCGGGCTGCAGCACCTCCTCTTGGTGCTCGATCTCCGGTGGGTCTTCAGTAGTTGGTTCTTGAGGTGGCTCTCCTTTGTAAAACTTTAATAGGCTCACATGGAAAGCATTGTGTATGAGCCAATGATTGGGAAACTTGAGTTGATAGGCCATCTCATTGATTGGCCTAAGAATCTGGAAGGGACCATAGTACCTTTTTGCTAGTTTAGCATAGTACTTTTGGTGTCCCTTAGGATTCTTGCCCGTTGTGTGTCTTAATCGAGCCTTGGGAAATTTTAATAAGACCCAGTCATTTTCTTTAAAGTCTTGGGCTCTTCTGTGCTTGTCAGCAGCAGCCTTTTGCCTTTGTTCTGAGATAGAGATAGCATCCTTAATCTTTTGAAAATATTCTTGTAGGTCTCGGCTATACTCATCCGTAGCGAAGATCTTCCCATGTACCTTAAGTAGCAAGGGACTTTTTTTATCTTCCCTCAATTACCTTGAAAGGTGCTTTTCCCGTGGAAGTATGTATAGTGTTATTGTAAGTATACTCCACTAAGGGTAAGTATTTCTCCCATTGGGATCTTTGATCTACTTCCGTTACATAGGCTTTTAGTAGATCGAGAATTGTTAGGTTAGCTATTGCACTTTGGCCATCCTTTTGTGGATGATAGGCCGAAGAGAAGTTTAGCCTTGTCCCTAAATTCTCAAAGAGACCCTTCCAGAAATTACTGGTCATTCTAGGATCTCTATCCGACACTATGGACATTGGCAAGCCATGGTACTTGAAAATTTGTGAAATGAATAGGGTTGCCATTTGATGGGCTTTGATAGTCTTTTTGACAGGTATAAAATGAGCTTGTTTACTGAACCTGTCTACTATCATCCATATTCCCGTATTCCCATGGATAGACTTAGGAAATCCAAAGATAAAATCCATAGATATGCTCTCCCATGGTGAATTAGGGATTGGCAAGGGTTGAAGCAATCCAAGTTGCTTCCCTCTATCAAATTTTGTCTTTTGGCATACCACACATTTAGGAACATACTCTTGTATGTTCACTTTCATGGTAGGCCAATAGAAATATGTTTCAATTCCCTTTAAGGTAGACTGAATCCCTCTATGCCCCGCATAAGGTGGAGCATGAGATTCATACATTACCTTCTCACGTAGTGAGTTAGTAACACATAGTCTATTGCCGTAGAGAAGATAACCATCTTGTAAAGTAAATGGTTCCTCTTTCTTCCCTAATGCAAGGGCTGAAATCACATCTCTAAAATCGAGATCAATAGCATACTCATCTATCATTGAAGATAGATCATTGTGAGTTGCTATGGAAACCGCATTCACTCTCTGCCATCTTGAGAGTGCATTAGCTACTTGATTATGCTTGCCAGCAATGTGAGCAATATGAAAATGAAATTGTGAAAGGAAATTTGCCCACCTCATTTGTTTGTCGGAGAGCTTGGTCTGCGTCATGAAGTACTTAAGACTTTGGTGATCCGTTCGCAGAATGAAAGGAGTCCCCAATAAATAGTGCTTCCATGAGTCTAAGGCATGTAGAACTGCAAGGAGTTCCTTTTCATATATGCCTAGAGCTTGCTCAACAGGGTCGAGCCTTCGACTTTCATAGCCTATGGCGTGCCCTTCTTGAAGCAGAACAGCTCCAAGGCAATCACCACAAGCATCAAATTGGACCTCAAATGGTTTTGAGAGATCCGGTAGTGTAACCACGGGTTCAGAGATAAGCTTTTCAAAAGCATTGTTCTCCTTAGCAGACCATGTATACCTAATGCTTTTCTTTGTTAGGTCATGTAATGGTCCCGCAATTTGTGAGAACTTTTCTATGAAGCGTCTATAGTATGCACACATACCTATAAAGCTTCTTAGTTCATGAAGATTCTTTGGTTTAGGACATCCTTTTATTACCTCTAACTTTGATGGATCCATTTGGATGCCATCTTGAGAGATAATGTGACCTAAATACTAAATCTCTTGCAAGAAAAATTCATTTTTATTTCGATTAACATAAAGTTTATTCTCTCTTAAAACTTGAAATATTACTTGGAGGTGTTGCTTGTGTTCATCTAATGAATTAGAGTAGATGATAATATCATCAAAGAACACTCCAATGAAGGTTCAATGAGGCATGAACAGCTTCTCCATCAAGCGATTGAATGTGGCTGGTGCATTGGTCAAGCCAAAAGGCATGACAATGTATTCGTAAAGACCAAATGTGGTGCGAAATGTGGTCTTTACAATGTCTTGATCAACTATCCTTATTTGATGATAGCCACTTTTTAGGTCAATCCTTGTAGCTTATCAAATAGGTCTTCTACCCGTGGAACGGGAAACCTATTCTTGATAGTGATCCTATTTAGTGCTCTATAGTCGACACACATACGATATGTGCCGTCTTTCTTTTGCACTAATAGCACAGGTGAGAAAAATGGAGATGAGCTAGGCCTAACCATGCCCTTCTCAACTAACTCATGCACTTGCCGCATAATCTCCTCTTGTTGACCTTGAGAAACTCTATAAGGAGGTTTGTTAGGTGGTGAACTTCCTGGACGAAGCTCAATTTCATGGTCATCATTACCTCGTTTAGGAGGTAGCTCACAAGGGATGTCGTCAATAAAGACATCTTGAAACCCCTTGAGAAAATTGGATAACTCTAATTTCTTTGGTTGCTTTTATTTTCTTTTGTTAAAGCATTAGGTTCATTTTGAGAATCTTTAACAAAAATCATGTACATGGAAATAGAGCTCTTTATTCACTTGTTGAAAGCTGGTGTATATACAATGGGGATAGTGTTACCCATTTCCTTAGCATCTATATACATGTATTTTTCGTTGAACTTAAAGGAGATTCTCCTTTCAGGGAATTTAACATTGGCAGCCAGGCGATCAAACCATGGTTCCCCTAGGATTACATCCTCATGCTTGAGAGGAGAGATAAAGAAGTCCTCTTTGTCCACATAGCTTTGGACATGAAGCCTCAAATTCCCGATTAAGGGAGTGACTGAAGCTTCTTGCCCCTTGAAAGCACTGTCTGCGGGTAGAACATCTCCCATCTCATAGGCTTGTATGCCTAGCTTGGTGGCCAACTCTATAGATATAAAATTGTGAGTAGAACCAGGGTCAAAGAGAATAAAAGCATCATGTTCTCTTACCTTTCCCCAAGCATGGCATAGAGGAGATCCTTTGTGGTGAATTTGGTGAGTCTCCTCCTCTTGGATTTCAACCAAGGTAGCTCAAGGAGGATCTTGGCGGTTGTTCTTTTTGGGGCAAGCGCGGTACGCATGCCCTTGTTAGCCGCACTTGAAACACCGGTTATCCTTGCGATAACGCTCAAGCTCTTTAGGAGAGAGTTTGTTTTTACCTTTGTAAACTCCCTTCTCTTTAGCTTTGTTGGAGTTGCCCTTAGGAGACTTTTGGACATTGTCCTTCCCCTTAGGCTCGTTGGAACCCTTGTTTTCCATGGGCTTATTATTTCTTTTAGCCCCCGTTTGGAAATTGATTCGAGAGGCCACCATAGTATGGTGTATTACCGCCGATATGGTACGTGGCCTTTGGGAGTTGACATACTCCGTCATTTCTTCAGTTAATCCCGCACAAAATTGTTGCTTTTGCTCTCCAAAATCCAACTTTTTGAAGACAGTGGCTTTGAGTTGTAGGTCCCAAAACTTGTCTACATATTTGTGGATGGATTCATAGGGAGAGAGCTTTAAGCTTCGCCATTCGGAGAGTACTTTGTCTTTGGCATCGGTGGCCAATAACTGCTTCATAATGGAAGCTCTTAAAGTGTTCCATGTTCACGGAGCTTCACCGTTGGCTCGTAGGCTAGACCACCATTGCCTGGCGGACTTTTGAAAGTGCATAGCTACATGGCGTAGCTTAGAGGACTCCGTAAAGCCCTCATCTCCAAACGCCGCATCAAACTGTTGGATAAAGACCAAGACTTTGTCCGTAGCACCAAAGGTGCCATCATAGGTAAGGAAAGAGATGCTCTTCCCTCCCTCTTTGAACTTCTTCAGCTTGGACGACCTCTTCCATGCGGCATAGGATTTCCTATGGCCTCTTCTTTTTGATGGTTCAAAGGTTGCACCATCACTTTCTTCAGAAGGTGAAGAAGGTGGAGAAGAGGGTGACCTCTTTCTCGCCTTTTTCTTGTCTTGATCTTCGTCATCTTCACCATCACTTTCATAAGAGGAAGAGGATGAAGAAGATGGAGAAGAGGGTGTCCTCTTTCTCGCCTTTTTATTCTCTTTCTTTTTATCATCCCTCTTTGAATTATGGTGTGGAGAAGGGTGCGATGGTCTTCTCCGCTTTGGTGGTGATGGAGAGCGTTTAGCCCGCCGTCTTCGTGGAGCCATCTCCGTCGAGGTGGCGGGAGACTCACTTCTTTCTCGTTCCTTTGGTGGAGGCTCTTGAGTTCTCCTTTGGGAAGGAGATGCATCATCAAGAAGTAAATTCTTGAGCCTTTCGTATGGATTCTCTTCTTTTTCCCGAATCGGAGAGAGACCTATTTTGGAAGTCTCACCAGGAGGCTTCCTAGGTGTTCTCTCATCATGGTGGTGAGCTTGGAGAATCCCATGAGCACGGAGCTGCTGTTGCACTTCACTTTTGGAGAGATGGATTGCCCATTGCTTGTTGAAGCCTAGAAACAAGATAGTTAACAAGCATCGGAGCATCATTAGTAGCTTGCTCATTAGCAAAATCAAAGTTATCAACATTAATTTCACTCTCTTTACTATTGTCAGCCATTCTAACAACTTTTAGGTGTAAACTTTTTAGGTGTAATTTGGCACTTCAAGCCCTAGTTGCTACTCCTCTTTACCCCTTTAGAAAAAGCACTCAAGCTACTGTACCCGTGGCTTGAATACCATTAATTGCAAGGAATAGAAGAGAGGGTCGGTCAACACCAAAACAACACCGGCTCCTGTCAAGCTTCTAATAGCTCAATAGTGGTTAAGCCGTAGGCAAGCCCCGTAGGACTCCACTATTAAGACCATAGCTCTCGACGGTGATGCCGCGTTAACTGCACGAAGGCAGGCGCACTACAAGGCTGAAAAATCCCTATTCTACTTACTCACAGGCAATTAATAATACCAACCATTTATAGATAGCTTGAGGACCTCCCTTCTTGAGCAAGAAAAGAGAAACCTTGTGCTCTGATACCAATGTAACATTTAATGGCCTAAAAACTTGTGTGTAGCGGAAATTAGCATGAACATAGTGGGCATTTAGAATAGATTCCTAATGAGAATTACAAGAGTGCTTGGGTGGAGAGAGCAACAAAAAGCATAACACCTAGTTAGATAGCATGAACAATACTTTCAAAAGAGAGAGAAATTAAGCTATTGACAACAGTTGAGGACCGGATTTTCATGGAGCCGGTCCCCCCTCCAAAAGGCTTTGTATTATAGTTTCTTCCATCAAGAGAGACATTGTACAATACAATTCTTTGTGTTCCTTCAAGACTAGCTAGTGCAATGAAGGGAAAGCTTCATGCACTAAGCAAAACACTTATCAAACACAACATTAATTCTCCCCGGTCTCAGACCCAAGACCTCACACACCTTCGAAGATGGTGAGAGCTAGCAGGGTATGAGAGTAGATTGAGAGGAAGGAGTAGTCTTACGAGAAATATGTACATCTCTTCACATAATCACTCATATTAGCATAGCTTAGCTTAGTAACTAGCATGGTAGAGGAGATGAGCATGCATTGAAGCTTAGATCTTGGTTGGATTTGCATCACAAAGCCAAGAGTTGTTGGTGTAGGCCTCCCTTCTCACAAGCTTGGAGTAGGTGGTAAGCTTTCCATTAAAGCTTGAGAAGGAGAGAGAGTCTTCTTTACTTCACACATGAGATTGTGTGAGTGTGTGTGTGTGTGATAATGTCTTGCAAAAATCAGCCCCCTCTCTCTCTTGGTCGACCCCTCTTGCTATTTGCTCATGCTCTACTCTCATTGGACCTCCCCAGGCCTAGCCAATGGTAATTAAGCAGTATAAGTGATAGCCTTCTGACATGTGTCCCCCTTTCCCCTTTTGTGTGAGCTTTAGGTAATTTAATAATTCAACTAAACTCTCATTGGACCCCTTTGCCTCCTGGCCAATAGGAATCAGGCAAGCCATTGGGCTGCTGAATGCTCATTGGACCCCTTGGGAGACTGTCCAATAGTCTTCTAGAGGACTTAATTCTCATTGGCTCTTTTATTAAGTGTTTTTAAATTAATTAAACTAGATTTACTCTAGCCTAATTCTCATTGGTCCACCTCCAAGGCCATCCAATAGGAATTGGGTACACCTTGTGGGCATCTGGCCTAGGGAGCTGACATGTGTCCCTCATTCCCTTTGTGTAAAGGGAGCTTGTGTGTGTGTGTGTGTGTGTGTGTGTGGCTTTCTCTCTCATCCCCTACAAGCAAGGCTTGCTCCCTCCTAAGTAGGGATTGGTAAAGACTTTTTTGACACACACAAAGCATCCAATTTCCCCATGGTTGACCTTTGCACACAACCTTTGAAGTTTGGAACCTTAGCATTTTGGAAGTCTTAATGGGCTGAACCTTAGGGTCTTTTTAGCCCATTGTTACACATGGCTCTTTTGCAGATGGCCCCCCCTTTGGATCCCTATTTTCCCTCCTTTGGATCCCTACTGTGGCCGGTCTGCTAGCTTAACCAATATTCTAGCTTTTTCTCCCCTGGCACTTCCCCATATTAAATGATCAGTTTAACAGGAGAAAATCATTTAGGAGAATTAGATATTGATTATTATGACAATAAAGGTTGTCTTTACGGGTATTAGATGAGCCACTTTTGTGAGCATATCAACAACCAAAAAAACAGAATCATAACCTCCTGTAGAAGGTAATCTTGTAACAAAATCCATATTGATGCATTCTCATTTCATCTGGGATATGTCAAGAGGTTGAAGTTGCCTGGTAACTTGATCCTTTCAGCTTTTATCCGCTGACAAGAAAGACATTGCCTCACATAGCGAAGTATGTCTCCTTTCATTCCAGACCAAAAATAACTCCTTCTGACAACATGAAGATTCTTAGTATAGCCTGGATGTCCCGATGTAGGGCTATCGTGTGCTTCATACAGAATAGCCTTCTTTAGAGTTGGGTCTCTGGGTACACAGATTCTATGTCTGTAGTAAAGACATCCTTCCATAAGAGAGTAATCTTTAGCTTCAGGCATCTTATTCTGCTGGACTAATGATACTATACATTAGTACTCTGGATCTAGCAAGGATGCTTCTTTGATTCTATCCCAGATAGGGTTATTTGGAATAGAGATAGCTACGAGAAAATATTTTCGGCTAAGACCATCTACACCTGCATTTTCCTTCCCTAGTCTATACTTTATGTCAAGGTCATATTCCTGTAATAGCTCTATCCATCGCCGTTGTCGCATGTTGAGAATAGGTTGAGTAAAAATCCATTTTAAGCCCTTGTGGTCTGTAACCAACTGAAACTTGCGTCCGAGAAGATAATGTCTCCATAACTTCAGCGTATGTATAACTGCTAAAAGTTCCAAACCATGGGTAGGATAATTCTTCTCATGATCCCTCAGCTTTCGTGAAGTATACGCCAGCGGTCTTCCTTCTTGAGTAAGAACTCAGCCTAGAGAAAATTTGCTAGCATCGGTCACCACTTCAAATTCCTTACTAAAATCTGGGAGCTTTAAAATAGGAGCTGAGACCAAGAATTTTTAGCTTAGCAAAGCTAGACTCGTGCTCGGTCTTCCATTCGATCCTCATTCCTTTCTTTAGGAGTTCCGTCAAAGGTGCAGCAATACGTGCATAATCCTTGACAAAAGTCCTGTACCATCCCATTATCCCAAGAAATCCTCTGACTTCACTGACGGTGGATGGTTGAGGCCAATCAACGATATCCTTGACTTTGCCTGGGTCCACTGAAATTCCTTCGGTCGATATGACAAATCCAAGATAATTGACCTTTGGTGAGCAAAAGGTGCACTTGCTCTCTTTAGCATAAAGTTGGTGTTCCCGAAGAAGATCAAGTACTTTGCGAACATGTTCTTCCTGATCTGCCTCGTTCTTAGAATAGATCACAATGTCATCAAAGAAAACCAAAATGAAATCATCCAGGTAAGGTCTGAAAATATCCTGCATAAGTCGATTGAAGCTTGCAAGAGCATTTGTTAGACCAAAAGACATTACTGTGAATTCGTAGTGCCATACCTAGTGTTGAAAGCTGTCTTTGGAATATCTGATTCTTTGATCCTGGTTTGATAATATCCTGACCTTAGATCAATCTTTGTGAACATTTTGGCATCGTGGAGCCTGTCCAAGAGTTCGTCGATCCTTGGAATTGGATACTTGTTCTTGACAGTTACCTGGTTCAGTCCACGGTAATCTATGCATAGCCTTAAGGTTCCATCCTTCTTCTTCTGAAAAAGAACTGGTGCACCCCAAGGAGAAGTACTAGTTTGAATGAATCCTTGCTCAATGAGTTTTCTAGTTGTTCCTTGAGTTCGATGGCCTCTGGAAGTGACGTTTTATAAGGTCTTTTTGAGATAGGTTCACATCGAGGGATAGTCTCAATCCCATGATCAACCTCTCTATGTGGTGGAAGATTCATAAGATCTTCAGGGAATACATCATCATACTCCCTCAACTAGTTTGGTCGAAGTGAGGTATCTGATTGGTCCACCTTGTTGAGCTTTACCGCATAAATTTGTTGCCCCTTTCTTAGCCCCTTCAAAAGTCTGTTGGCCTTAACTAGAGTATCCCTAGGTCTCCCATTTTCCCCCTGGATTAAGGCTTCATTACCCAAGTTATCTATACAGGTAAAGTTCCCCTGTGCACAATGGATGTGGGCCTTATTTTGCTTTAGCTAGTACATCCCTAGTATCCCATCAAATAATCCTAAGGGTAGGGTTCAAAATTGTGCAGAAGTTGGGTGTCCCCCTAAATCAAAGTCGATTTTTCCTGCAAAATGTTGAGATACCACTTCCTTGCCATTTGCTAACTCTACAACTAGCTTGCTTGTTGGATACTTATCTAGCTTTAGCTTCCTCATGCATCTAGGTGAAAGAAATGAAAGAGTACTACCACAATCTATAAGGAAGTTAACTTGTTCACCTCTAAGATATCCTGGCGTATGAATGACTGCATATTGCTCGCAACCATTGGGGTTGTCAATCGCAGCATGCAAGGTTGCTCTCTCCACTGCTTCATCACCCACAGTTGGTTGTACCACTGCAGCATTCACTCTAGCGATAGCTCCACGCCCTCGCCCTCTGTTCATCCTTCCACGTCCTCCTCTTCCATTAGATTGGCCACACCCATGGGCATTCAAGGGTATGGCATTGGTGCTAGTTACCTGAGTGTTCCTGGGGCACTTCGATCTGTAATGTCCAAACTCGCCGCAACCATAGCATCGAACATCTGGGAACTCCATGGTTGTGGTGGTAGCCACAATAGGATGTTGGTCATATGCTTGGTTGGCTGGTCTGTTATTCCAAGCATTTGTCCTTGCCCTCTTTGCCCAATGATTCCTCATATTCTGATTAACTTTTTGTACTTCAAGAGCTAAAGGTTTGGCCCTCAACAAGGCATCCTATAGTGTTGTCGGCCTGAGAGCTTCCAACCACGTATTCAAAGGGTCAATTAGTCCTTGGCAAAACCTCGCTACCTGTTGTTCCAAGGTCATCTTAGGAGCATATCTCCGAAGAGTGACAAACTTTGCATAATACTCTTCGACAGATGAAGTCAGCTGCTGCTGCCGAAGTGAAAAGAACTCATTCATCTTCAAGGTTTTATAGGCAGGTGGTAAATAACGTCCCATTATTGCAGCTTTGATGTCTTCCCAGGATTGGGAAGATCCCTTAATATCCAAGTCCCTGCAATGTTGCTTCCACCATATCTTGGCATCGCGAGACAAGCGGAACATCGCAAGCATGGTCTGATTCACGGGTTGGGTTCCCACAGCTTCAAAGTAATCGTCCATTGCTTCCATCCACACTTCCGCATCTCTCTCCACATTTGCCCCCTCGCCCTTAAAGAGTGGAGGTTGGGCTTGTTTAAGGAGGAGCTTATTCTCTTGTGCTGCCGAGTAGAGAGCAACAGGCGGTGCCTACATAGATTACACGAGATTCTTGATACCATTAGATACCATTACTTGGATTTCAAAATAGACATGAGATTTTTAAATAAAATTCAAGACACCACTTTATCAAGAGACAGAGATTCAGAGACAAAAAGCACTTTATTGATGAAAATTTATTACAATCGAAACCCCTCAAGGTTTAAGATAACTGATGGTCAATTTATTACATGGCTTTTTGCATTGCGTATAAGATACGCCTAGCGGATTGTGTTCACATGATACTCTACTTTATTCGTAAAGTAGTTTCTATACTCATCCTTGAGCGGATAATAAACTATGGTGTCGAGCCGGGATTCTTCTTTTGGTACTCCAAAAGAAGAATCCTTGAGTTTATTATCCTTAAGCGGATAATAAACTATGGTGTCGAGCCGGAATTCTTCTTTTGGTACTCCAAAAGTTCTGACTCTGTTTGTTGGGATTACATTGGTGACCTTCTCCAAAATCCACTCGTTGAGGGTTTGATTGGTGTCGTCTGAGATAGTTAGGTCCAATCGTGTAGGTAGCAAGTAGAATATCTCCACCACCCTCAACTCTTCTCCCCAACGTATCTTCTTCAAATCGATAGCCAGGCATCCTAGCTTCCGAGCGTTGATGTAGTAAACCCCTCCTGCAAGTGTCCAATCAAATCCCCATCCTCTATCGATGCGAGTGGAGTGTCGCGTATGAGCCTTCATCAATATCTCCATGACATCTCGCCTGAATTGGTAAACTAAGAATCGTCGAGCTTGCTCGTAAATAAGCTCAAACACTTGGAACTTTCGATATTCTAGCACGGGATCTTCCTGCAACACCAATGCAAGGAATTCGGATCAGCTACCTATATACTTTTAGTCCCTTTTAAATATTCAAACAATACGACAAAATTTCTCAGTCTAACCTAGGCTCTGATACCATGTGTGAGGTCCGCACCCCGCCGTCTGAAACAGCGGATCTGTTGGTAAACCTAGTGGCCACTAGATCTATAGCGGAAGCAAACAAAGTGGTTCGGGGTTCATCTAGCAGACGATCTCTCATCTTCATGAAGTGAATCGAGTTCGAGCCTACTAGCAACGAGATCTAGCTCCACCTCGCAGGGGAAGCGTAATTAACCTATCTAGCAATCCTAAGACCCACCTTCCAAGAGGAGAGAAATCCCGAGTGCCTTTCTCTCCATGTTTCAGAGGCACCTACACTTGAGACTTCGCCGCTCTAGGGTCAATGAGTATTACTAGTATCGATTTAAACACTATGGGGACAGAGAGTTCCCGACCAACCAGGACCACCCTTCTCATAGGCATTGGCAACCTGAGCCAAGCCCCCACTTTCCACCCCCACACTCACACTTCCTTGTGTGACCTATTTCCTACCACAAAAGTTGTTCAACATAAAAGTTCCTTGATTAGATTCTGATTCACAATGTTCCTTAAGACAGCCTTTCAACCAGTATTGCAAAGCGGCACCAAGACAGTACTCTAGTAAAAATTCTACTCAAACTTATTCATTAAAATTCCAATGTTCTGGAGGTACAACATCCCCCCTCCAGCAAGAGTTTACTCCTCTCGTTGTCGCCTAGCTGTCCATACAACTAGGTATGTCCACCGCATAGAAAGCACGACATGGACATTCCCATTGCATAGAAAGCAAGACGTGGGTTCCCACCGCATAGAAAGCAAGTCGTGGGTATCCACCGCATAGAAAGCAAGTCGTGGATTCAAGAGCCCTTGACCAGGAACTCTGCCCCCTGTGATCAGGAGGGGGTTCAGGACTAATTCAACATTGGAAATAGAATTAACATGCCGAGCTAAATTTTCCCTAGCAGACATTCTTTCCTATTGCAAACAGTATATCCGTCAATCATTTCTTTCCTACTTTAGACTTTAATATACTTTTGAATTCAAATGCCAAGATTTCCGTCGGATTTCTCCAACATGTTTGGGGATATGTTCTTTCCTAGCTAAACGTGTGCAATGTTAAATTAAACAACTTGAATAAAATTGTGACCTACCTCTTTCATTTCTTCGTCAATGGCCTGTGAGATGGCTGGTGCTTGTTTGTCCATGGGAGCTTTTCCTTTTCCATTCACATTGCTCGTTCCCGCTCGCGGTCGTGGGCACCACCGAAGCGAGTTCTCTTAATCGGGGCCATTTTATACTCACTACTTTAAATGATAAACTTGAAGAAAAGAGCTAAGGTCCGAGAGCATCATAACAATCCAAATGATAGATTAGAATCATTGAACAATCCCCCTTATACGAGAGGGTTAGATTTTTCCTTCGAGACATAGTAATTTTATGGATAATACTTTACTTGTCCTATGTGAATCGGCTCTAAAGTTAATCACTTGGCTTAGATGATTAAGAATTTCATAATTAAATTACAAGAGAGATGAATTAAGCAAGTTCAATCATTTTCCTAGTGCAATTAGAAAGATGCAGAATTACCGCATGCATAGGTGAGAGAAAATTATCTTCTTAGTGGCTTAATGATGGATTAATTTTGCCTTAATCACATCTTAATGTATGAAAAATTGAATCTAACTTAGTTACACCAAAATTGTGTGGTAAAAGAATGAATTTCATCAAATCTACATCATTACCGGCTTGACAATTAATTACTATGCTGCCTAGAGAGAGAAATCTCCTCTAATCTTGTATTAATCATTGATTAAGAGTGATGAATGGCCGCATAATTAGCTATTGGATGATGATTATGTAATGGAATGTAGCTAAGGAGAATTAGAGAGCAACTATTGGGAATTATAGCTAGGATTAAGCATAGTAGACGAGGAATTAAGAGAATGATAAAGAGAATTACGGAAGAGCATAAATTAAATCATGATTACCGTGATTAGGGGCTGAAATCCTCTAGATTTTCTGATCCAAATGAGTTCCCAAGACGAGAATCCGGCAGCACTTCCCTCCTTTGCTTCTCCTTCAAAAACTGTGTGCGCCGACAGCACCTCCCCAAGGTGTGTGTTGGTGTGTGTGTGCGTGTGCGTGTGTGTACTGGGTGTGTGTGTGAGCATGTGTGTGTGTGTGTGTGTGTGTGTGTGTGTGTGTGTGTGTGTGTGTGTGTGTGTGTGAGCACACCTTTAAATAGGCCCTTCAAGATGAAAATCGAACCTAGCTGCTATAAGCATCTAAGTGAGCACTCACTTCGTGCATTGACAAGTCTAGTTACCTTCCCACCAAGTGTCCAGTTAGCTAGTCTAACTGGCTCTTTGTGCGCTCCTTGCCGCACTATCGAAGCAAGGGACTTGCCAATACACCGTGTACGAGCCGCAGACGGCTCCAAGCACACAACTAGTTTAACTAGTAAGCTCAAAGAGGGCAATGGTGTGTCACTCACCGCCTTATGCTCCTGCCGTAGAGGATTCCTCGCCGTGAAGGAGAGGGAGACGCCGCTACGCCGCGCTCAACCGCCTCGCCGCCGTCGTGCCGCCGCAACGCTCGATCGCACACACACACTCTCACTCTCTCTCTCTCTCTCTCTCTCTCTCTCTCTCTCTCTCTCTCTCTCTCTCTCTCTCTCTCTCTCTCTCTCTCTCACTCTCACTCGCACGCACACACACAAGGAGTTAGTGAAGGAGAAGGTGGAGATGGAGCAAGAGCAGCTTCTATTGCACAATGAGAGAATGACTCAATTTTAGGTTTAATTGGCTTTTATGTGAGCTCACCCCATTCACACTTGGGCGCCCATGCTTAGCCAACTAACCCTAGCATGTTCGTGTTAGAGTGCGCCTCTCATCGGCGATCACTCTACCTTTCCCTAGTGGACCGACAAGCCCGGTGCCTGACTCTACTTAAATAAATAATACGGTTACAGTGTCCGTCGTAGGCGATAGGGTGTCCGTGAGCCACGAGGGTTAACATTGCCCCCCTTCCTGATGTAGATTCTGTCCTCGGAAGCTATTGAGTTGAAGCTTGGTAAGTCCATGTTGTAGAGCATCTAGATTTGAATCTGCAAGGCAAAGTCACTGTTTTAGCAAGCGGAATTATATTGCCATAAATCATGAGGGGAATGTAAAGTACATGTGGAAATGAGTAAATGCAAGATTTATGAAATGTTAGACTGCCATTAAGGACAAATAAATTGCACTTTGAGTAAATTAATTAATCAAGAGTTTTGAGCTTATGGGTGAGTCTATCAATTAGTTAGCTATGACTAAGGTTAAAACAACTACTCTAGTACTAGCTAAGCTAAGAAGATTATCTAAATGCAAGATTCCCTAATTATGCTTTTCAGCTTTGATTAGCCAACTCGGTCTCACAACTGCAAACAAAAGCTTGAAATGTTAACTGTAAGCTCAATGGAAGTCTTTTAAATTTTTTTATTTTATTTTATTTTTAATACTTTTTTACTTTGGGTCACAATCATGTGACGTGTGTGCTTATTTTGTATGTCCGGGGTTTTTTGCTTCTCAAGGAAAAGCGCCCACACTGGGAACCTCTAGGGCTCTAGTACCATAGACAATACATGTGAGTGAAGTACCAATTCAAGCCAGGATTTCTCTTCCAGCGTAAGATTTTTCATTTGTGGCACTTATGTTTTTTTTTTTTTTTTTTGCTTCCATTTCCTTGGTATTCGCACTAGTGTTTTTTGTTGTTTGAGTGAGCAAGCCTTTCTCTGCCTAAAACATTCCTAAGGTCTCAAATACTCGGATAATTTTATTAGCTAGGCCTAGTGGTCAAGTAAATGAGTTAACCTAAAGTCACGGTCTCCTAATCTCCAGGCTCATCCATAAGATTAAATTGGAGTTCAATCAACTTAAGCAAAGACAAATTTATACATCTATAATGGCAGATAACAATCATAACTATTGCACTCAAACAAAGAATGAAAAATCATTATTAGCAATTACACATATCCACCAACAGGAATCATGGAAAGTAGTACACCTGGAGGTATGGAGTGGCTCATTTCGTTGAAGCAGATGTCCTCAGCCATGTGGATGGAGATCCATATAAGTCCTACCTAACACATCCAAAAATAGGCACTATACCTCTAGGAGGCATGTCAGTGTGAAAAATTAAAACTCCTAAAAAACAAACTCAAAACACAATCTAGACCCCTAACCTACCTATCAGCACCCCTTTTAGAATCAAGGAAAGAGGATATTATATAAACCGGGTGGCCACCCTAAGGCTAGACCTCTATCCTCATCATCTAGATAAATAAAATCGTTGTCCGTGAGGCCATAGTCTTCCTCGGTCTCTATTAGTTCCTCTTCATCATCCTCTTGTGCAAGCATGCTAATCAAGAACCTCGCGATTCGTGGATACTCATCTTGTGCAAAAGAATAAGCATGTGCCATTGGAGACACATTCGCTACTGGGTAGGGATCACTAGTTAGCCATAGACGTATCAGCCATTCTAACTCCTCAAAATTTCTCTCACATGCAAGGCTCTCTATCAAATCCCATTCGCAAGAAAGTATAGGGTAGCATACGTAGAACACTTGAGGAAAAGACAAAGGGTACCTTTCATCAAAAATAGAAGTGCATGCCTCTGGTGAAGTAGCCATTTCTGACAAGACAGATAGATTTGGTTAGGCCTTTAAAACATAAGAGTTGTTTTTGTGTGTTGCTTGAATTGACACGGTGAATTTGGACTTATATGTAAGATCTGATAGGGTGCTCTCTCGTTGCTAGTCGCTCTTGCTCTTTACTATTTTTGTTTTTTATGAGTATAAGGCTATATATATACATTCCCTAAGATTGGAATTGAGAGGTCAGGGAGGAAGGTTGAGAGGGGAGCGAGTGAATGATTGAGGTTAGCAAACACTCCCCCCTTCCTTGGGTAGATCATACCTTTTGGAAGGAGGTCGTCACCTTTTGAAACCAATTGTTCCAAGTTGTTATGGGTGAAGGTTTTAACCAATAGTTTTCAACCGCCCTATGCGTTTCATCTAGTTGCAAGGGTGGTAAGGTACTCTCCCATGATTTTATTGGCAACGTTGTTGTAGATGGTGAACTTACCCTGGGAGGTGCAAACTCCTTCGTGCTTGTATGGATCTGTACAGTGGTAGGTGGAGGTTGTGTCGAAGCTTCTATTTGCGTATAGGAACTACATGAAGAGCAAGAAGCTTCATTTGATTTCCCTGTTCCTGAGCTAGGTGGAACAAATCGTTCTTTCTTTGGTACCCAAACTAGCTCTAGATCGGGTGTGTAACATTCCATGATTTTTTTCTTTCCGCGATTTTCAATTTGTTTTGGAGCCACAGGATTGGGTTTACATGGGCCAGGTGACCGGTTTGAGTACACTTTACATTTGGGCACCCAGATTTGATCATTACCTTCATAGTATCCTTGGGCTTCCAATAGTCGTTTAGGAATCCAACGCAACGTTTCTTTACATTTCTTGGAGTGAGTGGGACGGTTCTTACTAGGTTTCCGTTTTTTTGCATCAACCATGCTCACTATAGAGGCTTTAGGGACCCACTTGTATGTTTTCTGTGTTATATTAGGATGGTTCTTGTGTGTCTCAAGCTTTCTTTCAACTACATCAGTTGAAGCTCTAGAGAGTTGGGCTATGGGGACGTGTGGTTCAACCTCCTGGACATGCAATGTCTTGGGTTTTATTTCTTTAGGCAATATCTCAGGGACTATGGTTTGAGTGGTAGGGCTAAGAGTTGGTTTTTGCGTTGTAACACCCCCAGTCCCCCAATCAATAGTGCATTTGGTGGCTATCATCCACGTGCGGCCTAGGTTTATATTACCCTCCATAGTTCCAGTAGGCATGACCAAAAAGTCTTGAGCTACAATTCCATTGTCATAACTGACAGAAGTGTGCCAGATTCCAAAAACCGTAGTTTTTCTCTTGTTGACACCCTTGACTTGGATAATACTCTCAGATAGAGGTGGCTTCCCTAACTGACACCACACCCCATAGGATAGCAAATTATATTTAGCACCCGTGTCCAATAAGGCGTTATATAGCACTTTTCCATAGGCACTATTTAACTCAATAGGGTATCGTAGAGGTGTGTCAGAGTCCAACCCATCCTCTTCGATTTCCACGTGGAATGCATTTGTGACTCCAAGGTTAGCCTCTCGTTTTTGTCTTATACGTTGTTGTCGCTCCTTAGCCTCAGCTTGAGCTTGTATCTTGTTTAACTCGGTTTGTGCTTTGGCGGCCTTCTTTTGATGAATGGCCCGTAGTTCTTCTTGGCTTAAAGGATCATAATATCTTTTGAATTTACTCCCATTGAGGAATCCCATGGTTTCAACTCCATCAAGAGTTTCCACACGAAGGGTACCTTGTGGGGTAATTTCACATACTCTATATGGTCCTTTACCAGCATATTTCAACTTTTTCTTCTCTTTACGTACTCCATACATAAGGACTTTATCACCAACTTTGATGTCCTTGTCCTTCACATGGCGATCAAACCACTTCTTTCTCCTATCCTTTTCCACAAGAGCATTTTGCACAGCCAACTGTCTCTCTTCGTCTAGTTTTTCTAAGATATACAAACGCTCAGTTAAGGGGTTACCATTCCATCCTTCTTGCGAAGCTACCCTAAGACTAGGAATGACAAACTCCCAAGGCATAACCGCTTCTTGGCCGTATACCATTTTGAATGGCGTACAATTAATAGCCACTTTATAAGCAGTACGATAAGCCCATAGAGCAGATGTCAACTTCAAATCCCAATCAGTGCGATGAGCTTCTACCGTCTTGGTTAAAATAGAGATTAGAGTCTTGTTGGTGCTCTCGGCTTGTCCATTAGCTTGCGGGTAATAAGGTGTAGACTTATGGTGGGATATCATAAAGGTCGTGGTAAGCTCTCTTATTACCTCATTTATAAAATGGGTACCATTATCACTAACAATTTCAAAAGGGCAACCAAATCTTGTGATAATGTTCTCAAAAAGAAACTTAGCTGTTGTCCTCGCGTCAGCTTTTTGTGAAGCCTTAGCTTCAGCCCACTTTGTTACATAGTCCGTAGCAACTAGAATATATCGAGATTGAGTGTTGCGAGCTGCGGGACTAATTGGACCTACAAAGTCTAAGCCCCATTTTTCAAATGGTTGGGTTACTTTAATAGGATGTAAGGGCATTCTGTCTTTGCGCTGTGTGGTCTTGTAACGTTGGCACTCATCACACCCTTTTGCAAAAAGTGATGCATCCTTAAATAAAGTTGGCCACCAATAGCCTGATTGCAGCACCTTTCTAGCAGTCAGGTCTCCTGAAAAATGACCTCCTGCTATGCCCATATGTGCTTCTTGCAAGATATACAAATATTCGTCCTCGCGGGCACAACGCCTAAGAATATCATCCTTGCCTAATCTATACAGAGTTCCGGCAATCAAACAATAGGGTTCACATTCTTTTACTAGCCTTCGAGCGATATCCTTACGAAGTTCCTTGGGTGGAAAACCATTAACTAAAAAGTTAACAATGTTCTTACTCCATTCAGGCATAGTCTCAACTATGAATAGGGAAGTATCGGGTAATTCATCATCAACTCCTGTAGGGGCTTCACCATTGGGTATGCGAGACAAATGATCAGCCATGACGTGCCTTTTACCGGGTCTCACTACAATCGTGAAATCAAACTCCAGAAGAATTAACAACCATCGTGTGATTCTTCCTCTGGAGCATGGCTTGTTTACCAGATACAGCAACGCTTGATGGTCCACATAAAATACAAACTTGTTTGCCAGAAGATAGTAGCGAAATTTCTTTACTGCATAAACCATTGCCAAACCTTCTCGCTCTGTAGTGGTGTAGTTCCTTTCAGCATCGTTCAATTGACGGCTTGCAAAGCTAATGGGATAGTCCAATTTATGTTCTCCTGGTTGAGTGAGAACACACCCAATAGCAAAGTTTGATGCATCAATATGCACATGGAAAATGACATCCCAGTTAGGTGTCCTTAAAATCGGAGCACTTGCTAGTGTTTTCTTCAATTGTTCATAGGCCTGGTCACACTCTTCAGTCCATTTAAATTCAATGAGAAGCTTGTACAAAGGACGTGCTATCTCAGCGAAAAATAAAATAAATCGTCGATAATAACCCACGTGTCCCATGAACCTTTGAACTCCCTTGTAATTGGTTGGTGGTGGTAACTCTAGAATCACTTTAATTTTGCTCTCATCGGTTGAGATACCATTCTTGGATACTATATGCCCTAAAATAACCCCATGCTTGACCCAAAATTGACATTTGAACGGGTTCAATGAGATACGATATAACCTACACTTTTCAAACACCTTCCGCAAACATGATAGATGTTCCTTCCAAGAAGAGTAAACACAAAGGTCGTCTAAGAAAGCTTCACAAAACTCTCTCAAATATTCTTTAAAAGCAGTGTTTATTAATCGTTGGAATGTAGCAGGGGCATTTGTTAAGCCAAAAGCCATCACACGAAATGCAAACACGCCAAATTCTGTGATGAAGGCAGTTTTAGCTTGGTCCTCTAGCGCTATCGTGATTTGGTTGTAGCCTGAGTACCCATCTAGAAAGCTATAAGCTTCCTTGCCTGCAACTCTTTCGAGTACATGTTCAGAATATGGTAGGGGGTAATGGTCTCTTCTAGTAGCTGCATTAACTTTTTTGAGGTCCACGCACACCCTGAGTTTCCCATTCTTTTTTGGCACGATAACTATCGGAGACACCCATTCAGAGTGTTCAATAGGATATATGAACCACATTTGATAAGCTTTTCTAGTTCTTCTTGAATGATCTTTGCGTACTTAGGATTCATCGGGTAGGGTCTTTGTTGTACGGGCTTCGCAGTGCTAATCATAGGGATTGTATGTTGAACCACAGAAGGTGGAACACCTTTCATATCATGGTATGTCCAAGCGAATACGTCCTTGAATTCCTTGAGAAGCTCTTTGAGGACTGCCTCTTCAACTTCTGTGAGGTCTTGGGCAATAAAAACAGGTTTTGATTCTTCACCGGGGTCAGCTAATTCTATTTCTTTAACTATTGCCGGACCATCATAGATTCCATTATTCCCATCGATAGGTATTCTTTGGGCTTTTGTGTACACAACCTTTGCTTCCCCTGTGGTGTAAGATTTGAAATGTTCTGGTGCAGGATGCAAGTCTGTGGATTCTGGTTGTGCTTTGGTTTGTGCTTCCATTTCTGCTTTCTTGTGTTGTCGAGCTAACTCTTGGTTTTGACGCCTCCTTGCAGTGTGGCTCAACCTTGGCTTGTCTATGATCTTTAATTGGGCTATGTCATGGGATCGTGGTCTACACCACATAACATTTTGGAGATATTCACCCCAATTGTCTACCAATTTTCGATGAGCATCACATGCCCCTATATAACTGAGCCATTCTGCTGAGGATCTCTTCTTTTTTATCCTAGCACGTACATTGGCTCGATATCGACGCCTCTTAAGGTTTTTCTTTTTCTTATTTGAGACCTGCTTTTGATTTGCATTTAGATCTGGCTCACTAAAGGAGTCCTCGTTGGTGTCCTCTTCACTCTCGGGGGAGCTATCATCGGTTGATGTGCTCAGTCCTTCCGAATGTTTTGACTCTGAAATTGCTCCACTCTCTAATTCATGAGATTCAGAATCCGTTTCACTCTGGGAGTCAGTGTCCAAGTCGTGTTGGTCAAAGTCTTCTATTGAGCTATCGGTGTCACTGTCAGATTGGTCCACAATTGCCTTGCCCTTAGAAGATGCATGTATGGCACTTATCATGTTCAGAGGTGCAATTTGTGGTACCTCTTCCCCCTCTGGTGTGACCCAAGTGGTTCCTCTATTTCCCCAGGTATCTATGGTTGCAGCTAGGTGTACCCAGTCTACGTTGTCTGATTCCGTCATACCCGGTAACACATCCATGTAAGGAGAATCTTGGCCAATGTCTGTATCCTTCTTACAAGTGTAACAATATTGTAGTGGGGCCGAGTGAACTGTGGTGTCAGAGCGATGATCAATAATGGTTTTACTCCCTAAGGGGTGTACCTTACCAGTCACCAAATCCACTCTAAGGACAGAATCTTGGAATTGCAAATAGACATGATTTTTAGACCAATCATGAACCATTTGTGCTTCCCTCATGAATGGTCGTCCTAATATCATTTCATATGACATAAGGTGTTTAGAGAAATCCATTACAATGAACGTATGTCGTACCTTGTGTCCTAGAACTTTGATCTTAAGATCCTTGAGCATCCCCATAGGTTTGGCTATGGTACCATTTGCCATCTTTACCACAATGTTAGTAACACTGAGGCGGGGTTTTCCCATGGATTCCCAACAATCTTTTGTAACGATGCTAACTCCCGCACCACCATCAAGAATTCCCTTTATAGTTAATCCCTTGGTAGTGATGGGTAGGGTCGCATTAGACTCGTCGCCTTCAAAATACTGCCCTAATTCGTTAATGGGTACCTCGATCACGGACTCGTGTCCATCTAAGTCAAGTGATTGCACATGATTTTCCTCATCAATCATAATCGAGTCGGGCCTATTTGGTTGCGCAAACTGCGGTAATCCCGTTCGTAGCTCTCCGTTAAGGAATGCTCGAAGTGCAAGGAATAACTCAGGATCTCCATACAGCTTTGCTATGATCGTGGTTCGGACCTCAGAAGACATGAAGTCCACTAGTTTGGCAACATTCATTGGCATTTTGCAGGGTGTAGGTCCTTGACTAGGAACTGGTGAGGATGGAATCTCATATTCCTCAATGGGATCAGGTATTCCTTCGTTAAACATCCTTTCCAACAAGAAAGGTGTATGCTCACTTCCTGATGCCCCGTCCTCACTCCCTTCTTGGATGATACTAGATATGGCTAACGGTCTATGGTTCATGTGGGGTGGATGAACTTGCGTGGGAAACACTGTGTCATGAATTTTGACATGCATGGGTTCTGGTTCTAGTTTCCTTTGAGTCTCCTCCACTAAACCTCTTAGATGTTTCACTTGCTCAATCTCGTCTACTGGGTTTGGGTACGTCCCAATCTTCTTTTTACGATTCTTCCCTTTTTGCCCCTGCGGTTTATCTTGGGGGTCTTGGATTGGATTTGGAAACACTTGTGGTGTTTTCAGAGGCTCTTTATGGTTTTCTCTTATTCGGTTTTCATTTGGTTCCATGTTACGGTTTTCTTTGTCGGTCTTTCCTTTTGTGGTATTGGTTCTAGTCTCCATTGTCTCGATTGAATCTGAATCATCCTGTTCCTATGTTTGTTTTGGAACTTGGCTTTGAATTTCCCGTATTCTGCGACCTCTTCCTTCGTGTCTTCTTTTTCTTTGCTTGGATAACTGACGCGGTATCTCTCTCTTCGAGGATATGGCCTGGCCCTTGAAGCATGGACCGTGTAATCGCATAAGCGGGTGCGACGGGTGGTATTGGCGATGTCACACTAGCAATTTCGACCAAATTTAGGGGTGTGATTTTAGGCGCATTTGGGTTATAAGGGCATTGGGCAATCAAGTGATCTATGCCACAACGATTACAGTGAGTATTGGCATTGCAGACGTGCTCCCTTGATTCATTTGCATCTGTGCAGCATTCTTTTGCAGCCTAATAGGGCACTCCGCTGCCCGATGTGGTCCACCACACTCGTAGCATTGAAGAGGTGGCCTCCTAGCCTGGGTGTTGATATTTTGACCTCTGGATGCGAGAGCAGCAGCTTGATAAACCGCCTTGACTTGCCCCCAACAATCTTCCATGTAGTATATAGGACACTCTTCCAATGTATCAAGTCCGTAGGCAATACTAGTGTCTATTTCCTCCTCACAACCATCTGCATAAGCATTAGATGGCTCGCAACCCACTTGGTTCATAGGGGCGACCCTTGGATGCGGGGGCTGCAGTCCTAGCACAGGAGGTGGTAACGGTGTAGCTTGTACAACATTTTGAGATCTAGGGACCATGTGTTGCGGTAGTTGCTCAACAGGTGGAGCAGGCATCAATACAGGAGCTCGAGGTGCATCTGTCCAGGCTACAGGTGGTCTATTTGCCATCATACGTTTGATCATTAAACAATCCTTAGCTTGGTGACCATACCTACCACATGCGTTGCAAGTTCCATTAAATTTTACTCTAAACGTAGGGCACTCACTAGTGCTATGTGGACCTAAGCAAATGGAACACCATTGTTGCTCCCTTCTTGGATACATGTGACTATTTTGAGGGGGTCGATTATCCTTAAGAGACTCTTGGATTGCCTTGGTGAGGTCTGTCAAGAATGTCTCAAATACCTTTGGCTCATTGGCAATGGGCTTTGCAGTCATGGGTTCATACTCAATGGCTTGTGAGCTAGTGGATCTCGTGTCAGTAGACACCCTCATGCCTGCTATCATCAAGTTGTCCTCTAGTTGGATTGCATTGGCAGTGACATCTTCCCAGGTTGTGATACCTCTAATCACTAGTCCATTATAGATTCCTTCATTCCTCAACCCTCGAATGAATCGATCAAGCAGTTGGTTATTGTTGAAGCGCTCATTTACAGGGCAGCTAGAGTTTAAGTGCTTTAGACGACTAATGAAGTCCCTTACTAACTCTCCTTCCTTACGTTCAGCCTTCTGTAGCTGAGATGCTACACCCCAAAGCACAACTTCTCTTATGTACTCCTTTAGAAACAACCTTCGAAGGGTAGGGTAGATTGTTTTCTCGTCCACCCTTAGGGTTCTATACCAATCTCCAGCCTTCCCACTTAATGTCAAGCTTAAGGCATTGCACTTATGTAGTTCGTTGCGTTCCCCTAAGGAATCACATACTTGTTCAAACACTTCAATGTGTTTTCTAGCATCTTCGTCCCCATTGAATTTTTGCGTGAGTTTGGCAATTTGTACTGCCTTACTTCTAGGCTCTCTATCAGATACATGACGCATATTTTGCGCGATAGATCGACCTATGGTTTGAGCAAACGCTGCCAAGTCACCTATGTGAGGAGGCAGGGCCGGTGGAGGTACTCTTGGAATCATATGTGGGAGAGGGACGGGTACCGGTCTTGGCATATGTGTGGATGATGCAGGATATGGAACATAACCGGGCATAGGTCCACTCAGATAAGGGCTAGGGAGCGGCACTCGAGGAGCATAAGCAAGTGGTACAATTGGAGGTGTGGGGGCCATGTGTGCATAAGGGGCTAGAGGCACATATGGTCGAGGCCCCATATTAGGTATTACGACACTAGGTAGTGGCACTGCGCTAACCGTAGATGTCATCGATACATTCTCTCTCAGGCTTATCCCTGGAGTGAGCACTGTGTTTTCCTTAATAGAGGGTTGAGCCAAGTTAGGGAAGCTAAAGTTGTCGCTCGGAGGCTCAGATTGCATAGAGACCCCAGGTGAAATGACGTAAGATGGGTCCATGGGGCTCATTAGAGGAGTCTCCATTTGTGATAGAGTAGGCTGTTGAGCCTTGCTCGTATCCAGAAATCTCATGGGGCCAGTTGAGATTATATTTACCCCTCGGTTTTGCCTTCCTAATTGAATAATGCCATGGATAACATTACAGATCATTTTCTGTTGATCTTCGATGCTCGTGGCACTAGAGGTGGATTGTACAATCTCTATCCATCCTACATGGTAGGCGTGGCCAGACTGTAGATCCGTCAACACCTCAGTGTGGAGGTCGTATGTCCAATGATCATTAATGAACAATCCTTCTAGAGTCTACGTGTTAACGGTTTCTTGTGAGGTAGAAGAAATGTTGCTCCCCGTGGTTTTACTTGTCACCAACGGTACTCTAGAGGGAACTTCTGAAGGAGGCAGCTCAACAGGGCCTTCTTGGTAAGAAGTTGGCAGGATATCCACATGGACACTCTTTGGGGGTGTGGGGTCCACGTGTGATGTGAAAGGAGAGTCCACTTCCCCACCCCCTTCGTGTGCTTCATTTGCATCAGGTTCCGAGCGAGTAGCTCTACCTAATGTTTCCATGAAACGGCTAAACATACTAGTACTAGGCTGTGGAGCTTCGGGAGGTGCATGGCCTTCTCTCTCAGTGTTTTGGGTAGGGTATGCTTCCATGATTTCTGAGTCGGAGGAGGAATCACTAGCGGCTATTTTAGGGTCTTGGGTGGTGCTACCTTGTGTCCCCGCTGAGGGTCTAGAGCCTATCGTGGATGGGTAATGGGTATCCGTATGAACAGAGGCACCCTCAATATGCTCGTGTTCTAGCACCCGCCCAGAGCGTAAGTGCATGTGCTTTTGATACCCTAAGGTGTCAAAAAGCTGCTCTAGGAGTCCTTGTGACTAGTTTTTAGCGTGTTTTTTGTTTGTTTTTTTGCTAGATTTTTTAGAGCGTGTCGTGGAATGGGCTGTGTGATAGCTCGAAGCGAGCGTATCGGTCAGAGGGTCGTGCCGTGCTTTACAGCCCTCCATTTGGTCACTCTATGCCCTCGGAATCCCTAAAACTGTCAATTTTCAGTAGGGAACTAGGCCCAAACTAGAAAGTCTAAGGGTGCAAGTGGGAAGAGAAGGGAGGAGAGTGGAGGACTTGTCCCACATGCTCTCATTCTCTCTTGAGGGAGTAGGGTATATATATAAGAGTGAGTCTAGTATATATCATAGAACTGAGGCTTGGGCTTGGGCTTGGGCTTGGGAAAATGATCCCAATCCCGATCTAGCTTTTATACAAACCAACCCGTACGTTTTTATAACTCACGTTTTTTATTTTCGAAAATTTAACCTCCCACTCACTCGCGTTTTTATTTTTCGGTTTTTTTTTTCTTTTTTCTTTTTTTGAAAACTTTTTTTTTTTGAGGTATTATTTGGTACGCGTTTTGGTGCGCGTTGACCTCACCTACCTATTTACTGTCCCACCTACCTACTGACCTGCTAATCAGTGGTTCACCTAATTACTAACCTACTTAATTAACTAACTGTGCGCCTAACTGTGCACAAACCAGAAAACACAGAAAATGCAGAAATTGAAACTTGACAGAACTGTGCAGTGAAAACACAGAAAACGCAAAAAAACGCAAGAAATGCTAACTGTGTGACTAATACTAACTGTGTGTAAACAGAAAAACAGAATTTTGCTAACTGTCTAACTAATACTAAATGTACGCAGCAGAAAAACAGAAAATGCTAACTTCCTCTCCCTCTTCTTTCCTACGGCAAACCACTCATACAAGAAGCACAAAGTGCCTCTTGGGCTTAGTGCAGGGCTATTCCCCGGCAGCGGCGCCAAAAATGTGCGCTCCTTGCCGCACTGTCGAAGCAAGGGACTTGCCGATACACCGTGTACGAGCCGCAGACGGCTCCAAGCACACAACTAGTTTAACTAGTAAGCTCAAAGAGGGCAATGGTGTGTCACTCACCGCCTTATGCTCCTGCCGTAGAGGATTCCTCGCCGCGAAGAAGAGGGAGACGCCGCTACGCCGCGCTCAACCGCCTCGCCGCCGTCGTGCCGCCGCAACGCTCGATCGCACACACACTCTCACTCTCTCTCTCTCTCTCTCTCTCTCTCTCTCTCTCTCTCTCTCTCTCTCTCTCTCTCTCTCTCTCTCTCACGCACACACACAAGGAGATAGTGAAGGAGAAGGTGGAGATGGAGCAAGAGCAGCTTCTATTGCACAATGAGAGAATGACTCAATTTTAGGTTTAATTGGCTTTTATGTGAGCTCACCCCATTCACACTTGGGCGCCCATGCTTAGCCAACTAACCCTAGCATGTTCGTGTTAGAGTGCGCCTCTCATCAGCGATCACTCTACCTTTCCCTATTGGACCGACAAGCCCGGTGCCTGACTCTACTTAAATAAATAATACGGTTACAATGTCCATCGTAGGCGATAGGGTGTCCGTGAGCCACGAGGGTTAACACTCTCACACCCACTCTCTAGCTTGGAAACTCTCCCACAACTCCCACAAGACAAGAGGGCGCCCCCTAGCTGCTAAAGCTGGTTCTGAGTGGCCTGGAACCTGCTCCCACACAGCCTCAAGCCGCGGTGCCTCCCCGCACAACTTTAGGAAAAAATGGTTTTAGGCTAAAACGGCCCATACGAGTCGGAATTTAATGCCGTAAATTGCTATACTAAGCTCTAACTAAGGCGTAGTGGTTCGAGTACCTGCCATATTTAGGAGTCCCTGGGGTCCGAAAAATGCAATTTTTTTAAATTCGGGTTACAGGTGCAGTTTTTCGAGACGGTCAAAACTGGACAGGTCAGGTGACCAAAAACTTGAAGGAGTACGAGCGGAAGTGTGACGCGAGAGAGAGTGCGAGAAGAAGAGCACGACGATATGGTGAACTCGCTCTACTGTAATGTGTAGAGCATAGTGAGTTCTTATTAGGTTTTTACAAAAGAATATGTGTACATACCTGGCAGCCCGCCCACTTACCTGGACGACCACATTGGGCTTTATACCCCAACAACCTCCCACTTAAAGTCCAATGTGGTACTTTAAGTGTGAGAGAAGCTACTATACAAGCTAATATACAAGAGATGTAGAGAAGTGATGTACTACCCTACACCTAACTGCTTGCGAAAATGCGCAAAGCTCTCTAAGGGAAGTCCTTTTGTAAGTAGATCAGCAGGATTTTCTGTGGTGTGAACTTTGACAAGCTAAAGTTGCTTATCCTCGAGCATTTCCCTAATGAAATGATACTTCACATCCACATGCTTTGTCTTTGAGTGATCAACTGGATTGCGAGCCAATTGTATAGCACTTTGACTATCACAATATAACACAGGCATCTCTTCTTTGATTCCCAAATCTGTTACTAGTCGATTAAGCCAAATTGATTCTTTGCATGCCTCTGATGCTGCAACATATTCAGCCTCTGTAGTAGACTGAGTAACACAATCTTGTAATCTAGAACACCATGATACTGCTCCACCAGCCAATGTAAAGACATACCCTGACGTAGACCTTCGGTTGTCAAAGTCGCCTGCATAATCTAAGTCTGTAAAACCCTTTACACTTAGCTCCTGACTCCCATAGCATATACGCATACTCTTTGTAGCTTTCAGGTATCTCAATATTCCTTTCACTGCCTCCCAATGTTTCTTGCCTGGGTTTGACATGTATCGACTTACTACTCCCACTGCAAATGCAATGTTTGGGCGAGTAGCAATCATTGCATACATTAAACTACCCACTTCCTCAGACACAAGACAATCTTATTTGCTAAGTTTCACATATGGTGGCAGCAGTGGAACACTCAATGCCTTTCCCTTCTCCATATTGAAACGTTGCAAAACCTTGTCAATATACTCTGTTTGAGATAACCAAATCAACTTCTTTGATCTGTCTCTCTCAATGCGCATACCAAGTATATGACTTGCCTCACCCATGTCTTTCATGTCAAACGATTTTGCCATCTTTGACTTCAAAGCTGAAATTTCTTCCAAGTGCTTGCCAGCAATCAACATGCCATCCACATACAAAATAAGGATCAGCCAACTGCCATCCTTAGCCTTCTTTGTATATAGACAGTGATCGAACTCACTACGTTTGTAGCCTTGAGAAAGCATAAACTTGTGGAACTTATGGTACCATGCTCTCGTGATTGTTTTAAGCCATAAAGACTCTTTAACAATTTGCATACCAAATCTTCCTTGCCTTTCTCAACAAACCCTTCTAGCTACTGCATGTAAATTTTCACATCTAAATCACCATGCAAGAACGTTGTCTTGACATCCATTTGGTGCAACACCAAATCTAATATGGCAACCAATGCAAGAAAGCATCTCAATGTGGTCATCTTGACCACCGGAGAGAAGACTTCATCAAAGTCAATGCCTTGTTCTTGCTTAAAGCCCTTGGCAACAAGCCTCGCTTTGTACTTTGGCTGACTATCATGAGCGGTGATCTTATACCTGTAAACCCATTTACAAGGTAGAGCCTTTTTGCCCTATGGTAATATAACTAGCTTCCATGTCTGGTTTTATGCAGAGCTGTCATCTCTGACTGCATGGCCAATTGCCAATTCCCGGAGTCCTTCATTTGCACTGCTTCCTTGTAACATGAAGGCTCATTGCAATCAGTCAACATGACATAGTTCATAGATGGAACAAACCTATCAGGAGGTCGCGTGATACGTCCAGATCTACGCACAATAGGTGTCTCAGGATCAGCCACAACCTGTGGTTCCAATCTATCCTGTCCTTGCTCCTCTTGAGCCCTGACATTTTTTCTTGCACGTGCAGGTCCATCTTCTTGGAAGACAACTCTTCTAATCTCCTCAACCCTCTCTGGTTTAGAATGATATTTGGATTCATTAAAGTGAACATCATTGCTGCGGACAACCTTTCTGGATTCGGGATCCCAAAGTCTGTACCCCATGTCACCAGAATTACCATAGCCTAGAAAGATGCACTTTCTACTCTTTGGCTCAAGTTTGTTCCTAAATTCCTTTGGAACGTGAGTATATGCCTCACAGCCAAAGACTCTGAGATGCATGTATGAGGGCATTTTGCCTTACCATACCATCTCTGGCACTGAATCCTTCTGCAAAACCTTGCTAGGAGATCTATTTACAAGATGAACAATTGTTGATACAGCTTTAGCCCAAAACCCATTTGGCAGCTGTGCATTAGACAACATACTTCTGACCTTCTCTTGTATGGTCCTATTCATCTTCTAAGCAACACCATTTTGAGGAGGATTGTAAGGAGCAGTAAGTTCACGTTTTATACCTTTTGACTCACAAAAGTCCTGAAAGGCCTTTGAAACATACTCTCCACCATTGTCAGTGCGTAAGCATTTAAGCTTCTTGCCACTCTGATTCTCCACAAGTGTCACAAAAGTTTTGAAAATAGTAAACGCTTCATCCTTGTGCTTGAGAAAGTAAACCCATGCTTTCTCTTTGCCTTTTTCTGCTTTCCATTCTCTGCAGTCTCTTTTCATGTGACCCTTCTTGCCACAATGCTAGCATTCTATGTCACTCTTGCCTTTAGCACTGCGGGACTTTCTACGAGACTGATTCCTCTTTCCACCTTTGTACTTTTCTTTGGTCCTTCCCCTGACAACTAAGGCTGTTCCTTTGCCTTTGTCCATTTTCTTTCTATTGGTTTCTTCAGTAAGCAGACGTCCTTCTACACCTGCTATGTTCAAACCATCTGGAGGTGCAGAATTACTCAAAGTTGTGCGAAAAGTGTCCCAACTTTCCGGCAATGTGATCAACAGGAACATAGCTCTAAGAGGTTCATCAAACTTGACACCTTGAGCTGACAATTGATTGTAGATTGTGTTGAATTCATTCCAATGATTGGACATAGGTGTCCCTTCTTTCATCTTCAAGTCAACAAGCTTCTTAAGCCAGTATACCTGTGAAGCTACACTGTGCTTCTCATAAAGATCACTCAGCTTTAACCATGCTTGATAAGCCGACATCTCGTCTGCTACATTGAAGTAAACGCTTTCTGCCAAAGTCAGCATAATGGTAGAAAGTGCCAATTCATCCATTTTGCTCCATTCATCTTCGTCCATATCTTCTGGTTTTATCCCCTTGAGCTTTATAGGTTTTATCTGCTTCTTTTATACCAACACGTGCCAAATCTGCTTCTTCCACAATGGGAAATTGGTTCCATCCAGTTTCTTGATATTGTAAAGAGCAGTGTCCTGTGATCCAGCCATAGCTACGCTTCACAGTAGTTTACTTTCCTGGGAAAAAGTCGGCAGAGTTTCCCCTGTAAACTGACCTTTGAACCAATATCAACCTGTCAAATGAACCAAGAAAGCTTCAGATTCTGCATAAATTACGGCAGAGTCTCCTTTGTAAAATGGCTCTGGTGTACTCAAAAATAGACCAAAAAACAGCTCAAAAAACCACTGTCTCTCTAACACTGTAAGCTGTGGGTAAACTTGTCCTGCACCTGTACTGTCTCTCACTGTCTTGTCAATTTCCTGTAAGCATAGACTGCGACAATGCCTCAACGGCAGTACAGCAAAGATGCAATCCCAACTGTCTAACTCACAGTCAATACATCCTAGCTGCCTATCTAAGGGTGCTCGAGGGATCGCTCCAAGACCTGTATCACCGAAAGGATCTCAACATTCGAGAATCCCCCAGCTCAATAAAACCTCACTCGACCCTCAACAAAGGCTGCAGTAAATCTGACAGTACATAGACTTCCCACAAAGTCATACATCCACAAATTTCCAACTATATGTTGTAACCGCTGCGGCGGTTGTTTGAGGCGTGACTTACAGCCAGCAAACCCTCAACAAACATACATCATCTCTAACAATACATCCCATGTGGAAGTACCTGCAATGTCAGGATGAAATCTGGAATATCAAGCAGCAAACACAAGCTACCTGATGAACTAGTGAATGTCGCCTACAGTCTGTGTGTAGATGCGCCCGTGTTGTATGTGACACGCCTCCAAGAACTATGAGCCGTCCTTCGATGTGTAGACAGCCACAAATCAACACTCTGGGAGTGTCGATATCCTCAGCACCTGCAGTAGTAGGCCGAAACCCCAAATTTGCAGAGTCGTATCTACACCCGCTGAGACCACGTAGTCAAAAATGGCATGCGCAGAACTTTGTCGAAGCCGAACGGTGGCCGAGATGACCTCAGAATGAAATTCTGAGAACACCAAGCCCTTCGAGCTCTCCCACAAGATTTGGGGCCGTGTCTTCGCCTGTCGAATCTCACTCCAATCTGAGCAGGTGACTCTGGCTACCTGCAAATGCTGCCCGAGCCTCGATCTGAGCTCTGATACCAGTTGAAGGAGTACGAGCGGAAGTGTGACGCGAGAGAGAGTGCGAGAAGAAGAGCACGACGATATGGTGAACTCGCTCTACTGTAATGTGTAGAGCATAGTGAGTTCTTATTAGGTTTTTACAAAAGAATATGTGTACATACCTGGCGGCCCGCCCACTTAGCTGGGCGACCACATTGGGCTTTATACCCCAACAAAACTTAGTATTTTTGGAATTTTTTTACAAAAAATATTTTAATTCACATTTCAAAGCTTTAAAACATTCTAAACATCATGGCACTGACAGAACACGGAAAACTGCTAAAAATAGTAACTTTTTCTATTATGTTTATTTCATGGTACAAGGGTGCTCTTTTTGGTCGGGGTCAGAGACCTTACATTCTTGTTCAGCTTGATGTGACATGGTACATTTGGACTATGTGTTGGGTCCGATAGGGTGCACTCTTGTTGCTAGTCGCTCTTGCTCATTTACTATTTTCATCTTCTTTTTTGTTTTTTGAATTTGGTTTGCTTTAGTATAGGACTATATATATACATTCCCTTAGATTTGAAAGTTAAGGGGTCTGGGAGGAAGGTTAAGGGGAAATCAATCGAATAATGTTTGTTAGTAAGTACTCCCCCCTTCCTTGCGTAGATCATACCTTTTGGAAAGTTGTCGTCACCTTTTGAAACCAACTGTTCCAAGTTGTAATGGGTGAAGATTTTGACCAGTGGGATTTTGCACCTTAGGTGATTTATCAAGGTGTAAGGAACTCTCCCATGATCTTAGTTGAGAAGTTGCTTCAGGTGATGAACTCATAATTGGAGGTACGGAGTCTTTTTTGTTTGTGTGGATTTGTACAATGGTAGTCGGAGGTTGTGTTGAAGCTTCATTTGACTTCCCTGTTCCTGAGCTAGGTGGAACAAATGGTTCTTTCTTCGGTACCCAAACTAGCTCTGGAACTAGTGTAGCATTCCGTAATCTTTTCCTTTCTGCGGTCTTCAAATCGTTTTGGAGTTATAGGATTTGGCCTACATGGATCTTTAATAGGTGACAGGGGAGGACACAAGGTACATTTAGGTACCCAGATTTGACCATTTCCATCATAGTAGCCTTGGGCTTCCAATAGTTGTTAGGAATCCATCGCAACATATTCTTGCATTTCTTAAAGCGAGTTTTTTTTTTTTGCGAGGCTTCTGCTTTGAACTTGATCGAAGATCAAAATTAGTGGTCATTAACGAAGCTTTAGAGACCCATTGGTACGTTTCCTTTGTTAAAATATGATGCTTCCTGGGTGCCACATTCTCTATTTTAGGCAAGGGAATTGAAGTTCTTGAGGTTTGTGCTACAGGTATGGATGCATAAACCTCTCGTATCTGCAATTCTTTGTTCTTTTCTCCCTTGAGAGGCGATAACTTAGGGAATACTATTTGAGTGGTAGGATTGAGAGTTGGTTTTTGTGTTGTGATACTCCCAGTGCCCCAATCAATATTACATTTAGTTGCAGAAATCCACGTGCCCTAGGTTTATGTTACCCTCCACAGTGCCAACATGCATAACCAAAAAGCTTTGGCTCACCCTCCCATTGTCATAAGTAACAGGAGTGTGCAAGATTCCAAAGACAATAGTTTTCTTCTTGTTAATACCCTTGACTTGGATGGTACTCTTGGATAAAGACAAATTTTTTAACTGACACTACACTCCATAGGATAACAGATTATGTTTAGCTCCCGTGTCCACTAAAGCGTTATATAGCACTTTCCCATAGGTGCTATTTAATTCGATGGGGTATCATAGAGGTGGGTCAAAATCTTCCAAATTGTCCTCTGATTCAACTTGAAATGCATGTTTAACTCCAAGTTTGGCCTCTCATTGGCGCCTAATCCGTTATTGTCGCTCTTGAGCCTCAGCTTGAGCTTGTATCTTTTTCAATTCTGCTTGTGCCTTGGGTGACTTTTTCTGATGAATGGCACATAGCTCCTCTTGGCCTAAAGGATCATAGTATCTTTTAAACTTACTCCCATTGAGGAATCCAATGATTTCCACTCCATCAAGATTTTCCACACGAATGGTACCTTGTGGGGTGATTTTGCATACTCTATATGGTCCTTTTCCCGCATATTTCAGCTTTTTCTTCTCGTTATTCACTCCATACATAAGAACTTTATCTCCAACCTTGATATCTTTGTTCTTTAATGACGATCAAATCGTTTCTTTCACCTATCCTTCTCCACAAGTGCATTTTGCATAGCCAATTGCCTCTCTTCATCTAGCCGCTCAAGGATATATAAATGCTCAACTAAAGGGTCACCATCCCAACCTTCATGTGAATCTACTGAAAGACTAAGAATGACAAACTCCCATGGCATAACTACTTCTTGGCAATATACCATCTTGAATGGTGTACAATTACTAGCCACTTTGTACGCAATACGATAAGCCCATAGAGCTAATGTTAGCTTCAAATCCCAATCTGTGCGATGAGCCTCTACCGTCTAGGTAAAGATAGAAGTTAAAGTCTTGTTAGTACTCTCAGCTTAGCCATTTGCTTATGGATAATAAGGTGTCAACTTATGGTGGGATATCATGAAGCTTGTTGTGAGTTCCTTTATCACTTCATTTATAAAATGAGTGCCATTATCACTCACAATTTCAAAGGGACAACCAATCGTGTAATAATGTTTTCAAAAAGAAACTTAGCGGTTGACCTTGCATCAGCCTTGCGTGTCGCCTTAGCTTCCGCCCACTTTGTCACATAATTAGTCCCGCAACAATAATATATCAGGATTGTGTGTTACGGGTTGTCGGACTAATTGGGCCTACAAAGTCTAAACCCCATTTTTCACATGGTTGGGTCACTTTAATAGGATGTAAGGGCATTCGATCCTTCCATTGTGTGGTCTTGTGACGTTGGCATTCATCACATCCCTTTGCAAAAAGTGATGCATATTTGAATAAGGTGGGCCACCAATACCCTGATTGCAACACCTTCTTAGCAATTAGTTGTCCTGGAAAATGTCCTCCGACTATGCCATGTGTGCTTCTTGCAGTATGTACAAATACTCATCCTTACGAGCACATCATCTAAGAATATTGTCCTTCCCTAGCTTGTAGAGAGTACCTACAATTAGAGAATAAGGTTCACATTCCTTCAGTAGCTTTTTGAGCTATATCCTTACGAAGCTCCTTGGATGGAAAACCATTAACTAAAATATTTACAATCTTCTCACTCCATTCAGGCATGGTCTCAACTAGGAATAGGGAAGTATCAAGCAATTCCTCATCGATTTCAGTAAGGGCTTCACCATTGGGTATGCGAGACAAATGATCAGCCATGACATGCCTTTTATCGGGTCTCACCACAACGGTAAAGTCAAACTCAAGAAGAATTAATAACCATCGTGTAATTCTTCCCATGGAACATGGTTTGTTTACTAGATACAACAATGCTTGATGATCCACATTAAAAACAAACTTTTTGGCAAGAACGTAATAACAAAATTTCTTTATTGCATAAATCATAGCCCTTTCTGCTCTGTAGTGGTGTAGTTCCTCTCAGCATCATTCAGTTGGCGACTTGCAAAGCTAATGGGGTAGTCCAATTTATGTTCTCCTGGTTGAGCTAAAACACACCCAATAGCAAAGTTTGATGTATCAAAATGTACATGGAAAATTACATTCCAATCGAGCACTCCTAGGATGAGCACTTGTCAGGGCCCTTTTTAATAATTCATAGGCATGGTCACAATCCTCGGTCCAGTGAAACTTGATAACAATCTTGTACAATGGATTTAGCAATGGCTTTAATTTTTCTTTCATATGTGGAAATCCCATTCTTGGACACAATATGCCCTAAAGTGACTTCATGCTTAACCCAAAATTGGCAGCTAAAAGGGTTTAACAAGATGTGATACAATCTGTACCTTTCAAACACTTTTCATAAACATGATAGATGTTCTTTTCATGAAGAATAAATACAAAGATCATCTAAAAAAGCTTCGCAAAACTCCCTTAAATATTCCCTAAAATCAATGTTTATTAATCTTTGGAACGTAGCATGGCCATTAGTTAACCTAAAAGCCATAACACGAAATGTGAACACTCCAAATTCAGTTATAAAAAGGTTTTTAGCTTGGTCCTCTAGTGTAATCGTGGTTTAATTGTAACCAGAGTACCCATCTAAAAAGCTACAAGCTTCCTTTCCTATTACTCTCTCAAGAACATGTACCGAATATGGCAAGGGGTAACGGTCTCTTCTAGTGGCAGCATTAACATTCTTGAGATCCATGCACACTCTGAGTTTCCCATTCTTTTTTGGCACAATAACTATTGGAGACACCCATTCTAAGTGCTCAATGGGGTATATGAATCCACATTTGATAATCTTTTCGAGTTCTTCCTGA
This sequence comes from Adiantum capillus-veneris, assembly GCF_014529385.1. Classification (NCBI taxonomy): domain Eukaryota; kingdom Viridiplantae; phylum Streptophyta; class Polypodiopsida; order Polypodiales; family Pteridaceae; genus Adiantum; species Adiantum capillus-veneris. The sequence goes on along the minus strand of NC_140931.1, from coordinate 101,695,726 downwards.
ATAATCTTTGCATACTTAGGATTCATTGGGTAGGGTCTTTGTTGGACTGGTTTAGCAATGGTAATCGTTGGAATTGTATGTTGCATTACATAAGGTGGAACACCCTTCATGTCATGATATGTCCAAGCAAATATATCCTTGAATTCCTTGAGGAGATCTTGTGTCAAGTCTTGGGCAATGAAAACAGGTTTGGAGTCCTCACCTGGGTCCACTAACTCTATTTCTTTAACTATCATCGAACCATCATAGACTCCATTACTGCAATTAGTAGGTGTTCTTTAAGCTTTTATATACACAACTTTACGCTCCTCCGTGGTGTAGGATTTGAAATGATCAGGTGTAGGGTGTAAGTTAGTGGATCTTGTTGTGTTGTGGATTGCGATTTTGCTTCCACTTCCCTTAGTTGTTGAGCTAACTCTTGGTTTTGGCCTCTCCTTACAGTACGGCTCAACTTTGGCTTTTCTGTAGCCTCTAATTGTGCAACGTCATTGGCTTGTAGGCTGCACCACATGACGCTTTGAAGGTATTCACCCCAATTATCTATCAACTTCCAATGAGCATCACATGTCCCCTTATAATTGAGCCATTTTGTGGTAGCTTTATTTTCATTTATCCTAGCAGATACATTCGCTCGATATCTTCACCTCTTATATTGCTTACTCCTCTTGTCAAATTTTCAATTATGGTTGGTCTTTAGTGCAGAGTTGCTAGATGAATCGCTACTCGTGTCTTCTCCTCTCCATGGTAGATTGTCATCTAGGGTACCACTGTGCCTTGAATGGTTTGTCCTCGCGTTAGCGCCAATATTTAACTCAAATTCTTCATCCTCATAGTCAATTTCAATTGATTATTCCAACTCCAAATCGTGTGGGCTATAGTCTTCTGAGACGCTATTGGTTCCAATGTCAGTCAAGCCTTCATCTTGTAGGTCATCAAAAGCTATATGCATTGCTCCTATCATATTTAAGGGTACGAATTGTGGCACTTTGTCCCCCTTAGGTGTTACCCAAGTCATCCCTCTATTTCTCCAAGTGTTTATGGTTGCTGCTAGGGGGACCCAGTCCACGTTGTCAGACTCAACCATTTCAGGTAGAACATCCATTTAAGAGGAATATTCCCCAACATTGGTGTCCTTTTTAGACGTATGAAAATACTGCAATGGGGCCGAGTGAATTGTAATGTCAAATCAATGGTCAATTATAAATCTGTTTCCTAGAGGATGCGCTCGACCAGTCTCACAAGATCAACTTAAATGATAGAGTCTTGGAGCTATAAGTAGACATGGTTTTTAGACCAGTTATGTACCATTTTTGCTTCCCTCATGAAAGGAAGTCCTAAGATTGTTTCAGATGACATATTGTGCTTGGAAAAATCCATAACAATGAAGGTGTGGCTTATATTATTCCAAGGACCTTGATCTTGAGATCTTCGAGCATCCCAATAGGTTTAACAATGCCATCTTTACCACTATGTTTGTAGTCCCAAGGTGAGGTCTCCACATATATTTCCAACAATTCTTAACTACAATACTAACCTCAGCATCACCATCAAGGATTCCCTTCACAGTAAATCCTTTGGCAGTGATTGGTAGGGTCTCATTGGATTCATCGCCTTCAAAGTACTATCCTAACTTGTTGACAGGTATTGCAACAATAGAGTTCTCATCAGGTTGGCTTGTGGATCTCAGGTTTCCTCCTCTACTGGCGCTTCATTACACATATCTATTGGTGCAAATTGTGGTAACCCGACCTTCAATTCTCCATTGAGGAAAGCTCGAAGAGCTAGGAATAGCTCGGGGTCTCCATATAGTTTATACATGATGGTGGTTCTAACTTCTGAAGCCATTAAACCCATCAATTTGGCAATATTTAACTGAACTTTTTGGGCTTCAGTCTCTTGACATGGGGAAGATGGGATCTCCATTTCTTCAATAGGATCAGGCAATCCCTCTGTAAACATTCTCCCAACAAGAAGGGAGTACGCCCACTTCCCAATGACTTAAAGTCACTCTCTTCTTGGATGACACTAGGTATGGCTAGTGGTCTATGGTCTTTGTGAGGTTGATTTTGTGTAGGAAACATTGTGTCTGTAATTTGGATCTTCCTAGGTGTTAGTTCTAGCTCCCTTTGGGTCTTATCTACCAAACTCCTTAATTGCTTGACTCGCTTGATCTCCTCTATAGGGTTTGGGTAAGTTCCAATCTTCTTCCTATGTTCCATGGGTTGTGTCCATTGTGGCTCATCATGGTCCTCCTTGTTTTTTTCTTTTCTAATGGTTGTTTTAGTCTCGTCGTTCATATACACGGTTTTGTCACCAACCCCTATGTTAGTCTTTGAACTGGAGTTTGACTTTGTTACCTTTTCTTCTTGGATTGGGTGATTGATGCCATGTCTCTTTCTTCAAGAATATAATTTTGGTTTTGGAGCATCGATCATGTGAGTACATTTACTGGTACCACCGTACTTTGTGATGGCACCTCAATAATCTCAATTAAGTTCAATGGCGCGATCCTTGGTGCATTCGGATTATTAGGACATTGGACAATCAAATTATCTATGCAACATCGATTACACATGAGTATCAGCATTGTAGATGTGCTCCCATGATTGGTATGCACTAGTGTGGCATTCTTTTATAGTTCAATAGACACTCAGCTACACAATGTGGACCTCCACACTCATAGAATGGAAGAGGTGGTCTCTTGACAGTGAGATTGATATTTGGCCTCTATTGCAAGAGCAGCTACTTGATAAACAGGTTTGACTTGTCCCCCCAATAGTCCTCCATGCAATATTGTGGACACTCTTCAAATGCATCCATCCCATAGGCAATAGTAGGGTCTATTTCTTCCTCACAGCCTTCCAAACAAGCACTAGATGTCTCGCAACCCATATGATTCACAAGGGTGACTCTTGGATGCGGGGGATGCGGTCCTAGCACTTGAGGTGGTAGCGGTGTAGCTTGAGCAAAATTTTGGGCTCTAGGAACCATGTATTGTGATAGTTGTTCAACACGTGGGGGGATCAATGCAGGAACTTGAGATGAATCCTTATAGGCCAAGGGTGGTCTATTCGCCATCACACATTTGAACATTATACAATCCTTAGCTTGGTGACCATACCTACCACATGCATTGCAATTTTCCTTGAATTTTACTCTAAATGTAGAGCATTCACTAGTGCTATGTGGACCAAAGCAAACTCAGCACCATTGTTGTTCCCTTCTTGGATACATATGTTTGTTTTGTGAGGCACAATTATCTTGAAGACTTTCTTGAATGGCCTTTGTGAGGTCTGCTAAAGTCATCTTAGATTTCTTTGGCTCTTTAACAATAGGCTTTATGGTCATTGGCTCATGCCTTGATGCTTGTGAGCTAGTAGATTTAGGCTTGATAGACACTTTTTCTCCTTGAATCATTAAATTGACCTCCAATTTGATTGCATTGGTGGTGACTATTTCCCAAGTGGTGATGTTAGGAAATATGACATAGCTAAGTAGATAATTGGATTGCATTGGTGGTGACTATTTCCCAAGTGGTGATGTTAGGAAATATGACGTAGCTAAGTAGATAATTGAGTAGATTACTTCATGGAGAGAGATAATTGTCACACACAAGAGATTATAGAGTAGAGAGAGAGAGAGAGAGAAGTACACACGATATATGCGGTTCACCCAATGTGGGCTACATCCATGGGAAAGCAGCCACTTAATGAATTTAGTACTTCAAACAAGAAGTAGGTTACAAAGGGATTATACCCTTGATAGAGCTCCCGCCTTGCTTCACTCTCACCACCTCACACCCACCTTGTTGCATCAAGTTCACACTGTGTAATGTGTGTAGATATGGCTTCCTTTTATAGGCCAAAAGGGCTGCCCTCTCTCATGAGAGGCAGCCATGTGTAGCCGCCCTTGTATTGATAACTCGAAATCGGACCCTCCAATCTGCCCATGTGTGGTTGCCCTTGAGAAGACAAATCCGCCTTTGAATTCAGCCACCGACCATCGGCCATTGACTTCCGACCACCGGCCACCAACCATTGACTACCAGCCATCGGCCAACCGGCCAAGTGACCGGTCGTTTTTTGAACATTTTTTTGCCGTCGTTTGGCCATAATATTTTGGCAAAAAGGAATATTCCGGCTAAAATTTTTGGTTTCCGACGAGTGATTTTGGTTTTCGGCAACTGATTTTTCTTTACACACAATGGCTTCTCCTCATAATGGGAGCCTTACAAATGTGCGTTTTTATCACAAAAAATTACAAGGGTTAAATCAAGCTCCATACTTAACAGGTGATACCTCTAATGACTAGGCCATTATAGATATCCTCATGTCATAGTTCCCTAATGAATCTATCGAGCAATTGGTTATTAAAGCGCTCATTTGGATTACGACAAGAATTCAAATGCTTCAAGCGACTAATAAAGTCTCTCATTGACCCCCCTTCCTCTTGTTTGGGCTTTCTGGAGGTGAGATGCTACACCCCAAAGCACTCCCTCTCGTATGTACTCTTTCAAGAACAGTCTCCTAAGAGTAGGATAGTTCATGCACTCTTCATTTCGTAGGGTTCTATACCAGTCCCCTGCCTTCCCACTTAGAGTAAAGCTCAAAGCTTTGAATTTATGCAGTTCCTTGTGCTCTTCCAGGGAATCATATATGTGCTCAAATACCTCGACATGCTTTCTAACATCCCCATTCCCACTTTATTTTTGTGTGAGCTTGGCCACTTGTACTGCCTTACTTCTAGGCTCTCTATCAGGCATGGTACACATATTTTCAGCAATAGATCGATCCATAGCTTAAGCAAATGTTGCCAAGTCACCCAAGTGAGCAAGTATAGTGGGGACATGCGCTCTCGGGACTGCATGTGGAATGGGGGTTGGCATCAGGTTAGGCATACGGGTGATCCTCGGGTCCCAAGCTGGGTACGATGTTGTGCCATGTGGTGGCTCAAAGTTCGTATGTGTGGCCCTAGGTATAGCAGACATAGGATATGACATATTAATACTAGCTGGTATGGCCCCACTAGAATGAGTACTTGGATAGGGTGGTTGTGGAGTGTGGGTTGTTGAAACAATTGGGGGTGTGGGAGCTACATGGGTATGAGGGCCCATAGGTACATATGATTGATGTATACTCGTAGGTATTATTGTGGGCATTGTGCTACTATGTAGTGGTGCTTTACTCACGAATGAGGTCCAAGGTGTACTTTTTGGTGGGATAGACATAATAGCCGTAGATTCTTTGAAGGAAAGATGAGCTAAATTTGGGAATGTGAAACTATTTCTTGTGGGTTCAAAGGGTATCGAGACTCAGGCAAAACAACATATGAAGGATCAATGGGACTTGCTGAGGGAGTCTCCATTTGTGATAGGGTTGGTCGTTTGGCCTTTCTCGTATCCAAGAATCTCATATGACCCATTGAAGGAATATTAATTCCCTAGTATTGCCTCTGTAACTGTATGGCACCATGGATGACATCATAGATCATCCATTGCTTCTCCTCTAAACTTGTGGCTCCAAACGTGGATTGTACCACCTCTAACCACCCCACAGGGTATGTGCAGTTTGTGTACACATCGGTCAACATCTCAGTTTGTAGGTCATGCTCCCAATTTTTCTATGAGAAATATCCCGTCTAAGCTTGGCATGTTGGAGGTTCCGCTTGAAGTGGAAGCGTTATGGCTCCCCATTGCCTGACCCTCCGTGATTGCTATCTTGAGAGCACTTGGTTGCTTGGCTGGCATGGTTGTTGTCATAGGGGTCTTCGCTTTAATAGCTCAGCTTTGTTCTAGCATTTGTAGGTTCTCAATTTCCCTCTCCCTTGTTGCTTGCATATCATTCAATCTCTTTCACTTTGGCAAGACTCCTACCATCGGGTAGTAGAACCTCAGGGGGTGATGGCTCAGTAGGGTCTTTAATGAACGGAGTAGGTAGGATGTCAACATGGGCACCCTTGGGGAGTACAGGGTCTACATGAGGAGTGAAAGGCAAATCTACCTCCCCATTGCCCTTGTTCACTTCACTAGTTGTGGGCTCCAAATGGATGGCTCAACTAAAGGTCTCTTTTAAGGAGCTAAACACGCTAGACCCGTGCCATGGGGCAAAGGCATGTATGTCTTGACTTGACATTTCAGGGTTTTGTGTAGGATATCCCTCCATGATGTCGTAGTTAGAGAAGGAGTCACTAGATGCGACATGAGGGTCTTGACTTCTCGTGCTTGTTTTAAGGATGTAGGCGATGTTGAGGATGTGGCAGGTCTTGCTACAAGGATTGCTGCTATTAGAGTTGTTTTGCCTACGGTAGAACAAGCTCGTTGGGATGTAAAGGATGCTCAGGCTCATGCATTGATTGCATTGTCTGTGAAGCACACCATTACTCCTCACATTTGTTCAAAAAAATCTGCAAAACCGGTTTGGGATATTCTGGCTGGTCTTTATGCAAGCCGCAATGAGGCAAAAATTGCATTGCTGTGTAAAGAGCTGGAGTTGAAGATTATGCATGAGGAAGATGATATGGACACTTTCCTTGCTGGTGTCAAGGATATCAATGAGAAACTTATTTTTGCAGGTGAAGTCATTTCAAACAGTTCCCTTGTGCAAACTGTTCTTGATGCCTTACCAGATTTTTACCAGACTTTTGCTAGTACTTGGAGACTTATGACCCAAGGAAATCTTGAAGTTGTCAAGTTTGATGCATTGTGCACATTGTTGTTGCAAGAGTCACTTTCTAGAAAAAACAGGGCTAGGTAGCGTGCAGTTGAACAGGCTTTTATTGCTTCTCAAAGAAAGGGTGGTAACAGCAATGCATCCACTTCTTATGGTTCTTCTGCGAGTGCCAAAAAATTTATTCTTAATGCTTTCGCTAGCAGCAATCCGTCTGGAAATTCTGGTGATAAGGGCAGAAATATGTTGTGGTTGCTTCTTTGCCGCCTCTTGAAGCACCTGTCAAATATGTTTGTGAAGGCTATTTTTTGGGTAAGATGCAGCATTCGAAGTTTCCAAAGGATGGTTTGGTTAGGGCCACATGTAGGTTGCAGCTTGTGCATAGTGATGTTTGTGGGCCCATGCAACCTCCATCCTTGGGCAATTACCTTTACTTCGTGACTTTCATTGATGATTACTCCAAGCATGCATGGGTATTTCCTTTTAAAGCGAAGTCCAAAGTTTTTATGTGCTTCAAACAATTTTTGGGTATGGTTGAAAATATCTTGAAATGTACTATGGGCACCCTCCATTTTGATCGAGGGGGGGAATATATGTGTCATGAATTTAATGCATTTCTGGCTAGTCATGGGATAAAACACCAATGTACAGTGCCTGATATGCCTCAGCAAAATGGTGTTGTTGAAAGGAAAAACAAATCACTTACAAAAATGGCACTATGTATGGTCAAAAGTCAAGCTTTGCCGCATTCTTTTTGTCTTGAGGCCATCATGTGTGCCACTTATGTACTTAATAGGTGTCCTAAAAAAGCTTTGTAGTCTATTACTCCATATGAAGCATGGCCTATAGAAAGCCTTCTATTGAGCACATGCATGTTTTTGGCTTTTTGGCATATGCGTTGGTGCCACAAACACAGCGCAAAAAATTGGATGATAAGGCTGTCAAATGTATTTTTGTTGGTTATAGTGCTGAAAGTAAAGGTTACATGTTGTATCATCCACAAACAAAGTGTATTCTGGTCTCACGAGATGTAGTGTTTGTGGAAGATTCTGTTCAGCCATTGCTGTCATGTACTAGAGACAGTAATGTAAGCTCATACGACATTTATGACACTTTTGTTGCCTCTTTTCAATGGTGGAAGTTCGAGTGTAAATTCCAATGAGGCAAATGTACATCCTATGGGGGTTTCTTAAAATGTTACTGATCAACCTATTACTGATGCAGATGTACTTGATGCGAAAAGGGTTGAAAATGAGCAGGCTAGAGGTATGCCAAAATGGCTAGTGCATACATTGCATGACAATAAATTGGATGCACCTTTGTCTAGTCGTACTCGTTCACGCTCTCGACATGCATCTTATGCATCAGATTGTTATGCTTTGGTTGTGTCTAGCTTACATGATGTTGAAGAACCTCCGTCTTTTGATGAAGCACAAAATTCAAAAAATTGGATGGCTGCCATGCAATCAGAATACGATGCACTAGACTTTATGTGATTTGCCTCCTGGAAAAAAGGCCAGTGGTACAAAGTGGGTTTACAAGTTGAAACGCAAGCCGGATGGTGAGATCGATTGCCATAAGGCTCAACTTGTTGCAAAGGGTTATGCACAACAAAAAGGCATAGATTATGAAGAGACTTTTGCTCCCACTCTGCTTTCTTGAATGGTGACATATTTGAGGAAGTTTATGTAACGCAGTCTCGCGGTTTTGTAAAGAAAGGACAAGAGGACAAAGTGTGCAGATGTAAAAAGGCTTTGTATGGGTTGACGCGATCTCCTTGTGCTTGGTATGAGAAAGCTGACATTCATTTGGTAAAACAAGGCTTTCGTAAACAGTCCAACAGAAAGCACATTGTAGGTAAAGCGTGAGGGTGATGTACTTCTCATTGTGGTTCTTTATGTAGATGATTTGTTGATCATTGGACTAAATGAGAGACATATTGTTGAATTTAAGGCTGATTTGAATACTACTTTCAAGATGAAAGATTTGGAGTTGTTGCATCATTACTTGGGTATACAGTTTAAGCAGTGTGATGGTGGTATTGCCTTGTGTCAAAAAAATTACATAGAGACATTGCTATGTAAGTTTGGACTTGAGGATTGCAAACCTATTGCCACTCCCATGGAAACATGTTTGAAATTGAGTCTTCATGATGCTCGTGATCCTACAATGTCACTCTTTACCAAACTGTTGTTGGATGCCTCATTTATGTATGCAACACGAGGCCAGAAATTCAGTTTGCAGTCTCACAGGTCAACAGATTTATGCATAGCCTGGGTCTAAGCATTGGCAGACTGTTAAGAGGATTTTTCGCTACCTTAGTGGCACTTTATACATCTTGGCTTGTTTTATCTCAAGGGGGGATCATTACCGCCAGGCTTACATGCTTTTTTGGACTCAAGTTGGCTGGTTGTTTTGACATATGAGTGTCCATAAGTGGTTTTTGTTTCATGCTTAGCAGTTCATGTATATCATGGTTGAGCAAGAAGCAACCTACTATGGCCACTTCTAGTTGTGAGGATGAGTCCAGGGTAGTCTTCACAGCTACGGTTGAGTGTGTATGGCTCAGACGCCTTATGGCTGATTTGGGTGTTGGACAAGACACTACCAACACTATCTACACTGACGGAACCCAATTTTTCATGCTCACACAAAGCACATTGAGGTGCATTACCACTATGTCAGGGAGAGGCTCTCAACAGACAGCAGGAGAGATCAACTTGGCTTATGTGTCAACACAGGACAACCTTGTAGATCTTGTCACAAAGGCGTTGTCTCATGAGAAGCTCAAAGCTTCGGGCTTACTCCCCTTTGTGGAGTGATCATGTCCTCAAGGCATGACACTTCCCTTTACTCATGTGCTAGCTCTCGTTCACCGCATCACTCTAGGGGGGATTTGTTACCATATACATGTGGTAGTGATGTGCATGAACACACGAGGACCGCCAACACATTTTTTCCCTCTTTAGGAGGTTTTTTTCCCCGTGCATTGTATTAACGCCCATCACTCTAGGGCTATCTATCTTTTCATGCACACTAAGTAAAACACTCTTTGTTGTGTGCCTTGAGCTTCCTTGGCCTTTTCCAAGCTATGTGTGTTTTCTTGCAACCCTAGTTCCAACAAAGGGTTGAGTGACGAGTACTCTAAGAGGTCTCGCCACTAGAGATTTTGGTCGTTTTACTTGGTTTTGTTTGTTTTGTATTTTTTAATTTTTAAAAAACCCCTTTTTATGTGTGTGAGATGGAGTAGGTCCTGTGATAGCTCAAAACGAGCGTATCATTTAGAGGAATTTGGCATGATTTATAGCACGCGATTTGACTACCAGAAACTCTCATGACTCCCAAAATAGTTGAATTCTAGTCGGGCGTGTAGGCAAAAAGGGGGAAAGTCCAAGGAAGCTAGTGGAAGGAAAGGGGGAAGCCTAAATCCCACATGCTTCCTTTTGACCTCTAGACTTGGGGTATATATATAGTACGAGGTACTCTATTCCTTCACTTGAATGGAAGCTATGGAGGTCTCCTCTTCCTATGTATATATATATCAAAGACTGAGACCGAGATTGGGCCCAGGGCTAATGGGGTATTTTCTTTTTCAAGGGCTAGCCATAGTCTTTTTTTTTTTGGGTCAATTCAAAAAGTATCTAGGCACTTTAGTTTTTTTTGCTTTTTTCCCTTTTTCTTTTTCTGTTTTGTTCTTTGATTCAAAGATTGCAAAAATTATGGAATTACAAAAATGCAGCTTTACACAAATGCAACATAAAGTCAGATTTATAGAAATAGAATACCTATGCACACAGATCAAAAGCAAAAATAAGTTTGACAAAAAATCATAAAAGACAGTGCCAGCTTCACTAGATCTACTTCCATATCTACAAAAACAACCACACACACACACACTCTTCCCAACCTTTCTCTGTAAACAAAAGGAAATATTAACCTCAGCAATGCAATATGCAGGCTATAAGTAGAGCTTGGTACATAGCAACCCCCCTGCAGCAGCGGTGCCAAAATTGTCTACTTCTAGGGACTGGCTATACGCCGTGTGCAAGCCATAGGGCTACAAGTACACAACTTGACAGATGCAAACAAGCTCTACGTCTACTGGGCAGTGTGTCACTCACCTCCTACAATGCTGCCATCGAGGGACTCCGTGTGCGCGCAGAGAAGAAGAAGTCATCGTGTTGCCGCTCATCCTGCTCAATGTCATCGTGCTCATCGATGCTCGATCACTCACTCTCTCTCTCTCTCTCTCTCTCTCTCTCTCTCTCTCTCTCTCTCTCTCTCTCTCTCTCTCTCTCTCTCTCTCTCTCTCTCTCTCTCTCTCTCTCATGTTCACAGAGAGGCAAGAAGAGGTGAAGACAGAGCAAAGCTTGCACATTCAGAATTCCTTGAAAACCCTAGTTTTCAACCTTATCTAGGGCTTGCCATCCTTTTCACATACGAGAGCCCATATTTTGTTAGTCAATGCTAAATGGGTATGGTGCGTCTTTCATTGGCGATCACCAGCCTTTTACTATAAACCTCTTGGACCAACAAGCCTGGCCCATGACTAAACATATGCACAAAATAATAATGGCGACATCATGGGTTAATAGTTGGTCTTGGAGTCTGCTATTCTATTTGTGAGTTTGTGGTGAGCATTCTATTCATTAGAAGTTGCCATTGTAGCTTCTCTTGCTCTAGCTCTACCTTTGAAGCTTTAATCTCTTTAGCATTTTACGTAGATTGTTGTGATGTAGAGTCAGGTGATGGTATGTCTTGGTTTGCTAGGAGGGTGGAGAGGGTGTGCTTGACAATGTCATATGAGTCGCACAACTTCAAGTATCTCTTATTTTCTCCCTCTAGAGCCTCTTCTAGATCATGCTGCTCCACTTGGATCTCTGTGTTGGCTTCAACCTGTTTTCCAAATCTTGGTACATACTTGCAGCATCTTGTTTTTCTCTCTTCAAGGCTGCTGTCTGGAGCTACTCCTTATCCTCTTGCAGGCTTTTGACTTGTTGTTTTAGCCGTTCTATCTCTTGATTTGCTTTTTGAGTGTTAGGTTGATCGTCCTCTACGTCTTGGATCCGTAGCTATTTGATCACCTTCTAGCATCTGAATTGGAGCTCCATCATCTCAAGATGCTCCTTGAGATCAAAGTCTTCAAGAATTCTTCCAGCCGCTACCACATATTCTTGGGTTGGAGGTGGGACATCCCTTTTACTTGTGTCTCTCGTTGCTGAGAGGTCTCTGCTTGCGTTTGTGTTGTGCATTGCTCTTCAAAACTTTGTTGTTCTTCCCTTAGGTGGTCTTGTTCTTCTCTTTCAGCTTGAGTTTCTGTTTTCTCTGGATCAATATGAGGTGGAGATGGTGGTTTTGGATAGACTTGCTTCTTCGTTTCCTATGCATCTTTTATTGTTACAGTATCTTTAGAAGCTTCCTTATGATGAGATTGTTGAGAGTCCAATGGTGAATCTAAATCTATTTTTTGTTATTTAGACTCTTGTCCGCTCTCTCTTCCGCTTTCCTTTTCAAGATCTCATGGATCCTTTTGCAGGTGGAGCCTGCTAGCTTGATCTCTGCTTGAGCTTTCTGTCGTCTTTCCTCTTTAAGTTTTTTTGAGCTTGGCTTCTAGCTCAATATCATTGGTTTCAGAGGGAGGTGAGTCTTGTCGAGTTTCTTCCATTTTCTTTTTCTCCTCAGCTTGCTTTGCCAATCTTTCCTCTCTTAGTCTCTGGGCGTCTTCCATAGAGCAATGTATTTGAGTCTTTGGGATTTTTTTTGTTTGTTGAGGTCTCTTTTTATCAATGGAGCTTCTATTTCTTCTTCCTCTGATGATTGATATTTTGATGGCACGTCTTCTTTCCCTTGATTTCATCTTGAAGATTGACATCTGATTAAGTAGCCTCACTATTGGTTACTGGATTTGGAGCTTTGGCTGCGTGTTCTTCTCTTTGTGGGGGTTGTAGAAGAGCTTTCCATTGCCCTAATTGCATGCTTTGCTCTGTGTAGGAGGTTCAATTGATGTTTAGCTTTTCATAAATCCTCTTATCATCCATAGGGCTTGATAAGAAATCCTTATAAGCATTGGGCCTACATTCATGTATGCTTTGTTCCTGCCATTTCTCTTTAGATTAACTTCTACCAGATTGTCAAGGATATATCCTCTAAGGTCCCACTGGATCACTCTAATTTCTCCTAACCCAATGGCCATCACCATCGCTATGTGTAGTAGGGGCTAGTGTAACAAGGTGGTAATTGCCACTCAAGGAGCAAAAAATCCTCTTGACAGCCTGCCAATGCTTAGACCATGGGCTGTGCATAAATTTGATGACCTATGAGATTGCAAACTGAATATCCGGCCTCGTATTGCATGCATAAATAAGGCATCCAATAGTAGTTTCATAAAGAGTGACATTGACAGGATCACCATCATCATGAAGAATTAAATTTAAATGTGTTTCCATGGGAGTAGCAATAGGTTTGTAATCCTCAAGTCTAAACTTACATAGTAATGTCTCTATGTAGCTTGTTTAACACAAGGCAATACCACCATCACACTGCTTAAATTGTATGCTCAAGTAATGATGCAACAGACCCAAGTACTTCATCTTGAAAGTAGCATTCAAATCAGCCTTAAATTCAGCAATGTCTCTCATTTGGGCTAGTAATCAAAAAATTATTTACATATAGAACAATGATGATAAATACACCACCCTCATGCTTTACATACAAAGTGATTCCTATTGGACTGTTACAAAAACCTCATTTATCCAAATGAGTTTGAGCTTTCTCATACCAAGAACGAGGAGATTGCCTCAACCCATACAAAGCTTTCTTACATTTGCACACTTTATCTTATTATCTTTCTTGAAAAACCATGAGGTTGCATTACATAAACTTCCTCAAATATATCACCATTCAAGAAAGTAGTAACAATGTTTGATTGATGAACATCCCATCCAAAGTGAGCTACCAATGCACATAGAAAATGAACAACTGTCATACAACAAGTGGGAGCAAAAGTCTCTTTATAATTTATTTCTTTCTGTGGTGCATAACCTTTTGCAATAGTTCAAGCCTTGTAGCAATCAATCTCACCATCCGGCTTATGTTTCAACTTGTAAACCCACTTTGTACCAATGGCCTTTTTTCCAGGAGGCAAATCACATAAAGTCCATGTGTCATTTTCTATAAGTGCATCACATTTTGATTACATGGTAGTCATCCAATTTTTTGAATTTTGTGCTTCATCAAAAGAAAGAGGTTCCTCCACATTACATAAACTAGAAATAGCCAAAGCATAACAATCTGATACATAAGATGCATGGCAAGAACTTGAACCAGTATGACTAGACATACGTGCATCCAATTTACTATCATGCAAAGTATGAAGTAGCCATTTTGGCATACATCTAGCATACTCATTCTTAGTCCTTTCCACAACAAGTACATCATGTACATCTCCATCAATAATAGGCTGATCCATAGCATTTTTAAGAAACCCATAGGCTATACATTTGCCTCATTGGAATTTACATTCAAGACAATTAAAAAGAGGCAACAAAGTGTCATAACTGTCTCGTGAGCTTACATTATTGTCTTTGCTACATGATAACAATGGCTAAACAAAATCTTCCACAAACACGACTGTTAACCCTCACGCACATTCCTATCACCTAAGACGGATGCCGTATTATTTATTTGGTAGAGTCAGGTATCGGGCTTGTCGATGCAATAGGAAAAGGGTAAGGGTGATCGCCGATGAGAGGCGCACTCTAACTGGAACATTCAAGGGATTAGTTGGCTAAGCATGGGTGCCCAAGTGTGAATGGGGCAAGCTCATATAAAAGTCATCTAACCTAAAATCCACTGATTCTCTCATTTGTGCAATTGAAGAGTGCTCTTGCTCCATCTCCATCTTCTTCTTCATCATCTCCTTGTGTGTGTGTGTGTGTGTATGCGTGAGAGAGAGAGAGAGTGTGTGCGATCGAGCATTGCGGCGGCATGACGGCGGCACGGCGGTTGAGTGTGGCGTAGCGGCGTCTCCCTCTTCTTCGCGGTGAGGAATCCTCCACGATAGCAAGAGTAGAGCGGTGCGTGACACACCATCGCCATCTTTGAGCTTACTAGTTTAGGCTTGTTGTGTGCTTGGAGCCATTTGTGGCTCGCACACAGTGTATCGGCAAGTTCCTTGCATTGACACGTGCGACATACGTGCACATTTTTGGCGCCGTTGCCGGGGAATGCCATACACTAAGCTTGAATGGCACTCTGTGCTTCTTTTGTGGTGCAATTTTCAATTGTAGGAAATGTAGGGAAGGAAGGTGTGTGTGTTGAGAAGAAGGATTTTGTGTTGTTACTGTGTATTTCTTTATTAATGAAGTTTTGAAAGGTTACTGTGTTTTCTTTGTGCTAAGGTAGTAGTATTAAGGTTGTTAGTTCTGTGTAATGCAATGTACAGTAAGTAGAAAGTAGATTTGTGAGAGCTAATGAAGTGTGTTAGTGTGTAACAGTAGGTGTATTAGTTGTAAGTAGGTAGGTAGAGTGTGTGTGTGCTCGCGCGCAGGCCGCGGCGACCTTATCCCAAAAATAAAAAATTAAATTTAAAAAAAAGTAAAAATAAATAAATAAATAAATAAAGGTAGGACCAGATCGGGAATATCTCCCAGACCCAAGCCCAAGCTCACGCTCAGGCTCAGACCTCAATCGCCCTTTAAAATTACGAATTTTAGCTTCACACGTAGCTAAAATTCGACTTTTTTGAGGATCAATGGAGCTTCAGGTGACCAAACGTTGTGTTGTAAAGCACACCGCGATCCTCTGAGTGATACACTCGTTTCGAGCTATCATACACTTCAATAAAAAAACCAATCATTAAAACCATTAAAAAATTATTAAAAAAACGAGTGAAAACGGACGCCTAAAAAATTTAGCGGTTAACCTTCGAGGTTATTCGCCGACGCTTGTAGGGTGCCAAAGGCACATGCATCTGTGCTCTGGTCATGTGCTAGAGATGGAGCAACTAGAGAGAATTTCGACTTACGTGAGTTCTCATTATCCACCTAGCTTAGATTCCGGGCCCTCTACGAGGACCCAAGGTAGTACAAACCAAGACCCGAACATAGCGGCTAGTGACTCTTCCTCTGACTACGACGTCATGGAGGGTTTCCCAATGCCTAATCCCAATAGCTCAAGCCAAGACATGCATGCCATGGGCTCGGGGTCCGGGCCGAGCGTGCTTAGCCGCTTGAAGGAAACCTTTAGTAGAGCCACTCGCTCTGAACATGGAGCTAATGATGTAAATGAGGGGGGTGGGAAAGTAAATTCTCCATTCGTGACCAACATAGACCCTATGCCCTTAGAGAATGTGCACGTGAATACTTCATTCGCTACACCTCCTGACTCTTCAAAGTTATTTTCCTCTGAGGTCATATTACTCGATGGTAGAAGCCTTGCCAAAGTGCAAGAGGTTGAGCGATACATCCTTGCAGCAAGGGAAAAGGAAATCGAGAGCTTACGCAAGGTGGAGCAACAAAGAGAGTTAAAAGCGAAAGTCCCTATGTCAATTTGCTAAGAGAGCAATCAAGTGCTCCTGACTTAGCAACCGCTAAGGGCCAACCCCTAGAAAGCAACATTGCTTCTAGCTCAAAGGACACCCCTAGCACCTCAATCCTAGGTGGAGCGTTCTTAAATGAGAACTGGGAGTACGAACTACAAACGGAATTTCTAACCGACCTATACACGGGTCACACCTATCACGTGGGTTGGTTAGATGTCCTACAATCCACAATGGGTGCTACTAGTGTGGAGGATCAACAACAAAGAGTTTTTGAGGTCATCCATAGGGTCATTGAGTTAGAGAGACAGAACAAGGGGATCAACATGCCTTCAACGGGTCTCATGAGATTCTTGGATACAGGGAAGGCTAAACAACCGACCTTATCGCAAATGGAGACTCCCTCGGTAAGTCCGATGGATCCTCCATATGTTGTTTCTCCAGGGGTCTCAGTGCAATCTGAGCCCACAAGTGATAGCTTTACCTTTCCAAGTCTAGCTCATCTTTCCCTTGATGACACCATGGCTACCATGCCTACCCCAATGATGGGCATGCCAAGAAACACGCCATGGACCTCATTTGTTAGTAAATCACGACTACATGGTAGCTCAATGCCTACAATAGTACCTACAAGTGTGTACCAATCATATACACCCATGGGTCCTCATACTCATGTAATCCCTACTCCTCCCATTGTTTCAACAACCTATGCTCCACAACCACAACACCCAAGTTCTTATTTCCATGGGACTATACCGGCTAGCATTAGCATGTCACATCCAACGTCTGCTATGCCTAGGGCCACACATATGAACTTTGGGCCACCACATGGCACAACATCGTACCCAACATGGAACCCAAGGGCTTCCTATGCGCCAAGCCCAACTCTTCCTTGGATTTTCTGGTAGCTCTCTCTTGAAAAAGATCGCGATTTTCTCCAGTTTTTTCACATTTGGACTCTATCATCCATCAAGTTTGGTAGGTGCATTTCTCACATTGATTAGAGATTATGCATCCAACTCTATTTTGAATTTGGTCAGTTGGGCATGGTGTGAGTCATCTTCAATCACTTGACCAAGCGTGAAGTTTGTTTAGGGGGTTTTACATATCTCCTATGGGTGTGAAATTTTTTGGATGGTTTTTTATAAGACAGGGTATCCCTTGTATAGCTTCAATTTCACTTGTTGATAGCACTTTGACATTGCCAAGGAAAAAATTCGAGATTTTTCCTATGTTTTTCATAATCATTTTCAAACAAGATAAGACCTGGACAACACTTTGTACTTGGTTTTTTTAGCTATCAAGTGATCTTCTAGTGGGATTTGGACTATCTTCACTAGCTTGGGACCAGTTTTAGGCCATGATTCTCAAAGATTTTGCATAAAGGGTTTGGAGACCTCCCCAAGTGTTGGATCTCCCCTCAGGACTTGTTTATACTCTAAGGAATACATGGGTGTCAGGTTCATGGTCCCAACCAATAAGTGATGCAAGGTTGAGAAACATTTTTTTCCCTTTCTAGCATAAAAATAAACCTTTTCAATCATGCATTTATTCATACACATTTATACACTTGTTTTAAAGACAAGATTTTCATTTCCTTTTGAGACAGATGTCCTAATCGATAATGCCACAAAGATACACTTGGTTGCACGGTTACACAAATTACATGGTTTTTAACATTGGATACATGTAGCATATATGAAGTTATAGAATTTGAACCATGTGCTACGACTAAAGAACCTTTGGTGATCTTCCATGAACTATCACCAAATGTGCAGTAATATCCTGCATCATCCAATCGTCCTATACTAATCAAGCTTTTGGTAAGCGTCAGCACATGTCTTGCATTCTTGAGCATGAGTGAAGAACCATTTTGAAATTTCAGTTGCACATTGCCGACACCAACTATTGCAAGCAAAATCATTGCCAAGACGAACACAACCTTTATGAGTTCCGTCATATGTATTGAACCACTCCTTGTGAGGAATCACATGAAAAGATGTACCTTAGTCAAGAACCCAATCTTGTAACGCATAATCATCAGTGGCAACCAAAAATGTTGAACCCATGGAAAATGTGAGATAAATATCTCCATCATAATCTTCGATAATAACATTGTTGATCTCTTCAATCTTTATACTGCTTTCTTCAGTCTTACCTTTTCCTGCTTCTTGTCTTTACCTTTCTCTTGTTTCTACTTTCGAGAGTCTTTCTTTATGTGATCCTTTTCATGACAACAAAAGCACTCAATTTCTTTTTGGCCACGTGATTTACTACAAGATTTTCCTCTCTGATTCTGCTTGCCCTTTTTTCGATGATCGACCACAAACAAAAAGAGCATTGCTAGTGCCACAAGAAGCATCAAGATTCCTCTTGCTAACCTCTTCAATTAACAATTTGCCTTCAACATCAGCACGTGTTAAACCGTCAGGAGTTGTTGAGTTACTTATGGCTGTACAAAAAGTATCCTTACTTTTTGGCAATGTAACTAGCAAAAACATTGCTTTGACGGAATCATCAAATTGACTCCCTGCACAGAAAGCTGATTGAAAATTGTGTCGAACTCATTGAGATGGTTACACATGAATGTGCCCTCATCCATCTTCAAATCAACTAACATTCTTAACTAATAAACGTGTGACACTGCACTTTTCTTCTCATATAGGTCACATAACTTTTTCCACAACTCATAGCTAGCCTTCTCCATGCTCACATTGTTATGGAATGGAATCTGAGAAGTTGGATACTAATAGTTATGGTCATGTGTGCATGATGTAGCAGGTCAAGGTAGCTGAGTCGTGGGCGAGTGGCTGACAGCAGATAGAGGGACATGGAATAAGTCGATAAGAATTTAGTTATTTCAATAAAGTCTTTATCCCCAAAGTGGGATGTAAATAGCCTGATTTATGAGCTGTCCCTTTTTGGAAATAATATAAATACATGCCTAGACGAAGCCAGCTCACTCAAGGCATGGGGGGATGATTGTACCCAATGCTCTCTCTCTCTCTCTCTCTCTCTCTCTCTCTCTCTCTCTCTCTCTCTCTCTCTCTCTCTCTCTCTCTCTCTCTCTCTCTCTCTATCTCTCTCTCTCTCTCTCTCTCTCTCTCTCTCTCTCTCTCTCTCTCTCTCTCTCTCTCTCTCTCTCTCTCTCTCTCTCTCTCCCCCCCCCCCCCCAACAAATGAGGAATCCCTAACCCCGAGCAAATACTTCCGAGCGAACAGGAAACCGAGCAAATATGTACAATAGAAAAGAGCATATCAATATTGCAATAGTTCAGATATTGAACATAGAGTAGTAAAATGAACCAGTCATATCTTGATTTTTTTCAAATAAAAGAACCATACATCCACATCTAATTCATTGGTACATACTCAAAAACCTTCTCAAAACCTTAGATATTCTCTCGCACAGCAAGGCTCAGCATAGGACCACAAAACACATAAAGTGCAAAACCTTCACACCCAAAGGCACGGCTATAGGGGCCAAAAAAACCCACAATTACATACAAAAACTTTAGAGCACAAAACTTGATCTATTATTGCGTGTTCGGTCATACTCCACCGAGAGCTTAAAAGAGCTCTACCTTTGTCAAAGCCGCTTGGTGCATGAACTCATGGGCATGAGAGTCCAAACCTAAAACATGAAGAAACACATAGTATATATGCTTGCATGGCACATATGTTAGCCTCTTGGACTCTCTCTTCTGAAAATCTTCACAAGTGCACCTTAGAAAATCTGATAATGTCACAGAGTATGAAACTCCCTTTATCCTTGAGCCCTCTGTGCCAACATAGAAAACATGTGTTTCATTGCACACAATAATAACTTCTTTAATCAATTCTTCCACCAAGCATGTCCCCAAATCAATTCTTGTCTGAAATTCCTTTGTTAGTTTGGATCGCCACTTGACAATCTTGCCATCCCTATATCTTGGTCGAAAGGCACTTGGAACTCTATTTGCATCTCGAATCCCCCCATTCAGAACTACACCTCTTGCTCCATGTTGCTGACGAAGCACAAATCCATTAGCTTGTAGTTGTTTTGCCTCATATGGCACAAGATTAGTGCCCTCAACGACACTACAAACACCTGGTGCAGGTCCGGGTGGTCCCACCACCATGTCATGAATTTTCCATGTGTGCAAGTTACTAGCATTGCAAAACCAAACATAAACCTCTACTAGCCCCCCAGGATTTGACCCAGATGAGGGATATTTTCTTCGACCCCAAAAACAAGGTGTTGCAACCCCTCTCTTAATGTCATAAGAGCCTTCATTAATGAATCTTCCACATCTCTCTGTTTGATCTTGCAAAATCCCAAAACATGTCATCTTACATCCGGGTTCAGCTCTCCTAATTGCCCATACCGTCTTTGCAACGTTCACCTCTGGCCAATATTTTGTATCCCCTTGTACATTTGCATGTCTTTTTCCACTAACGTGTTCAGTAACTGTAACAAAATCAGGTATGTGGCTATCCTCCTCTAGCACAACACCACCATCCACAAAGATTGACCTCTTTTTCTTCACTCTCTTCTCCCTGCTATATGACCTATTCATCTCTGGACTTTGCAAACCCATTTCTTTCATCGTAGAGTGAGTAAATTGACCAATTTTGTAGCAACCGAAGCTGTGGACGATCGATTAAAGAATCTCTGGGCAAGGTCTTGTATACTCGGACCACTGCATGTCTTTGCACCTTTGAGGTAAGCATTATACTTTACACTTTGTAGCACTACCATTGCCATGTCTACCCCTGCAGCTTCATACAAACTAATTTTTTCTTTGAAACCAAATCATGCCCGCATGCTAGTATGTTTGCTCTCAGACAAGTTAGTGTTAGGGATAAAAATGCCAGACTCATCTTGCATAACAAATCGTCCTCCCCAATGTGAAACTTTGACATCCCACCAAGCCAACCAAGTCTCTAGACATGAAACCTCTCCATCAATAGCATGCCCAGCTCTCCAATAGCGACGAAGTTCTCCCTTGCAGGTTTTTGCTTGATTATCTGACGATGCAATTCGCCAATTACGGCATTTAATCTTGTGTTCTTCTTGGGAGGAAGGCTTAATGCACTTCACAGCATGACGGATCATGGATTGCTCCCAATGGAACACACATGATCGTTCCTTGGCAGGCATAGCCATATTGGGACCTCCAAAATAAACGATTTTGACTGCTATCCAATCTACATTTGCTTCATCAGCCATGAAACCTCTAAACTCAGGCTTATCATACCCTTGGACTTCAACCACCTTATTGAGCATCCTCCAAAACTCTATTTGTGCAAACTTATTCTCCACAGTAAATTCATATGTTGCAATTGTCAAAAGTTCACGCACAAACGGATCATAAACATGTGCAAACATTGTTGGCCATCCATGCACATGATGCACATGATCAAAGTGCACCCACATGTGTTCCAAGTTTCCACCCGGGCGCATTCGATTAACTAGATCAACCCCACTTCCCAGACCAATGGTTGACATCTTAAATACATGTGGCCATTGTCCATCTCCAAGTTGGCCAGGAAAAAGAACATCGTGAATGTATGGATACCTACTCTTGCTCTTTAGATCAAGCACTGCTTATAAACCTTTTGCACTTATGTTTTTTGATCTTTTGGCACATTCCAAGATTCTCTCAATCCTTCGCTTGTTTGACAAAGGCGTGATTGTGTCAAGAAATTCAGCAAACTCACCGTCTTCAATACATTTGGTGTTCTCAGCAGTCTCCATGACGAGCTTTTCCATTATAAAATCTTGAACAATTGTACGCTCCAACTGCTTCGTTGTGGTAAATGAATTTGCAAAAGCACGAGTTTGTAGCACTGATGCAACTTTTTCTTCATTTGATCTGGACCTTCCTGCTCCACATGGATGGTGATGCTCACCTAAATGTAACACGCACCGGGTCCAACTTTGCTTATCTCTTAGCATACAATAATAAATAACTGCTGGACAGATGGCCACACATTCAGGCATTTGAGAGCAATGACTGCATATCAAGGTGCCATAGTCAGGTGTAAGCATGCCTTGTGGGGAAGACTTTGAAAGGCAACTACGCCAATGAACCTCATTATATAATCTAGTCCTTAGATAATATGGACAGTCAATGTTATGACAGCACAAGTGACCTGAGCATTGACTGAACCGAACAATGCCTGGAAAAGTGTCACTACTGCATGTGACATATTCTGTCCACATGTGACTATCATTTCTTTGCTCCATCCCTGTCATTCCGCTAGCGTCACCAGAAGGTGGCAACTCAAACGCAACATAGCCATCATAATGCACAGGGAGCTCTTGAACTTGAATGATATTTTTTGCTTGTTTTAGTGTCAGATAAAGATTGCTCTGCAAAGGCATTTAACGTATGATTTCAAGCACGCTAGAAGAACCAAGCTTCTCAAACTCATCAGATTCCAAATCGACTATTGTTGGTGTAGACTTGATTCTATTGTCATGTACTGCAATGCGAACCTTGAAAAACTGACATTGGTCGTGATTTAGAAGGAAAACCTCATCTCCATGAGAAGTTTCATTTACTTCCATTTTTACATGGTCGCCACTTAAAGTTAAGGGATGCAAATTAAAGGCAGTAGTTAATTCGAAATGTTGTCTCACAGAGGCTACACGCAGGGCATATGTGCTACCTTCAAAGATAAGGACAAGATTTTGGCCACCTTGCAGTCCATAGATTGTGATATTCCTAGCCATTACATAAAACTATTCTAATGGAAGTTGGAGCAATAGGATTACTTCTCAAGAACTGCAGGATAATTGAGTTACGGTGCTAGGTAATACAAACATTAAACAAAGTGGGGAAATTGAAAAAGACCAAAGTTAATTGATTTAGTTGCAGTGTGTGATGGTGGAGACGCCTCAATCGTCGAGCATTCAAGAACGTCTCCTATCAATCATGTAAAATTCCATTTTTTCACGCCACGTTCGAGTTGGCTATTTTTTTACTTCAAATTAACTCATATTTTTTTATGATATACAGTCACTCTTCTTATGATAGACAGTCACCACGATATTCGAAATTTTTTTGAAAATCCGAGCAGCTTTTACGGCATTTATGACAAAATATTGGAGGTCTATAAAGAACTTACAATATTTGAGAAGTTTTTTTTGAGAATTTTATATAAATCAAAATTGCAGCAGAGAATAGTCACTTACAAAATTCTAAAAATTAAAGTGTAATCTCGTGTAAAAACCTTCAAATTTAGTCCATTTAAGGCCGGTTACAAACCAATGGGCTGGCACCCACCATCTTTTTGGGGTGGGCGGGCGTGTTTTACACACTTGCATGTCCAAGTTGAATTCAGTATTGATTAAACGATGACCTGTCGCGTAGCGAGCTCCATCCCCGCCCAACCTTGGGCAGCGGGGTTTCACTGTCCATGTTCTTGGGTGTTGAACCTTTTGCAGGCCGAATAGGAGCTCGCCGTCTGGAGTCCACGCAAGTGCGCCCAACTTTGGGCAGACAATATGTAACCACCCTAACTCGAGTGCTTCTCATATGTAGGTTTGCCAAGTTTTTAAACATTTTTTTTTTTTTTGTCGAGCTTCAACTCCCGCCGCACGACAGACAGAGCAGGTTCGAGGATGCAGGGGATCATTTCTTCGTTGCTGCAAGGAGCGCGCGCTGGCACGCACTGGTTGCGATAGCTCCCAACTTCGAATCCCCTGCTGCTCTTCGTGTTGCCAACACAAGCTTCATCGCCTTTTTCCGCTTCGAGACAGTCCTTTTGCGCTGCCAGAGATTCTCTCTGTGCTCTGCATCTAGCACTAACAACACATGTAACTTTTTTTTTTATGTTCTTGAAGCCGTTTTGCGCTGCCAGAGATTCTCTGTGTGCTGTGCATTAAGCACTTACAACACAGGTACTTTTTTTGTGTTGATTAACAACTATGTCCCTAGAGAGTGGGGCGCCACAAAATGGGATGGTGCCGAGGACGCAAGCTGATGCAAGCAGATTGGGGTGCCACAGAATGGGATGGTGCCGAGCTTGAGCTTGTATGAAAACAGATTGGGGCGCCATAGATTGGAGCTCACTAGGAGGGGCAACCACAGATTTGGGCGCCACTAATGCAAGCAAATTGGGGCGCCACAGATTGGAGCTCACCAGGAGGGGCAGCCACCTACATAATGAGATGGAGCAGAGCTTGAGCTCGTATGAAAGAGCCAGCCGTGCAGAGCTAGAATTAGCCAACGCGACAGCTTGAGGGGATCGAGAATGGATAGTTGGAGCTGCATTCATTGACCTCGTGCTCTATGTGCCTCCTCGTGTGGCCGAGTAGAGGCAGGTTCAAGAATTGGCAGGGCCTCAAAGGTTGGACCAAATCTCCCCTCCGTGTGTGAAAGCATTGGATTGTTAGTTTCAACGAGTGCGTCTTCCCTTGGATATGGTGTGTGTGAGCTAATGTGGCCGAGCCCAAGGGCCATAGGTGAAGGCGTTGGAGTTCATGCGATGAGTTGAGGTGATATTGGATGTTGGTCGAAGCTGATACATCCAAATTCGGTGATGTAATTGTGTTGTTGATCGAGGAAGACCGTGCGAGAAGTGCTCAGAGTGGTATCACGTGTGTGTAAGGAAAAAATGTGTTTTAAAAAATCTAATTTTTAAAAATTTACTCTTTGCGGGTTGTCACAATGACCAAACGCCGGCGCGCGGCTCTATCAACAACTAAACTCTTGGCTTGAAATTTTTCCCTGGTTGGTTTGCTTAGCCAATTGCTTCCCACCGAATGGTGTTCAATGATGTATCATTATGTCCAACTAGAGATTGTGCATTTCGTTTGTTTTTTCGCTAATACAATTTTCTGTAAAGCTACTTATGCCATGTCTGCAAGTTTAAGTTTATGCCATGACTTGTGTAGGTCAATTCACAAGACAAGGGCAATCGATGTGGCAGGCAAAAATGGTTCATCTACTCGAAGAGGACGTCCTCCTGCCAGGTGTTTCAAAGTTTTATAATAATGTTGGAATAAATTTTATAGCCTTGGTTTAAAAAATTTGTTGGAGATGTATCTCATGGGCTATGCATAGTATTTGAAATAGTGCTCTAAATATGAATTAAATTTTGTTTCATTTTCTTATTCCATAACAATACTTTATGTTTCATTATGTGTTTGCATCAACAACTGATTCTTTTTGAAGATTACTAAAAATTTTGAATTGTTTATTTACGTTGGATCAGTCCTAGATCCTGTGGTCGTGCCCGGAGAGGGAGGAGTAGTGACCAAATCTCTTGTGGTCAAGTGGACAGTAGTGATCAAGCCTCTTCGGTTTCAGCTACTATCATGGTAGAGGAGCTAGAAACACAAGAAGAGGAGATTTTATCTATGGACATGGGGCAGGGATCTTTACATGAGATAGATGAGACACTAGCCCTTGAGGAGAATGGGTTGCAGATAGTCCCATGGGACTTAAGGGACGAGGTTACTGCAGCCGCAGAAATGGAGGATGAACAAAAAATCTTCATGCATAGGGGAGCAAATATGCTTGAGAGCACACGTATATTTAGCTGCTTTGATTGTCCCTCTATTCCCTTGTGCAGATTGATTCCATATGCAAGGGTGAGAGGGTTGAGAGACGATCTTAGAGGGTTCAAGTCTGCCTTCGCAAAAGAAGGCTATATGCCAGAAAAAGGAGCTTTTATTGTCTCTTTATTGACATGCAAAAGAGAGGAGAGCCTTGTGTGACAGGAATGTTAATACTTTCTATCTTTTTGCCATTGTTCACATTCTTTGGATTTTGTTTAAAGTTTACCTATTGTGTGTACTCAAGATGAGATCAAAGCAACATGGGGACCTCTATGGAATGAGATCAATGATGAATTCGAATGTGAATTGAAAAAGAAACCAAAGTTTCAAGATCTTGTAAATCACATGTTCTATGTTTGGGAAGGGAATCATCGTACTGTGGCATGGACAGAGGCAATTAAAGAAAGGTTTTCCACTTCGAAGGAGTAGCATTGTCGTGTTTTGTGCACTATCATAGATCCTACCAAAGTGCCTGAGATTGCATTGCTAAGCAGTTTGCAAAGAATGAACTTGTAAGTGTTTCACTTGTTCAACTTTGCTAGTGTTTAAGTTAATGTATATTTGAATGCTAACATGATATATCAATGCAGCATGAATACTCATGCTCTGGTTGTCACTCACCTTCGTGATGAGATAGTTAATACCACACACATTTGTGCGGCGGATCATGTGATGTACTTAAACGGTTTACCTGAAAAGGATCAAAATCTTATTGCTCGCCGTACGGAAAAAGTATGCCAAAGTTTCCGAGCCTTGGTATCCGCTCACTCGACGTTACCTTGGCAGATTGGTATATGATGTATGAATCAGATTAAATGCTTTCTTTTGTCATTGGTATGCATGATTATTAATATAGTCTTGCTTATTTTGGATTTTAGATTCAAATGACAAAAGAGAAAGAGAAGAGAATGTCGAACGTGAAGCATGGTTTGTCTGACAAAGACTTTAAAAAGGAAGAGGAAAGAATTCACCAGGAGATCACACACAAATATCAAAATCGTATTGGGAAGGTACTTTATTTGTTTGCATCTACTCTTTGTTTGTGGCAAATGGTACAATATGTAATTAGAGCAATTGTCATTTTTATACTCATATTGCACTTACTTAACATAGTGGATCCCAACCTTGGGACGGATTGGCTAGCAAGGGTTTTGTCTCTGAAATGGGGTAATGATCTGGGCTACATTGGAGAAATTGAACTTAATAGCACTCCAAGATGCCCCTGTTCAAAACAAGATTCATTGGATTTCTTTGCTTGAAGCGGACAAGATTACAAGGGGTGCATATGGTCTTAAGAAAGGAGATCACGTCTTCCGCATGTAAGATTATTGTGGATCATTAATCTTGAATATGTTACTGTCTTTTTTTTCTCACTCTTTTTGGGATTGTAGGTGGCTTCGTAGAGAGGGTTTTTTGGCACGAGTCTTTAAAAGGGCATTTCAGATTGTGTCAGATCTTATGGATATGCCTGGCGTTGTGCCTTTGCCACATGACTCTACCCTCACATTCTATTTTGAGGAGATAAAATTTGAAGCTAGGCCCTTTTTGTTTCCGATTGAAGTGTCTCTTAGAGCAAAGATGAAGGATGTGGAGAAGCAAGCATTGAAGAAGGTAGATACATTACGAATGGCAGCACAACATTTGTCTTCAGGTGAACAATTTATTAATTGCAATTTTATTAATTTGTTATGTCTATGTGATGAGTTTCATGTAACTTGTTAGCTGTTCATTGTAGATTCCTTATGTTTTTGGTATCCAAGAATGTATTACCTGTCATGCCTTTTTTGGCAAGACAGTGGACTCAGAAGGCTACTCAAGACACATGCATGTACCCCTCTAGTATGCGCACCTTGAGTGCATGGGAGATTGAGAATTGTCTGTGGTGGATAGATATGGAAAAAGGTCATGTTCTTGGTCGTGAAAGAGAGCTACATGAGACGATGTCGGGGGATGTTGTGATGCAAAATCCACCAGCAGATAGACGATAGGAGAGACATGCAGGTATGTTTCACTCCTTGGCATGTCAAACAACCATAAGTTAGTAGTATTTTAACTTAAAATGTTTTGTTGAAGATGCATGCAACTCTCAAAAGGAAAAGGAAACATTTGTGGATACGATCGTAGAGGAGGATGTGGGCTCAATGCCTGGTATGTCTTATAAAATTTTGTTAATGCTTTCCTTAAATATGCTTCATAGATGACTTATTTTATCTTGTTGTGATGCTCCAGTGTCTTCTGGTACCCTCATGGCTAGGAAGACTATCTCATTTGTTTATCTTATGGAGTCTCCACTACAAAACATATCTAGTTTTGTTGACACACGATGCATGGCCATAGTGGGGGACAATTTGGAACAATTTGGTTAGAATTTCAATTTCAAATCCTCCTATGAGGTGCCTTAAATGGCTAATGGGTTTGTTTTGAAATATTGATCCATGTACAAAGGAAGCTCTGTCCATTTTTCTTCAAAAACTAGTATTATGTTTTCTTTGTTTTCTTGTTAGGTCATATGCATTGACAATGCGTTGGAGAGGGAAAGTCTACATCGACAATGAATGTGACTAATCATAAGAATTGAGAAATTTGTAGCATTGATGTTAGAATTGAAATTCATGTCTTGCTATTTTCATATAGTTCTTGTTATGTTTTGATGGAAATGTTTGAGTTGATGTTCTAATGTTTTGAGTTGTGGATGAGAAGTATTCACTCTTTGGAACAATTTGGTTAGAATTTCAATTTCAAATCCTCCTGTGAGGTGCCTTAAATGGTTAATGGGTTTGTTTTGAAATATTGATCCATGTACAAAGGAAGCTCTGTCCATTTTTTTTCAAAAACTAGTATTATGTTTTACTTTGTTTTCTTGTTAGGTCATATGCATTGACAATGCATTGGAGGGGGAAAGTCTACATCGACAATGAATGTGACTAATCATAAGAATTGAGAAATTTGTAGCATTGATGTTAGAATTGAAATTCATGTTTTGTTATTTTCATATGGTTCTTGTCATGTTTTGATGGAAACTTTTGAGTTGATGTTCTAATGCTTAGAGTCCTGGATGAGAAGTATTTACTCTTTCGAACAATTTGGTTAGAATTTCAAATGCTCATGTGTGGTGTCTTAAATGGCTATTGGTTTGTTTTGAAATATTGATCCATGTACCAAGGAAACTATATCCATTTTTTTTAAGAAACTAATATTATGTTTTGCATAGTTTTCTTGTTAGGCCATATACATTGACAAGAACACCATCATAGATATTCGCTCGGGTTCTTGTATGCTCGCTCACGCTTGCTCGGGCTATGGTAGAACTCCAACAAATCACTCTTTTGATCATAACTTCTTTATCCGAACTCCGATTTGGGTGATCTATAGCCACAATTGAAGAGCACGAAACTCTCTACGCATTGATGTAAAGACAAAAAAAATTCAAAGTTATGGAAGGCATTTTGTTAACAACATTTCTGAAGTGAACATGTTCAAGAAAATTGACTCTCATCTCTTATTTTACATACAATGTCTTCCGGCACTTGCAAGGGTTCTTCTTCTTCAACAAGGTCCACAACCATTGTGGAAAATGATCCAAGATCTCCTAAGTGTGGAGATAGCAACACAACCACCCAACCAATGACGTCGGAAACCATGATCATGACATACTTGGTATCATTGCAAGAGACCGTAAACAAACAAGGTGAAGACTTACGAGCACTTGCAATGGAGAATAGCACACTAAGGGTACTTGTGGTTGAGAATGAGAATCTCAAGAGGACACTTGAGATGCAAACAACATGTTTGATGCAACTTGAAGAGGAAATCAAGGAATGTAAACGCTCTCTTGTGGACTTGAATGCTTTGAAGGAGTGGATGAGCAAAGTAGAGCATGACCATGTATTGAAAGAGGAGAAATGTGACACCATGAGCCAAGATGTATGCGGCATGAAAAATGTATGCACAAACAAGTCTTGGGCTGATGTATGTGATAGCAATGTGGTTACTAATTCCTCACTAATGCAAGATATGGCTCAAACAAAGAATGTTGAGAATGTGGATGTGGAGGAGTTGAAGGAACGGGAGCGACGTTCCAAGAACATTGTTATTCGTGGAATTCTCGAAGAGAAGCTAGAGACACCTCCTTTTCTTGCTATTGTTATTGAAGATTTATTCAAAACCCACTTTGGCATGTCCGGAGTTATGGTCTATGGAGTACATAGAGTGGGGAAGCAAGGAGCTCCTCGCTCGAGAGAATAGCCAATTGTATGCACCATGCCGGATGAGACCAAGCGAAAGATTATCCTTGATAATAGTTGGATCTATTTGAGGAATACAAAATGTTTTGTATGTGAAGATCGCACTATTAAGCAACAAAATATATGTTGCAAGGCATACGAAGAAAAGAATAAGAAAAACAAGGAGATCTCTCATGAAGAAAATGTGCCCAAGGAGGAGGCAAGTCCCTCGAACAAATAGGGATGCGTGACCTATGAGACCGAGATACAATTGAAAATATGCTTTTGGAATTGTAATGGATACCCATGGAATGCGGGGGTTGGCATTGATGAACTAACAAGCAAAGCCGATTGTTAAGTATGGAGCCTGATTTACCTTGTAATCTTCAATGGCCGATGGCCGGTGGCCGAATTCAAAAGCGGACTTGTCTTCTCAAGGGCAACCACACATGGGCGGATTGGAGGGTCCGATTTGGACTTATTTGCACAAGGGCGGCTACACATGGCTGCCTCTCATAAGAGAGGGCAACCCTTTTGGCCTATAAAAGGAGGCCATTTCTACACACATTTCATAGTGTGAAGTTGATGCAACAAGGTGAGTGTGAGGTGGTGAGAGTGAAGCAAGGCGGGAGCTCTATCAAGGGTTTAATCCCTTTGTAAACTACTTCTTCTTTTGAAGTGCTAAAGCCATTGAGTGGCTGCTTTCCCGTGGACGTAGCCCACATTGGGTGAACCACGTATATCGTGTGTACTCTCTCTCTCTCTCTACTCTATAATCTCTTGTGTGTGAAATCTATCTCTCTCCATTAAGTAATCTACTCAAAAATCTATTTAGCTACGTCTTATTTTCTAACACCGATGTTGTACTTCTTGTTGAAACTTGGGACTATGATACACAAAGGCTTAATGGCTTGGAGAATTACAATGTACATTCATTGATGTGGTCAAGAATCTTAAGAGGACAAGGAGGGGTAGCATGTATGGTTAAGAAAGGATTGAAAGATTTTGTATCGATTATGAAACATGAGAAGTACAAACGTTATGTATGGCTGAAAATTATGACACCAAAAAGAGCACCCATTTTTGTAGCCGGTTGCAACATTTCTCATCCTGGGTTAAGAGAACTCGCTTCGGTGGTGCCCACGACCGCGAGGCGGAAACGAGCAATGTGAATGGGAAGGGAAAAGCTCCCATGGACGAACAAGTACCGGGCATCTCACGGGCCATTGACGAAGAAATGGAAGAGGTAGGTCATAATTTTATTCAAGTCGTTTGAATTAACATTGCACAAGTTTAGTTAGGAATGAACATACCCCCCAAAACATGTTGGAGAAATCTGACGAAAACCTCGGGACTGAACTCATTTGTACATTAAAGTCTAAAGTAGGAAAGAAATGATTGATGGGTATGCTGTTTGCAATAGGAAAGAATGTCTGCTAGGGAAAATTTAGCTCGACATGTTCATTTTATTTCCAATGTTGAATCAGTTCTGACCCCCCTACTGATCACAGGGGGCAGAGTTCCTCGTTAAGGGCTCTTGAATCCACGACTTGCTTTTTATGCGATGGATACCCACGACTTGCTTTCTATGCGGTGGGAACCCACGACTTGATTTCTATGCGGTGGGAGTGTCCTTGTCGTGCTTTCTATGCGGTGGACATACCTAGTTGTATGGGAAGCTAGGCGACAACAGAAGGAGTAAACTCTCACTGGAGGGGGAATGTTGTACCTCCAGAACATTGAAATTTTAATGAATAAGTTTGAGTAGAATTTTTACTAGAATATTGGCTTGGTGCCGTTTTGTAATACTGGTGGAAGGGTTGTCTTAACAAACATTGTGATTCGCAATCTATTCAAGGAATGTTTATGTTGAACAATTATTATGATAGTAATTAGGATACACAAGGAAGTGTGAGTGTGGGTGTGGAAAGTGGGGGCTTGGCTCAAGTTGCCAATGCCTATGAGAAGGGTGGTCCCGATTGTTCGGAAACTCTCTGTCCCCATAGTGTTCAATTCGATATTAGTAATACTCATTGCCCCTAGAGCGGTGAAATCTCGAGAGTACGTGCCTCTGAAACATGGGGAAAAAGGCACTCGGGGTTTCTCTCCTCTTGGAAGGTGGGTCTTAGGATCGCTACATAGTTTAAGTACGCTTCCCCTGCGAGGTGGAGCTAGATCTCATTGCTAGTAGGCTCGAGCTCGACTCACTTTGTGACGAGAGATCGTCCGCTAGCTGAACCCTGAACCACTTTGTTTGATTCCGCTATAGATCTAGTGGCCACCAGGTTCACCATCAAATCCGATGTTTGATATGGCGGGGTGGGGACCTCACAGAATCAAATGTGAGTTGTTATTGGAAGTTGTAGAATTTCAGGTCTACAGCTAGAAATAGCACAAAAAGACTCGAAATCAGTCAATCTGACTAGAGAGTAAGCTTAAAAGTTGTCTGAACCAATTGGTAAGCTCAAGGACACTTCGAGGTAAAAATTTCAAGAGTTGGCCAAAACTCAAATTATTTACTTTTTCTTGACATTTTAGGCCAAATTAAGTTTTGACTTGATTCATAGGCTTAAAATAGCTCATGTAAAGACTGTCTTTGAAAAAATTGCAAAAAAGTGTTCATTTCAAGCCTAAAGTTAATAATCGTGATTATTAACTTTTTGCTCCAAATTGACCAAGGTTCATACCATTGACTCATTGAAAGTGTACAAACAACTTTTGTAAAGGCCCAAAAGATTTGGATCACCAAACTGGCAAAAAACTAAAGTTTGTACTGACTTTTTAAATCTTGAGTGTAAATTTGGAAAAAAATTATCCAAACTTGTTGAAAATTGATTCATAGGTTTATATTGATGTAATAAACATGTGTACATGCTTAATTGACCAAAAAGATGCAAGAAGTAGCCAACTGTAAATAATCACGATTATTTACATCTGCCTCATTTTTCAACTTTTTTGACCAAGTCAGCATACCACTAGTTTTATCATATTGTAATAAGCCCAGAAACCAAATTTGGTAAGATTTGGATCACTGGATTGAAAATTGTGACCAAATTTGCAAAGTTAGTCTGTCGATCAGAAAATTGATGACCATTTGACAAAAAATTGTCCAAACTTGATGAAACTTGGCTAGGGACCTTAACTTGAGGTGCTTAATAGATTTGTGTCAGAGTTTGGATAAAAATTTGTAAAAATATAGCTGGAATAAATAATCGCGATTATTTACATTTGCTTTAAAACTTGGAAATTTTGCAAATTTGAGTATACCACAAGGTCAAACATATCAAGTAGACCTTACAAATCAATTTTGGTGAAATTTGGATCACAAAAGTGACTAAGCCAGATTCTTGAAATCAAAGTCTGCGGACACAAAACAACTGATAAACTTGATCAGATTTTGTCCAAAGTTGTTGAAACTTGTCCAGGGACTTTAACAAGTTGTATACTTGTCAAACCAATCCAAAAAGTGCAAAAAACTAGCAAAAGTAAATAATCGTGATTATTTACTACTACTACCTAGGGACATCAATTTTGACTTTTGAACTTGTAAAGTGTTACCAGCATAATACAAAGCCACCGGGAAATTTTGTGTTAATTCGGATCCGAATTGGTAAATGTTCACTCAATTTCCAGGTTGCAGATTAAACCTTTGATTTTTGCTAAAACCGAATCTGAAAGTCAATTTTTGACTCCCATAGCTCGATTTGAAGTGAGACACATAGACCAATCACAAGAGTTAGCAAAAAATCTACTATCTTTATAGAGGAATACCTAACTTGATCAAATTTGTACAGGAATCAGGTTGCAGACGAGGAATTAGTGGCTTGATAGAAAATTGCAATCGAATCAAGTGGAAATTAATGACAGGCTAATCCAAAGGTGAGTACTCTATCCAGGGCTTCATAAGTCTATATGAACCTTAGATCTGGTCGTGTACTAGGAAATCAGGGCATACTTGGAGAAACCTCCAGTAGAGTATCCATTGAAGAAAGCGTGAATCAAGGCAATTCCTTGCACACAATTCTTGAAGAAGTCTCATACACTTTTTCAGATTCAACATCTGAAATGTCTTCTTACTCGACTCACTCGGAAACCGGAACGACAATGCACTATAAGCATATACTCTCTTTTTACAAGACTAATCGCCATGGAGCTCAGGTTCACCTGGACCCTAACGAGGAGTATGCTATTCGCATTGATGACCATGGTATTGAGTTTGAAGAAGAGATTATGGCAAACAAACAAGGAAAAATGTACATGGACAGAAACGGAACTCAGTATGTACAAGTAGAAAACCCTGATGTGGTAGACAAATGAGGGTTAGAAGTAAACACCATAATCCCATATATGTCAACAAAAGAAGGACCACCAACTTTAGAATTCAAGGGATACGACCAAGTAGATTTGGAGCCTTTAAAACGGCTTAGTACGGATAATCCTAGGATCGGAGTCTATTGTTGGAAAGATAGAAACATAAAAGATCTTCTGTGGACTTTGCATGCCAAATCAAGACAACTAACGGCCATGAGAATCATCTATATCTTCAAGATCAAGGATAAGGGATCAGCAGACCTACCAACCTACCTGTTTAGGGATTGTTATAACAACAACTTTGTTATGATGACTCCTGAGGAGGTAGAACAAACCAAATACCAAAGGTATTCCATAAGGGATTGGATATTGGGACAAGGACCAAAAACAATTCCAAGAGATGAACACCATGAGAGATCATCTGAGAGTAATGTTAAGAAACCAGAAACCACCTCATCACGTAGAAAACCGGGTGACACTAAGGCCAGTCTAAAGCTACATGAGTCACTATTTCCAACAGACTGGTTTGAAGGACTCGGAACAGGACCAACTGCCAGGAGACCGGGAGTTGAACCAAACAGACGCATCAGAACATCTGATTTTTAGAAATGGGTCAAAAAATATAGTAGATCAAGGGATCCATACGACCACTTAGCAAGATTTAAGCAAGTGCTAAGAGCAGAACATATATTCGATTTCCATACTCAATTCAAGGGGTTTGGAATGACATTAGAAGGGAAAGCATTGACATGGTTCCAAAACATTCCACCAAGGTCAATCATGGACTTGAACACATTAGCTCAAGGATTTGTAGCTGCTTGTTCCAAAACGGGGATCAAACATAATATGGTAGCTCAAATCTACAACTTTAAACAGAAACATGGTGAGTCTGTTAGGGATTGTGCAACTCGAATGAAACAATACATTGCCAGATGCCCAGGGCTAGAGATACCTACAGAAGAACGGCTCGTATCATTGTTTCTAGAGGACTGCTAAACAAAGAACTTCATGCTATACTCTATAGTAAAAAGCATACAACCCTAGAAGAGTGTGTGTCAGATGCTATTGACTTAGGAGACAATTGTGATATTTTTAACGAAGAAGATGTCCCTAAGGATAACCAAAGCGAGAAAACAGCATCCACTAAACCAGCATCCATTAAACGAGCACAAGTGGGAATGGCTGCTGCAGCACCACTTTCAGCCATAGAAGATATGCTCAAAAGAATGAACGACATGATGAACAACATGCAAAAAGCACTTATGAGGGGACCAGGACAAGGGATACCTCAACAAGGACAACCAATTAGGCCACAAAAATGGTGTGCAATTGAGGGTAAATGGACCAACCATGAGACCCACAAATGTTACTTTAGACCAAAGTATGATGGGAATGTTCAGTACGTGCCCATGAGGCCACAAGGACAACCCATGTACAGGTATCAGCCTAATATGGCCCAAGCTCAAAGACCACCAATGGGTATGGAAAGACCTCAACCTTTGTCGGGACAACAACCTCCGTACCCAGGATATAATGTAGTGCCTGTAAAGTACATGCACTCTGAAGGAGTCATAGATGAACAAGCATTAGTGCATGTTACACCCTATGCGGAGCCTAGTTTATCTACATTAATGGTAGAAGGAGATTGATATAATTCACATCCAGCACCAATGGAAGAAACCGTGACTTATTCTCCACCAGAGCTCGCACCAATGTATTATGTAGCTAATCAAGTTGTCAGACCTCCCATGGTCAGACCCATGATTAAGCCAAGAACGGGAAACTGTCACAACTGTGGTGCTAATGATCACTGGAAAAATGAATTTCCAGAGCCTGACAAAAACCTCAAGCCAATTGAAGCCTATTGCATACAATGTTGCAAAAAGGGAGGACACTTTCCAAAAGATTGTCCTAAAAATCCTTTAAACAAGGACAAAATAGTAGTAAACGTAGTCCAAGTGATACCTAGTAGCTCATCAAAGAGTGAACCGATTGTTCCAATCAAGGTAATTACTAGAGCCCAAGCCAAGAAAAAGAAACACAACTCCTCTGATGATTCAAAAAATATGAAAGCTTCCTCTCAAAGAATCAAAAGAAGCAGAAGCAAAAGATATGAGATGAGAAAACAAAAACAACGGGCTGAAATCGAGGAGAAAGCAAAAAATCTATTTCAAGAAAAGGTGAAAGAAACTGGAAGTGAAATCAAGGAAACAACCTTAAAATCTGGAGGATCCATTCTGGTCGATAAAATTTTTGAGCCTATTAATGCCGCCTGGGAAGCCTACCAAGCAGGACTTAGAGCAGGCCAAAACATGGAAAACAAATGGAAAAACTATCCTTCTCCAGACATGGAAGCTTATCAAAATTTGGTAAGAATCACACAAGAAATGCTGGAAAAACAAAAACCCAAGCTTGAAAGTATCGCAGAACCTGAAGAGCTTGTGGTAAGAGACACTAAAGAAAAACCATATGTGGTGGCAGAACCCCACCTTGAAACAAAAGAACCAAAACTTATAATGCCAGACAGCGAGGATGCCTTAGACAAAATTCCTTTCGTACAGAAAGATTGGCCAGGATACTTATGGGAAAAAGTTCGAGAGATCAATGATGGGAGCCTAACTCTAAAGTCAGCTCCTATAGAGGAAGTCTGGTTGGATAACCTATCTTCTGATATGAACATGGATGTACAATCCTTGTACGGGGATCGCGGATTTGAAGCTTCAAGAATGTCAAAACCATTGACCTTGAAAACATTACCTTCTTACTTGGGAGATAACAAAGATGAATCCATAGTGTGTAAGACCACTCGAGTAAAAAGAGCTGAACAGACCGTAGAAGTAGACAACATTCATTCAATCATGTCTACACCCATCCAATGCACTCTTACCTTGGGAGAACTGTTAAAACTCAGACCATACTTGTGGAATGATCTACAGAAAACCCTAGAGAAGGTGGGGATAAAGGGGCTAATCTCAAAAAATTTGAGAAAATTGAAAAACGAAATGGACAACAAAGAGATTCAATCTGTACCATGAACAAAGTCGGAGAATATTACGAAGGGGAAGAAGGAAACACCACCCTTCCAGTGAAATATAATGACATTGAAACCATGGCAATAATGGATAGTGGAGTAGGCATAGCCACAGCCACAAAAGCACTATGGGAACCTCGGGGACAACCAACCATTAGACAAACTCGAATGAAATTGCAATTGGCTGACGGACACATTGAGAGACCATTAGGGCTACTTGAAAAAGTGATAGTCAATTCCTCTAGAATTGAATATCAACACACTTTTTCCATAGTAGACTTTGGGAAAAAACTCGATTATGAAATCATATTGGGAAGACCTTTCATGCAACAGGTACAGCTTATCCAAGATTGGGGAAACAATTATCTGTACTTGAAGCAAGTGGGATCTATAACAAGAGTAAATCTAAAAGATCACACTTATAGAGATGGCTTGAAAACACCCATACAAGAGTTTGATTCAGTCTCTTTGGCTGAAACTAAGCTTCCATCTTGGTTAAACAAAGACACTCCTATTTGGATGTGTGGAGCATCAGAAAATGGGAGTCTAAAACGAGAAGAATGTATCCTAGAAAGGGATTGCATAGACGAAGCCTATGTACCTGAACCCTTTCTAGAGCATTTATTTGAGCCATATGAGTGGACTCAAATTTTAGCGACCATGGATGTATGTGTGAATACATCTTTGCCTACTCAATTTTGCAATGAGGATGGCTACGACATAATTCCCATCCAAATGATTTCAACCCTCAACATTGAATATGAGGATGAGGAGCCCAAGGATTTGATGAAAGCTCAAAAAATCTTTTCAAACCTCTACTACGATGCAAGTGATGAGTTAGATGAACACTCAACTACCTCAGAAGATTCGGGGTCAGAAAAAGAACTTATGAGAGCTAAGCTACTCTTGAAAGGAGGGGAGACAAAGTTTTTTTATTTTCCCAACCAGAAATCAAGAAGACAAAAGTGGTATAGATGAAAAAGAGACACCAGAAACGTGAAAACATGATCTATGCCATCAGTCTCCAGTAGAACACAATTCTTGATGCAGATAAATGCAAATGATTGTTTTAAGGACAAAATCACTGACAGATATCCTTCAAACAAAAATTTAGAAATGTCTCAAACTCGAGAAAAACAAGGAATGATACTCAAGCAAACCCGCAAGAAAAGAAACCACTCATGACACGTGTCGAGCGAAAAAAGAAATATCAAGAGTTAAAAAAAACTTTAAGGGAGATATATACAACCGAAATGGAACCACGAAAGAGGATGGTAAGGATATAATGAGTGTTCCATCCCATTACAAAAAGTTTACTCTCCAAGATCAAAAATCATAGTCGAACAACCTGTTAGGGAACTAAGGAAACAGGGCGAGTCCTACGAAGGGCCTGAAAACGCTAAAAAGATAGACCTGGCTGAAACAGGAGAAGAGCCTAGACCTACTTACATTGCAAATGACCTAACAGAAGAAGAAGAGGAGCTCTTGCTGAGCTTGCTAAAGGAATACCGAGATATCTTCGCTTGGTCTTACAAGGATCTCAAGGGTGTTGATCCAAAAATCTGTCAACATACCATACCCATGAGAGATGATGCAAAACCAAGTAGACAAGGCCGAATTCATTTATGAAATTGAACACATGATTGGGTGTCTCCAATTGTGGTAGTACCCAAGAAGAATGAAAAATTAAGCGTGTGTGTTAATTTCAAAAAATTGAATGCAGCTACCATTAGAGACAACTTTCCTCTTCCAATCACTGAGCATGTTTTAGAACGAGTTGCATAAAAGGAGGCTTACAGCTTCTTAGATGGCTTTTCGGGGTACAATCAGCTTCTGGTTGACCCAAAAGATCATCATAAAACTACTTTTGCAACAGAATGGGGTATTTTTCCTATCAAGTTATGCCGTTTGGGTTAACTAATGCTCCAGCCACATTTCAAAGGTTGATGAGCCATGCTTTTAAAGAATAGCTTAGGAAATTCTTAGAAGTATATATGGATGATCTATGCGTACATTCATCAATCCGAGCTGATCATTTTGAACACCTCAAAAAGGTATTCGAAAAATGTAGACTTTATAGGATTTGCTTAAATCTTGAAAAGTGCACATTCATGGGTAGACAAGGAAAAATTATTGGACATATAGTGTCTAAAAATGGCATAGCTACTGATATTGAAAAAATTCATGTCATTGTTGATTTGCCTAGACCAACAACAGTCAAGGGGGTACAAGCCTTCATGGGGCATTGTGGATATTACCGACGGTTCATCTACATGTACGCTATAATTGCAAAACCCATGTATAGCTTGATTACACACTTTGAGCCCGAGGCATGTGAAGAGATGTTCGATCTTTTGTAATGGATTGTCCTCAATGTCAAAAACAAACACCCATACCTCATGTAACATTGTTTCAAATGTCACTTGTTCCTAAGTGGAGTAACTATCTGTTTACTTACTTATCAATCTGAACATTTCCTGAGGATATGAGTAAACGCCGTCAAAGAGCAATTGAAATTGAAGCAAGAGACTATGCTCTTATTGGGAACTAATTGTATGGGAGAGGTAAAGATCAACATGTGCACCTTTGTGCAAATGAAGACAAGTATATTCCGATTATGGAACAAGCACGTGCTGGATTAGCTGGAGGTCACTTTTCTAGTGAGACCACCGCAAGAGCAATCTTGATGGCAAGCATATGGTGGCCAACATTGTTTGCAGATGCTAAAGAATATGTTTGAAGGTGTGATGCTTGTCAACGAGCAAAAATCCCAACACGTGTAGATAGCATGCCCTTAAGACCAATGATGGGGGCTAGAGCTTTTGCAAAATGGGGTATAGATTTTGTTGGGCCAATATAGCCACCTACTTATAGAACCCAAGCTCAATATATCATTGTAGCTACGGACTATTTGACCAAGTGGGCCAAGGCTAAAGCAACTCAAAAGAACGATGCCAGAACCACTGCTGCATTCTTATATGAGTATGTATTCACAAGATATGGACTGCCAATAGAAATTGTCAGTGCATTTCCTCAATGAGGTAATCGAGTGTTTGCTTAACGAGTTTATGGTCATCCATAACAAATCAACTCCCTATCACCCACAAGCAAACGGACAAGCTGAGCATACGAATAAAATTGTTAGCTCGGTGCTAACTAAAGTGGTTAGTTCAGGAAGGACAAACTAAGAAATGAATCTCCATGCTGCTCTATGGGCTTATCGAGTTTCATTCAAAACAGCTTTAAATGCTACACCCTTTAACCTTATTTATGGTCTTGATGCCATACTGCCAATAAAATTTCTATTGCGGACATTAAGGGTAGCACATGATCTTGAGTGGACTGGACATGAATTGTCAGAAAAACTTGAAGATCTGGAAAAGCTAGATGAGCAAAGGTTAACTGCTGTAGCTCACATCTATGCACAAAAGCGAAAACAAAAATAGTTTTTTGATTCCCACTTAATCACAAAAATCTTCAAGAAGGGGACTTAGTTTTAGTCTATTCCCTTAAGCAACACATTCCCAAGTTTAAGAAAAAGGCAAATGGACCGTTGATCATTGAAGATGTATCTCCAAGTGAAACTGTAAAATTATCCACCCTAGATGGTGAACCAATGGCTAATTGGATTAGTGGATGTCATTTAAAGAAATACAATTTACCGCTAACGAATGAATTGCTAGATAGAATGCATGCAGCCAAGCAAAGGAAGATTAAATGATAGCAGGTTATTGATGAAGCCCAAGAGAAAGCTCGGCTTCAGATACTCAAACAGAAAGCTGCTCTCAAGAATCAACCGATTCAAATCTGGGTGCCTAAAACTTCACCGACAAAACAAAAGAAGGTTCCAAGAGTAAAAACACAAAGATGAGCATCTCCGAGCAAGGACCCTACCCTGAAATTGGTTTGGAAAAAAAAGGAGCACTTATCTTCTCCACAAACCGTAAAACCAATCAAACAATGGCAAATTAAGTCTCAAAAGACTCCACCACACCATACAGCACCAAGCAAACCAAGCTACCAATGGCGAGCAAAAGCTCGACAACAGTCAAAAGTGCTACCAATAGCCCAAGCAATCAACGTGCTGAAGCATCCTGATGGTACAATCAAATAGAGAACACACAAACTACAAGATTTGCTCTTTGGAAGACATCAGCAGCAAACCTTGACACCAGAAACCCTTGAGTTAATTACTCAAGACCCAGCTCTTACACAGTATAGTGTTTTGAATTGCATTGATCTTCAAAGCATGGTAGAGCCAACCATGGCTATGCATAGACACCAACTCAGAAGATTCAAGTGCAATTGGATGTCGCAAACCTTCTTTACACTACTCTAAACAAAGCATAAATGATCAGGCAATTTTCTTGCGGCAAATACGAGAGAATTCTGCCGTAGCCTCAATCAAAAGGACATATGAAGTGTAAAAAGCATTAGAGAAAAAGAACAAAGACCTCGAGCTGGAGTTAAAGCTGGAGCAATCTCAACGCAGGGACCTAGCTTTGATGCGGATCCAAAGAGAAGAAGAATTGCTAAAAGAAACAGCTGAGCTTAAAAGAGTTAACCAGCTGCTGAGAGAGGGAAAGCCGAAAATGCAAGAAGAGGCAGGCACTCCGGAGCAGTCTCAAATAGATGTACCCTCAGTGTCATTTGCTGAACTGGAGACACAGTCCACAATAGAGCTGAGTGGTGATGATGATTTTCAGGTAAACATTACAGATGCAGACACAGTACCCATGGTCCAGCTATCAAAGGCTGAAGAAGATGCACTGAAAGAAAAGATTACACACGAGGCAGATGAGGAGTGGAAGGTAGTGATGGATTGGGAGTTGAGAGTTCTTCACTCCGTCAACGTTAC
The DNA here is from genome assembly GCF_014529385.1 of Adiantum capillus-veneris. NCBI lineage: Eukaryota > Viridiplantae > Streptophyta > Polypodiopsida > Polypodiales > Pteridaceae > Adiantum > Adiantum capillus-veneris. The sequence goes on along the minus strand of NC_140931.1, from coordinate 101,653,547 downwards.
ACAACTCACTCCCAATCAGATCAATGCGCAATGGCATCATCAATCCCTACCATATCCCTTGATAAAGGTGGAGTTACTACAGGTAAAAGAGAGGCTCTACAAAGACATGCAAGAAGAAGGCACAGAGCAAGACCACCCCAAGTGGAGGTTAAGGTGGCTGAACAAAATCCCAAGGTACTTGATTTTGTTCACAAGAGCACCTGCAGCGCTACAAAAAGATCCCACTTTCTGTCCTGTACCAAGAGTAAGGACTTGGCAAGAGCATGAGGCACTAACGAAGAAGCGGCCAACCTGGCTGCCCAAGATTGCCAGCTCCAGAAAAGGGACCGGCCACAGAGGAATACATGGTGAAAACCCTAACGGGTGCCATGTCTTTCTTCAAAAGTCTACCATTCCTCTCTTGTGCAATGTTATATAAAATATGCCGAATGCTGCTCACCTGTATTGAAGTTTTTCATGAGCTAGAGCAAGCAGGCACCCCGTGGATGTCATTCCTCAAGGGAAATAAAGGTTTGTGCTATGATCTCTGTGGCCAACCTTCCGAAGAAGTCCTCTATGGCTTCTACGCCAGATGCATGTTTCTACCTTCACACAATATGCTCGCGTTCGAGGAAGCGTTCTACACGGGATTCTTCACTTTTGGCGAACGAAGATATTTGCACCAGTGATCAACAACCTCACATCCAGGTTTGTAGGCTACTCAGTGGTGGAGCTGAAGAACAGAGTAACCATGTAGTTTTTGCAAGTGCCAGATAAAGAAAGGAAAATTAGATACCAAAAGGCACTTCATGCGCTTAAAGACCGCCTCGCCAGCCGCCAGCCTGAAGATTATTTCAGCCCATAAAGCTGTGTCAAGGGATGACACATGCGAGGAGGGGGGGGGGAATGTTAGCAGCAAACTAACACGGATACCATTTTTTGAAGTTCTCATTGTAAAACACTTATTATTTTGACAAATTAAGAATATTGTAATTTTAATTTTCTCGGATAAACTCTATAATTAATGAGCCGGAGCTATAAGCTTCCAGATTGTATCAACCTGTCATTACCCATCTTTGGTAGAACTCCCAAATTATTAGTTTTGACCACCAAAAACTTTGGTTAAGGCATAAAAGCCAATTTTGTCAGTTATTTTCAAGTTTTGGATAATGAAATACACAACGTTAGCTAATGACGCTCACTCCTCTCCTTTTCACGCTTCCTACTCCCTCCCCGGTTGTCACATTGCAGTCGTGTTTGTTGCATTGTAACCACAGGTAAGAGCTCTACGCATTGACATAAGCAGGTCACAGAAATTTGTAGCTTTTGGCATCACCGACCCGCGGCCTAATGTCATCATAACTAGGAATTTACACTTTTAAATCAAAAACTAAGCATAGGCGGGGTATTGGGGCATCATTGATAAGCATTTAGATGCATTTTGGGTCGAAAACGACTAGGTCAAAAATCCAATGCTGTTAATAATCCCAATTTTCTAACTTGACCTAAAGTGGGGTTTGAGACCATAAACATGTGTGCTTAGGTCTTATAAACATGTCCTAGAAGTTTCGTCACGTCTGGATGTCATTTGATGCTGTAACGAATGTGATTTGTTTGCCGATGAGCGATTGACTTTTGGTGATTTCAATCGCTTAAGTGTAGCTTGAGTTAGATGCGAGTTGTTAATTGTTTTCCGAGAGATTGACAACCTCTTGTAGCCTCTATGCACTAGTTGAGTCAGTTTCATCCCATGGATTGATAAATTAATCGTGGTTCTCGCTAATACTATAATAAGATAGGATGGTGACGTTAGGCATGCGTCCCACACACCAACCACCTCCTTTCAACAATTTCTTGCGCTTCAACAATAATCACAGCAGGTATAACCCCAATAATTATAAACACCACGCACTCGCCATTTGGCACATGCACGTGCTTTGACTGCTCCATGTAATACACCACCTCCATGCATTGTCTTTAATTTTGGTCCACGCTGCCTATCTCCACCGGCTGCACAAGCCACTGCACCTTCCACAAACAATTGTCTTCGCATAGTGTGTCATCGATGCCATATCATTGGCCATGTCACGGCCAATTTCCCTCTCAACCGCCACAATTCCAACCAAGTGGCTCAGTACATACTCTTGACACGAATACAAAAACCTACAATGATTGGACTATCGATCCCTCACCTGTTGCTCTCAATGCTGCCGGTGCAACATGTACTCCTATTACTCTACACTCTTTGTTGCGAATGACTGCTTCTTTACACAATACAACAGTGTCTCTTTGCATGACAACGATAGTACACACAATTTTATTTCTGAACATTTTGCACACAAATTACAATTACCTAAAGTAAAATCACCCTTTAAAGTGCAAAGTCTATTCCAAGGTATACAGTTTAATGGTATTTACATGGTTCATGATGTTGAAATCACTTTAGGCGCATACACCCAAAAGCGTAATTTTCTCGTTGCACCACTGCAATCCACCGACGTAATTTTAGGTATGCCTTTTTGTCATGAACATAACCCCAACATTGACTACACGACGCACACGATGTACTTCACTTTTCACGGTCAACCCATCACTCTCACAGGCAACCCCAAACTTGAGACGCACGCAGTACTTTCCCACACTCAAGTTAAATGTACACTTAGGAAAGAAAACAAAGTGTATATGGTTTATGTCACAGAGGTTGAGGAAGAGCAACAACCCCCTCTCTCTCCTCAACAACAACAGTTTTTGCATACGTATGACGATTATTTTGCTCACAATTACCCACCTCCCTCTTGAGGTGACATAGATCACACAATAGAAATCATCCCTAGCAGTCAACTACCGCACCGTGCACCATATCGTCACAGTCCCATGCACCAAATGAAATCCAATTCCAAGTCTCTGACCTCTTAGAAAAAGTCCTTATTCGCCCTCCCGTCCTACTTGTCCAAAAAAAAGATAAAAAACATTTAGGATGTGCATAGACTATAGGGCTCTCAGTAAGGTCACTATGAAGAATCGCTATCCTATTCCCCGTGTAGATGACCTCCTTGACAAGTTAAAAGGTGCCTCTGTGTTTAGCAAGATAGACCTTAAGTCCACGTATCATCAAATTTGTATGCACCCCAATAATATTTTTAAAACCGCATTTTGCACACAATTTGGGACTATGCATTTACTATACTCCCCTTTGGTCTCACAAATACACCATCAACATTCTCTCGCATGATGAAAAAAATCTTTTTGGATCACCAACATTTTGTTATTGTCTTTTTCAGTGATATTTTGATTTTTAGTAAGTCACACACCGAACATGAACAACATTTGCAAACCGTCTTTGCACTTTTACGTGATCATGATCTCTATGCTAACCCTACTAAGAGTCACTTCTTTCAGACAACCATAGAGTATTTAGGTCACGTAGTCTCTAGTGACTGTATTCACCCCGACCCCAAGAAGATAGAGACCTTCCAAAATTGGCCAATCCCCAAGACTATTCACGAAGTTAGATCATTTCTAGGTCTCTCTGGTTTTCATTTTAAATTTGTAAATAATTACTCTTACATTGCACTTCCACTCACCTTTCTCACATGTAAGCTTACCCCTTTCTACTGGGGTGAAAATCAACAAAAATCATTTGACACACTCAAGTATTTTCTCACACATGCTCCTATTTTACAATTGCCTCATTTAATACAACTGCACCTCAAGCTACCAAAATTTTTTGAATCTCATTTTTCGTCACATGGTTTTCCTAAAGTACTAATTTTTTATCGTTATGGTCGATTTTGCAATCATTTTTGGTCTGCAATGTGCAGGAATTTAGGATCCAAAATGGACTTCACATCTACTTTTGACCCTGAAAGTAACGACCAGACCGAAGCTACCAATAGTACCTTGACCTACTTAGGGCCTACACGATAGACAATACAACACATTAGGACCAACATCGTCCTCTCCTCCAATTTGCTTACAACAACACTCCCCACTCTGCCACTAACAAGGCTCCCTTTGAGATTGTTTATGGTAAGAAGATGCCCGCCCCTATCACCACCCTCACTATGATGTTCTTGCGGCTAACACCCTTGCACAAGATCACGCTCGCATATTACAAGAAATCACTACAGCTATCCAAAAAGCCCAATCACGCTACACAACACAACAAAAAGCGTAAGTTCACTGAGTTCAATTTAACTGGTTATGTTTGGTTGCGTATTGAAAAGCGTCGTTTGAAGAACGTCGAAAAGCACCCCCAAATTCAAGTTAGCCCCTATATTTTATGATCTCTTCAAGGTCACCAAAATCATTAACCCCAATGCATACAGGCTTGACATTCTACACCACTAGCGCATTCACAACTCTTTTCATGTAAGTTTGTTGCACAAATTTAAAGGTACCCCACCTATTGCACCTGTTTTTGACGACCCACCTTTACTCAAAGATGATGAGGAATTATTACTTCCAGAATCATTTGTTGACCATGACTTCACTACTACATGCATCGGTACACAATATCATATATATCTTGTTAAATATAAGAATCACTCTATCAAAGAATGTCAAGGGCTTCCTGCAGCCACTTTAAGTCCCATGTACTAGCACTTGATTTTTGCATACCACAATTACAGTAACGCATTTTGGTATCAAAGCTCTCCTCTCTCTCTCTCTCTCTCTCTCTCTCTCTCTCTCTCTCTCTCTCTACATGGTACCCTCGATCTAGAGGGGCGTGTACGCAAGTAGGAGATGTGTCCTCGTCATCATGATTACCTTGGTTGCAATACACATTGAAGTATACATTCTTTGACAAAGTCAGCATGATGGTGCAAAGCTCATCCAAGTCTTGCCAATCATACTCATCCATATCCTCAGGCTTTATCCCTTTCATCTTTATCGATTGGATCTGCTTTTTTTGTACTCAGATGGGAAGTTAGTGCCATCTAACTCTTCAATGTTGAACAAAGAGTTCTCCAATGATGAATCCATCACTCGACAAGGAACAAAATTGGTAGATCCACTGAACTAAACAAGATGATAGAAAACCTTCTTTTTTTTTTAGATTGTCCCCTCAAAACTGACTTTTGAAACCAAAAACAAAATGTGTATAATGATTGAAATGCTGATCAAAGTGGCTAAACTAGCAAGATAGAATCTCACAAAATTGTCATTGTTAGAGTCTCCAACTCTAGAAGGGTGTCTCTGACCAAATGAACATTGTCAAATGTAGGCGCATAAAGATGATAGCAATGCCAACAATAGTGGGTCAGCAGATGCACACCAATACTGCACTAACCTCATAAACATACATCCTATGTTGATGCCAAAACTGTGGGGATGTCGGGGGCACGCTCCAAAAACTGTATCACCAAAAGGGTCTTCACATTTGAGAGTCCCCCAACTCTATAAAGCCTTACCACGACCCTCAAAAATAGGCTTTGCATATTTTTGTCAATACATAAACCACATAAGACCTTGCATCTACCATAAAAACCCTTTTCCCTAACCCCTATAGCAATTTCTCTAATTTAAGAGACCCTCAAGACCTTACATCCAATATGCATGTATGATAGAGATTGCAAAAAGGATATGCAATGTAAACCTGTATGCAGAAGAACTTGCAAAAGTAGACCACCTTGTTGTTGAAGTAGATATCTCTCAAACCGTGCAAAATTTGTAGAAATTTCCTTCTGCAAAATCTACAGCCTATCCTACATGACCTACCAACAGTCTAAGCGGCGTAACTCAAAATTGGTGAGGTTTCTAAGAAAACTTTCTTCTACAAAGTTGAAGAGCACAAAAAATTGGTCATGAATGGAGGGAATCAGCATGAATGGAAACCGTTTGACATACCAAAATAGATCTTCAAAAATGTGATGAAGTTTTTGCTGCTTCCCTGCCTGCTTCCTTGCCGAGCTCCAATGGTGCTCTCCAATCCTTAAACTTTGATACCAATTGAAGTGCATGAGTGAGAGCGTGTGTGTGTATGCAACAATGGAGAGGAGACAAGAATAGAGGAGACACATGTTGTATCGACTCCAAACACAATAGTGTTTGGGGTTTTGAGTCCTTATTGTTTTATGTAGAGTGAATGGTCAATGTTAGTTCTCGGTTAGTGTCCTGCCGCCCAACACTTAGGCACGATACATTGGGCTTTACCACCCCAACATTTGTAGCATCAACCCCCTTTCTACAACAAAACAACCCCCACGGTAATCGTGCTGCCTACCATCATGGCAACATAGAAATCATCCTCATGGTTGGGAGGACAAATTATTGGAACCTAGCAAAGGATCTTCTTCACCCTACCAAAGGCTACTTGTGCATCTTTAGTCCACTAAAACCCAAGTACGTGCTAACTTATGTTTTGAAGAGGATACACATCATGTGAAAGCATCCAAAGGAACCTCGACAAAGACTTCAACTTGTGCACAAAGGAAGCAAGACCTGTAGCATTTGCTAGAGGTTCCATCAACATCAAAGCCTTCACCTTTTTAGGATCAGCCTGTATACCGTTTTGTGAGACCACATGTCCCAAAAAATGAGCTTATGGTTGAGCCAACTTGCACTGCTTGGGGATTCAATTGACCACCTTCCTCATCCAATCTTTGAAAACGTTGGTTCAACTTAAACACTCTGTTCATCCAATCCTAAAAAGTTGCACAAGTATTTACCGAACCAAAAGGTATCATATGGTAAGAAAAGCAACTCCATGGAGAAATAAAGGTAGTCTTCAATTGGTCTTCCAAAGCAATACCCATTTGAAAATACTTGGAGAGTCCATCCATGATCAGATACCTCTCATGGCCTACTACCTGAGTCAAAATACCCACAGAAGCCATCCATAATCAAGTACCTCTCATGGCCTACTACCTCATTCAAAATCTCGTCTTGAAACAACAAGGGAAAGAGGTTTTTCTTTGTAGTAGCTTTTGGGAATTTATAATCTACACATGCTTTCCACTTTCCATTTTTCTTTAATGTAATGACAACAAGAGAAACCCACTCAAACTCTTGTATGGGATAGATATTACCTCCATCAATCAGCTTGTTGATTTCCTGCCACAAAGCCTCAATTTGAATTTCTCCAAGATTTTGTGTCCTTGGCTTGTACCCCTCTTTAAGCAAATTTCGATGTTCCAGCCCTTTGGCTCCTCATTGGTCTTTGCCACCCATAGAAAACGGACTAGGATACAATGCACACAGCTTCACATAACCCTCTTTTTTTCGCTTACTCAAATCTTTTCCCAACATACCCTCCACTTCTACTACTTCTACACCAAAAATTTAGATTGCATAAATTACTTGGAATGGGGATAGTCTATGGTGACTGCAAACAAATCCGCATCAATCTTCAAAAGGCCATTGTTACTCTCCTCCTCTTCCATACCTGTATAGCCTTCATCATATTCCAACTTAATTCGTACCCATAGCTTGTCATCGAGTCACTTCCATCACCTCTTTCCATAGGAAGAAAATGGCTTTCCTCAATCTTCAAATATAACACTACTTACTTACCATTCTTGTTAGCAGTTCACTGGAATAGACATCTATAGCATAGCTATCTGGCACTAACATAATATATCAATACTCATGGAAAGACTCGGATGGGGCACAAAAGACTCTTTGAAGGTGTCAATCCACAAGAAGTAAACCTAGCAAGCAAACATATCAACTCAACAAGCTAACCACCACTCTCTGATAAAAAAATATGCCTATTTCCTATCTTGCCTCTATTGGGATTCAGGCCAACTGGCCGGACATCCCACTTACTACTAACCCATCTACTAACTTAACCACATATACACCTATTCTTCAATACAAAGTGAGTAAGGAGCTACAACAACAGGATAACGTTGATGTGTGCTCCACCCAACAATAGGTCTCTCTTTCTCAGCTCTCGCACTTGCACTCGCACACGCTTCCCATGGCACCTTCAATTGGTATTAGAGCAAGGTTTGTGCTTTCCGTTTTCGCGTCCGCACACGTGCACTTTCAAAAGTGCAAATAGGTTTTGAATTTTGGCATCTACAACTTTAGTGTTTCGAGAGCGTTTTCAGTAGGCGTCCTGAGGTTTTACCCCCCTTTCAAAGCTGTTCATGAAGTCGAAAGCTTCATTCGAGCTACATTTTAGGAGCTGTATTTTTCAACTCCACTTTTGCTACACGTACAAGTACAAGACATAGGTGCAAGTTGTTCAGAGACTATTTTGGGATTGTATATAGCCGTTTTATGGCTATTATGTGCTATTGAGACGATGTTTATGGGCTGATTAGGAGCACGTTTTGGCATCGACATTGTCTCGGGTTTTTCAGGCATCCATCTCCTCACAGGTTCTTGCATACATACAAAACATCCAGGCTTCTTACAAGTTGGAGTGTTTTACATCAACACAGATTTTAGTGGGAGTACTTGATGCGCATATGCATTGTTTTGGCACTTTTGATAGTGCTTGAGCTCTTTTGAGAGCGGTTTTACTCCTCGCAAGGATTTATTTATTGCTTGCACATTTTACTTGGTGCCTGTTTGAGCGCGTATACTACACCTTATAGTATTGTTGACAATGGATGTACGTTGCGTTGTGGAAACTACCATATGTACCTTTTGTGGAGCTGATTTGGCTTATTTTTGGCAGTCCCAACCGTTTATGAGACTCAGTTCGGAGGCCCTTTCTGAGACTAGGCTGGTTTCTTGTATGCACAACCTTTTATGAGGGTTGATAGCGTGAGGTTTTCTTGAGCTGTGGGGGATTCTCATATGTTGAGATCCTTTCGGTGATACAGGTTGAATGGGTACCCCTTTTCGTGGCCTTGCCATAGGACATGTATAGAGAGGGCTAGGTGCATTTGACACCGTGTTGGCAGTTTTGGGTCACCTTTTGACTTTTTATGCACAGTTAGTGGTTGATGCGCCTGTCTTATGCTCTGAGAGCATTACTTTTGATGCGTTACTGATCTCTTGTGACAGTTTTGGATTGAGATTCTGCCAATTTTTTTGGGAAAACTCTGCTGAATTTTTTCCAAAATTACCAGTGTTTATCGCCATATTATCTTTAGCTTGCAACCAAGTCCTCTAGCGGTGAAAAGGATATTTACAATATCAAAAAATTTGATGGGACCAATTTTCCTATCTGGAAAGAGCAGATTCAAGATATTCTCATACAAAAAGGCCAGTTGGATTTTATCATGGAGCACCCAGAGGACGAGTATACAGATGTTGAGTGGGAGAGACTTGATGCTAAGGCCAAATCTACCCTTTGTTTGCATTTGGCCGAATCTGTGTACTTTACTATAGTTGGAGAAAGGACTGCTAGAGATGTATGGGATAAATTGTGTTCCAGTTATGAAAACAAAAGTGCCACTAATAAGGTTGATGAAGAAGCTATTGATCTTTGTATGAAGGAAGAGGGCACTATTTCTACTCACATTAATGAGTTCAATGCCAATTTCACTCAGTTGACCACTCGAGGTTTGGTTTTCGATGAGGAAATCAAATGTATCTTCTTGCTATGCAGTTTACCCTCGTCTTGGGATATGTTATGTACTGCGATTAGCAACGTAGCACCTGCTACTACTCGTGTGTACAATGACGTCCTTGGGAGTCTGTTTAGCGAGGAGATTCGTAGGAAATCTCTCAAAAGGCAAGAAGGATGGTGATTCGTATGTTGCTAGTGATAGACAGAGGGATTGCACTCAAAGTCGTGTCAAAAGCAAGGAACGCGGGGGATCACGCAGTAAGTCTCGGGGTTCCATGTGTAATGTCAAGTGCTATCATTGCCGTAAAAAAGGGCACGTGAAGAAGGATTGCACGAAATGGCAACAAAGCAAGAAGGATAAACAATCCAGTGACACTTCTAAGTCTGATGATTGTCTTCATAGCACATCTACCTGTCGAGGCTCTTGTTACAGAAGATGTGCAGTATGCACAGAATTGGATAGTAGATTCTGGTGCGAGTTTCCATGTGACACCATATAGAGAGTGGTTCTCTACTTATTCTCACTCTTGTGGCAAAGTGAGACTTGGTGATGCTTATGAACTAGACATTGAGGGTGTTGGAAACGTCAAATTGCATCTAAGGAATGGCACTTTACTTTACTTTATGTAATGTCATACATGTTCCCAAGTTGAGTAAGAGCTTGTTTTCCGTTGGTCAGCTTGATGATTTGGGCTACAACACCACCTTTGGCAATGATTCGTGGATAATACACAAAGGTAATCTTGTTGTACTCAGAGGTGAGAAGCATGGCACCTTGTATTCCATGCATGTGTCAGATGTTGGTCATGATTACATATCTATAGTCGAGCTGCCGTCTACTGAGTTGTGGCATTGCCGGCTAGGTCATATTAGCCAAGCTAGATGATGGCTTGATTATCATTCTACTTCTATATGTTGATGACATGCTTATAACTGGGAAATCCATTGTGGAGATTGCAACTTGAAGAAAACATTTATCAACAATTTTGCAATGAAAGATTTGGGGGATGCTACACACTTTCTTGGCATGCGAATCAAAAGAGATCGCAAACATCGTATTCTTGAATTATCTCAGGAAACATACATTGAGAAAATTTTGCAACATTTCAATATGTAGGGGGGAAAGCATTGAGTACCCCAATGCGGGCATTCTTGAAACTCAGCAAGGAAGATGCACTCAAATCTGATGCTGAGCAAGCAAAAATGGCTAAGGTACCATATTCTTCGGCAGTGGGCAGTCTCATGTATGCTATGGTGGCCACAAGGCCAAACATTTCTTTTGCAGTGGGAGTGGTGAGCCGATATATGGCAAACCCTAGCAGCAAGCATAGAAAAGCAGTGAAGCACATTCTTAGGTACCTCAAAGGTACAGTTGACAGGTGTTTATGCTTTGGGAACAACGATGCATCCATCATGGGTTATGCGGATGCAGACTATGCGGGTTGTGCTGACAATAGGAGATTGACATCTGGCTATGTCTTCATATTTGCTCGAGCAGAAGTATCTTGGAGGTCATGTATTCAAGATTGTACATCGTCTTCCACTACGGAAGCAGAGTACGTTGCATTGTTGAATGCAAGTAAGAAGGTTGCATGGTTATCTCGCTCGGTCATAAATCTTGACATTAATGAGACTCCAATGATATATTATGATAGTCAGAGTGCTCTTGCATTGGCAAGGAATCTCGTGTTTCACTCCAAATCAAAACACATTGAAGTTAAGTATCATCTTGTGAAAGATTTCTTGGCCAAAAAGCTCATTGATTTGGTCAAGGTACACACTGACGAGACAACCCAGCAGATGCTTTCATGAAAGGCTTAGCTTTGGAGCGGTTAGCACATTGCAGTGAGTTGATGGGTATAGGTTGAAGCCACTAGATTGCTTCATGGTTGTACATACCAGGTCACTTGCTGCGTTGGCCTTCAAGTGGAAGTTTGTTGGGATTCAGACCAACTAGCCAAAGATCCCACTTACTACTAACCCATCTACTAACTTAACCACATATACACTTATTCTTCAATACAAAGTGAATAAGGAGCTGCAACAGGATAACGTTGTTGAGTGCTCCACCCAATAGTAGGTCTCTCTCTCTCAGCTCTCGCACTAGCATTTGCACACGCTTCTCGCAGCACCTTCAGCCTCTCTAGGTCATTACACCATTTTGTTGACTAAAAGAACTCGGATTGTCATGAAACTTTAAGGGAAACTATATTTGGCCTAAAGGCACAAGTCTACCAGGTGGCCATTTAACAAGGTACCAAAATCATGATCTATCATGTACTAGGTCATGAAAATTGCAATACAAGGACATAAAGACGTCTCTCTAAGGTCTACTAACACTCTCCTATGGCCAAATGCTAAAATACAGTGATTTGAGCACTCAAATCTAAAGATAAAGCTTACATGCACATAGTCACAAACATCAACAAAAGTGGAAATTCTTATACTTAATTGAAAGAGCAAGAGATAAGGAACACAATGCACTTCTCGAAATTGAATTTGGATTACCAGATCAAGAGGTATTAAAAAATAATTCACGGAGAGTGTAACTTGCTTATGACTTAAGGGTAAAGCAAAAAGATAGGAAAAGGGGGGGGAGAGGGGGAGAGAGGAACAACACAAGAGTCTTAAAAAGTTATTCATGGCGAGTAAAACTTGCTTACAACATAAGGGTAAAGCAAAAAGATAGGGGAGAGGGGGGGGGGAGGAGGAAAGGGGGAAGAGGGGAAGAGAGGAACAACACAAGAGTCTACATCAAACGCGTTTTGCTGTATTAGCTCATTAGTGGTGTAAACAAAAAGGAGGGAGGGGGGTATAAGTAGGGAGTCATGGCTCAAAAAACTGTACAAAGCACCATAGTAAGGGAAGAAAGGCCAGATTGGTAGGTGAGTAATTCCTCTTTAAATGTAGGGGATACAAAAAAAAAAGGTGGGAAAAGACTTTAGGTGGGAAGTAAAAGAAGGGAGTATAAGTCCTTAAGGGGCTAGTTAAAGCTTTATTGAGGGTTTTGGAAAAAGGCTATTCAATGAGAAAACAAGGTTTGGAAGAGTTTATAGGAGGGGAAATACAAAAAAGGAAGGGGGTTGAAGAGTTTGAGGAGAAGAGGATAGCATGGTTTGGTTAGGTAGGGTCGGGCTTTAGTGAGAGAAGGATGCCAAGGTTTGGAGCATTGAGCCAACATACATTTGGTTTGGGAAGGTGTGTGAGTTCAAGATCATTATTGAGAAGCTTAGTGAGGGGTTTATTAATGGTGCGGGAGAGGTTAAGAGTGCGGTTAAGGGGAGAGAAGGGAATTTTTACAATGGTTGGTGAAAGCTTGGTTTTATGCATCTTGTGAAGTAGAGATGGTCTAACTTCATAAACAAAAAGGAAGCAAGCTTCCAAGAGGGAGGGGGGAATAGCCTTTTGCTCTAAGCCTTGAGTAAAAGAGGTTGCAAATAGTGATAAAGCCTGAAAGAGAGCTTTCCCGGACAATGTATCTTTTGAGTTCTGAAAGGATGAAAGCAATTTTTTGGTGTGTTGGATGCCAAGACTGCCAAGGGATGTAATTGTAAGAGTTGAGGCTTTTTTGGTGACCGTGTGAATCAAGTATACCGAAGGTGGCAAATGAGGGTCCTTTGAAGAAGTGGATATCCAAAATAAAAGCCTCTTGAGAGGAGATACAAGAAGAGAATGTTCTTGGAGAGGATACCCATAGTTTTGAAGAAGCTTTTTTAAACAGAAAGCAGGGCCATCCCAAATGCCAAAGGCATCATCGATGAATCTTTTGAAATAAAGAAGAGGAGGGGAGGGGAGTAGCTTCATGCTTTCCTCCAGGGAACAAAGAAAGAGGCAAGCATACACCACTGCAAAATTTGATCCCATTGCTGTGCCTTTGGTTTGGTGCCAAACATCTCCTTTGAAAGAGAGATAGTGATGATTGAGGATGAGAGAGGCTAGGGACATAATGAGGTGCACTTTTGGTGAGAGAAAATAATCCTCGATGGAATTTTTGAGAGCTAAGATCCCCTCCATAATGGGGATGCTAGGATAGAGGGATTCTACATCAAAGAAGAAGAGGATATAATGGGAGGAAAGGGGGTGGAGCTGAGGTCTAAGATAAGGGAGTGGGAATCTTTTAGATGTTGGTTTTTGGATAAGAGGATAGGGTAGAGTTGTGCGTGGAGCCATTTTGAGGCATTTTCTAAAATGTACCCCTCGTAGGAACAAATGGGGCGGCCTACAAGGAAGGGTTTATGGATTTTTGGTAGGAGAAAAAAGAGGCAAGGTTTAGGTTTAACTAGAGAAGAGGAGAGGATGAAATCTCTTTCATTGCTTGGGAGAAGGGGGTAGTTTAACATCATAGAGGTGAGAAGAGAGGAAACGAAGGCTAGCGGAGGGAAGAAACCTGCACGCAGCACCTGACAGCGGTCCCCCTGCTCGCTCTTCTTCCGGCTAGAGCAACAACATTCCGCCCTGCTCGCTCTGGTGACTGCAGCAAGTCAGCAAGTCAACACCCCGCTCGCTTTATTTGCGGCAACACCAAGTCAGCGATAGCACCCATTTGTAGCTGCAAGATCTTTCGCTCGGGGTATCTGAGATGGCTACTCCCCCTCCTCTTTCCTCCACCTCGTCCTTGGCCCTCGTTCCCACGGCTATGGCCATGGATGAAACCCCCGACTTTCCATCCGCGGATCCGCCCTTTGCAAACTTAACGGCAACCCCTTCAAACCCTCTTACACCCTCCCCCTTTGCGGCCCCCCAAAACCATAACACCCCACCCGTTGATGTGGCTTCTTTTCTCGGCTTCGTCTTGGCGGCTAGCCTCATCAACCCTCCCTCTTCAAACCTAACCACTCCCATGCAAACCTCTACCCCCTCCATTACCTCGTCTAAAAAAAACTTTGTTTAGTTCGGAGGAAATTTTGGGACTCACCGCTAATCTACCAACAATCAAAGATCTCTACCAACTCTCCATTCCCTCTACCAACCACGACAAAGATAATCCCTCCTTTTTTACTCATCCCAGCTTGGCAGCTCTTCCAAGCTTGGCTTTGCTAGTCCCTCCTACTCAAACCACGGCAGTATCTTCTCCAAACTTCCTCATAGTGGCATCCTCACTAATCCCCCCCTTACCTTTCCCTCTTCCTTGGGGTCTCTCTACACTAACTCTTCTAACCTTTCTCCCTATCCACCTTCCCTCCCCATCCTACCCGCCATAGAGAAACCATTGGAATTCAACGAAATTGTATCCCTTTCTTTAGAAGAGTTTAAAGCCCTCAATCTCAAACTTAACGAAGCCAAGTCCCATCTCATACACCTTCAAAACCTTCACGCTAACCAAAAGGCCCCTCATAGTCTTTGTATGAAAACTCCTTGTCTTGCCTTAGAAGACATTCATGCACAAATGCTTTTAAGCGCTAAGCTAGAGGCACTAAATATACAATTTCAACTAGATTGCACTAAAGCTTACATCCAAGCCCAAACTTTACTTGTAAAAAACCTTCAAAACAGCTTTGATGACTACCACGACATTGTGGAAGAAAGGCTTCTAGAGCTCACTAAAAAGCTTGCACCCATCTCCTTCCCTAGAGTGCTACCTTCGGCTTGGGCCAACCAACTCCTTTTTTGGAAACAAACTTCCCTCAACGAGTTTGATGCACTCCTACAAAACGAAATTCTTCAAACTCACTTGGCCTCTTCTTCGAGCATGGCGACTCATAGTGCTAGGAAGAGATCACAAATCTCTCTCTTAGAGAGGTGGAATCCCTACCAAAAGAAGAAACAGTGGGTGTATTGGTGCATCACGAGGTCACCACCCAAATGAAAAAGCTCCTCTCACCTTCCCTCAAACCTTCTTCCAAAGCACCCTCACCACACTACCCACACTACCCACCCAAAGCCTCCCTCCTTCCAATCCAAACCTTTAAAACTAAACCCTCCCTTGGCTAAAAAGTCCCATGAGGAATTCACTCGACGACCATTTAAGAAACCCAAAACCTCCCCTCCAACTATGAACCCCCACCCCTCCTCTCCCTCCTCCCCCTCTTGTAAATTCTCCATTCTAAGAACTTGAAGAAGGCGTATGAAACCTCAACCACGACCAAAACTCCTATCCAAATCACATCAAATCAAACTAGAGCCTCTATGAGCGGTGTACATCAAGCCCATGCAATCAACACCTCAAAAAACTCACCTGTGCACAGGCCTAAGGAAAAAAACGCGTTTTTTTCTCTGTTTTGCATGAAAACATAAAGTTTTCAACTGTTGAGATTCTACATGATTTGTACATGAGTTTTGAACAAGGTCACACATTAACAAGCTTATCAGATGTATGGACATGGGAAAAGCATCACTTTAGTCTGAGACTAATCTATGAACTATGACAATTGTTCTTAGGAGCTATGAAATCCAAAACTAAGGGCGACAAGAAGAAGTGGAGTCGCAAGAAGAGGCTGGAATAGATCCCATCATTCACTCTACTCAAAGACTCTCTAAAAGAATCCTCCACCTATATCGAGAGGGAAAGACTTGAGCTCAAAGGAGCAACAATATACAAAGCTATCTATCGAGATACAAATAAAAATATGTTCATGCTTCCTATGATACCTCGAGAAGCCTACAACTGGGCAAGGAAGATACCCATTGAAGAGGCATTAGAGAAGATGGATCTACTCAACTATTTCCAGCTACCCCCACGTGGAATTGATATCCAGAGAGCCCATGAGCTCTACACCAACATCATAGAGGAGGGTACAATGGAATGTCCACCCTCGATAACGACAAAGTCCAAGTTAAAATCACATCAAAGCTGATTGCAGAAGCCCTGGGTCTATCAGATAGAGGAGCAACCATGAAAGGAAAAAAAGAAATGGAATTAAAGTCTTTGTTAAGAAAGGAGGAGGAGAAACCTTTGCTGACATGACATGTCAAGAAGCCGAACTGTCCACCCGCATATTCATGCGGGTGGGCAGTAACCTTTGCTGACATGACATGCGGAAGTGGAACTATCCACCCGCATGTTCATGCAATTTTTCCATATAGATGACAAAAGGCTTGGTCAATATACTACACCAAACCATACAATGACCGCAACATACACTTGGGCTTATCAGTAGAACGCATCGGTAACCATTGATCGCACCCAGTATTTGCTTGAACTACTCACAAAGAAGAAGAAACACACCAAGCTCACAAATCTGTCGGCTCCAAAAGTTTTGACCAGGAATGCTTACCAAGCTATCGGAGCAACCCAAGATCTACTGGATGCTCCTTGATAGAATGAATGGATCCAGTTCCAAGAGGAAGAGAGTGAAGAAGAAATGACAAAGTAAGGATCTACTCAGACCACTACTCACACACGCTCTAAAAGAAAATTACATGAGTCAGAGTCATCTAAAGAAGAGCAGGAAGATAGATAGGGTAAGAAGCCCATGCCTATGCCTAAACCTGGAAAAGAGGAGGATGCCCAAAAGCAAGCCCAAGAAGAGAAATTAGTAGAGGAATTTAAGGAAAAACGAGTTGATAAAGGGGACTTTGTTGAGAAATGGGTGCCACATAAGATTCGCACCAAAAACCCATCAACAACTCCTTTCATTGCAAAGCAACTAGAAGAGATGTGGCTCGATGGAGAGAGCCAAGCTAGTAGAAGAGGAGGCAAACAAAGCAACAAAATATGCAAAGAAGGCGGAGGAGAGACCAAAGTTTGATAGCTCCACAGAGAGTTCACACTCTGAATCTGATAACAACTCTAATGGGGACTTTGTTTTCAAAACGACGCAAGCCCAAGAGTCTCAACCAAACGCATCACATGCCCAAGACAACCAAGGGATTAAGATAGTTGTCTGAAATAGCAAAATCCGCGTGTGGTCCTAGAGGAAATCAGAAGGTCGCTTTCTATACCTAGCACCTTCATAACCTCTTGACACTGCAAGGAGAGCTTACTGAGGTTGATGTTGAGCTACATAACCTCTTAAATGAACAAGAGGAGTTGATCATAGATGCTCAGATTGCCACGCAAGAAGCACGAGAGTCAAGAAGCCAGCTACTCCCTTAAAACTAGAAATAAGCTAAAGCTCATGAAAAGATGAATGTCACTCATTGGGCTATTGTAGCACATAAGAAAGCAATCAAAGATCTACTAACGGTTTTTTTAGACTTCTTCAACCAAACTGACACATTAGAAAATTTTATGGCAATGGTGAAAATATAACTAGTGAGTGTTGAGGAGGAGTTATTGGCCCAATGCCACATTGTAGACAAATCAAAGCCCCGCGGGATTCACCATGGAAAACTTACCGCACAACGTAAGTGCAGTGGAGGGGGTTTTTTTTACAAGCTACATAAAGTGTATAAGTTAGGGGCAGGCACCGAATAATTTATCTCCCAAGCATAAAAATAAGGAAGGGGGGTATCATATTTAGGGTGGGGGGGAGAGGGGGGACCTGATCCGAGCTGATTACTTGTAGTGATTGGTCACCAATGTGCACTAGAACTTGAATGAGTTTTGGGGAATCTTTTTATCATTCACACATCAAATTTTGCATCCAACCGTTCATAGATAAGGGCTGATTCAGAGTAGGTCAAGGGTTGATTTACACCAGCTTTGGATGGGTGAGAAATGGATGAGTAGCCCGAGTGTAGGATGATCGCGTACATAGTTTCAAAGTCAAACTAAGGCACATTTAAGGTATGTCTAGTTATCAACACAAATGGTTTCTTGGTACATTGCCAGTCACTATGCTACACACTCTTTGACTAGTTTTACTCGATTAAATTATGTGAGATCTAAATTTTATATGTAAGATAGGGGTATGATAGCTTTCTTTATTTATTGTCGTATAAGCGTAGAAAGGGGGGTCATATCTCCTAATATGAGTCGTATATAGGGGTTTTATCAAAGTTGTTCGCTTCGCAGGTGGCGTCCCGTTTTGTATATAGAGTGAATCCCCCGGGATCAAAGCCAATCCTTGGCTAACAAGGCTAGTTGAGACAAGCACATCACCTTCTGATGCTAGTTACTGTATTCCAAAACTAGAGAGGGCTATCAAAGTGCATGAGAGAATGCAACAAGATGCCACTACAACTGCCCTAGCTAGAGAGGAAGCTCTCCAAGCAAAGAATGCAACTCTAAAGAAAGAAAATGAAGATTTGAAAGCCCAAGTAGCTACACTATAGGCTAAGCTTGACTTCAAGAAATAAAACAATAGCTGAAAGAGCTCATCCCTTGATAGAACAAGCAATAGCGGAGATGAGAGCAAGATTTGCAGGGACAAAGGTAGAGCATTGGAAGAAGGTGATGGAGTGGAAAATCCAACTTCTCCATTCCGTCAATTTGCAGCTCCTCAAGCCAACAACCATGAATGAAGATTGATATACTCGCTCTCTCCCCTTCCCTTTGATAAAATATGAATGCCTTCAAAGGAAAATTGCCATTGAGCAAGAAATGCTAGAAGCTCTTACTTCATGTTCATCCCAAGTGGAGGATGGCATGGTTGGAGGAACATCCAAAGTGGTGGATTCATATGATGCGGGCACCCACTTCTCTTGAAAAGGATGTTACTTTTTGCCCCGTGCCACGAGCGAGGATGTGGATTCAACACAAAACACTACAAAAGTGACACCATCTAGCACTACCAAGACCCTAGGACAAGATGAAATATACATGCTCATCACTCTACAAGCAACAATCAAAATGTATGAAGGACTTCCGGATTTGTCTTGTCAGATATTGAGGAAGATTTGCAAAATGATGGCAGCATGTATCACTATGTATCATAGACATTGGATTTTCAAAAACACCATGGATCTCATTTTTGGAAGGAAATATAGAATTGGTTTGTGATCTCAATCAGCAATCGGATGAAACAATCTTACATGCTTCTTTGCACGGCTCATGTTCATGCCCTCTTACTTCGTGAACACTTTTGAAGAAGTATTTTATATCAGGTTCTTCACCATGGACACCACCCTCTTTGGTCCAAAGATCAATGATATTAGGGCACGGTTCGTGAGCTACCATGCAACAAAACTCCATTCAACAAACACAATGAAACCCTTTGTCTTGAAGAAATTATTCATCACCATTGTCATGGTCTCATTGTCTTTTGTTACTTAATTCACATTAAATTACATCTACTGTGAGCTCCATCATCAATTCTTCTACATCCTATCATTGTGTCTACCATGGACTATACTTCCAAGGTGGACCTCTTTAAATGGGTGAGGTATGGCGACACGAGGGAAATCAAGAGGATCACATCATTTGAGAATCCTTGAGTCTGGTCGCTCTTCTAGGTGCTTAGCAAGAAATAGAATTAGATCAATGTTATGTTGCAACATATACATTAATGAGTAGTATTTATGCAACTGCTTTCATGCAAGAGGGGAGGGGGGGGGGGGGGCACAAAGAAGATGTATGATGATGCTCATAGGCAACCATGATTTAGTTGTTGGATTGATGCAAGCTGGAAGGCATAGTGAGTTGTTGTATGAGAAAGTGGATGAGCTAGAGGTTGAGAGTGAGGGAGGGTGAAAAGATAGGCAAAGAAGGTGTGGGATCCTCTGCGTGGTGGGATACATGAGCACCCATGTGCTGCCCACTCAACTAGAAGATGATTGAGGCCAGTGGGTGGTTGTGAAACTACATGAAGGTGTGAGTCACTATCCATAAGTGGTTAATTGAACTAATAGTTTTCCAAAAGGGAGGGTTGCTCGGAGGTTTAGTAAGCTATTGACATCTTGTGAGGTTTTTCATGTGTGAGTGCTCATGGGGTTGGTGTGATTTGCATGGCAGTGTCCCTATATTTCACCTATGGCACTAGGGTGAGTCATAGCTTGCATGACAATGATAACCACCCATGGCACATGCTAGATAGCCAGTAGCATGTGTCTTTGATCATGGTGCATTAGTGGAAACCATTAGCGTTTGCTATTGGTGATGCAGTGATAGCAACAAGTCGGACAATGCCTATGGTGGCTGGACACCGGTGAGCTGATCCCACTCAGTGAACACATGTTAGTGTTGGGGAGGACGAGCAAGTTGCATGTTGGGAAGGCAAATCACCATGTTCCTTATCTTGTCAATTTTTTGGTAGCATTGTGCTTCCTTGACGCAAGCAAGCAGTGTAATGAAAGTAAAAATAAAAAAAGAATGTCTTAAGTTTAAGGTTTTGAAAAAATTGTGGGGTGGTTTCCCATAAATTACAATGTTTGAATGCTTCTCCAAAAACGTGAAAGATTCACTTCCACCCAGATATGGTAGATTGGTTACTCCTCTTGAAGAAGAAGTCACGAGTTCAAATCTCCTCGGGATAGATCTTGGAGGCCCATGGGATTTTTCCTATGATAGTGGGGAAAAAACTTTCCTAATTTCATCTTCTTCCTCTATCTTTGGTGATAGTAAGTCACCAAACTATTCTCACCCAAAGCCTATTCTTTCAGCATATATATACTATTAGTATCTCTCTTTCCCAATATACCACACTCATCTCCCCATTTCACATACTAGATACCATTAAGTGATATGTAATAAAATTTACTATAGGGACTTGATAAACACATTGGTGCAAATACTCAAAAGGGCCTACACTAGATAAAGGGGCTTGATCATTTGTATGATAAGTATGAAAAGAAAAATAAAATTTCACAACAATAAAGATAGATCAGTTCTTACATATTATGCTTCAAGTAGGTGTTGACTTGCCATTGATCTTGATAATCTCCATAGCCATGATTGTTGCAAAACCAAGAATGTATCCCATGCTCTGATACCATTGAAATAGGCGATAGCATGGAGTGCTTGCAAAATACACAATAAAGCATACTATAGACAAAAACACCAATAGATGCAAACCTGAAAGATCGTATACATGTGTAAAAGAAGTATACATTTGAATGCATCCAAAACAACTTTTGTTTCCAATATCAAAGTAAGAAACATATGTTTCATCCATTCTTCTATTGAGCATGGGGAGATCTCAACTAAGACTACGTATGGAGACTTGTCCATCTCAACATCATGCATGTAAAGATTGAACATCTCATCTAAGAAAAACTTATCTTTATTCTCAGCCATTTTTATATTCTCATGCATATCCATATCTTTCCCCCCACTCTTCATTAAGTACCCATCCAATTTAACCACACCATGCTTGATATGTAAGACATCTTCTACACACACCTTAGGCTCCTTAACAAGAGCATCAAGCAAGGTAGAATCAACCATATTCACACGAGGCATAGCAAGAGCATCTCCGTCATTGTTCATACCCTTGAAAACCTTAAAATTCTCTTAATCAATTAAGGCATCGCTACCCACATCATCATACACATCATGAAGTTCCTCACTCTGATAGGCTCCTCACCAACAAGACAAGCAGTATTAGTTGCTTCATCACCGTTTGACATACGTTCACCCATAGCATATACTTGAGAACCTTCGTCATACACATCATCATCTTTCCATTGTTATCTTGCTTGACCTCCATCATGTGATCCTCGACTACCTCATCTACGAGAGAAGAACTCACAATAGCCACATTTGTATCACAAACAAACTCCTCTTTGTTAGAAGTATCAGCCATGTGACTTGGATATTCAACATGCTCATGCCCTTGCATTTGAGACTCATTCAAGATCATGATAGCCTTCTTACCTACATCCATCTTAGTAGCATCATCATCTTTGACATGAAGAGTGACATCAAATTGCTTAAACAACAAAGATGGCATACATTGAGTATTCTTCTTGATCTCATTAT
This sequence comes from Adiantum capillus-veneris, assembly GCF_014529385.1. NCBI lineage: Eukaryota > Viridiplantae > Streptophyta > Polypodiopsida > Polypodiales > Pteridaceae > Adiantum > Adiantum capillus-veneris. The sequence goes on along the minus strand of NC_140931.1, from coordinate 101,631,357 downwards.
GCATATTCCATTCTTCTTTGACATGCTCGATAGAATGAAAACCATGGAAGTATTCATTGCATACCTTGTCCATGTTTATATCTAAAACACGAGACACATTTTCCTTCACATCTTCTTGCAATCCAAGTGATCCCTTGGGAATTTACAAGCACACGCCCACCCAAAAGACCACCATGGCAACTAGGAAGCACCTGCCCTATCGGAATTACAGTACATGCCAACCAATGCACTTGAGGAAAAGAGCTTCCCTTTTCACCAATCCTCTTTAAAACCACAGTTTCAAAGCGTACATACACCACAAAACATACAAGCTTCCACAACTTACTCTACAACAAACTGCCTGTGGGCTGCCATATCTTATACCCTGTGGGAAATTGACTATATCTCCCAAACCACAACTTCAAAAGGGATGCTTTCAAGCCTCAAAATTTTTTGCAACAAAAGTTATGAAGACCACAAATTTCAAATCTATGCACATCTATATGCAAAATTGGCATAGACAAAAAGCTGTCATGGCAAGGCTAGTTGAGGGCAAAAAAATGCATCAAAAAGCTGCACACCGAGCAAAGCCTGCAAATATCTGATATATTGGTTGAACTTTTTTATGTTTTTACACGAGTTTAAGCTATATACAAGTGATACTTGAAAAAACTCGCTAACGGGTACTTTCGATAACTCGGTAGCTGGCACTAGTCAAGCGACTTGCATTGCATGTACATGTGCTTGCAAAAGCAAGCTAAAAAACCCACAAAAAGAAATCCACACCTCCTTTTGACACACGGGGTCATGTCCAAATGCACAAATTTACAAAAAAAGGGGTGTCCAAAATGCGCACAACAACATGAAAGATTCGGCCCATCTTCAACCAAGGAAGTCTCAAATATTGAAAGAGGTAGCCTTTGAAGTGGTTGAGAGCTTGTCAATGCCAAAAAGAGAGGTGATTTAAGCATCCATGAATACAAAGAAGGATTTGGGGAATTATTTCCCAAAGAGGCTGAACAATAGTCCTCTACCCCTCTTCCATTGTGCAGTCCCATATATCACCCCATCTTGAGCAACAAGGAGAGGAAGTTGACAAGGCACAACCTCAAGGTGAAAATGTGGGGACTCCTCAAGAAAAGGTGGTGGAATGTACCTTGGTAAACTCCCCATGGATGGAGAACAAGGCAATGAGGTCATATAACAATTTAGGATGTAATAATGGCAAGAATAATTGTCCTTGTTCATGAAACCTACTTTCCACCATTCAACTAACTATATTATTATTTGGTGAAGATAGCAAGTAATAAACGAAGCACTCAATCTATTCTAGAACAATTCCTCTTGTAGATTTGTAGACCCCAATCCAAGCTTTGATATATTCTTGCCACTAGTGTTCATCAAACCATAATCTAATTATCTAAAAATCTTAATTATTACTCTAAGTTTGTGTTGATTGTAATTGTTGGCCCTAGCATACAAACTATCATTATAAGTTTATTGCCATAGACATTTTAAAAAGCATCCCTTATTAGGTCAAGGAAACCAAACCCAAAAGATTACAACAAGAAGGTTAACTTGTCATGGAGGTGTTAGTGTTCTTGTCATAAAGTCCCCATACCTCACTACTATAAGAAGTCCACTTGGTTCCATCAAAATTTTAGACCACGGTTGTGTAAATTAAATTGGAGCAATATAGACTACTCTTGAAAAATAAAAGGAGGATTGGTTTTTTGACTATGCAATTTAAGACATAGGCACCTAATAAAAAATATTTCATTGGTATTGGAGGGATAAAATTAAAACTTGCCAACATTACCATACTTTTCACATTTACAAGCCATCATGGGACAAGTGGGAGGCATTTGCATAGGTTCATGGCCATGAAATGCTAGCCTTTTTGGTCTTGTGAGAAGGCCTTAGTTTCCCTTGCCACAGGTCATCTAATCATTTATAATTGTGTTTGGTGTGATCACATTTCATCTTTTTTGTAGTTTACAATATATGATGGGCACTTGATAAAGCATGTCATTAGTATTGGAGGGGCAAAATTAAAGCTAATATTATGATACTTTTCACGTTCTATTGCCATCATGTGACAAGCTAGAGGCATTTGGAAGGTGGATGGCCATGAAACGCTAGCCTATTTGGTCTTCTAAGAAGGCCTTAATTTCACTCCCAAAGCTGAGAGCATCTTCAATTTTCACAATGTGTAACACCTACTTGCATTTTTGTTTGCCATACCAATGAGCGAGGTTGTATTAAGCTCTAGTCAAGGGCCCATGTAAAGATCAAGATTACAAAAGGCTGGTATGGTAAACACGACGAGAATTCTACTCGCCTTTCACACATTACACATTTTTGTCTTTCTCAAGGTGCAAAGTATTATGTAGCTAATTTCAATTGTGTTTATTTTTCCCCCTTAATATTCCTTTTAGAAGGCTATGGTTAAAATTTCACCTTGTTACAATTACATTGCAATTAAAATCTCACCTTGTTGGGCACTTAAATTTTTGCCATTCCTGGCTTGGGCGGGAGGCTATGTTGGTTCAAAGTTTCGAGCTGATTTGCGTGAGCAGCAGCTGAGAACTTTTCCTTCATCGTCGTTTTGATCTCCGAGGTTCGTGCTTCCTCATCACAACTGCGTTGCACCAAATGTACCTTCGGGGTCTCTCTCTGGCTGCCTCAGGGTGTCTCAGAAGGAAGAAGTTGTTGAACTCAGATTGAGGAGCTGCGCCATGGAGGTTCTTAAGTTTTAGGGCACCAATTCTTCAGAAACTTTGAGGACAACACTTTGTTGAAGCCTAGGCTGCTCACATTTCTGACTCCAATGGTTCTCAAAGATAAGAAGACAGGTGCACCCAAAAGGACTGCAAAAACTGAAAATGATGGAGCACTCATTCTCTTCGATCTTGAAAATTTGCATGCATCAAATATTCTGCCTTCTCTCAAGTCCTTCCTTGGACCTGTTCACAAGCTGCAGGTCTCTTCAGGCAAGGAGAACTCTGCCAAGCATCACCTCGCAAAACAGTTTGTGCCCTTCTTAGCTCAAGTGCTGAAGCTGTGTTCAAAAGGACTTTCTGATTTGCCATCCTCAGAGAAATCTGAAGTCAAGATGAAAGCAGATGAGCTCTTTTTATGCTTCGAATTTGCATTGGACTGCTTCGAGCAACTTCGCCAATGGCTGGTGGGGTCTCCATTCGAAATTGAGATGCAGAGATCATGGCTAGTTCGCCGTTACATTGCATCAAAAAGATTTCATGAAGCTTTAGGTCAAGATTTGCAGCTTCTATTCTCGTTACGGATGCTTGTTGGCACTCAAGACAAGATAAATCATATCAGATTTGAAGGCTGTAAGGAAAAGGATTACAACTTGAAGCTACCTGATCCAGATTATGCTCAGGACTTGCCACAAAGTGTTGTAGTACTTATAATAGGGGCTGCAACAGATTTTGTGGTTAGTGCAACTGAGATTGGAATAACAGATTTGACATTGTTTGAGAAGGTGATTGTTGCAACACAAGAGATTGAACCGTGGTTGAGGTACTTTATGATTATTGATGCAGGGAAATTCTTGTTATCTTTCATTTTTCATGTTTGTGCGATCCATCTCCATATGGGTTGCAGTCAGTAGTTGCTCATCCCATAAGTCATAGGTATCATTTCATTCCTGGTTGGCACTATCTACTTGATTGTAGGAAGTTGCAGCTAAATCAATGTGGATACTCCGACGTATTTAATTTCCTACCATAGATTTAGCCCCAATACACAACAGGAATGATAAAGTTGCTATGGTTATTGGTAACATGGAAGAGGAAGACACGGGTTTAATGAAAAGACATAGGGGGTGAGTGTTGGGTGATGGAGATGTCGTGGCTTTTCGGCTAGCGCTGTTTTCATTTGACAAGATTGAATGTATTGATGGATGAGAAAAAAGATGGCTGTTTGCCTTATGTTATTTAAGAGGGAGAAAGAACTAGAAACAAGTGAAAGTGTGCTAGCATTCACTTTGAGTGTAAGACTATCTGAGATAGAAGGCTACATGTTTTTCAGAATAGGCTTTTGTCATATCAGAAACATCGTGCATTGCTAAAATGTGGTCTCTCTTCTTATGTATCGGAAACCTTAAGTCAACATGTTTTATGTGCATAAGCCAACATAATATTTTATTTGACAGTATTTAAGCTTTTAGTGAAATGATGTCAAGGATGCAGTCTTATTGTGGTGCTTGCTAATTCGAATCTTTTTTCTGTACCACAGGAAATTAGAGTTGGATAAAGCAGAGAAGCAAAGAAGTCTTCTGTTTAGAGAGCTCAACAAGTGCGTGATGGCAATTTTGTCAGATAGCTCCTGCACTCGGACCGAACTTGTTGAATCTTTAAGTTATTTAACACTTCATCAATGTGCTCTATCTTCTATGAGCAGCCACTTTTGCAAGGTAGCGTTGATCAGGTCATGGGCTCTTTGCATGATCAAATTTTGTAAAAGTTCAAGTCTTGGCATGAAGAATCAACTAAGTAAAAATCTCTGCAGCTCAAACTCAAGGATATTTTGCTTTGATTTTTCTTCTACAATAGCTCGAAGAGCTGACTCCTGAGTGCATCCCTTTTCATTTGACATGGATCATCATGATTTCCTTCCAGGTTGCCAGGAGTATATGCTCAAAGCTCAGCTCCCAGGGGCTGGAAAATACCGAGCTGGCAATTAAAGTGTGTGAAGATGCTTTGTCCAAAATTGGTGAATCAAACCAGGTATTATTGCTGCACTTTTGCACCCAAGGTTGTAATAGGCCTAGTAGTTGCTTAGTGCAGATTGTGCGTTCTTTTGTATAAATGTGATTATCATACTAGGAGACGACCTCTCTTGTTCCCTGAGACAGTAACGTCCCTTGTAGAGCAGAATCGTTGACAAATGCACAAACTCGTTCACAGCTACAAGGAGTACGTGGGACTCCGGAGATGCTGGAACTTGTCGAGTGTTATGCTCGGCTTTGTCATACTGCTAATAAAAACTTTACCGGGTGGGAACACATACGGGGAGCAACTGACAAGCATTCAGAGGTATCAAGTCTGGAATGGCATTTCAAAGTATTTTCTGAAGTAAGGAGTCTTGAATGGAACTTCAGAGTTTTTTTTGGAAATATGATGCAGGATACACCAATGATGGCAGTAGCTGGGTACTATGCGGTTGGTTTAGTCTTGTCTTGTAGTTCATTCAACGCCAACTGTCAACAAAGTGTCATGTCAGAAATTCACTCAACAAATGGCATTCTTGAGCAGAGCATTTGTAATGTACTGAAAGTTGCTATCAAGGCTGGACGAAAGGTTCTGGTGTGCATCAACAGTAGTTCAAAGCTTCAACCAGCTGATGCTGGCAGTGAAAAGGACAAATTGGCAAGTAAAAGAGAGAGCAAAAGTCTTGTGAATCTGTACAGAGCATTGGACTTTTTTCGCAGATCAGCATTCAATTATGCTCAGAGCCAATGGGATGCATTCATTGCAAGAAACCAGGACTTCCATGTGCAACAGGAGCTTCTAGGAACTTTGAGACAATGCTTGATGCTATTCTGTGAATTGCTTAATGCTGGGCTTGGGTATGCTTCTGTGTTTCTTGTGAACATTGCTTTCACATGCTTGAGTGGGTTGTATGACGTGTTTCTTTGTAAATGCATGGTTTGAAAGATGAACTATTATGTGGGCAGATGTGACAGCTTAACACCTGATGAATCAGAGTTGTTTAGAAAAGGAAGCAGGTCATACTTCCTTGCAGCTAATGGCGCCCTGAAGCTTTCACTGCTTGGACAAGATGGCAACAAGGTTATCAATTTGTCTGGTTGTGACATTGTCAACAGACTTCTTGGAATTCCCAAATTATTCTCACAAGTGTCTTATTCATCATTTGAGTGCAACTTTGATCATGTCTGCAGGAGAGTGTCAAACTGATCAGTAACTCTCTGGGTGCTTCTTTTGCTGGTCAAGAGGAGCTGAAATGGCTCTTGTCCTCAACTTACAATATGGGAGTTCAATTGTTCAACATGAAGCTCCACGACTTGGTATGTCTCTACATTGGATCAGTTATTGAGTATGGTGAAGTGTTTGGCTTGTTTTGAGTTTTCTAATTGAAGTTTGTAAGGCGTGTGGATCAGGAAGTAACCTTACAGGTCTAGAAAGCAGATAAGAGCCCTTTTAGTTTCAGCCACATAAGAAATGTTGTGTGGTATGGGGTCTTGAAAGTAAATTTAGATGTTCAGTGGTGAACACTTAAGTATGTGACAATCTAAAGGCACTTGAAAGGCCAAAGAAGACAACAAAAATGGGTTGGTGGGGTATGTTTCAATCAAAAGTTGATGTCATGAGTTCTCATTACCATGGTTTGGAACGGATGTGGGCCAGGTAGTTGGTTTCAGGTCAGAAGCCATCAAATCACATCCTGTATTATGATTGCAGTTATATTCATATACACGACTTCTTGCATTTTTAGTGCTAACTTGCACCACTCGGTGATGCCACAAACGCTTATAAGAAACTTGGTGCACAAACTAAAGAAGTTAGAAGCTATCAAAGGCCCTGTTGCATAGAGCCTTTCTTTTGTTAATGATCTTTGTTTTTGCAGTTGTATACATGGGTCCAACTTTTTGCATGGCTGATCAACTATGTGTGACTAGGTGAGGAGCAATTCTGGGATCTGTAGAACTTCCCAGTTACATGCATTTGAACCCATTTAACCTTCTTTTGCGACTATTGTAAATGTTATCATACCTGAAGTTACTCATGAAAAAAGGCTACTAGAGCCTTGTGTAGCATTCATATTGGAAAAGTGAGTATGCTTTAGATATCTGGAAAAATAAGAGAACAGGTCTTAATTTAGACGAATTTTGGGTTCATTTACGCAGTTCAGTTACCAGTGCCTTCAAAACAATAGATAATCTGTCCTCAAGGATCTTGAATGAAGAAGTCGGAGGCTGAGAATTTTAGCTAAGAACGTTCCCTTCGGTTGCAATCAAGAGTTTAATAATTCACTTATTAGTATAGCTCAAAAGCAAAAAATGATACTCGGCACTTATGTTTTGGTTGTGAATTTAGCTGAGTACAATGTGTAATGTTTGACAGGAAACGCCTTTCTGTCAGGCTGGCATATTCACGGTTTTTTTGTTACTTTTGGCTTTAGGCATGTCATCCTTTCAAGATATCTTATGCAGCTGCCTGGGAAAGAGTATTACGTAGCAATTGCAAATCGACTTCAGATGCATCTGATGCCCAGTTAACCGAATATAGTAATCTTGTATCAGATGCATGCACAAAGAGTCACATTCTCTTTGACACTCTGATTCGTAAGAATCTTCCTCAAGAGGCACTTGAATTGTTTCGCGAGAGCATGGTAAGATGGGCTCGAGCAGGTCTAGCTGGTGTCAAAAGAGATTCTTCTCACTCCATTCTGCAGCTCTGGCTCAAGGTGAAAACCTCTTTTGTTGGCATGCAGTGTATCCCAATTTGATTTTAATATTTACATGTGGTAATATATTTGTGAGCTTGTGCACAGAATTTTTTTTCCATGAAGCTTACGAACGATCAAGATGATGGCAAGAATTTGATGTGCTCTTTCGCACTTCAGTTTCACCCTCCATTACCAAGTGATGCTGTAGGCCTACTTTTAGAGGAGGTACACCTCACCAACTCTATTTGCTTGTACCTCATAGTATGTGGTCTCTTGTACACTATGTGCTTATCATTTGCACTTAAATGGTTGTAGACTGGTTGCAACAACTTGACTGCTTATAGCAGTTAATAACTACATTGTCTAGACTTTGAATAATACTCCTTTGGTTATTGGACTAATTTAGTTTGCCTTGCTTCGAGCTAATTTTGAATATCCACATTGGAGTCACTGTATTTGCTAGTGTTTATGTCTAATCTCTTACCATGTATTTCACAAGATGTCTACTAGTTTGTGTTGTGGAATCGTGCCAGACCTCAGGTGATGCATCGGTCACAATGGACATCACTATGATGGCTAATTATGTGTCTGTGTAGTTGTTTTCAATTCGTGCAATGTGTACTTTCAAGCCTTATGGTAAATGAGGGGCTCTTAGGGAGCCTATTGGTGTGAGCACACTTCTTCTGAGGTGATCATAGAAATTAGTCTTTGATTGGGGTGCTGCAGGAGCTTTCATTCTATGATAACATGAAGGAATCAGACACTGGTCTCACCCTAAAAATGAAGAGGAACATATTGGATCTTCTGCAAGAGCAAGTTTATACAACCGACTCATTTTATTTGCAACAATCGCGTGTACTTCGGGAGAAAGCAAAATTGTGCAGGTTGGATGGCGTGGAAGGATATAATGGCTGCCTAAGTTACTTGACACAAGCTATTGACCTTTTGGTACAGTTGTGAGCTACATGTACCATGAGTCTGTTTAAAATCACTAGTACTGAAAAATTAACTTTGGTAGTGTAATGATCTCAATCTTTTGTAGATTATATACCAATGATTCTTGTTCTTTGTCAGATGAAGAATATGAAAGGGAGCGATGACAGTGTGTTGGTGCATGTAAAGCTCCAACTAGCAACAGACTATTTTTTAAAAGCATGTTGTCTGCAAGAAATCAACCCATCAGAAAATGTAAAGTGCTCTTGTGCGCTTTGTGTTGTTTGAAACTCGAAATCATTGATACTATCTCAGTTGTTTTTTGCATTTTTAGGATTTTCTGGAAGACATCCTTAATGGGTCACGCATATGTGAAGATTTATTTTCCAGCAAACCATTTTTAGATGAACTACTTTTGGCGCATTTACCTGCTGTGACTGGGTTGCTACAAAATGTGGCAGATTTATTGGCTTTCAAGGTAGGACCCAACAAAAAAACTGAAGCAATTTCTCTTGTTGATAGGTGTTGGTATTTGATTTTCTTTTGTTTCCAATGCCAGGGTAATTCCAGTCTGCAGTATGGTATTTACAGTTTGCTACTGGATATTGCATCCGCAAGCCATGCAGACCCAGAAGAGGCACTTACAAGAGTTTTTGCTGATAGAAAGCTGAGCCATATGTTTTGCTGCAGTCCTTTTCTCCACATTCTGAAGGATCTTGTGCGACAAAAATTGGGATTGGACCTGGACTCAAAAGTTTTTCTCAAACATTTGATCAGAAGTTATCCCAACACCTTACTTTCTGGGTTCCTGTGTGAAGTTCTAAATGGTTATGATCATGGTGATGATTTGGCCACGTCTTCCTGGACAGAAATGGCTCATATTTTAGATGTAAGTTGAGGCATGTCATAAAATATATATGTTCTGAAAATGCTGTCTGTGGTGTATTTGATGTGTTGACAGCTTTTGTTGACAGACTTCCAACACCAATGACAGTGTGTTCAAAGCATCTCAAGCATTGTTCATGCTTGCGGAGCATAGGCTACATAGCGGAAATCTGGAAGAGGTAAGAAGGTTTGGTCAAATTCTAGCAGCATTATCATTTTCCTTTGGCCTGTGTTATTGAGGACCAACTTTGACTATGGTATGTTCTTTCTGAAGGCCTTCAGGAATGCTAAAGAAGCCCTCCGGTTCCGTTTGAAGTTGCTGAATCGGAGTTTCAAAATCTCAAGCAAATTCCCTTTCCCCATTGATGCCAAACTGGATGCAGTAGACACCACTCAAAGAGTGCTATGTTTTGACGCATTTGGATATGTAGCTGTCAAAAGCTGGCCTGATATGAATTTATTAAAGAGACCTGAAGTGGGTCCCAGTCAATGGCAGATTATTTGTGATTATTTGGAAAGCCTTATGCAAGTATGTATCGCTGATCCTTTCTCTCCCTGTGGATTTATTATCACTATAATCTCTAGATTCTCACTCATGCTTTGTTCAGACTGGAGTTCTAAGTGAAATGTTGGGGCTGGTTGATGATGCGGACAGCAGTTTTTGTGAAGGGTCCCAAATTGCGAAATCACTCTGCCTTCCATTTGCAGAGGGACTTTTCCAGTCATGCCTAGGTTGCTGTCCAAATTTCTGACATATTTGATGCTACTTAATTTATAGCTTGGGTCTGTAATTTTTAAATTTGGCAAACTTTGCAGGAGAAACACAAAGAAAGCGTCACCTCTGGGACCTCTCTATAAGCAGCTTCGAAACGGCCAAGCAACTTTTTGACCAGTGTGCAATAGGGTCCATTTGTGAACATTGCATACAGCTGGCAGAAGTTTCACTTGGTATTCGACTTGCGGATTTGAAACGTCATCAAAATGGTGGAGATTCATTGGAGTCCATCAAAGCAGCAAAGCTTGCTCTTGATCAGTACATAAGTGCAGAGAAAGAATTGTCATGCCTCTTTGCCGATCTTACCAAAGTTGATGTAAATGATCTTCAACACAATTCAAAAGTGGGAGATGCGTGCTCAAAAATGTTTCAGAACCTGCCTCTGACATCTATTTGTCCTTTAGAGAACATTAAGCCTGCAAGACAAATTCAAAACTCTACCAGAAGGCGCAATCTGTGCTCAAACAAGAGCCTTACTTGTGTAGAGGAAAAGTCTAAACGGTCAAGCAAAAGTAGGGCAGAGATGCAGCCGTGCAAAATGCCAGAGGCACCTATAGCATCTGAACTGGCAGATGAACACAGCAGTTCTGAAAATAGATATCATACAAGACACAAAGCAGCAGCAAAACCACGGGGCATAGTTGCACTACCTGAAGACACCATAGAAGAGCTATGTGTTGAGGCCTGTATGAAACTAAATGTTCAAAACTCGAAGAAACATCCTGTCGAAGAAAGTCAATTAGTAACCAAGAAAGAAAGAAAACAAAGCACAAGAAGAAAATGTCTGGCTCAACAGGCAGTTGATGAAGTGAACAGTGATCGTGCTTTGAAGGAGGGTACAAGCCTTGAAGAATCTGTGACAAAACGTGATAAAGCTCTGGAACAACCATCTCAGAACTTGGGAGTCTGGAAGCTATGCTGTGCCCACAAAAGTGTCAGAGCATGGGAGGAGCAATTCTCTCTGCAGAAGTGGATTGATAACCAATATATATTACGTGGGAGACGTTTGTTGGCTAGAGTGCTCCTGCAGAAAGGTATGAGTACACAACGTGTCTCTTTGTCTCCTATGCAGCCCTGTTAGTTACTGTGTCAGCTCTGCATATTAATTCTGCTGAATTGTTTTTTGTTCCTTAAAAATTGAATGAATTTGAGAAATATCAGATGGAGTTTGTAAGGGCCTTGAACAGAAGCCGGAAGGGATCATATTTGCATTGACGAAATGTTCACTTATAGTCATCTAACTTTTTCAATTTCTTTACCACAGCAAAATGCGCGATTCTTGTGGCAAGTTCTCATGAGGTGCACAGCCAGTTTTTCAGAGCATTGGGAGTGCTCAGGGAAGGTAATCGGTCTGTTCTAGAATCATCCTGCCCATCTTCGCCTTGTGGGCTTGAGTGCCTTGTCACAGGAGCATCAAAGCATTTTAGGATTGAAGAAGCATCTCTATTTTACCATATTGGCATGTATGCTTTGAGGCAAGAAACTTGCAAGGGCCCAAGGTAGCTTTTCCATTTTAAAGGGTTTATGGTTACAGCTTTTCACAAGGTTCTCAAAAGTAATATCGATTCGATGGCTCTGCAGGGCTGGCTGTTGCTTGTTTGCAAGTATGGGTGTATCCACAGCTTCAAAGTGGCTTTGTCATGCATTTTTGTTATGCAGGGAGATGCCTCGGCTTCTGTGCAAGGTATGATACTCTGCTTTCTCTATGCTATACATGTTGTCGCCTTCTCTTCAACACATGTAATGGCTTTTGTTATTATCTCTACCAGGTTGCAAGGATTCTTGCAATTCTTCATGTCCAAAAGGACCTAGGAGGTCCGTTCGACTGTTTTTTGGAGGGGTTTCGATCAAGCCGGACAGCTCCCTACTTTCATCAGCTTTCGCTAGGTGCAAGTACAAGGCAACAATATATCTCCACATTGGATGCTAGAAAAACTGAAAAATTAAAGGTGGTTTATAAAATCCTTCCTGTCAAACTTTCAGCTTCAACTGTGCATTGATAGTTCAAAGTTTTTTCCAGATGCCAGAAATAAAGGATGCTGGCTGCAGCATTGATAAGATGCAGGAGGCACTCAGGTTTTTCATTTATCTGCATTAATTTACCAATCAGTTATTATGCTCATATTTTTCAGATGCCAAATTTTCTCAAAACAGCTCTTTTACCTGCAAGAAGGTGACCTAAACTGGCAGAATTTTGCAGGGTTTGTCCAAGTACAATTAATGATCTCCAGGAAGCCATAGAAGAGGAAATTCATTTGCCTTGTCCAGCAGTTTGCCTAAGCCTCGTTGATTGGGAAATGCGATATCTCTATGGTGATCAGGAGGAAGTCCCTAGTGATGCCTGGCTTCTTGTTAGTCGCTTTGATTCCAACTCTGGCCCCTTGTCTATGCTACTTCCATGTGCTCCTCTTCCAAATAGTAAGTTTCCTCAGGAGAAAGGAGCTAAGAAAAAAAGCTTTTGTGAAAGGTTCTGTGGCTAGGCCATTTTTCCTACCTGCTTAGTAGCACTTCATTGTCTGCTGCTTCTACATGATTTTACATGTTCTTCATTTGTTTGAGTTCCTTTTATTCTTCTCTCAATTCATATCCCATTTGTATCTCCACAAATTCTTGTTAATTTGTATGCAAAGTCCGATCTTGATTCATGTTGAGCAATCATGAGTTTTGTGGAGGAATTTAACAACGTGATTGCAGCTTATCTATCTTCGCCAGGGTTTATTGCTTCTCAGTGCCCATATGACTTGGAGGTTTCAGCAGAAGCCCTGTCAGCTCTGGAATCTGGAATAGAGACTGCATTTGAGAATCTGGACACAAACTTCAAATCTATTCTGGATGAAAGTCGGCGGTCTACCTCTGGGGGCCCAAGCCTGAGCTCATTGGAGGAAAAGAGTAGGTGGTGGGAGTGGAGGATGGATCTTGACTCTCGACTTGCATCACTATTGAGGTGACATCAATATGAAACTTTGCAAATGTGTCCCATTTTAAATGCTCATCCTTAGACTCTCTGTTATTCTGGATGACAGAGGTATGGAGGAGGTGTGGTTGGGACCTTGGAAGTCGCTTTTACTTGGAAAGTATTCTGGCAAGGGCTCAGCTGCTTGGAAATCTAGTGCAGAGGCATTCAGAAGCAATCTGGAATCCATTACTAAGACTGGTCCTTTCAACGTAGACTTAATTCAACTATTGTTACAAGGAGGAGACTTACTAAGTAGGGGAGAGCTTGAGAGGGGCATTGCCTGTCTTCTTGAGTGGAAAATGTGCTCACAGTTTCCCAAGCATGGGCTGTCAAAGGTTTCCAAGAATGGCACTCCCAATTCAATATCTGGTGGATTGTTAAGCAGGGCAATCAATGCCTTCCTGGAATCATTCAAAACAGCAATTCAACATGGAGCATCTCTTCCTGTGACATCTTCAGAGAAAGCAAACTCTCTTCTGTCTTGTGTGACAGAAAAGAACCCCTCTATGGCTTTGCATGGAATGGAGGAGATTGAATCGTATCGAGAACCTGTCGTTCTTGTGCTGGATGGACTTCTCCAGGTCTTCGTTGCAACATTTACCCCATAAATAAAGCCTTTATATCATAGCCAAATCTCACTAACCAAATTACGTCTGTCGCTTTCAATGCTCATAGGTTTTGCCATGGGAAAGCTTGCCAGTGTTGAGAAGAAATGATGTCTACAGAGTTCCTTCTTTAGGCTGCATGAAAGCACTTATGATACACACATGCTTTTTAGAATCGCTTACCAGCAGGCAAGATAATTCAGGAAATTGTGCAATAAAGCACGAGGAACGATGCAATGGTGTTGTGGCAGCAACTGCTTTTGAATCCTCTTTGCCTGCAACCACTGTTGTTCCTACAATCAATCCTTGCAATGCCTACTTTTTGCTTAATCCAAGTGGGGATTTAGGAAGTACGCAGGCTGCCTTTGAAGACATGTTCAGAGGTCAACAAGGATGGGAGGTATTCAGTGCTGCACTTTTGCATATTATTGGTCTCCAATGTTACAGAATGTATCTGCTTGTCAGTATTTAAATACTTGCTTATAACGATCCTGCAGGGAAAGGTGGGCCAAGTGCCTACAGTAGATGAGTATATGGATGGCCTTCTTAGGCATGAGCTCTTTGTGTATCTCGGCCATGGGAGCGGTATCGATCTTGAAATAACTTTCTTTGAATATGCTTCTTGTTGACTGGAATCAAGGGATTGTGTTTCTCATCCTTTTGTTTGCTTGTCTTTCTCGTCTACAGGAGATCAGTACCTTCCAGAGAGAAGGATGAGGAAAATGGACCGTTGTGCAGCTGCATTGCTCATGGGATGTAGCAGTGGTCGTCTCTCTAGAAGAGGGGATTATGAGCCTGTTGGAGTACCCTTGTGGTATTTGATGGCTGGTTGTCCAACAGCAATTGCCAACCTTTGGGATGTCACTGATGGTGACATTGATCGGTTTAGCAGAGTTTTACTTCAGAACTGGCTTGCCTCCAACATTACACATGACAATGATGGCAGCTCTCAAACAAATGATTCAATTCAGATTCAGTGCCAGAAAGCGAGAAAGAGAGGACAGAAAACATGCAAGAAGGGGAATAGCTCCATTAGTCTTTTGCTGTCAAATGTGGATGAGCGAATTGCCAGAGCAGCATGGACAGCATCGCATATTGGGGAAGGCAGGAATACCTGCAGGCTGCCAAATCTTATTGGAGCTTCACCTGTATGCTATGGCATTCCAACTCTTGTAAAGAGAAAACCATGATAATTTTTCCCGATGCAGATCTTTCACAATATTACTGGTTACAAGATGAGCACACCTCTCAAGGTCATGCCTGTCCCTTTAAAGGCTGTTTTTCCAGCCTAAGGTATGATGAAAAGGATATTATCCTAAGGCTACCAAAGATTGGGGTTGCCTACATGACTAGTCGTGTCCTGTGCAATTTCACGGTACACAAGGTCACTTCTCGCTATCTTGACAGATGCCACGAGAGCTCCTATGTTCAATTTTTGAATTGCCTGACTTTACCTTGGGAAGACATGAAGTAGCTGGCAGAGGAATTGCAACGAGGAGCCATGAAAGAGTTGGCTGCATCCTGTAACAAGCTCTGCATTTTTGTAAACATTTTTACGCCATCAAACTTGGCGAGAATTTTATCGGCAGCTTGCAAAGCCAAGATGGACTGGGATCAAGCAGCACTGGAAGGAATAGCTCTGGCTATCTTTGTCTTGCAGCCGAAGTCCTGCCCGTCTTGTATCTTTGTGGATAAGCTAAAGCACCAATACCATCAAGAGCACATTGTAGCATGACCATACGATAAGTTGTAAGCATTTGTCTAAGTGTAACAGTAAGGGATGCCATTAAGCTTTACAGCTTTGTGAGTGTAAAGAATTATTTTCAAAAAGCAAAACAGCTTTTCTTGAGTGGATTGTCATCTGATCATGTGATAATCTGCTGTGTGGTGCTTATCATCATGTCATTATGTAAAGAGGGGACCCTTTTCTCGTTTACCACTCAGTGGTTGAATGCTTTTCTCAGTGAGGAATCAATGGTATTAGAGTGCTCAGAACATACTAGAACCACATCGCCATATTGGAACAACTAATCTTTCTTAAACTAAAGATGATTTAACCATCTGAGTTGTGCATGGTAGTGAGAAGCTGGTTAACAATTCGTGAACCTTATGTATATCATTGATTGATCAAATTGCATGACTTTAGGCTTCCTTTTCCAGGGTACATTCGTGTTCGACTACTGTCACAAGCTTCTCGCTAATCAAATCCTCAAGCTCACCTCTAAACCGGCTTTGTTTGGACCAGGGGATTGTAGGTTGAATATCTCAAAATACACTATGGACACCCTTTGTTCAAATTGAGCGGAGAATGTCTCATGAGTTTAATGCATTTTTGGCTAGTCGTGGGATAAAACACCAGTATAGACCTTGGCAAAATGGTGTTGTTGAGAAGAAAAACATGTCGAATTATGGAGAAGGCACATCGTAAGGTCAACAAGAGTCAAGCTTTTTCACATTTGTTTTGGCTTGAAGCTGTCATGTGTGCTACCTATGCGTCCTAAAGTTTTACAATCTAAGACTCTTTATGAAGCATGACATGATAAGAAGCCATCTATTGATCACATGTGCGTTTTTGGTTGTTTAGCTTATGTTTTGGTGTCACAAAAGCAACAATGAAAAGTGGATGATAATCAAGTTGTCAAATGCATTTTTATTTAGAAGAAAAGGTTACAAGTTATACCATATATGAACTTTATTGCTTAGTTATGATACTTTGTTGCCTCTTTTTAACGGGAAAAACTTGAATGTAAGTTATTTTGGCCACCACTCAACACACCATTCCAGTTAGCATTTGGTACTTTTGGCCAAAAGGATCTTTTGGTACTTTTAGCCAAATGTGTACCCTGGAAAAGAAAGCCTAAAGTCATGCAATTTGGTGGCCAAAAGTGTATGCCAAAATGGTTGGTGTATACTTTGCATGACAGTAAATTGGATGTACCTATGTCTAATCGTACTTGTTCAGGTTATCGCCTCGCATCATATGCATCAAATTGTTATGTTTTGGCTAATTTTAGTTTATGTAATAAGGAGGAACCTCTTTGTTTTGATGAAGCACAACATTTAGAAAATCGGATGATTGCAACACAATCAGAATATGATGCACTTCTAGAAAATAAAACATTGACTTTATGTCATTTGTCTCTTGGCAAATAAAAAAGGCCATTGGTACAAAGTAGATTTATAAAGCTGAAATGTAAGTCAGATGGTGAGATTGATCACTACAAGACTAAGCTTGTTGCAAAAGGTTATGCATAGTAGAAAGGCATTAACTATAAAGAGTTTTTTGCTCCCACTCGTCGTATGACTACTGTTCGTTTTCTATGTGCGTTGAAAACTCACTTTGGATGGAATGTACAACAATTAGATAATTGTTATTGCTTCCTTGAATAGTGATATATTTGAGGAAGTATATGTAGCGTAGCCTCGCGGTGTTGTCAAGAAAGGACAAGAAAAGAAAGTGTGAAAATGCAAGAAAGCTTTATATGGGCTGAAGAAATCTTATCGTGCTTGGTATGAGAAAGTTGACACTCATGAAAGCACTTTGTATATCAACGTGAGAGTGATGTTTATCTCATCATCGTTTTGTATGTAGATGATTTGTTGATTACTTGTTCAAAAGAGACGCACATTGCTGAATTTAAGGTTGAATTGAATGCTACTTTCAAGATGAAAGGTTTGGGGCTTTTGCATCATTACTTGGGCATACAATTTGAGTAATGTAATGGAGGTACTGCTTTGTCTCAAGCAAGATACATAGAGACATTACTATGTAAGTGTGCGTGTCTGTGGCACGTGTCAATGCAAGGAACTTGCAGATATATCGTGTGCGAGCCACAAATGGCTCCAAGCACACAACAAGCTTAAACTAGTAAGCTCAAAGATGACGATGGTGTGTCACTCACTGCTCTACGCTTGCCGTCGTGGAGGATTCCTCGTCGCGAAGAAGAGGGAGACGTTGCTACGCCGCACTCAACCGCCTCGTTGTGGTCGTGCCGCCGCAATGCTTGATTGCACACACTCTCACATACACACTCTCTCTCTCTCTCTCACGCATACATACACACACACACACAAGGAGATGAAGAAGAAGAACATGGAGATGGAGCAAGAGCCCTCTTCAATTGCACAAATGAGAGAATCAGTGAATTTTAGGTTTAGTTGACTTTTATATGAGCTCGGCCCATTCACACTTGGGCGCCCATGCTTAGCCAACTAATCCCCTGAATGTTTCAGTTAGAGTGCGTCTCTCATCGGCGATCACTCTTACCCTTTTCCTATTGGACCGACAAGCCTGGTACCTGACTCTACCAAATAAATAATACGACGTCCATTGTAGGTGATAGGAATGTGCGTGAGGGTTAACATGTCCCCCTTCCTGATGTAGATTCCGTCCTCGGAAGCTATTGAGTTGAAGCTCGTTCATAGAGGTGGAAGAGCATCTGAGATGAATGTCCTTAGCCTCCTTCAGTCACTGCAAAATCAAACAACATTGGCACAATAATTGCATTCTCATAAGCAGTTAAAAAGTATATGCAGTTATAGGTAGATAATTTGATTGGTAACATAATTAAACATTAAATTGCGATTTAATCAAAAGCATAAACAGCGGTAAAGGTAAAAAATTAAACAAGCATGGGGTCGCTAATTTAACGATCGAAAGACACAAAAGATCGACTATTAATACCATGGGTAAGCTTAATTTTCTCTGGTCAATTAAGTTGTTTAATCGCGAGAGCCAAGTATTTCATGTTCAAGGGTTGACTAAAGACTATACCTAGAAGACCTTGTAGTTAAGCTACGATAAAAGGAATCTCTCATGAAATCATCGCCTGACTGATTACCTTTTCTTTGACTCCCCAAAAGTCTTTTCACATTGTGATGTGTGTGTTTATTTTGTATGCCTTGGGTTTTTTGCTTTTCAAGGAAAAGCGTCCACACTGGGAACCTCTAGGGCTCTAGTACCATAGGCGATACATGTGAGTGAAGTACCAAATCAAGCTGAGATTTCTCTTCCAGCTTAAGATTTTACATTGTGGCACTTTGATTTTTTTTTTTTTTTTTTTGTTCGTTTTCGACATTTTAATTTTGTAACTTTGGGGGGTCATATAACACGGTTACCCTCCCCAGGCTCATCACACTAGTAAACTCCTTTTATAATACTTAAGCTAAAGGTCAATAGGAACTAAGCCCACTAGAAAGCCCTAGTACATTGCACACAATGCTGTCTAAATCGGATTAAGAACCTAAGTAACCATAGATTATTAGGAAGACATTCCCCATGGTATTAAGAGAAGATCTCTAACACCTAGCTTGGCAAACTAGCTTAGTCGGACTGCTTGATTTTTAAACCTAGACAAGTGATTATGACAAAAAATTACATTGAATTTAATGTTTGATACTAAGAAAATGCACTGAATATTATACTACCAATCACAATTAAAGCAGAAAAACATGGATGCAAAAAGATAAGGGGCAATGCTAATGGACAAGAAACACCTGTTTGTGTTGATGGTCGTGCTTGATTTGAAGTGTGAACGAGAGAAAGATTCCATGAAGGTCCAAATCCTAACAACAACAGCACGTTCCTGTACACACGAGGAAACACAAAGAATACCTCTAGGAGGTACATCAGCGAGAAGAATAAACTTTGCTAATCACTAAACTCTAAAACAGAAACACTCGTATCGTACTAATCCTACCTACCCTCCATCACTCGAGTGATGAGGATCAAAGGTGTTTGATGACATAGGTTTCTGTTTCAGTGTACTGGATGTGAATGTGTAGGTCTGGGTCAATGTTTTGACTTTTATTGTGCATACCCGTTTGCTGATTGCTCTTGCTCTTTATTATTTTTGTTTTTTGTGAGTATAAGACTTTATATATACATTCCCTAAGATTGTGAGATTGAGAGGCCAGGGAGGAAGGTTGAGAGGGAAGCAAGTGAATGATGAATGTCAGTAAATACTCCCCCTTTCCTTGGGTAGATTATACCGTTTGAAATGTGCTTGTCACCCTTTGAAACGAATTGTTCCAGTTGGTAATAGGTGAGGATTTTTTCCAGTAGTTTTCTATTACCTTAGGTGTCTCGTCGAGTTGCAAGGGTGGTAAGGTACTCTCCTAGGATCGAACTTGAAGTGGTTCATCAGGTGATTCTTGGACACTGGGAGACGTGGATTCCTTTGTAGCTTTATGGAGGTCCACTATTGTAGATGGAGGTTGTGGAGAAGCTTTTACCTCTATGGATGCATTACATGAGGAGCTAGAAGCTTCATGGGACTCCCCCCTTCCTGAGCTAGGTGGAACAAATCGTTCTTTCTTCAGTACCCAAACTAGCTCTGGAGTGGGTGTGTAGCATTCTGTGATTTTTTTCTTTCCACGATCTTCAATTTGTTTTGGAGCCACAGGATTGAGCTCACATGGACCCGGTGACAAGTAAGAGCACAATTTACGTTTTGGCACCCAGATTTGATCATTTTCTTGATAGTAGCCTTGGGCTTCCAATAGTCGTTTAGGAATCCATCGCAACGTTTCCTTATGTTTCTTGGAGCGAGTGGTACGTCTTTTACAAGGCTTTTGTTTTTTAGCATCAGCCATGGTCGCTAAAGAAGCTTTAGGGACCCACTTGTATGTTTTCTTCGTTATATTAGGATGAGTTTTGTCAAAAGCTATATGCATTGCTTGTAGCATATTTAAGGGTATGGGCATTTTATCCCCCTCAGGTGTTACCCAGGTCATCCCCCTATTTTCCCAAGTGTCTATGGTTACTGCTAGGTGGACCCAATCCACATTGTCCGGCTCTGTCATCCCAGGTAGTACGTCCATATAAGGAGAACCTTCCCCAACATCAGTGTCCACTTTACACGTGTAACAATACTGCAATGGGGCCGAGTGAACTGTGGTATCAGATCTTTGATCAATTATAAACCCGTTTCCTAGAGGATGTGCTCGACCAGTCACAAGATCTACTCGAATGACAGAATCTTGGAACTCAAGTAGACATGGTTTTTAGACCAGTCATGCACCATTTTTGCTTCCCTCATGAAAGGACGTCCTAAAATAATCTTAGATGCCATAGTGTGCTTGGAGAAATCTATAACAATGAATGTAACTCTTATTTTATGTCCAAAGACCTTGATCTTGAGATCTTCTAGCATCCCAATAGGTTTAACAATAGACCCATTAGCCATCTTCACTACTATAGTTGTGGTCGCAAGGTGAGGTCTTTCCATAGTTTTCCAATAATTTTTAGTCACAATGCTAACCCCAACGCCACCATCAAGGATTCCCTTCACAGTTAATCCCTTAGTAGTGGCTGGTATGGTCGCATTGGATTCATCACGCTCAAAGTATTGTACCAACTTGCTAACATGTATTTCTATAACAAGGTTCTCATCTACGTTGGGTTGGGGATCTAAGTGTTCCTCCTCTATTGGCATCTCCCCAGCTCCATCCATTTGTGCAAATTGTGGTAGCCCAAACTTTAGTTCTCCATTGAGGAAGGCTCGAAGAACTGAGACTAGCTCAGGATCTTTATATAGTTTGGACATGATGGTGGTTCTAACTTCTGAAGACATGAAATCCATCAATTTGGCAATGTTTAACGGTACCTTTTGGACTTCGGTCCCTTGACGTGGGGAAGATGGGATCTCCATTTCTTCGATAGGATCAAGTAGTCCCTCTGTAAACATTCTTTCCATCAAGAAGCGAGTATGCCCACTTTTCCATGACTTTAAGTCACTTTCTTCTTGGATGACACTAGGTATGGCTAAGGGTTTATGGACTTGGTGAGGTTGTTGTTGCGTAAGGAACATGTTGCTGTAATCTGGATCTGCCTAGGTGTTGGTTGTAGATCCCTTTGGGTATCTTCTACCAAACTCCTTAATTGCTTGACTCGCTCGATCTCCTCTGTAGGGTTTGGATAAGTTTCTATCTTCTTCTTGGATCCCTGCCATTGTGGCTCATGAAGATCTTCCTTGTTGGTTTCTATCTTAGTGGTTGTTTTGGTCTCCATCGTTTCACTTGAATCAAAATCTTCTTCAATGTCGTTCATATATACGGGGTCGTCACTAGTCCCTATGTTGGTCTTTGAACTGGGGTCTAACTTCGCTGCTTTTTCTGATCTCTTCCTTCGTGTTTTCTTCTTTTTCTGAGATTGGGAAATTGATGCCATGTCTCTTTCCTCAAGAATATAATTTTGTTTTTGGAGCATTGATCGTGTGAGTATGTTTACTGGTACCACAGGTGTACTTTGTGATGGCTCCTTGGTAACTTCAATCAAGTTTAATGGCGTGATCTTCGGTGCATTTGGATTATTTGGACATTGGGCAAGCAAATGATCTATGCCACATCGATTACACATGAGTATTGGCATTGTAGACGTGCTCGCTTGATTGGTTTGCATTACTATGGCGTTCTTCTGTAGCCTAATAGGACACTCGGCTACACGATGTGGACCTCCACACTCATAGCATTGAAGAGGTGATCTCTTAGCAGTGTAATTGATATTTTGACCTCTTGTCGCAAGAGCAGCTACTTGATATACATGTTTGACTTGTCCCCAATAGTCCTCCATTTAGTATTGTGGACTTTCTTCAAGCACATCCAGCCCATAGGCAATATTAGGATCTATATCTTCCTCACAACCTTCCAAACAAGCAATAGATGACTCACAACCCACTTGATTCACATAAGTGATTCTCGGATGTGGTGGTTGCGGTCCTAGCACTGGAGGTGGTAAGGGTGTTGTTTGAACAACATATTGGGCCCTAGGGACCATGTCTTGTGATGTTTGTTCAAGAGGTGGGGTCGGTATCAATGCAGGCACTCGAGGTGTATCTATCCATGCTAAGGTTGGTCTATTGGCCATCGCACGCTTAAATACTATGCAATCCTTAGCTTGATGACCATACCTCCCACAGGCATTGAAATTCCCATTGAATTTTACTTTAAAAGTAGGGCATTCTCACTGGTACTATGCGATGCATAGCATACTGAGCACCATTGTTGCTCCCTTCTTGGATACATATGATTGTTTTGCGGAGCACGATTGTCTCTAAGACTCTCTTGAATAGCCTTGGTGAGATCTGCTAAAGTCATCTCAGATATCTTTGGCTCCTTAGCAATAGGCTTCAGGGTCATTGGCTGATGCCCTGATGCTTGCGAGCTAATAGATTTAGACTCAACAGACACTCTTTCTCCTTGAATCATTAAATTATCCTCCAATTGGATCGTATTGGTGGTGACTGCTTCCCAAGTGGTGATACCTCTAATGACTAGGCCATTGTAGATATCCTCATGTCGTAATCCCCTAATGAATCTATCAAGCAATTGGTTATTGTTGAAGCGCTCATTTGGATTACAACGAGAATTCAAATGCTTTAAGTGACTAATAAAGTCTCTCACCTTCCTCTCCTTCCTCTCGTTGGGCTTTCTGGAGCTGAAAGGCTACACCCCAAAGCACTCCCTCTCGTATGTATTCTTTCAAGAATAGTCTCCTAAGAGTATGGTAAATCGTTTTTTCTTCCACCCTTAGGGTTCTATACCAATCCCCTGCCTTTCCACTTAAGGTTAGGCTTAAATTATTGAGCTAGATGCAATGTTGCTTTCTAGGGGTTGGCCCTTAGCGGTTGCTAAGTCAGGAGCACTTGATTGCTCTCTTAGCAAGGATATTGACATAGGGGATTTCACTTTTAACTCTCTTCTTTGCTACACCTTGCGTAAGCTCTGGATTTCCTTTTCCCTTGCTGCAAGGATATATCGGTCAACCTCTTGCACTTCGACAAGGCTTCTACCATCGGGTAATAGGACCTCGGAGGGGAATAGCTCTGAGGAGTCAGGAGGTGCAGTGAATGAAATATTCACATGCACATTCTCTAAGGGCATAGGGTCTACGTTGGTCATGAATGGAGAATTTACTTCCCCACTTCCCTCATTTAGATCATTAGCTCCATGTTCGGAGCGAGTGGCTCTACTAAATTTTTCCCTGAAGCGGCTAAGCACGCTCGGCCCGGACCGCGAGCCCATGGCATGCATGTCTTGGCTTGAGCTATTGGGATTAGGCATTGAGAAACCCTCCATGACATTGTAGTCAGAGGAAGAGTCACTAGCCGCTATATTTGGGTCTTGGCTTGTACTACCTTGAGTCCCCGCCAAAGGCCCGGAACCTAAGGTAGGTGGATAATGAGAACTCGCGTAAGTCAAAATTCTCTCTAGTTGCTCCGTCTCTAGCACACGACCAGAGCACATATGCATGTGCCTTTGACAACCTACAAGCATCGGCGAATAACTTCGAAGGTTAACCGCTTACTTTTTTAGGCGTCCATTTTCACTCGTTTTTTTAAATATTTTTTAATGTTTTTTAATGATCGATTTTTTTGATTAAAGTGTGTGATAGCTTAAAACGAGTGTAGCACTCAGAGGGTCGCGGTGTGCTTTACAGCATAACGTTCGGTTACCTAAAGCTCCGTTGGCTCTCAAAAAAGTCGATTTTTAGCTACGTGTGAAGCTAAAATAATAATTTTAAAGGGTGATAGATGTCTAAGCCTGAGCGTGAGCTTGGGCTTGGGTGTGGGCTTGGGTCTGGGAGATATTCTCGATCCCGGTCCTACCTTAAATTTTTTTTAATTAAAAAAAAGGATAAGGTCGCCGCGGCCTGCCCGCGAGCACACACACACACACTCTACCTACCTACTTCCAACTAATATACCTACTGTTACACATAACACACTCTATTAGCTCTCACAGATCTACTTTCTACTTACTGTACATTGCATTACACAAAACTAACAACCTTAATACTAACACCTTACACAGAGAAAAAAACACAGTACCTTTGAAAACTCCATTAACAAAGAAATACACAGTAGCAACACAAAATCCTTCTTCTCAACACACACACTCTCCTTCCCTACCATACCTACAATTGAAATTGCACCACGAAAGAAGCACATAGTGCCATTCAAGCTTAGTGTATGGCATTCCCCGGCAGCGGCGCCAAAAATGTGCGCGTCTGTCACACATGTCAATGCAAGGAACTTGCCGATACACCGTGTGCGAGCCACAAATGGCTCCAAGCACACAACAAGCCTAAACTAGTAAGCTCAAAGATGGCAATGGTGTGTCACTCACCGCTCTACGCTTGCTGTCGTGGAGGATTCCTTGCCGCGAAGAAGAGGGAGACGCCGCTATGCCGCGCTCAACCGCCTCGCCGCCGTCGTGCCGCCGCAATGCTCGATCGCACACACTCTCACACTCTCTTTCTCTCTCTCAACCATACACACACACACACACTCTCTCTCTCTCTCTCTCTCTCACTCTCTCTCTCTCTCTCTCTCAACCATACACACACACACAAGGAGATGAAGAAGAAGAAGATGGAGATGGAGCAAGAGCACTCTTCAATTGCACAAATGAGAGAATTAGTGAATTTTAGGTTTAGTTGACTTTTATATGAGCTCGCTCCATTCACACTTGGGCGCCCATGCTTAGCCAAATAATCCCCTGAATTCCAGTTAGAGCGCGCCTCTCATCGGTGATGACTCTTACCCTTTTCCTATTGGACCGACAAACCCGGTACCTGACTCTACCAAATAAATAATACGACGTCCGTTGTAGGTGATAGGAATGTGTGTGAGGGTTAACAGAAAGTTTGGATTTGAGGATTGCAAACCTATTGCTACTTTAATGAAAAAATGTTCAAAATTGAATCTTCATGATGCTGGAGATCTTGTAGATGTCATTGTTTATGAGACTACTATTGGATGCTTTATTTATGTATGCAATATGAGGCTGGATATTCAAATTTAGTCTTACAGGTCAACAAATTATGCATAGCTTAGGATCTAAGCATTGACAGGCCATTAAAAGGATCTTTTGGCCACCACTCAACACACCCCATTCCAGTTAGCATTTGGTACTTTAAATTCAACTCAAGATCCCCTTGAGTAGGTACAATTTATTCAAAAAGAGGTTTTCAATCTGCAAACTTATCTTGTCTGACTTTGCTTGAGAAAACTAGATTGTTAGCCACCCGAGCACTTCAGTCAAAAAAGCTTCAAAAGAAAGAATGGCATGCTCGTTATTTTCAAAAGCCAAAGTTTGAGAAAGGGTCTTTGGTGCTGCTCTATCAATCAAAATACTAGAGAAAGGCTAAGAAGCTAGTTTCGTTTTACCAAGGCCGGGAGATCTTACTCCAAGGCATCGTGCAACTGGTCACCTTGGATGGTCCGTTAGTACCACTGGCCAATTGCTCGAGGCTTAACCTTTATAGCCAGCCCCATGTTAATGGCCTTTAGGCTTTCTCTATTGCCTCTGCAGTCTTAGCCTAGTCCTCGTCACCAATGCATGTATGTCTTTTTTCAAGTACCCTCATAAGGAGACTACACATATCTGAAGTATAGTGGGAAGTGGTAGTTTGGCCACGATATCCACTCGATTACCACTCCTCTGTGTCCTACCAAGTGCCTCTAGTCTAGTAGACCACTGACAACCCTAGTCCAAAATCAAGTGTAGCTATGAAACCTAGACCAACTATAATTGTATGGCCACGGGTACATCTTGCTTCATGACTACCATACCCATTTGTTGGATTTAGGGTTGCAAGGATGCACACATAGCTTGGAGAAGATCAAGAAGCTCAAGACACAAGTGTACTGCTTAGTGTGCAATAGAAAGATAAGTTATCCCTAGAGTGATGGGCATAAATACAATCCACGGGGAAAAAAACTTCTTGGTGAGGGAAAAAGTGTCTAGGCGATTCTAAGTGTATTCACACATATCAAT
Organism: Adiantum capillus-veneris; assembly: GCF_014529385.1. Classification (NCBI taxonomy): domain Eukaryota; kingdom Viridiplantae; phylum Streptophyta; class Polypodiopsida; order Polypodiales; family Pteridaceae; genus Adiantum; species Adiantum capillus-veneris. Next base: position 101,605,010 of record NC_140931.1, on the reverse strand, counting down.
ACCATATATGGTAAAAAATCCCCCCTAGGAGTGATGCGGTGTGAGAGATACCCCTCCTCGGGGGTCTATGCACAAAATATACAATTTACACCTTTGTACAATTTTCAATATACATCAGAGTTGCAAAAGCATTTGCATAGGGGAGGAGCTCTCAGCGCCTAACCAAGCATGGAGTTTAGGCCATGAGCCGGACTGCATCCAGAGGCACCTAGCGACTAGTGCTACCCTTGAATGGGTGTTATGAATGAAAGCGTACTCAAGAAAAATATAACACTGTGGAGGGTGAATATATGTGTACACCGAGTGTACACAACATTGCAGGAGGAGAGAGAGAGAGAGAGAGAGAGAGAGAGAGAGAGAGAGAGAGAGAGAGAGAGAGTATAGTGGAGGGTGAAATAGAGTACACAGAGACATGAGACAATGACAACACATAATTTTTTAATGCCCCATCTAAATGAAATAGGAAACCATATATAAATGCAATGACAAAATCTGGGTGTACCATAACATCAAAAAGTTTATGACAAAATAAATAGTAGAGCACCAAACCCTGTGTAGGGATTGACCGGTCCACCCATCCACTTCCTCTCTACTATGAACATAGAGAATTTCACTTTGCCGAGAGCAAGCCAGAACACCTCCAACCTACCTGAGCCAGACATAATCCGAGGCCGCTTCGCCTCCCTCCATGAATCGAGCTCTAGAAGGATCCCAAGTACTAGTAGGTGGCAGGGTATCAACACCAACCATACCAGGTTTGGCGCCATGCCTCTTCAATGCCCAACACTGGGTATTTAGGCAAAGCCAAGGCAAAATCCTCGACGCGTTAGCCGTGTAGGTCATTCAACCCCCGATGCACAACCGTGTAAATGAGCCTAACAAAAAGAAGAAGACCTATGAAACACCCCCCTGTGAGAAATGCGGAATACAATAAGGATCTAGTAGCAAGGAGAGTAGAGAGGGATACGATGCAAAGTAGATTAGTGGCAAATCAAAAACTTTAGATTAACACACTATTACAAAGTGATGGCGTCATCCACCCATGCTCTCAAGGTAGAGATTAGATGGCGATTTAGACAACTAGAGCAAGTAGGAATACAAGGGACTAACAATCTTTACACAAGGATGTGGTGTGTGCGTTAAGTGTGCACACCATTCTACCGAATTACTCATGAGAAGGCCTCCTTGTATAGATGTAAGGGAGCCTCTAAACGCCCATGTGCAGCCGCCCTTAGATAGCCAAGTCCAAGTAGGACTCTCCCATGCACCCATGTGTAGCGGCTTTTGGGTAGACAAGTCCTCCTAGAACTCGGTCATCAGCCAAGGAAATCCAGCCACCGGCCAAAGACCAAACCGGCCACCGGACGACCATTTTTCGATTGTCTTCCGGCCGTCGTCCGGCCAAGATATTTCGACAAAAAGGAATATTTTCAACAAAAGGGATAAAAAGTCTCGGGGGCGGGTCCCCCAAAGTTGCCCCTGAATTTGCTCCGTATATCCATGATCACAAATAGAGATCTCATCAGCGTGCAAAGCTGGAATCCACCAAATATATGTGCACCATTGGCTTCTCCTCATATGAGGGCCTTACAAACCGTGCAACATATATTGTGGTGGAAAAACTGAGAGAGGTGGGCATTGCAAGTATACCAACACCCCCCTCAATGAACACCCGAAGATGCTCTATGTTGGCCATGTGCCAATTCCAAGTTGATGAAGATGTTGAAGTAGCTAGTCTTTCTCTAAATATTTGGGGAAGATATCTGCACAATATCTTCAGTAGGACAATAGATCCATAATTTCATCCTCAATTAGCTCTTGAACATAATGATACTGAACCTCAATATGCTTTGTGCGTGCATGGAAGACGGGATTCTTGGCAATCACCATGCAACTCTGGTTGTCACATTGAAGTGTTGTTGCTGAATGAAGAGAAACACCTAAATCCATGAGGACTCACCTTAGCCAAACTGCTTCACAAGCTGCAAAACAAGCAGCTTTATACTCTGCTTTCGTTGAAGAAAGAGCGACGGTTGGCTGCTTCTTGCTAATCCAAGAAAACACTCCAGAACCAAGTGAGAAACAAAATCCAAAAATTGACTTTCTAGAGTCACAATCTCCTGCCCAATCGGAGTCACAATACCCACTAAGAGTGTTTGTGCCAATGCCATAGGCAATGCCATGGCCCAAAGTACCTTTTATGTACTTAAGAACTGGCATACCTGCCTTCCAGTGAGATTCTCTTGGTGGTTGGAAAACCTGCTTAAAACACCTACTGCAAAAGAAGTATCTGGCTTAGTGTTGCACAAAAAAATTGAGCTTCCCACAAGTTTTTTGTACTTTTTAATGTCAACTAAGGGAGAAGAATCTTCCATGGAGAGTTTTGCATCTACATCCATTGGAGTGCTCACAGGTTTGCAATCCATCATGCCAAAAGCTTTTAGGATCTCTGTTGCATACTTTTGTTGAGAGATGAAGATACCTTTTGAGGATTGCCAAACCTCAATCCCCAAACAATAGTGCAACAAACCTAAGTCTGCCATTTCGAATTCATAACTCAAACTCTCACGAGTTTGTTGGATGAGTTCTTTGTGGTCACTTGTGATTATCAAGTCATTGACATACAATATAATAATGACTTGTTTTTCATTCTCTCTAAGCACATATAAATTCGCTTCAGAAGCACTTCTTCTAAAGCCAAGTTTTTTCAAAAACTTATCAATTCTGACGTACCATGCTCTTGGAGATTGTTTCAGGCCATAAAAAGCCTTCTTCAATCTGCAAACCTTCTGTTTTGAATGAGACGTCTCAAACCCTGGTGGTTGCTCAATATACACCTCCTCCTTGAGAGGTCCATTAAAAAAGTAGACACAATATCCATTTGGTAAACAACCCATAAATAGATAGCAGCAAGAGCAAGCACAAGATGAATAGTTGTCATTCGAGTTGTGGGAGAGAAGGTGTCACTAATATCAAACCCTTCGACTTGAGAGAATCCTTGTGCTACTAACCTGGCTGACTTGAGAGAATCCTTGTGCTACTAACCTCGCTTTGTACTTTTGTAAAGAGCATCAGCTTTATGCTTGAACTTGTACACCCATTCTGTGCCGATGACTTTCTTCTTTGGAGGCCAATCCACTACTTCCCAAGTGTCATTCTTTGTGATGTTGTCGTATTCAGATTGCATCGCTTCCTTCCACTTTGGATCAGCCATGGCCTCGTCGACGGAGGTTGGCTCCTTCATAGAGCCCACAATTTCTGTCACATAAGAGCCATGTTGACGATGTGTTTGGAGGCTCTCCTTTGCTCCTCTATTCTCTTTGACCATCGCAAACCCCCTCCTCTTCATGAGGATTGTGAACTTGAGGGTTTCGAGCGTCAAAAAGCTGTTGAGCCCACTTTGGTAGTGGCTTTTCTTGTGATGCTGCAATAGGTTGGTTAGATTTATGTGAGTTGTCGTCATCAAACAACTACTCCTCTTGATTTTTTACCTGATTCTGGTATGGCACATGGTGAGTTATTTCTTGATTTGATGAGAAAGTGGACGAACCTGGTTTCTCCACCGTATGTGGCCCTTCTTCAAATACCACATCTCGACTGGTGAGTATTTTCTTTGCCTCTGGATCATAGTGTGTATAAGCCTTAGACTCTTCACTGTATCCGAGAAATACGCACTTCTTGCTTTTGGCTTCTATCTTTGTTCTTTGTGAATCAGGAATATGTGCATAACAGAAATACCCAAATATTTTGAAATGCAAGACCGAAGGTTTCTTACCAGAATAGGATTATTCAGGTGTTTTCCCTTTCAAAGCCTTTGTGTATACACTGCGGTACTTACTGCTTTAGCCTAAAAAGAATCTAGCATATCCTTGGCTTTGAGCATACACCTTGCCATTTCTACCACCGTCCAATTGCGATGCTCCACAACTCCATTTTGTTGTGGTGTGTAGACTGTAGTAAGGTGTCATTTTATGCCATGCTCGTTGCAGTAATTGTTGAATTCATTTGAGATGAATTCTCCTCCTCGATCTATGCAAAGCTTCTTCACCTTTTTTCCTGTTTCATTTTCTACAAGCTTTTGCCACATTTTAAACTTTCCAAAAGCTTCAGACTTCTCACGAATGAAATACACCCACATCTTTCTACTAAAGTCATCGACTAACAACAAAAAGTAGAAAGATCCACTCAAAGCGGATGTAGACATTTTTCCACAGAGATTTGCGTGTACCAACTCTAGAGGAGATTGAGCTTGATTACTACTCTCTTGTGGAAATGCCACTTTGTTGCTTGCCCATCATGCAAGCTTCACAAACTTCATTCATATCTGAATTTTGAGGCATGTGTGCCACCATCCCACATTTTTGCATCTCTTTTAGTACAACAATGCTTAAGTGACCAAATCTCTCATGCCATAATTGAGTTGTACCTTTTTCTATAGTGATCGTAAGTGCAGAAAGTTGGTAGAGGTTGTTGTGCCTTACACCCTTTCCCACTGTGTTGCATTTTGAATCCAAGATTTCTGCTCCATTTTTCTTGAAACGGACTTCAAGATCACGATTAGTGATTGCAGCAATGGACAACAATTTCTTTTTGATTTGAGGTACGTACAACACATTAGAGAGCTCTTTAGTTTCACATGTAGCTGCTAAAAAAGAAATTGTCCCAGACCCTTCGGCTGGACATTTGGCATTATTCCCAACAATTACACTTATGGGTTCCTGTAGAGGCTTCCAGGAACTATACTAGTCTTTCTTACTAGTCATATGTTGGGATGCACCACTATTTAGAATCCAAGAACCATCAACAAGCGGAGTTTGTGCTAATAAGCATACCTCTTCTATGACGGCCCATAGTTCAAGGTCTGTTTCAACATTGTTGGCGGATTCTCTTTCCTTCCAAGAAGCTCTCATGGTGCCGTTCTTCTCATCTGCTTTCTTCTTTCGATAGTCTTTAACAGCATAACCCTTCTTGTCACTGGTAAAAACAGCTACCTGAAAATTTCCTCTTCTTGGGCTTCTTCTTAGAAGCATTTGACGTAGTCCCCTTGCCTTTTTTGATTGGCCATGAAGGCAGCATCACCTCCACCATCCCTGGTCCTGAGTCGCAGCTCCTCTTCAAGAAACATTTCACTCAGTTCTTCAAACATAAGAGGAGTTGGGCGAACCTGAGTGTTGAGTGCCTTAACAAGACCATCATATCTTGCTGAAAGTATGTGGATGCAACACTGAGCTACATCTTCCGGAGAAATAGCCACACCAACGACAGCTAATTGATCTTGGAGGTCCTTAATCCGCTTGATAAAGGCCTCCACTTTCTATCCATTAGCAAGTTTCTCAGTAGCAAGCTGATTTTCCAGATTTTGAATTCTGGTGTGATTGTACGCCTTTTATTGGCGAGCCAATATGTTCCAAGCTTCATGTGCTTTAGTGGTATGCTGAACCAAAGTGAGGACAGAATCACTTACACACATGACAATGGTGCATAATGCATATGCATTCCTTCTTTTCCAGGCACGTAGAAGAGTAGCATCTGAGGGAATAACAACGCTTGGATTTGCCAGATCATTTGTTGCAGCAGGCTCCAAGTCTGCACCATTTGGCCCCAGCACCGTATCCAACGATTCATATGAATCCACAATTGCGGAAATTTTAAATTTCCACAATGTGTAGTTGGTGCCGTCAAGCTTTTCTTCGATGAATGTTGGTGGAAGAATGCAAAGAGGAGTAGCACTGGCAACAGCACTTGAAGATGCCGACATAATTGATTTTGAAAAGTAATAAAAGTACTTCTCGTACTTTCTTAGCTACGAGCACCTAGTGCTCTAATACCATGTAAGAAATGCGGAATACAATAAGGATCTAGTAGCAAGGAGAGTAGAGAGAGATACGATGCAAAGTAGATTAGTGGCAAATAAAAAACTTTACATTAGCACACTATTACAAAGTGATGGTGTCATCCACCCATGCGCTCTCAAGGTAGAGCTTAGATGGCGATTTAGACAACTAGAGCAAGTAGGAATACAAGAGACTAACAATCCTTACACAAGGATGTGTTGTGTGCGTCAAGTGTGCACACCATTCTATCAAATTACTCATGAGAAGGCCTCCTTATATAGATGTAAGGGAGCCTCTAAACGCCCATGTGCAGTCGTCCTTAGATAGCCAAGTCCAAGTAGGACTCTCCCATGCGCCCATGTGTAGCCGCTTTTGGGTAGACTAGTCCTCCTAGAACTTGGCCACCGGCCGCCGACCACCGGCCAAAGACCACGGACAACCGGCCATCGGCCACCGGATGGCCATTTTCCGATTGTCTTCCGACCGTGGTCCGCGGCCAAGATATTTCGACAAAAAGGAATATTCTGATGAAAGGAATAAAAAGTCTCCGGGGTGGGCCCCCAAAGTTGCCCATGAATTTGCTCCGTACCATCCCCAATCACAAATAGAGATCTCATCAGCGTGCAAAGCTGGAATCCACCAAATATATGTGCACCAGTGGCTTCTCCTCATATGGGGGCCTTACAAATTGTGCAACATATGCTGTGGTCGCAAAACTAAGAGAGGTGGGCGTTGCAAGTATACCAACACCCCGATCCAACAAAGCCCCAGGTCAACGACCCTTTTGTCTAAGACTAAGCGATGTAGGTGATCCTAGTCTTGTAGTGATGCTACCATGAGAAACATAACACATGACTCCAATCACAATAGCACTTTCCATATGCACAAACAATCTTTTCCAAGCAGTTAGACTATTGTACAGGGTCTCTACCCTTACACGTCTACCATAAACTATCCAAATCACATCATGATCTAATCCCAAAATCATAAACCATAATTCAATCACATCACATGGGTGAGGTACAACCAACCTTGCATAACCACTTTAGAACATAACATGGCTGCAAAAATTTCGATAGCATAATCACATCCATAAAAAAAAACCAAGAGCCATACCACCTTCCACCATAAAATCACAACCATAATCCAATAGGGAATCTTAGCCCTTAACCACAAATCACCGACTCCCACACTTGGAGTTTGATACATCCTCTGCAGTCAATCGGAGTCCACACACATAGGACTCTTCCGACATGAGTTTTTCATGCATAAAATTAGTCCGACCAACAACTAAACATGATATAAAAATCCAATTTTGACAACATCCAACCATGCAAAGTTGATGCATCACATCTGCACTTCACCTCTCTAGCACATAGGGCTAGTTTTGACCTAGAAAGGTGGGAAGCAATCATAACCATGCACATGAGACATCCACATCAATCCATAAGGTCCCATATATCGTATGATCACATTTCATCACCATAAACATGATGCAAAATAGCTCTGACCTTTAGGTCGCCATAAACCATAACTTCGCAAATATGCAAACAACTTTTTGTCATTTTCGGGAGAAAGCCACTTTAATGATATTTGCCTATGAGGTTCGGGTTGTCTAACCATATACCCTCACATAATTTTATAGGCATCTAATAACCGAAATCAACTCACCAAAACAAACCATAAATCATACATAATCATCTCGGTTAACTCACGACGTCTCATGGTACTTCCCCTTGGTACCACCCCTACACGTGTAGGTAAAACCGGTTATGGAATGATTAATAACTCGCATACCCGCGGTGATAATAGAGACAAAAATACATTTATCATCATCTTTTGTCGATCTTTTCAATTGTTAAGTGGGTTTGCCCATCCGGTAAATCTATATAGTGGTTCTCCAAGGAGCCTGGAGTCAAAAAAATTTGGCCAAGTCCAGTGGGCATCAAGCTGCTTTTTAACCATATCTCTTAGCTCGTGCATGATTTCCACATGACAACGAAGAGAGAAAATGTTCTTAATTATGTGTTTTATCTCTGGTATAAAGGGTTTGGGCTGATTCATAATGGTTTGTGAGTTATGACCAAAACAGTGTTCCTACCGTCTCTATGACGTGAAACGAAAAGCGCTTTTTATACACGCATGTGATCATAAACACATTGTGGACATAAATCAGCGTGTTAAACATGATGAAATAATCATGGGACAACTTCATATGTACTCGCTTAATCCATACATGCACTCGTATACGAAAAAACAATCACCGAGAGGGTGACTACTCAGAAAAATGACATAGAGAGAGATGATGACGGCTATGGAGTTTAGAGCTTCTCATCGTGCTTTAGAATCGATTATGGACTGTCGAAAGGCTTCTTCCTTTCGCAAGAGAGCGGTGATGAGAGCTCCGTAGAGGTATTCACCACGATTCCGGAGAGCGCGTACACTGTGAAACAAGAGAGGAGATAGTAAGCAAGTAGAGAGAGAATATCCTTCTTCTTCTTCTTCTTCTCGTGAGAGAGAAGAGCTTATGGAGATGGTGATGAAGAGCTTGAACCACTCCGTATAATAGTGTTAACCCTCACGGCTCACGGACACCCTATCACCTACGAGACAGACGTTGTAACCTACGGCGGACATTGTATTATTTATTTGGTAGAGTCAGGTACCGGGCTTGTCGGTCCAATAGGAAAAGGGTAAGAGTGATCGCCGATGAGAGGTGCACTCTAACTGGAACATTCAAGGGATTAGTTGGCTAAGCATGGGCGCCCAAGTGTGAATGGGGTGAGCTCATATAAAAGTCAACTAAACCTAAAATTCACTCATTCTCTCATTTGTGCAATAGAAGAGTGCTCTTGCTCCATCTCCATCTCCATCTTCTTCTTCTTCACCTCCTTGTGTATGTGTGTGTGTGTGTGTGTGTGTGTGTGTGTGTGTGTGTGTGTGAGAGAGAGAGAGAGAGAGAGAGAGAGAGAGAGAGAGAGAGAGAGAGAGAGTGCGCGATCGAGCATTGCGACGACGGCACTGCAGCGGCGAAGCGGCGGCTCCTTCTTCTTCGCGGCGAGGAATCCTCCACGAAGCAAGCGTAGAGCGGTGAGTGACACACCATCGCTTTCTTTGAGCTTACTAGTTTAGGCTTGTTGTGTGCTTGGAGCCAGTTGTGGCTCGCACACGGTGTATCGGCAAGTTCCTTGCATTGACACGTGCGACATACGTGCACATTTTTGGCGTTGTTGCCGGGGAATGCCATACACCAAGCTCGAGGGATTTCTGTGCTTCTCCGTGGTGCAATTTCAATTATAGGAAATGTAGGGAAAAAGTGTGTGTGTGTTGAGAAGAGGGATTTGGTGTTATACTGTGTGTTTTTTTTGTTAATGGAGTTTTCAAAGTTACTGTGTTTATTCTGTGTGTATTAAGATAGTTAGTTTTCTTTGTTAATAGAGATTTCAAAGGTTCTGTGTTTATTCTCTATGTATTAAGGTAGTTAGTTTTTTGTGTACAGTAAGTAGGAAGTAGATTAGTGAGAGTTAATAGAGTGTGTTAGTGTGTAAGAGTACGTGTATTAGTTAGAAGTAGGTAGATAGAGTGTGTCCGTGCTCTCGCGTAGGCCGCGGCGATCTTATCCTTTAAAAAAAAAAAAAAACCTCAAAAAAATTTCTTTTTTAAAAAAATAATTTTTTTTAAAAGGTAGGACCGGGATCGGGAATATCTCCCAGACCCAAGCCCAAGCTCACGCTCAGGCCTAGGCCTCAGTCGCCTTAAAAAAAAAACGAATTTTAGCTTCATACGTAGCTAAAAATCGATTTTTTGAGGACCAACGGAACGTCAGATGCCCGAAAATTGTGTTGTAAAGCACACAACGACCCTCTAAGTGATACGCTCGTTTCGAGCTATCACACACTTTAATAAAAAAATCAAACATTAAAAAACATCAAAAACAAGGAAAAAATCAAGTAGAAAACGGGGTGCAAAACACCCACAAAACAAAGCAAGTAACCTTTAAGGGTCCTTGCCGACACTTGTAGGGCACCCAAAGCACATGTATCTACACTCTGGTCGTGTGCTAGAGTCCGAACAACTAGCTAGTGCTTCGATTTACGGGGGTACTCACTATTCTTCCACGCTAGGGTCTATGCCCTCGGCGGGGACCCAAGGTAGTGCAACCCAAGACCCAAATATAGCGGCTAGCGACTCTTCCTCTGACTACGATATTATGGAAGAGCATCTTACACAAAGCCCCGGGGGAACAAATGAAACCGTGCCTAGCTGGGTCCAACAACCTGGAACTAGTGTTTTTAGCCGTTTGATGGAAACTTTTAGTAGAGCTACGCGGTCTGAACCTACGGCTAGTGAAGTAAACGAAGGGGGTGGGGAAGTAGAATCACCATTCACATCTCCTAAAGACCCCACACTCCCTCAGAGTGTCCACATGGACATTCTACCTACCTCATTTAATGAGGGCCCTACTGAGCTACCACCTTCCAAAGTCGCCTCTAAGGTAGCGGTGACTAAAAGTCAAAACACGGGAAGCAACATTGCATCCACCTCACGGCAACCCTCTAGTACACCAAGTTTGGACGAGGTATTTCTCAATGAAAATTGGGAATATGACCTACACACGGAGACTTTGACCGACCTATACATGGGCTACACATACCATGTGGGTTGGTTAGAAGTTGTACAATCCACATCTAGTGCCACTAGTCTAGAGGAACAACAACACATGATCTGCAATGTCATCCATAGGATTATCTAGTCCGAGAGGCAAAATTGAGGAATAAACATACCTTCGACGGGTCCTATGCAATTTTTAGACACGGGCAAAGAGAAACAACCCACTCTATCACAAATGGAGACTCCTCCAGTGAGTCCCATCGATCCCCCATATGTTGTTTCGCCAGGGGTCTCAATGCAATCTGAGCCCACAAGTGATAGCTTTACTTTTCCAAGTCTAGCTCATCTTTCCCTGGATGACACCACGGATAACATGCCTATCCCAATGATGGGCATGCCAAGAAACACACCATGGACCTCATTTGTTAGTAAAGCACCACTACATGGTAGCTCAATGCCTGCAACAGTACCTACAAGTGTGTACCAATCGTATGCACCTATGGGTCATCACACTCATGTAGTCCCTACCCCTCCCATTGTTTCAACTACCTATGCTCCATAACCACAATACACAAGTTCTTATTTCCATGGGACTATACCGGCTAGCATTAGCATGTCACATCCGATGTCTGCTATGCCTAGGGCCACCCATATGAACTATGGACCACCACATGGCACAACATCGTACCCAACATGGAACCCAAGGGCTTCCTATGCGCCAAGCCCAATGCCAATACCTACTCCACATGTAGTCTCTGGAGCGCCTTCACCCACGGTGCCTGCTCACTTAGGTGACTTGGCAATATTTGCTCAAGCTATTGGTCGATCTATTGCTCAGAATATGCGTAACACGCTTGAAAGAGAGCCTAGAAGTAAGGCAGTACAAATAGCCAAGCACACACAAAAATTAAGTGGAGACGGGGTTGTGAGAAAGCATATCGAAGTGTTTGAACAAATATGCGATTCTCTAGTAGAACACAATGACCTGCATAAGAGCAATGCATTAAGCCTAACCTTAAGTGGGAAGGCAGGGGATTGGTATAGAACCCTAAGGGTGGAAGAAAAAACGATTTACCCTACTCTTAGGAGACTGTTCTTAAAAGAATACATACGAGAGGGAGTACTTTGGGGTGTAGCCTCTCAGCTCCAGAAAGCCCAACGAGAGGAAGGAGAGTCGGTGAGAGACTTTATTAGTCGCTTGAAGCATTTGAATTCTCGTTGTAATCCAAATGAGCGCTTCAACAATAACCAATTGCTTGATAGATTCATTAGGGGATTACGACATGAGGATATCTACAGTGGCCTAGTCATTAGAGGTATCACCACTTGGGAAGCAGTCACCACCAATGCGATCCAATTGGAGGATAATTTAATGATTCAAGGAGAAAGAGTGTCTGTTGAGTCTAAATCTATTAGCTCACAAGCATCGGGGCATCAGCCAATGACCCTAAAGCCTATTGCTAAGGAGCCAAAGATATCTGAGATGACTTTAGCAGATCTCACCAAGGCTATTCAAGAGAGTCTTAGAGACAATCGTGCTCCGCAGAACAATCATATGTACCCAAGAAGGGAGCAACAATGGTGCTCAGTATGCTATGGACCGCATAGTACCAGTGAATGCCCTACTTTTAGAGTAAAATTCAATGGGAACTGCAATGGATGTGGAAGATATGGTCATCAAGCTAAGGATTGCATAGTATTTAAGCGCGCGATGGCCAATAAACCAACCTTAGCATGGACAAACACACCTCGAGTGCCTGCATTGATGCCGGCCCCACCTCTTGAACAAACAGCACAACACATGGTCCCTAGGGCCCAAAATGTTGTTCAAACAACACCCTTACCACCTCCAGTGCTAGGACCGCAACCACCACATCCGAGAATCACTTCTGTGAATCAAGTGGGTTGTGAGTAATCTATTTCTTGTTTGGAAGGCTATGAGGAAGATATAGATCCTAATATCGCCTATGGGATGGATGTGCTTGAAGAAAGTCCACAATACTACATGGAGGACTATTGGGGACAAGTCAAACCTGTATATCAAGTAGCTGCTCTTGCGGCAAGAGGCCAAAATATCAACTACACTGCTAAGAGACCACCTCTTCAATGCTATGAGTGTGGAGGTCCACATCGTGTAGCCGAGTGTCCTATTAGGCTACAAAAGAACGCCACACTAATGTAAACCAATCAAGCAAGCACGTCTACAATGCCGATACTCATGTGTAATTGATGTGGCATAGATCATTTGTTTGCCCAATGTCCAAATAATCCAAATTCACCGAAGATCACGCCATTAAACTTGATTGAAGTTACCGAGGAGCCATCACCAAGTACACCCGTGGTACCAGTAAACGTACTCACACGATGGATGCTCCAAAAGCAAAATTATATTCTTAAGGAAAGAGACTCGGCATCAATTGCCCAATCTCAGAAAAAGAAGAAAACACGAAGAAAGAGATCACAAAAAGCAGCGAAGTCAGACTCCAGTTCAAAGACCAACATAGGGACTGGTGATGACCCCGTATATATGAACGACGTTGAAGAAGATTCTGATTCAGGTGAAACCATGGAGACCAAAACGACCACTAACATAGAAACCAACAAGGAAGATCTTCATGAGCCACAATGGCCAGGATCCAAAAAGAAGATAGGAACTTACCCAAACCCTACAGAGGAGATTGAGCGAGTCAAGCAATTAAGGAGTTTGGTAGAAGATACCCAAAGGAGTCTAGAACCAGCACCTAGGAAGATCCAGATTACAGACACCGTGCTCCCGACGCAGCAACAAACTGATCAAGTCCATAGACCCTTGGACATACCTAGTGTCATCCAAGAAGAAAGTGACTTAAAGTCATGGGAAAGTCGGCGTACTCACTTCTTGATGGAAAGAATGTTTACAGAGGGACTACCTGATCCTATCGAAGAAATGGAGATCCCATCTTCCCCACGTCAAGGGACTCAAGGCCAAAAGGTGCCGTTAAACATTGTCAAATTGATGGATTTCATGTCTTCAGAAGTTAGAACCACCATCATGTCCAAACTATATAAAGACCCCGAGCTCGTCTCAGCTCTTCGATCCTTCCTCAATGGAGAACTGAAGTTTGGGCTACCACAATTTGCACAGATGGATGGAGCTGGGGAGATGCCAATAGAGGAGGAACACTTAGATCCACAACCCAACCTAGATGAGAACCTTGTTATAGAAATACCTGTTAACAAGTTGGGACAATACTTTGAGGGTGATGAATCTAATGCGACTATACCAATCACTACTAAGGGATTAACTGTGAAGGGAATCCTTGATGGTGGCGCTGGGGTTAGCATTGTGACTAAAAATTGCTGGGAAACTATGGGAAGACCTCACCTTGCGACCACAACCATAGTAGTGAAGATGGCCAATGGGTCTATTGTTAAACCTATTGGGATGCTAGAAGATCTCAAGATCAAGGTCTTTGGACATAAAATAAGAGTTACATTCATTGTTATGGATTTCTCCAAACACACTATGGCATCGGAGATGATCTTAGGACGTCCTTTCATGAGGGAAGCAAAAATGGTGCATGACTGGTCTAAAAACCATGTCTACTTACAGTTCCAAGATTCTGTCATTCGAGTGGATCTTGTGACGGGTCGAGCACATCCTCTAGGAAACAGGTTTATAATTGATCATAGATCTGACACCACACTTTACTCGGCCCCATTGCAGTATTGTTACACGTGTAAAGCGGACACTGATGCTGGGGGAGATTCTCCTTATATGGATGTTTTACCTGGGATGACTGAGTCGGACAATGTGGATTGGGTCCACCTAGCAGCGACCATAGACACTTGGGGAAATAGGGGGACAACGTGGGTAACACCAGAGGGGGATGAAATACCACCACTGGTACCCTTAAATATGCTACAAGCAATGCATATAGCTTCTGACAAGACTCAGCCTAATATAACGAAGAAAACATACAAGTGGGTCCCTAAAGCTTCTTTAGCGACCACAGTTAGTGCTAAAAAACAGAAGCCTTGTAAGAAACATACCACTTGCCCCAAGAAATGTAAGAGAACGTGGCGTTGGATTCCTAAACGACTATTGGAAGCCCAAGGCTACTATCAAAGAAATAATCAAATCTGGGTGCCAAAACGTCATCATTCACTCACTTCCCTCTCAACCTTCCTCCCTGACCTCTCAATATCCCAATCTTAGGGAATGTATATATATAGCCTTATACTCACAAAAAACAAAAATAATAAAGAGCAAGAGCAATTAGCAAACGAGTATGCACAATAAAAGTCAAAACATTGACTCGGACCTACACATTCGCATCTGGTACACTGAAACAGAAATCTATGCCATAAAACACCTTTGATCCTCATCACTAGAGTGATGGAGGGTAGGTAGGATTAGTACGATAGGAGTGTTTCTGTTTTAGAGTTGAGTGATTAGCAAAGTTCTTTTTTCCCACTGATGTGCCTCCTAGAGGTATTCCTTGTGTTTCCTAGTTTGTACAGGAGTGTGTTGCTATTGTTAGGATTTGGACCTTCATGGAATCTTTATCTCGACTCACTCTTCAAATCAAGCGCGACCATCGACACAAACAGATGTTTCTTGTCCATTAGCATTGCCCCTTATCTTTTTTGCATCTATGATTGTCTGCTTTGATTGTGATTGGTAGCATAATATCCAGCACATTTGCTTAGTAACAAACACTTAATTCAATGTAATTTTTTATCATAATCACTTGTCTAGATTTAAAAATCAAGCAGTCCGACTAAGCTAGTTTGACCAAGTTAGGTGCTAGAGATCTTCTCTTAATACCATGGGGAATGCCTTCCTGATAATCAATGGCTAGTTAGGTTCTTAATCCGATTTAGGCAGCATTGTGTGAAATGTACTAGGGATTTCTAGTGGGCTTGACCCTATTGACCTTTAGCTTAAGTATTATAAAGGGATTTTACTAATGTGATGAGCCTGGGGAGGGTAACAGTGTTATATGACCCCCCAAAGTTACAAAATTAAAATGATGAAAATGAACAAACAAAAAAATCAAAGTGCCACAATGTAAAATCTTAAGCTGGAAGAGAAATCTCAGCTTGATTGGGTACTTCACTCACATGTATCGCCTATGGTACTAGAGCCCTAGAGGTTCCCAATGTGGGCGCTTTTCCTTGAAAAGCAAAAAACCCAAGGCATACAAAATAAGCACACACATCAAAATTGAATCACTGTGAAAAGGCTTTGGGGGGTCAAAGAAAAGGTAATTAGTCAGGCGATGATTTCATGAGAAATTCCTTTTATCGTAGCTTAACTACAAGGTCTTCTAGGTATAGCCTCTAGTCAGCCTTCGAACATGAAATACTTCGCTCTCGCGATTAAACAACTTAATTGACCAGAGAAAATTAAGAAGCTTATCCATGGTATTAATAGTCGATCTCTAGTGCCTTTCGACCGTTGAATTAGCGACCCCATACTTGTTTAATTTTTTACCTTTACATCTGTTTATGCATTTGATTACATTGCAATTTAATATTTATTGCTGACAAATTGTTTAAAATTTTGTCACCAATCAATTTGTCTGCCTAAAACTACATATGCTTTTTAATCGCTTATGAGAATGCAATTACTGTGCCAATGTTGTTTGATTTTGCAGTGACTGAAGAAGACTAAGGATATTCATCTCAAATGCTCTTCCACCTCGACGAACGAGCTTCAACTCAATAGCTTCCGAGGACGGAATCTACATCAGGAAGGGGGGCATGTTAACCCTCATGGCTCACGGACACCCTATCACCTACGAGACGGACGTTGTAACCTACGGCGGACATTGTATTATTTATTTGGTAGAGTTAGGTACCGGGCTTGTCAGTCCAATAGGAAATGGTAAGAGTGATCGCCGATGAGAGGCGCACTCTAAGTGGAACATTCAAGGGATTAGTTGGCTAAGCATGGGCGCCAAAGTGTGAATGGAGTGAGCTCATATAAAAGTCAACTAAACCTAAAATTCACTCATTCTCTCATTTGTGCAATAGAAGAGTGCTCTTGCTCCATCTCCATCTCCATCTTCTTCTTCTTCACCTCCTTGTGTATGTGTGTGTGTGTGTGTGTGTGTGTGTGTGTGAGAGAGAGAGAGAGAGAGAGAGAGAGAGAGAGAGAGAGAGAGAGAGAGCGATCGAGCATTGCGACGACGGCACGGCGGCGGCAAAGCGGTTGAGCGCGGCGAAGCGGCGGCTCCTTCTTCTTTGTGGCGAGGAATCCTCCACGAAGCAAGCGTAGAGCGGTGAGTGACACACCATCGCCTTCTTTGAGCTTACTAGTTTAGGCTTGTTGTGTGCTTGGAGCCAGTTGTGGCTCGCACACGGTGTATCGGCAAGTTCCTTGCATTGACACGTGCGACATACGCCCACAAATAGATACATATAGCCTTGAGGTTGTAGACGCAACATAAAACACTGAAAATTGAGGCTTGCATGTGATTTTATAGGCTCTACAAAAAGCAAGAGTGAGTCCCAAGCCAGCTACTAGCGTCCCCTTCACAGCTAGGAATAGCTCCATGCTTTTTGGAACTTTCCTAAAAATATGCCTTTGCTTTTGGTGGTTAATTCTCCCACTTACCATTCAATTTTTACAATAAAATTGATCAATTGAACAATATCCGGCCAACTAATGGAACCTTAGCTAGACTATGCCGCACGTGATGTCCTGACATAATTATGACTTTCCGATACTGTCCCAATGTATTTACGGTACAACTTTTTATAAAAATAATTCTCGTAAAAATCTCGATTGGTCCCGTTTTTGCTCCAGGTGATTATTTTTAAATTCGACGAAGACTAAAATTAACATTTTTATGATTAGGTCATCCTAAAAAGCACATTGCTTTTCAAAAACGTCGAAAAGCACGAAAAGCTAAAATAGCGTAAAAAGAATATTTTTTTTTTCTAAAATTGAACCATGGGTTTCTCTTATCCACTGGAATAAGAAAGCAAACTCGCTTTTCACTAAAAAGCACTAAAAATCATGAAAAGTTAAAATAGCGTGAAAAGTACTCGAAAATCAGAGTTTTACAAAATTGAACCACACCTTTTCGAGAACACTTAGATTAAGGATCCGACCTTGCTTTTTGCAAAAAAGCACCTAAAAAGCATGAAAAAGCTAAAAATAGCAATTTTTTTCAAAATTGAACTAAACTTCTGTCTAATCTACTAGAACAAGAAAACTGCATTGCTTTTAATTTAGAACCTTTCAATACTGTCATTCAAGCATCTTAAATCAAAATTTAACAAAATAGATATTGAAACCTAATTTTCTTATTTTTAAAAAAGACCTAAAAATTGAGGATCTTACACGGTGAATGAGAGCTAGCACATAGTGTATAGGGAAGTGCCATGGTCTAAGGACATGATCAATCCACAAAGGAAAGTAAACCCAAAACTTTGCATAATGCTTTGAACTTTTCACGAGGCAATGCCTTTGTGAACAGATCTGCAAGGCTATTGTGTATCGTCATTTTTGTAAGCCTATCAACAATCACAAGAATAGAGTCATATCCCAGAGATGTAGGAAGTCCTGTAATAAAATCCATGGATATGTATTCCTATTTCATTTGTGGTGCATCAATAGGTCTTACCGGGGTATCGAACTCGTTCAACTTTAATACGTTGACATGTTAAACATCTCGTAACATAGTTCAACACATCATGCTTTAGTCGTGGCCAAAAGAAACTCTTTCTTACATTAGAGTAAGTCTTAATGTATCCTGGGTGTCCTGCTGTAATATCTGAAGTTTGATTCCACCTTGATTTGGAATACAAAGACGATTACTGAAGTAAAGGTCATATCCTTCAATGTGGAAGCCTTTGATTTACCTCTCTTGCTTCTCTCTACAATTATTTAAGTTCATCACGTACTAGATTTTTATGTAATACGGGTCCTGAGTCATACCTTCTCGAATAAGGTCAATTAAAGAAGTAGTAGAGGTTGTGATAGTCGCTACAATACTCTTCTTGCTTAAGGCATTGGCCACACGATTTTCCTTCCCAGGTTTCAATTCAATTCCAAAATAATATTCGCATAACAACTCCATCCATCTTTGTTGACGCCGCATATTAAGGCCAGGTTGGGTGTAGATCCACTTCAAGCTTTTATGGTTGGTATGTAGTTCAAATCTCCTTCCAAGAAGATAATGTCGCCATACTTTAAGAGCATGCACAACGGCCAATAATTCTAAGTCATGTGTATGATAATTTAACTCATGTATATGTAACTTACGAGATTCATAAGCTACTGGTTTTCCTTCTTGAGACAGAATGCCATCGATTGCTTGTCCACTTGCATCAGTGAACACAGTGAATGTCTTTGAGAAGTCTGGAAGCTGTAGTATTGGAGCATTCATCAAAGCTTCTTTGAGTTTCTCAAAACTAGCTTGAGCACGTTCATTCCAAGTAAACACTTTAGCCTTCTTAAGTATATTAGTCAATGGAGATGCAATCTTAGCGTAGCCTTGAATAAATGTACAATAACATCTTGTTAAACCAAGAAAGCCACGTACTTCTCGTACTGATTTCGGTGTAGGCCAAGCTATAACAACTTTGATCTTACTTGGAACCCCAAAAGAAAGCCACTTTAATCATATCTGCCTATGCGGTTCGGGTTGTTTAATCATATACCCTGATATAAGTTTATGGACATCTAATAACTGAAATCAACTCACCAAAACAAGCCATAAATCATACATAATCAGCTTGGTTAACTCACGACGTCATATGGTACTTCCCCTTGGTAGCACCCCTACACGTGTAGGTAAAACCGGTTATCGAATGATTAATAACTCGCATACCCGTGGTGATAATAGAGACCTAAATACATTTATCATCAAGTTTTATCAAGCTTTTCAATTGGTTAAGTGGGGTTTCCCATCCGGTTAATCTATATAGTGGTTCTCCAAGGAGCCCGGAGTCAAAAAATTTGGCTAAGTGCAGTAGGCAGCAAGCTATTTTTTGACCATATCGCTTGCGTAGTTTTCACATGACATCGAAGAGAGAAAATGTTCTAAATGATGTTTTTTATCTCTGATATAAAAGGTTCGGGCTGATTCATGACGGTTAGTGAGTTATGACCAAAACAGTGTTCCTACCGTCTCTATGACGTGAAACGAAAAGCACTTTTTATGCATGCATGTGATCATAAACACATTGTGGGCATGAATCAACGTGTTAAACATGATGAAATAATCATGGGTACTCGGTTAATCCATACATGCACTCGTATACGAAAAAACAATCACCGAGAGGGTGACTACTAAAAAAAACGACATAGAGAGAGAGAGATGATGATGGTGGCTATGAAGTTTAGAGATTCGCACCGTGCTTTAGAGTTGATTAGGAGCTGTTGAAAGGCTTCTTCCTTTTCTGCAAGAGAGCGGTGATGAGAGCTAAGTAGAGGTATTCACCACGAGAGCTTTTGGAGAGCACCGTCGGGGGATATGTGTTCGAAACGTGAGCCGAGTAGGCGCCGGGCCTCTGGCTGTGGGAGGTGTCAAGAGAACAAGAACAACAGGTGAAAAAGGCTCTGTCAATCACCGTAACCTTCAATTAATCAATTTAAGCTCTGAGTACATTCTGCTGGCAATAGCCAAGTCGGGTTGTTAACATCACCGACACTTAGGTTCACTAAAATCAAGGAGTTTAGGCTCCCGTTACAATTACCCGGGCCGTTAACGGCTCCGCGATTCATAAAAAAGAAATAACTAATTTAAGTTGCCGATGACAAACAAAATCCTAATGTGCCGGTTTTCTTAGATCGGTTGTTCTACTGCTTGATATGTCTTCAAATTAATGTCATCGAATCCCTTCTTGCCCCTTCTTTAGCTCAATAATGAGAGAGGGATTCCCTTGTCCAAGCTCGGAAGAGGAAGAGAGAGAGAGAGAGAGAGAGAGAGAGAGAGAGAGAGAGAGAGAGAGAGAGAGAGAGAGAGAGAGAGAGAGAGATGTTCCCTCCTTGACCTTGACTCGAGCTTCTCACCTTACGTGCTTGTTTTAACCTCAACAAGCTTTTCTTTGCTTGCTTCAACCTTGGTTGCTTGCTTGCCTCGACAAGCTTCTTCTCTACCTAGCTTCTTTCGCTTGTAATCCCCTCCTTTCCGTTAGCCGAGGGCGAGAGAGAGACCTTCACGTTCTTCCCCAAGCTTCCCGCCCCGCCTTCTTTGCTCGTTGAGAGAGAGAGAGAGAGAGAGAGAGAGAGAGAGAGAGAGAGAGAGAGAAATGAAATGTTATATTAACGTCTTCAAAAGGCCATAATGACCTATGAGACCCGAAAGTTACAAAGTGGTGGATCTCATACAAAGTCAGAGTAACAAAATAACCTAACAACAGTACAAAACAAAGATATCTACTATGGGGGCCTAAGCTGGTCGATGTGAGCCAAGCATAAAACTAAGCGGGAAAATTTGGGTGGCTTGTTGGGATGGTTGAATCACAAGAGATCTAGCATCGGTCGTTGGCGAATCTCATCAATTTCCTCCATGGTTAGTAGTTTGACCGGGCGTTGTGCATGCCTGGCCATCGTGCTCCGAATTTTCCATCGTAGAACCCGTCGATGCTGTGTAGTTCTTCGCAGTCGTGGGCGCCTGGATTTCCCTAGTTCAATCGCTCGGTCAATCAGTGTGCCTCTGGTGTGAGGAGGGGGAGAGAGAGAGAGAGAGAGAGAGAGAGAGAGAGAGAGAGAGAGAGAGAGAGAGAGAGAGAGAGAGAGAGAGAGAGAGCGCTTTGTTTCCCCCAATCTTGCCACCTCTCCTCCTCTCCTTGTGTTCTATTGCCTTGACCAAGCTTCTTCTCTACCTAGCTTCTTTTGCTTGTAATCCCCGCCTTTCCGTTAGCCGAGGACGAGAGAGAGACCTTCATGTTCTTCCCCAAGATTCCTGCCCCGCCTTCTTTGCTCGTTGAGAGAGAGAGAGAGAGAGAGAGAGAGAGAGAGAGAGAGAGAGAGAGAGAGAGAGAGATTTGTTTCCCCCAATCTTCTTTATGATTTGAAGAGTCTTCACGATGTCGTGATGTGTATTGTCATCTTCACGCACATGGCATTCTTGGACAATGCGCTTCCACTCTCCTATATGTGGAATCCTTAATGAGGGTGGGGAACCTAAGCAAAGGTTGAATGAACCCTCTTCATCCGTCACCAAGGAGAGGCTAGTTTTCTGTTAAAGTTTAGGCATTTCAAGTGAACTGCCCAATGTGATCCCATTATTTAGTTTGGCTTTTAGGTATTTATTTTACTTATTTGTCAAAGTCTTGGGTAGGGAAATTTACTGGGATTGCTATATAAGCAACCCCTTGCCTCCATTGTATACACATTCAATTATTCATTGCCAAGGTTGATTAGTTCAGGAGTCTCTCTCTGTCTCTCTGTCTCTCTCTCTCTCTCTCTCTCTCTCGTGCTCACTCCCCTTGGTCTCTACGCTTCTGCATCATCAAGATTCTGACATGGTATTAGAGCATTGTCACTGTTGAAGGCCTTGGTGAAGGAACCTTCCTGGAGGAGCAAAGAAGAAGAGGAGGCACCCATCGCCCCCCCACCCCGTTGGTCCATCTTGTCGCCAACAAATCCCTTTCTAACCCAGAATTTTCAAAATGCTAGGTCTTTTCAAGCCTTAAGGCCTCCTGCCCACTCCAGCCCTCCAGGCGCTACCCCAGCCAGTCTCGTCGGAACCATCAGATCTGGCAGCGTTTCAAAATGATGGTTGCTGCCCCTGCCTGCGGAAAAAATGTACCTACATTTTGAGATGCCATTGCTACCCCCAACCCAACAACGTTTTAAAATGCCACTGTCAACAACGTTGCCCCCCCCTCCATCCCCTGCCGCGGCAGTCAATGAGCTCCCCCCCTGTCCCTTGCATTTTGAGACGCCACCTTGCAGTGCCAGCCCATAGTGCCCCCCCCCCCCCCCCCCCCCCCCCCCCCCCCCCCCCCCCCCCCCCCCCCCCCCCCATTTTGTGCGAGCATTTTAAAATGTTGTTTCTCCTTGGGCAACCGACCGTGGGGCGTGGTGAGGTGACAACCAAGGTGCAAAGAGGGAGAAGTTTGGTATTGCCTCAATGGCTTGTACGAGGAGAATTTCGAGCAGTTTTGGGAGCGGGATTGTGTGGAGCATTGATTTGTTCAAGGGCTCCCACACGACATCTGTGCAGCTTGAAAAATGAAGAGGTGGTAAATTGGAGTTGAAAAGGCGGATTGTGGAGTAGTCTGGCATAAGCCGTGGAGCGGATCTTGTGCAGCTTGGATGGAACTCTTAGCCCTTGTTATGCACAGTTTATTGTGGAGCTTTGGATTTGTTCAAGGCCTACCACAAGTCAAACATATGAAGCGGCTATCAATGAGAGTTTTGGATTTCAGAGAGGGATAACAGATTGTGTGGAGCCCATTGCGTGTGGAGTTCCCTTTGCGGTGGAATTGAATCGGCTTGGATCTTTTACGGCTTGGTTTGTACAACCATTGTTTGGAGTGTGAGAAGGTACCTGATTACCAAATCTTGCAACTTCAATATGTCCCTACCTTGCTCGAGGCCCGATGACATCGACCAAAACCGACCAAAATCTATGGATAACGGATTGTCAACCATCCATTTAGTGGCCTATGCATCAGTACAGTTCTGAAGAAACCCGACAAATTGTTTTGTGAAGTCAAAAGCAAATGGAGGAGTTCCCTAGCGGACAGCGGCAAAGATCAATTGGACAAGGATGGCATTACCAATACTCAATTAGTTGCCTTGGTACTCAGGAGGTGACCACAATCATGAATGTGACTCGATACTTTGTTTGGCTCAAGAGTTTGAAGCCAAAGGCAAAGGTAGGAACTCACAGGAAGACAAGGATAAAGACAAGGTGGACAAAGATTATGGTAATAAAGATTTGGCAGAGGAGATCAACATGGCACAAGTGGCGGTGGCCACAGTGGCCTCGACGTCAGATTTATAGTCAAATGATAGGTGTCACCACTAGCTTCAGCCAGAGAGAGGCTTGTGAGTGGCAAAGAGGGGCAAGCAATGCTCCCTATAATTAATTTGGACCCTTGTGGTTGAGTTCAAGTTATTGATGTTTGGACCTGTAGGTCGGAGTTCAATGCACATGCATCCAACAGGGAACCAATCAAACATCTAAAACACTATGGATAGGCGTGCCAATTCATTGTTGTTGGTCAGATTATGGACAGGATGTGTTTCAATAGTTCATTATCTTGGAGTTTTATATTTTTGACGTGATGTGTTCACAGTTCACGAATGGGGATTATTGGATGTAGTATGGTCTACAATTCAAAGTTTCTACAAAGGCAACCGATGCTCAAGATGGCATTACTTTTAGGTACAAAGTTGAGGAGAGCAACACCGAGGTGTATCCAGTATTGCGGCTGGTGCTAGGGTGTCCATGGTAGCTTCTACATCGACTTGGTCTCACTATTGATGTCCACTATGAGTTGCAAAGAGGGTGTTAAATTTTAGGCATTTCAAGTGAACTTCCCAATGTGATCCCATTATTTAGTTTGTTCTAGGTATTTATTTTACTTATTTGTCAATGTCTTGGGTAGGGCAATTCAATGGGATTGCTATATAAGCAACCCCTTGCCTCCATTGTATACACATTAGTTATTCATTGCCAAGGTTGATTGGTTTACGAGTCTCTGAGTCTCTCTCTCTCTCTCTCTCTCTCATGCTCACTCCCCTTGGTCTCTACGCTTTTGCATCATTGACTTTGACATTTTCATCTTCCTCCACCTTGACAAATCAAGCATGCCACTACTTTCACATGCCTTCAACCTCTCCAAAGTCATTGTTTCACCAGTTTGTAATGCATCCTTCATAAGAGTGTGAGTGGTCTCATCAAATGAATAGAATGTCCTTGAGACATAATTGTACAAATCAATCCGAGAGAAAATTTGTGGGCTACTTGGTTGCTCAAAAGCCCCATGATTGTGACTTGGTGGGATTGTGTTTGCGAGATTACTATTGTCCTCATTACTTGGGGAGACATAATCCATGTCCGTGGTGTTGTAATCATAGAATATTCATTTGGACTACCATTTGAAGATATGAATTTCTCGTCATCTTCTTCTTCAATACCCATTAACTCCCTAAAACTAACACAATTCATGGAAACCACCATTATGAAAGTCAATGTTCATAACCATGCATAGTGAAAAGGTGGTCCTTCTAATTTACGCATAGTTTACAAAAAGACTATTCATTCAATGCCAAATTTTTTGGTTTACACGAAGTTTACACTTAGTTTACATCAAGTTTACAAGAATACCACTGCCCTCTAGGTTTACAATAAGTTCACAATAAGAAACTCCAAAAAATGAACGTACCTATAGTCTCCATGTTGGAGCTCACAAGGAATGGCTCTCACCACCTCTCCAAAATGTATTTGAATGGGAGAGTGAGAAGGAGGGAGAGAAGAGAGTGAATTCTCAATGGGCTCCTTAATAAATGTCAAAAAAGTAGCGTGCCAGGAGATCCACTTTTTGGTCAATGCTAGTTCACACTAAGTTCACAAAAAACTTGTTTATATCGAGTTCACGCATAGCTCACACCAAGTTCACAAATTGATCCGATGGTAGCCATCACGTGCACTCGTGATGCCACTTTACAACCATTGATCCCCTTTAAAAATAGGGTGTCAAATAGTGATGAGGCACACCTTAGCTCATTGTTGGTAAAGTCAACTTTCCCACCAGAGCAACATCCACCATCAAATGGACATAAAGAAGACCTTCTAGAATGGTTGGTTGCTACAAAGTCCATGACATGATTTGTAGTTTCCATTCAATCTAAACCTAAAAATACTCCTCTTGACCCCTTTAATGCAGGGGTTAATATATGTTTACGACCTAACTGTGAGCTTCATGCTCCTAACCTAGAGACTGGCCCCGACCGTGATGCAACAACTTCTGTGGAGACAGCCTATGAAAGATCACGTGAGAGGAAAGAATTCACCTTTGCATGTAGTCACCTCAATCAACACCTCTTTCTTGCATCTAGATCCGCAACCAAGGCCAAAACATATTTTGTGTCAAACAGACTACCCTTTGAGGAGCTCCCGTTTGGTTGGGTACAAGAAGAATATGCCATGGCTATGGGATTATCGACCAGTAGATAGTTTTGTTTATGCACTCATTTGAAGATGTTTTTCCTTGGACCTATCTAGATTTGGAAGGAATACCCCCTGTGCTAGGGGTCCATACTATTCCTCTGGTCAGTGGGGCTAAGCTAGTCAGAGATCGGTCTACAAGATGAATCCCAAGTATGCAGTGGTAGTCAAACAAAAGATGTAGGAGGCAGGCATCATAGTACTAGTGGAGCATTGTGAGTGGCTGTCCCCTATGGTGATAGCTCCCACAAAAAATCTAACAAAATCCATGTTTGTATTGATTGACGTGCTCTCAATAAGGCAACTATACAACCCCATTCACTGAGAGGGGCTCAAGGATGTGGTTGGGTATGCCCTGTATAGTTTTTGGATGGTTTTAGTGGAGATACAATCAGATGGGCACCCATATGACATATTAAAATAGCATTTGTGACCCCATGGGATAGTTTTATCTGTAAGAAAATGGCATTCAAACTAAAAAATGCCCCTACTTCATTCAACCGCATGATCTATGTCAATTTTTTCACACTGCTCACAGATCACCTCGGCATTGTTGTGGATGGTTTTTCAACCTTCTCTGGTGCACAATGCTCTACACCTCTAGAGAGATTGAAGGAGCACCTAGTCGAGCTCTCTCCAGTATTCCAAAAGTGTCAAGAAGCACGCCTCAAAGTAAATCCACCCAAATGTCATTTTCTAGTTACTCAAGCAATGCTTTTGGGCCATGATGTGTATGCTAAAGGTTTAACACTTGATTGTGATGAGATAGTTACCATTTTATAGTTGTCTCTACCAATTAACCCTAAGGGGGTACAAAGATTTGTTGGCCATACTCGGTATCATCTTTGCTTTAAAAGGATGTATGTTGATGTGGCTAAACCTCTTACCAAGTTGACTACTACTTCTGTACGTTTTCAGTGGTCTCAAGCTGAAGCCAGTGCTTTTGCTTACTATCTAAACAAGCATCTTGATGTGGCCCCTATATTAGTTGCCCATAACATTTCATATGCACATTGATGCTAGTCTGACTGTTGTAGGTGTTGTCCTCACCTGACCTAGCAAGGAGTTTAATTTGGACCATTTGGTCCACTATGCTAGCTGATTTCTTACAAAGGCTAAACGCAAATAGAGCACCACTAAAGAGGAACGTTTAGCTATTGTCTATGCTTTGCAAAAGTTTCATCATTACTTGTTGGGTGAGCATTTCATTGTGATCAATGATCATCATGCTCTTCGTTATTTGCTTAATAAACCTTGAGTGATCGATTGAGTGTGGTAATGGTTATTGCTATTTCAAAAGTTTGACTTTGAGGTGGTTCTTTGGCTAGGTAAGCATCATTTCATGGCATATAAAATCTCTAAAGTAGAAACAAGTGAGGAAGCAACGGTCATTGAGGATGACTTTATTTGTCGGTTCAAGGTTGATAGGACTCATGAATGGTATGGTGACATCCTCCTTTTGTTCTCCATTGGCATGTACTCTGAAAATGCTTTTTCATTGCAAAAGCACATATTTTTGGTGAATTCCATGCCATTCATGCTAATGGAAAGACATTTACACATGTTTGGTTTAAATGGTGTTTTACGTAGGTGTGTCTCCCCTCATGAAGTGCCAAGTATTCTGGAAGAAGCTCACAGTGGTCCGTCAAGTGGGCACTACCCTAGTTACATTACTTCGTAGAAGATTCTATAGAGTGGGCTATGGTGGTATCTGTTTAGAGATACCATTGCCTATAGCAAAGAATGTGATGTATGTCAATGATGTTAATTGTCCTCTCCAGGTATCAATGGCTTGGCTACCCTTTGAAATGTGGGGGTTGTATTTTTGGCGTAATTAGTCCAACAACACAACCAAGGAATAAAAGATACATGTAGGTTGCCCACAATTATGCAACCAATTGATTTTTGGTGCGATCCAACAACACAACCAAGGAATAAAAGATACCTATTGGTTGCCCATGATTATGCAACCAAATGGGCGAGAGTAGCGGCTACTACAATTTTACATTGCAGTCACAGTGGCAAAGTTCCTATAAGAAAATATCTTCTACAGGTTCAACTGCCCTTTGGAAATCATAAGTGATCAAGGCAACCATTTCATGAACGAGTTGATGTCTATCGCGTTGTCGAACTACAAGGTTTTTCACTACAAGTCTATTGGGATGATTGTTATGACACAACGTGTCTACAAGTGGTTTTTTTTTCATGCTTAGCAATTCATGCATAGTATAGGGCAATATTCACAGCTACAATTGAGCGTGGATGGCTTTATACACCTTATGATTGATTCGGGTGCTGGACAAGACATTGCCAACATCATCTACACTAACAGTCAAAGCACAATGGCAGTTGTGAGAAACCTAATTTTTCATGCTCGCACAAAGTACATTAAGGTGCATTATCACTATGTTACGGAGAGACTCTTAGTAGACAAGATCAGCTTGGGTTATGTGTCGATACATGATAGCCTTGCAGATCTGTTCACAAAGGCATTGCCTCGTGAAAAGTTCAAAACATTTCGCAAAGCTTTGGGTTTGCTTTGTTTTGTGGATCGATCATGTCCTTATAGCATGGCACTTCCCTATACATTATGTGCTAGCTCTCATTCACCGTGTAAGATCCCCAATTTTTGGGTCTCTTTTAAAAATAAGAAAAATACGTTTCAATATCTATTTTGTCAAATTTTGATTTAAGATGCTTGAATGACAGTATTGGAAGATTCTAAAGTAAAAAGCAAGGCTGTTTCCATGTTCCACTAGGTTAGACGGACGTTTAGTTCAATTTTGGAAAAAATTACTATTTTTAGCTTTTTCATGCTTTTTAATGCTTTTAGGTGTTTTTTTTGCAGAAAGCAAGGTCGGATCCTTAATCTATGTGTTCCGAGGAAGCTATGGTTCAATTTTGTAAAAATCTGCTTTTCAGTGCTTTTCACTCTATTTTTAGCTTTTCATGATTTTTAGTGCTTTTTAGTGAAAAGCGAGTCCGCTTTCTTATTCCAGTGGACAAAGAGAAATCGTGATTCAATTTAAAAAACTTTTGCTTTTTTTTAAACGCTATTTTTAGCTTTTTGTGCTTCTCGAGGTTTTTGAAAAGCAATGTTCTTTTTAGGATGACCGAACCATAAAAATATGAATTTTAGTCTCCGTCGTCGGATTGAAAAATGATCACCCGGAGCAAAAAAGGGACCAAACGAGATTTTTTACAGAAATTATTTAAAAAAAAACGGTACCGTGAATATGCCGAGGCATTACGGGAAAGTCATAATTCTGTTGGAACATCACATTGCGGCATAGTCTAGCTAAGGTTCCACTAGTTGGCCGGATACTGTTCAATTGATCAATTTTACTGTAAAAGAAATGGAATAGTAATTGGGAGAGTTGACCACCAAAAGCAAAGGCATATTTTCAAGAAAGTTCCAAAAAGCATGGAGCTATTCCTAGCTGACAAGGGGGTGCTAGTAGCTGGCTTTGGGCTCACTCCTGCTTTTTGAAGAGCCTATAAAATCACCTGCAAGCCTCAGTTTTTAGTGTCGTCTGTTACGTCTCCTACTACCGCGAGGCTATACGTATCTATTATACGGAGTGGTGCAAGCTCTTCATCACCATCTCCATAAGCTCTTCTCTCTCGTATACGTGAAGAAGAAGAAGAAGACGAAGAAGAAGAAGAAGAATATTCTCTCTCTACTTTCTTACTATATCCTCTCTCATTTCACGGTGTACACGCTGACGTGCAGTTCCGCTTTCATGAAGAGAAAAAGAGCAAAGAAATGCAAGATAAGCTTCTTTGAAGCCTACAAATTTAGTGAGCAGTGAGATCAGGGCTTGTTAGCAGGCCAAGCTTAATGGTTAATGTACGCCAGATGCGACTTAAAAGGGCCAAAACATGCCTTAATGATGCTAAAAAGGACTATGCTTGAAGTGAGCACATATGGGATATTATGATCTAAAACTGTAGTGCTTGAAGTGCTCTATTGGCCTGTCTTTACGGCTCGTCGATTGGAGCTACGATGAAGAAGTTATGGCAATTTGAAGTTTGAGTCGATTGCAGATCCGTACCGATTGGGCAACTGCAGCTGAGGGGACATAAATGAAATAAATGCACGGGCCTGAAGTGCTCACTTTGTAGAGAGTGTCGGCCTTTCAGATCAGCGATTGGAGTTCCGATCGCCAAGATATTGGCCGTTAAAGATTCACTGGGGGTCGGGTCCGTACTGGTCCGGTCGACTCGTTGGTGTCTCAACTAGGAGTTTTTGTCTTTCGTCCAGGTTTCAAAATGCAATGATTGCGGGGAAAAGCCAACATGGCCATCGCTTGTGCTGGAGAAAAATGGTATGCTTGGCATTGCTTTAGTCGGCATGTATGCCAGTGCTGCCTAATGTGGCCGTCCAATGAAGGAGAGCTGAAGAAAGATTTAGTGCTTGATAATGCTTTGCCGATATGTATACCAAGTGTGCCCACCCAAGGGCTATGGCCGCCTAAAAGCAACCAAAGGCCTGCCGCCCGCCCAAAAGCAAAGGCAAGGCTGCCCATATTCACAAAGGGTGCCCGCCACTAGAGGCCGCCCACTTGAGGAATTAAGGGCAAATGGGAAAGGGGAAAAAAAAAAAAACGGCATGGCGATGGCGAGCAGCGGGAGAGGAGCGCAGGGTGGAGATCTGAGCTCGCGCTGACCAGCACAGTGATCGGATGAGCTCAGCAAAGAAGCGGATTTTGTGGGGCTCGCGAGGGCGCTCCATTTGAGACCATCAGCGACGGATTTTATGCTGGTCGGCCCTTTTGCCTGCCACATCATAGAGTCGAGTTTTTTGGCCTCCCTAGCAACGACGGCGCCGTCATTGCTAAGGGAGAGAGGAGCTATAAATAGATTATTTTTTTACATGAAAGGCAATTGGGAGATATACAAGCAAGGAGAACGAGCAAGAGGAAAGCGAGGGTTGGTCAAGGCAATAGAACACAAGGAGAGGAAGAGAGGCGGCAAGATTGGGGGAAACAAAGCTCTCTCTCTCTTGCTCTCATCCTCAACGAGCAAAGAAGGCGGGGCGGGAAGCTTGGGGATGAACGTGAAGGTCTCTCTCTTGTCCTCGGCTAACGGAAAGGCGGGGATTACAAGCGAAAGAAGCTAGGTAGAGAAGAAGCTTGTTCAAGGCAATAGAACACAAGGAGAGGAGGAGAGGCGGCAAGGGGGAAACAAAGCTCTCTCTCTCTCTCTCTCTCTCTCTCTCTCACACACACACACACACACACACACACACACACACACACACACACACACACACACAGATCGTCAACGAGCAAAGAAGGCGGGGCGGGAAGCTTGGGGAAGAACGTGAAGGTCTCTCTCTCGTCCTCGGCTAACGGAAAGGCGGGGATTACAAGCGAAAGAAGCTAGGTAGAGAAGAAGCTTGTTGAGGCAAGCAAGCAACCAAGGTTGAAGCAAGCAAAGAAAAGATTGTCGAGGTTAAAACAAGCAAGTAAGGTGAGAAGCTCGAGTCGAGGTCAAGGAGGGAAAATCTCTCTCTCTCTCTCTCTCTCTCTCTCTCTCTCTCTCTCTCTCTCTCTCTCTCTCTCTTGCGAGCTTGGACAAGGGAATCTCTCTCTCGTTATTAGCTAAAGAAGGGGCAAGAAGGGATTCGAAGACATATCAAGCAGTAGAACAACCGATCTAAGAAAACCGGCACATTAGGATTTTGTTTGTCACCGGCAACTTAAATTAGTTATTTCTTTTTGATGAATCATGGAGCCGTTAACAGCCCGGGTAATTGTAATGAGAGCCTAAACTCCTTGATTTTAGTGAACCTAAGTGTCGGTGTTGTTAATAGCCCGACTTGGCTATTGCCAGTAGAATGTACTCAGAGCTTAAATTGATTAATTGAAGGTTATGGTGATTGACAGAGCCTTTTTCACCTGTTGTTCTTGTTCTCTTGACACCTCCCACAGCCAGAGGCCCGACGCCTGCCCGGCTCACGTTTTGAACACATATCCCCCGACATCTTTGGTGAACCCGACGCGAAACGAGCCGGGGTGGGAGGTAAAGATTGAGATACCAAAGCAATTGAAGCAATTTATTGACGATTTAGTTTGAATGGATTTGATAAAAATCTGGGAGTTACAGATTTGCCAAAAATGATGGAATTGGTTCAGGGGTATCTACAGGAAGCAAAAGCCATGCAGATAAAAAAGCAGATTGATGATGCTGTAGAGCTAGCACTTGATGCTGTTCGGGAGCAGTATTATATTTTTCAGGGATATGATCTAGAAGGTTTTATTGCATGTTATGAAACTGAGATGAAGAGCCGAAATGTTCCAGAAAATCAAATAATTGCAGCTTTTGAAGAGGTTGTAAACTCGGATTTTAAAAATCAGGTTCAAGAACTGGCAGAAGCATATCCCACATGGTGGGAGTATTTTGCAGAGGAATTTATTTACCAAAGCTCAAGCATTCTAGATTAGGAAATAAAGGAGATTACTGAACAAAACCAGGTTGTCTTCAGTAAAGCTGAAGGGGATCAGATGCAGTTCCTCAACTATGATGAATTTTGGGAGCATATTTCTGGAAGGAATAAAGCCAAAGAAAATGCTGAGCTGCAAGTAGCGGATTCAGTTTCAGAGGAGCTTAATTTGATCAACCAAGAAAAGGTAAACAATGAATTTAATGCTGGAACAGATTTATATGAATTTTTTTCAAAGATTGCTCGCATGGACACTACCTCTAATAATGGTTCTAGTGAAAGCATGGACTGTACAACAAGTGGTTCACGAGATGTTGATCTTGACATGGGTTATTCTGAAGGAGCTCATCAAGCAGATGAGCCTCTACAGGATATTTCTAAAACTATCAACACTATAAACAAGCAGGACAATATGTTTGCTATAGATGATTGCATACAAAGCTATTATATACACAATAGTAGCTGAGGAAGTGACCAAGATTGTGGACCCAGCACAGGATGAGCCTGAGGATGTCAATGAACCTATGATTGCTACTAACAATATGCTTGCAGATGTTGCTATCACAGAAGAGGATGCTATAATCGGTGAATTTTTGTCTAGATCTGAAGGAGATGTTTATGGCAGTATAGAAGAGCTTTCTGATGCGTATACCTCTTCAGAGGGGGTGCCAAATGAGCCTTTACAGTTCTATAATGTATTGCTAAGTGTAGATGAGGAAGCAGAGGATGATATGGATGAGTATGAAGATTGCTCGGATCATGCTAATTGTGAACTGATTATAGACAGGGATTATCTATGCTTGTACATGGATTGCATGAGGAGATAACTCCTACAATTTTGATTAATGTTGAGACTTCCAAGGGTGATTTTCCCGAGGATGTTATGGATGAATATCTACAGGATAAAGCTGTTCCTCATGATCAAGTTGAAATCCCAACAGGTGAAAATTCGTCTGATGATACAGGTCCAGAGACTCCCAAGTTTTTTTGTGATGGCTATGAAGCTAGAGGGGGTGATGATGCTAAATCATTCTTGATACTGCATAAAGTGCACAGGGTTTTTCATTTGCTTGGACAATGTGCCAGATGTGGCTAGATTTGGATGCTATTCCTATTGATGCTTATGTCAGTGATGTCTTGGCTACCAGTAAAAGGGAGTCAAAACTCTTTAATGCTTACTGGTGACGTGCTTAAGTTGCCAAAAATTTACGGGATGTGGGTGTTGCACTATGCTTCATGTGAAGCTCTAGTATATTGCAGAGTCCATCAATGCTATGTGATCTCAATGGTGTTTGATCCAGGAGATTCTAAGGATGTTCGTAAGAAGATTCAATATGGATGGATAGTGATCATATGCATAGTAATTGTGTGCTATTTGAACCAGGGGTAGCATATCTGCACCAAAAATGCTTGATGTTGATTGATACAGTAAATGTATGATCATGTGGATATTATGATGCTCTAGTGTGTGGGCAATTCCTTATTATCCCATTTGATCCTGGGGATTACTAAAGTGCAGATTGCAAATAGAGAGGATACTAGATGCCTGATGTAGCAGGCTGCATGATACAAGGTTTTGTTTTCTACGTTATGCTAAGTTAGAAGAGTGTTTGGTTATACGTTCAATAAGATTACATGGTTGGCTTCCAACTGACTGCTTTGGACAATTGATGAAGTATCTTCACAACTTTTGAGTTGGTTCTGCTAACAGAACTTGAAGTAAAGAACTTGACGGCCACTCTGTGTGCAGACAGAGTAAGGCATACTTGAGCTTGACAGGGTTCCTTAAAGAGAGATTAATGGTCAAGCCGTGTGCATCATTAAATGGAGCACTTGAGTCTGGCGGGGTTCACTAAACAGGTTTTCCATAATTGAATGCTTTGAAGATACGGCAGATATGGTTCAAATATTTTTGATGGGCAGCTACCTAATCCTTAAGCTAGAACATTGATGATAGGGTATAAGCCTTATTTCATTTTTTTTTTTTTTGTAAGTTTACTAGTTACGAGAGTTTGATGATCGAAAAGAGCTTAAAGTACATAAAGCAGATGCAGATTGAAGTGCAATTCACATAGACCGGAGTCTATGCCGGTTCATAGGGGGTGGATGTCCTGCAGCTTTGCTTCCATGAAGAGAAAAAGAGCAAAGAAATGCAAGATAAGCTTCTTTGAAGCCTACAAATTTAGTGAGAAGTGATCAGGGCTTGTTAGCAGGCCAAGCTTAATGGTTAATGTATGCCAGATGCGACTTAAAAGGGCCAAAACATGCCTTAATGATGCTAAAAAGGACTATGCTTGAAGTGAGCACATATGGGATATTATGATCTAAAACTGCAGTGCTTGAAGTGCTCTATTGGCCTGTCTTTACGGCTCGTCGATTAGAGGTACGATGAAGAAGTTATGGCAATTTGAAGTTTGAGTCGATTGCAGATCCGTACCGATTGGGCAACTGCATCTGAGGGGACATAAATGAAATAAATGCACGGGCCTGAAGTGCTCACTTTGTAGAGAGCGTCGGCCTTTTAGATCAGCGATTGGAGTTCCAATCGCCAAGATATTGGCCGTTAAAGATTCACCGGGGGCCGGGTCCGTACTGGTCCGATCGACCAGGTTGGTGTCTCAACTGGGAGTTTTTGTCTTTCGTCCAGGTTTCGAAATGCAATGGTTGCAAGGAAAATCCAACATGGCTATGGCTTGCTGGAGAAAAATGGTATGCTTGGCATTGCTTTAGTCGGCATGTATGCTAGTGCCGCCTAATGTGGCCGTCCAATGAAGGAGTGCTAAAGAAGGATTTAGTGCTTGATAATGCTTTGCCAATATGTATACAAAGTGTGGCCACCCAAGGGCTATGGCCACCTAAAAGCAACCAAAGGGCTGCTGCCCGCCCAAAAGCAAAGGCAAGGCTGCCCATATTCACAAAGGGTGCCCGGCACTAGAGGCCGCCCACTTGAGGAATTAAGGACAAATGGGAAACGGAAAAAAAAAACGGCATGGCGATGGCGAGTAGCGGAAGAGGAGCGCAGGGTGGAGATCCGAGCTCGCGCTAGCCAACACAGTGATCGGATGAGCTCGACGAAGAAGCGGATTTTGCGGGGCTTGCGAGGGCGCTCCATTTGAGACCATCGGCGGCGGATTTAATGTTGGTCGGCCCTTTTTCCTGCCACGTCGTAGAGTTGAGTGTTTTGGCCTCCCTAGCAACGATGGCGCCGTCGTTGCTAAGGGAGAGAGGAGCTATAAATAGATTATTTTTTTGCATGAAAGGCAATTGGGAGATATACAAGCAAGGAGAACGAGCAAGAGGAAAGTGAAGCTTGGTCAAGGCAATAGAACACAAGGACAGGAGGAGATATTCAAAGGATGGCATACCTTTATCTTATGTGAAGGATCTGCTCAATAGATGCGCATGTATTGTTGGGAGCAACTAAAAATCTTGATAAAAAGAGGGCAAGATGGTTTAGGACTATGGATAAATCTCTTGTTAGTGTAACCCTAAACGAGATTATGATTGAGCATAAGGTGATACTTGTAATGGTTCGTTCAAAAAGGAGTCACAATAGAAGAAAGACATTCATCGAGTATTTT
The DNA here is from genome assembly GCF_014529385.1 of Adiantum capillus-veneris. Classification (NCBI taxonomy): domain Eukaryota; kingdom Viridiplantae; phylum Streptophyta; class Polypodiopsida; order Polypodiales; family Pteridaceae; genus Adiantum; species Adiantum capillus-veneris. The sequence goes on along the minus strand of NC_140931.1, from coordinate 101,569,408 downwards.
TGCCGTAGAGGTGGAGAGCCACAAAGAAGTTGAATACACAAGAGGTTGAGAAGGTCCAAGAGATGTGGTTGCCCATTTGCAGTAAGAGTTTGTTTTGACCATGAGATAGAAAGTGTCATTATCTCATATATCGCTCATCACATGAAGTTCATATCTAGGCTCACGTGATGATCTATACTGTTTGCCCGTTCATCCAATTGTAATTGAATGCTACATGGAAGACTTATTTGATGTGGGAATCTCACGACATGTTGCTAGGATGTCTTAATAAAAGGAACGATTACATTATGAGCGATGCTCTCCTGTTGATCGTGTTACCCATAGATTTTTCATGATACCAAGGGAGGTCGCCATGCTCTCATACTAAATTTGTAGTCAAGGTAACATCTAATATTTTTATTTGATTAGTAATGTAACTCTATTACCAATAGTGATAGTAACCATGTTTTCCATATGGAGTTTAGGCAAGCTCTCAAATGATGATTGGACAACTATGTGGGGTGAAGTTTGCTTATTGAAAAAAAGACAAAAAGCTACATATTTTAGCTATTACTTAATATCTATATACAACCAAGAGCACCTACTCTGTCTATTCTTCTTGAATTCATTAATTAACCTCCAAGATTCTAGCTATTACTTAAGATCTATATACAACCAAGAGCACCTACTCTGTCTATTCTTCTTGAATTCATTAATTAACCTCCAAGATTATGTTTAAGTGACATTGCAAAAGGAAAAGTAAGACTTCGTGTCTTGTTCACATGGACGATCCACCATGTTGAATGGTCGCCCAGGTTTGGTGTTCACACACTTATTTTCTCGTTGAGGCCGAAAACGCTTAGACTCGACTTTAGAAATAGAACCAGGAGACGGAAATGAAACTATCCATTTTGAAACGATGCTTCATCTCGAGACATGTTGTAGATAGTATAATTCTCGTATTCATTGTTTAATCATGCTGTACATCACTTTGTTAGCTTAGACGACAGAAATGACTTCTTGTCGACACTACATAGGATGGTGAAGACAGGAAAGTATTATCCATCATCTTTGTGGATAACTCCACATCAAGGACGTCGAATGGAAATAGCAAAGGTAAAATCCCTTTGGAAGTGCATGATCCACCTGTCGTGCAGAACATACCAAGATGTTGTTAGCATTTTTGTTGCTAATGACATGTCTGGAATGACTCACCCAGGAGCAGATTGGTTTTTGTCTCGTTGGAAAGAAAGACATAGGTATGCAATTCATGGTTCGCACAAAGCAATTCGATTTTTGCATTGTTTATCCCAGCAAATCTGTTTTGCACCTCGTCACTAGCAAGTGTTGAGACTCACGATGTCGACACTTAGCTGAGCGATGCGCAAATAGGGGACGACTTTGTCCCTCTGGTCCATCGTACTAATGTCACCACACTTGCTTAGTAGTTGAGTGGATTGTTGTTCTTTTTTATTCTATTAAGAAATCGTTTTGCTGACTGTCCAATTTTGTTTATGTAGTGCGAGCATGGACGAGCATGACGACAACCAGCTGGTTGAATTCCAGGAGACACAAACAGAGGACTCTTTTGGTGCTATTGAAGGTCAGCGCATTGATAGAATGCATGACATTTTGATCTCCATTTTGACGGAGGTTGTTGGAGATCATACGAACAATCATCATTCTCTGCGCTCAAATCTTATTGCTGTTGTGCATACTTTGAAAGACGCCATCGACAATTATGCTACGAATGTTGCTGATGTGTAGGTCGTCAAATTAGAAGAGCAAATCTTTATGTTGCGAGGCGAAGTTACATAGCTCAAGACCGAGCTGAACAAGCTCAATGCAATAATTTGCAGACTCTCGAACCTCTTGACAAGGGCTGTGATATAATAGCTAGTTCAACAACCTTTTTGTATTCAGACAAGTAGCACCATAAGCTGTTCACTTATGTAATATGTAGATCATCCATCACAGCCAGCGCCATAAGCTGTTTACTTATGTGATATGTAGATCATGGATATTCTGCCATCTGAGCTAACAAAGTGATGTACATCATGATTAAACAATGAATACAAGAATTATACTATTCACAACATGTCTCAAGATGAAGCATCGTTCTAAAATGGATAGTTTCATTTTTGTCTCCTGGTTCTATTTCTAAAGTCGAGTCTAAGCGTTTTCGGCCTCAATGAGAAAATAAGTGTGTGAACACCAAACCTGGGCGACTGTTGAGCATGGTGGATCATCCATGTGAATAGGCCACAAAGTCCTACTTTTCCTTTTGCAATGTCACTGAAACAAAATCTTGGAGGTTAATTAATGAATTCAGGAAGAATAGACTGAGTAGGTGCTCTATTTGCCTGTATTATTTGTTTGTTGATTGTTGTAGGAGATTATGAGATACATAAAAGAGTTCTGATTTTTACACACACACACACACACACAATGCAGCTTTAGAGGCCTATTCTACACACCTTTCCCTCGCGTAGAGCGGCTTCCTTCCCGGTATAGAGCTTCAAGTTTGTAGAGACATGGTGCACCCTCTTCCCTGCACAAGGCCGCCTTGAATTGTGAGCATATGCATTTGATGTGAACTCATCTTGCCTTTTTTCCCTTTCCAACTTGCACATTAATATATCACGGTCACCCGCATTAACTTGCAAAATATTCCCTCTTTATGAGCCACTAGACCCAATCAATGGCTTGCGTTCAAAGAGCCTTCCCAGCCTTAGATCCCTCTGAAACAAAGAGGGTGTCAAATAGTGACGAGGGTGTGTGACACTGGAAAAAGGTCTCAAGAGTGGGAATATGCATGGAATCATTTCCCGACCTTTTGTGTGCCTAAGCCAAGGGCTTCCAATAAGCATAGGAAACCCTCCCTCCACCTGTGGCAGGGGCACCACCACAAAATCAAGAGTAAATGTGAAGTCTTGTACCTATAATGGCACCTTATCAAAAATTCTTAAAGGGTAGAGAATCCATTGGTCAACAAGGGTGACTATGAAAGGAGATGGTCTAGTAGGTTTTTCCAGACCCAAGGCTAGCATGGTGAATTCATGCATGAGGTTGATGCTAGACCCATCATCGACAATCACACCCGAGAATTTCTAGCTAAGGATAGATGTGATCGAAGAGGCTTGTTCGCTTTTATTTCTAGTAGATGGATTTAGTAGAGGTGGAAGGGGAAGAGTACCTAGAAGAGACTGCCTTAAGTCTACCCTCTAGGACCTAGCAAGGACTGCAACTAGTTCCTTTGGCTACTTCAACTTTTTTGAGGGGAAACCACATGGGTGGAAGGAGGCGATTGAGAGGTAGTACTTACTGATATTAGATTGATCTTTGGTAAAGTGATGTCAGATTGGCTCTAGCCCTAGACTGGATGATGATGAGGCTCTTTGCTTGGTCAACCCTTGGTGTAGTGGTCCTTAGCCTCAAGGCAATGTTGGCATGGTGGAGGTCCTTGAAGAAGACATTTGCTTTGATAATGGTCACACTCACCACAATTGTTGCACAAGATTGGGCGGTTGGACAGACAAGGTGGGCATGGTGTCTGCTCAGCACTAGAGATTGTAGCTGTGTATAAGCTTCAAGGTGCCAAAGGTGTATTGGCATCGTAGAAGCTTTGGGTGGAAAGGCACCTTGCATAGTTTGCATAGGAGGGCTCGTTAGCAAGGGCAAGACTTGATTGGGATGGCCATAAGGAGAGACCATAGTTGATGCAAGAACCAATCCGTGGTGAAGAGCAGGGGCAAGGCTTTGTTGAAGATGTCTAAGCCCCTTGAGGTAGTAGCAGTCCTTGCCTTCATGTCCACCTCTCGCAAAATTTGTAGTAAGCTCTAAGTGGGCATTCTTGGGGAGGATGCCCGGGAGAGCGATATGAAGTGTACTAGACTACAACCTTGGTCTCTTGCTATGATTTGAGCTCTTTCAATCCCTTTTTGAGCTGGTCCAATTCTTCTTGTTGAGGAGACCTTTCATGTCAAGCAAAGAGAGATCTTTCCTCTTGAATATTTCTTTGCAACTTTAATGCCCCCAGTTCCCTAGGTAAAGAAATCGGTGGGTTAGATGCACTTTCCAACAAAACGGAAGTCGATTTGACTTTATGAGTGTCTATAAACAATCACCTTTCTCCTTCAATCCTTGTGGCTGCAACAACAAACTCATCCAATGTAGCATAATGTTTGAGAGAATTTTGTAGCTTCTGTTGGGAAGCCTTTCCCAGTAATTCCTCTGATTGCTTGGGAAGATTATCCACCAAAGCCTTTTTTTCTCATCATGAGATTAGGAAAGGTTTTTGCGTCCAAAAACTTCTCTTGGAAGTCACTCAAAAGGCCTCACAAAAAACTTTTTCGTAGTGTAGCCCAAGGTGCAAAGTGATTTTCAGCAAACTGACTATAGAATTTGTTTGCTAAGCTATCCAAGATTGAAGGAAAAAGCACCAAGTAAGCATCTTCACGATTGAGGCCATCAACTCGGCACAGAGAGGCAAACCTCTTTACATGGTTATCTACATCCTCTGTAGAAAGGCCCTTGGAGGTAGGGAACTTGATGTTCACTTTGGTTGGAATGCTTGTCAATTTTTCCATTGCCACTTTCTATGGAGCTTGTTCTGGAGAGAGCAAAGGAGTTTGTAAAAAGTGTGGAGGAGGAGGTGATAAAAGTGGTTGAACTGGTAGTGGGAGTTGGGGACTTCTACTAGGTAAAAAGCGTTGATGCTTTCTATGGTAGTATTGTAAAGGGCTCTTAAGGGGGCTAGAAAAATCCATAACTAGTGCTCCCACCATGGCTCCCGACCTCCATCGATTGCCATGTGGTTGAACTATTTAAAGGGAAAGGATAGTGGAGGTCCTTTCCCTATACCTTAGACTGCCTTGTATGTGTCATGCATGAGGAGCCTATTGCTCAACTAGCTTAGCAGGAAGATAACCACCAACACTATTAGACCTTCAATGTACTTGAGAGTAGATTGCTAGCTAGGCATGCCTGTTAGACAAAGTCCACCCGTAGGACGCGCTAGTTGAACCAAATCAACCTGCAGAGCCTGGTAGTTGATAGACTAGACTAATTCAACCATTTTGACTAGGTTGACATGCAAGTAGTGCTAGTTGGACCAAGTCAACTAGCTAGACTAGGTTGATGTGCAGGACTTGCTCGACCAGCTAACCTAGCCTGGATTGGTTGACCTATCCAACCCAAATATTCCACCTTGGATAGTTGTTCCATTTGCAGAAATGAGAAATGGGGCAACAATTTGGTTAAGGTTCCACCAGATGTGGCAAAAATGAGAGCACCTATAGAAGAAAAACAATGTCATTCTCTCTATTGTGGGTGCTCCTCAATGGAAAATGCAAAAAACCTCACTCTCTACATGCAATAAACAACTGAAATGGAAGATAGAACTAAAATGGCACATAAAACAAGAATGTACTCAAAACATAAGACTGATAAAATTCAAGCCAAATTTAAGTATCGACTACTCTCAAGGTATTCGCAACAACTTTGGCTCATACCACAGACAACTCCAGACCAAGTGCTCTTAGGGTACAATGGGGGTGTTGAAGATTGTGCAAGGAAAGTGATACGTGCAAGAGTAGACCCTACACCAAAGACGTGTACCAAAATCGTGCCAAACTCCTCCTATATACAATGGCTACCCATCACACATGACCTTATCAAAATATTTATGAACAAATAACTATGCATATCTATGGATTGGAGTTGTGGCAAAGGTAAAACCTCACAAATATAGGACTTCAATACACAACCTACAAAACCTAAGCACCATTCATGACGTGAGGAAGAAAACGACATTTCCTCCATGTGGAGATCACATCCTTGTAAACAATGCAAAACTTATAAAAGTGTAGTCAAATGAATATTTAAGCTACACCTAATGCACTGAACATGCATAAAATCTTAAAGGTTTAGCATCTAAGCAAAAAGGAAAGTATAGGAGAAATAGCAAGACTCAATTGTTCATAGACATGGTCTAGTCCATTGATCAAGAGTGTCCAACAAGTGTGAACCCAAGACCAATTGTAACCGTTTCCTAGTGCGGTGCTAGTGACACTGAGGTTTATCTTTTTATGTTTACTTCTAGTACACTTCTCTACTATGTGTTATTTTACCTGTCCCATAATGTCTTTTTGTTGTCTTGTTGTGTGTTGTGGGAGTGAGATTTCTGTGTATACTGCACTGTCATGACATAACTTTGTTTGTAAAAGTGCTCTCATTATTGGCATGCCCGGTTAGACATCCAATTTGCAAGAAAGGTGGACATGAGGACAAGCATTGCTGCTACCTCAAGTAGCGTTGACATCTACAACAAAAGACTTGCTCCTAATCTTCAACAAGGGTTGGCTCCTGCATCAAACATGGTTTCTCCCTATGGTCACCCAAGTCACATGCCTTCTTTGCACAACTCCTCCTATGCAAGCTATGCAAGGTATGATTCCACTGCCCAGGTGTTGCCATGCTAGTACATATTTGGCACCTCTGAGCTGCTATAGAGCTGTTGCATGCATCCCCATTAGGGTGGAGGACAAAATTTGAACTTTTAGCGGATGGGGGGGGGGGGGGGGGGGGGGGAGAGAGAGAGAGAGAGAGAGAGAGAGAGAGAGAGAGAGAGAGAGAGAGAGAGAGAGAGAGAGAGAGAGAGAGAGAGAGAGAGAGAGAGAGAGAGAGAGAGGATGGTTTTTGTTATGAAATATTTATTTTCATTTTTTATCTGCACACTTGTAGAAGTTATGTTGATCCCTATTTGTGAACCTATATGGGGGTAATCCATTGGAACTCTTGTGGCTTTGTTGGTTTTGTTGATCAGAGGATGCTTTTTCTCTACGTCTTCATCAATTTTTGCTCTTGTATTTCCATGCACATGCATTTGAATTGAGGTGTATAATGGTTGGTGGGAGTCCCAATGAGGTGTATAATCTGTTAAAACAAGGATCAATGTAAGCTAGGGTGGATGAATCCTAAGCTCTACCATGATGCATGCATGTAAGATATGTGTGAACAAGTAGTGTGACTCAAGCAAATTAGGTTCCAATTTGCAAGAAAGGTGGACATGAGGACAAGCATTGCTGCTACCTCAAGTAGCGTTGACATCTACAACAAAAGCCTTGCTCCTAATCTTCAACAAGGGTTGGCTCCTGCATCAAACATGGTTTCTCCCTATGGTCACCCAAGTCACATGCCTTCTTTGCACAACTCCTCCTATGCAAGCTATGCAAGGTATGATTCCACTGCCCAGGTGTTGCCATGCTAGTACATATTTGGCACCTCTGAGCTTCTATAGAGCTGTTGCATGCATCCCCATTAGGGTGGAGGACAAATTTTGGACTTTTAGCGGGCGGGGGAGAGAGAGAGAGAGAGAGAGAGAGAGAGAGAGAGAGAGAGAGAGAGAGAGAGAGAGAGAGAGAGAGAGAGAGAGAGAGGATGGTTTTTGTTATGAAATATTTATTTTCATTTTTTATCTGCACACTTGTAGAAGTTATGTTGATCCCTATTTGTGAACCTATATGGGGGTAATCCATTGGAACTCTCGTGGCTTTGTTGGTTTTGTTGATCAGAGGATGCTTTTTCTCTACGTCTTCATCAATTTTTGCTCTTGTATTTCCATGCACATGCATTTGAATTGAGGTGTATAATGGTTGGTGGGAGTCCCAATGAGGTGTATAATCTGCTAAAACAAGGATCAATGTAAGCTAGGGTGGATGAATCCTAAGCTCTACCATGATGCATGCATGTAAGATATGTGTGAACAAGTAGTGTGACTCAAGCAAATTAGGTTCCAAGATAGATTAGCTTTGAATCATAAACACGATCTTGAGTTAAGTACAAGTGATCACAAGTTCATAAAGAGCATTGCATCTCATGTACACAAACTTGGATGACTTTTTTCATTGAGCTATAGACCTCTTTTATACTTGTCTATACACAAGTACATTGCATGTGGGATCAATGCTCCTTTATTTCTTTCACTTTCTACCAAACTTGACACAAAACTTCAACACCCCCCTCAGAGATACAATCTTTGCACTTTGCTAATCCCTTTACTCCACAATGTGTATCCCAAAAAAGGTGCCCCAGATTCCTTTAGCCTGTTAGCAGTGGCTAACACAGGCTACACAAATATGGGAGCACATCCACTATCCGAGTCTGGACAAAAAATCCAAGAGAGAGTCTACAAGTGCAAGTCGTGAAGACACGCGACATAGGAGAACTCCCCCCTGGGAGAGTAATGGAATGTGGTGACGTAAAGGACGGCTGAGAGGATGCATCGGGAAGAATGACCAGTGTTGTAGAAGTCATAGCCTTGGAGTAGACTAGCAAAGCAAGAATCACCCATGAGGTCTTCACTGTGTAAGTAGTGCATAGGTACATCCAAACTGCAATTGGAGGAGCCACAGAACCAAGCTGAAGCAAGGAAGAGCCTCTACCAAGTAGACGCAAGACAAAAGAGCCACCATGGAGCAATGTGCCGGAAGAGACCATGCAGGCATCCAGATGCCAAAGGATACTCACATCTAGGAGAACATGTCCAAAAGAAGTGTCTAACGTGCCAAGAGGCACGGGTCTATCACACAGAGAACAAATGAAGGAGGTGGATAGGGCAATTCCAAATAGAGAGACAACAATCAAGGGAGAGGGAGGGATAATTAATGAGGGAGAAGTAGCAGTGGAAAACACAAGCCACGTCCACATAAGTACCTGTACCAATCCAATCCGCTGCATCTTCCCGAGGGTAAGAGGGCCTTGAGGAGGGAAGATCTGCGATGTCGAGGGAGATCTGTCCATTGTGCCAGAACCTATATTTGAGTCCATGTCTCAATGTCAAAGAAGAAGGAGTAAAGGTGAGAAGAGGATCTGAATAACCGCACCGAATAGAATGCCAAATGACCACGAAGTGGGGTATAAGTGACAGGATAGGCAAGAGAAACCCAAAGGGATGCTGAAGGGGCAAAGTAAAGGTGTCCTAAAAACACAGCAAAAGGGAGCTCAAAACACCGCGAGAGCGCAAGGTTTGAGCAAAAAGCTAGGTGATGAACACCCGACGCTGAGAAGGTAAGGTGAGGGCTATAAATGCACCAAAGCAGGCTGAAAATCAGGAAGTAGTTGATTGGTAAGTCGCTGGCAAAGTCACGTGAGGGTTCAACTTCCAAGCGGGAAGACCAAGGGGCAAGGGGCGGGGCTCCGGCTGTCCAAGATCAGCAAGTAGAGGCTGAAATGAAAAATGATGGTCAAGCTGCTACTTTCCTACCCAAAAAACACTAAGGTCTAATGTTTGCCCTTCTGCAACAGAAAACACAAGGGCGAAAGCTAGCTGAAAAGCGTTGAGGCAAGTGAGGAAACACAGAGCCAAAAAAGGGGCTGCCCTCCTACAAAAACGCTAAGCCTTCTGCTGGTTGAAAAACACTAATGTGGAAGGAGAGGCAAGAAGATGGCAATGAGGGGTGGAAGGAGGGCACAAGCAGAGGAAAGGTGCAAAAGGGGATAGCTGTCCACAAAATGAGGTTGTCTGAGAGCAAAAATGCAGCTTTCTAAAGAGAAAATGCTGATACCAGAAACGCTGGTGGAGATGAAGCTGTTTTTTGTGATAAAATCCTTCGCAAGGTCCTCCGAGGGGATGGCAATGGAAAATACTCAGCCTAAAAGCTCTGATACCATGTCAGAGTGTGCAGCAGAAGGTGAGAGAGAGAAAGAGACAACGGCACGAGAGAGAGAGAGAGAGAGAGAGAGAGAGAGAGAGAGAGAGAGAGAGAGAGAGAGAGAGAGAGAGAGAGAGAGAGAGAGAGAGAGAGAGAGAGAGAGAGAGAAGAGACATGATAGGAGACATATGGTGGAAAGGCTGGCAACCCAATAACTCCAGATGGATACATGGTGTGAGACAATACAATGAGAAAGAGGGTGCCCCCCCCTATATATAGGAGAATCAGGGCTGGTCGGGCAATAATCCTCAATACAGCCCAATGACCTAAAAATATGACCCTCCAATATAAATGGGGGAATATGTGATCAAAACAGGTCTAAAGTGGGAAATGTGCTGAACAACATTGAGTGTGGCTGAGATCCCTATCCAGTAGGTGTACGGGTGGCCAACCCACAACCAACCCACAACCAAGGGCCAGTGATCGTGATGTGTGTGAAGCCTATAGATAGTGCGCGAAGCATCTGGAGATGAGAAATCTAACACTTTTTTCCCATAATGTGGTCCCATAGGGTGTGAGAAACATTCTTGAATATGTGCACGTGATATGAGATATGTTTTATTTTTAAGTCCTTCCAATATGGAATACAATTATGGAGTACCTTGACATACTTTTGGTGGAGTAGATGGAGGTAGATCACTATTGTAGGGCTCTTCTCAAATGGTTGCCCAATCTACCATTGTAAGCTTTTGCTTGGTGTCTTCCCATTTGTTGAAGCCTTGTATTTTCTGTGACTTTGGGGCAGGAAATGATGGTCTTTTGGATAGATTACCATGTGTAATGCATCGGGCCGCTCCATCACCAATGATGGTTCACAAGTAGGACATGCATTGTGACCCAATGTGGACAATCTTGCACTCATATCATATCATTAGAGAAAGGCTTCAAACTTCAAATGGTAAAGAGAGAGAAGAGTGAACATAACATACTAGAAATCTCTCCAAGGCCAGGATAGTCATGCATGGTCCACCCAAGGATACCCCTCACAATGGCCTCTTTCCTCTCCTTTGGAAGTGAAACATCAACAATGGGGATGCCCTTCCATAACTCCTCCAACTCCTTAATGAGGGGCTCAAGGTAGACATCAATATTTGTCACTTTGTACTTTCCTAACACAAGCAAAGAAAGAAGTATATTGCCCTTCTTGGTAGTCTCCCATGGTGGAATATTGTAGTTGATGATCACCACATTCCAAGTGCTCCATGATGTAAACTTGGTGCCAAAGGGATCAACAACGCCACTTGCCAACCCAAGCCTCAAGTGTCAAGGCTCTAGCTCAAAGTTGGGCCAATGAGTCTCAATGTGCCTCCAAGCAAGTGAAGCGGCAAGTACATGCATCATCCCATCATTTGAGTGGTGGTTGGCATGCCATGTGAGAAGCTCCACTGTAGACCTGCTTTTAAACGCATGTTGAATTTGAGGGATTAGTGAAAATTGCCTCAATACTGAAGGAGTACGAGCGGAAGTGCGACGCGAGAGAGAGTGTGAGAAGAAGAGCAAGACGATATGTTGAACTTGCTCTACTATAATGTGTAGAGCATAGCGAGTTCTTATTAGGTTTTTACAAAAGAATAAGTGTACATACCTGGCGGCCCGCCCACTTACCTGGGCGACCACATTGGGATTTATACCCCAACAACCTCCCACTTAAAGTCCAATGTGGTACTTTAAGTGTGAGAGAAGCTACTATACAAGCTAATATACAAGAGATGTAGAGAAGTGATGTACTACCCTACACCTAACTGCTTGCGAAAATGCGCAAAGCTCTCTGAGGGAAGTCCTTTTGTAAGTAGATCAACAGGATTTTCTGTGGTGTGAACTTTGACAAGATGAAGTTGCTTATCCTCGAGCATTTCCCTGATGAAATGATACTTCACATCCACATGCTTTGTCTTTGAGTGATAAACTAGATTGCGAGCCAATTGTATAGCACTTTGACTATCACAATATAACACAGGCATCTCTTCTTTGATTCCCAAATCTGTTACTAGTCGATTAAGCCAAATTGATTCTTTGCATGCCTCTGATGCTGCAACATATTCAGCCTCTGTAGTAGACTGAGTAACACAATCTTGTAATCTAGAACGCCATGATACTGCTCCACCAGCCAATGTAAAGACATACCTTGACGTAGACCTTCGGTTGTCTAAGTCACCTGCATAATCTGAGTCTGTAAAACCCTTTACACTTAGCTCCTGACTCCCATAGCATATACGCATACTCTTTGTAGCTTTCAGGTATCTCAATATTCCTTTCACTGCCTCCCAATGTTTCTTGCCTGGGTTTGACATGTATCGACTTACTACTCCCACTGCAAATGCAATGTCTGGGCGAGTAGCAATCATTGCATACATCAAACTACCCACTGCAGACGCATATGGAATCTTATCCATTTTAGCCTGTTCTTCCTCAGACACAGGACAATCTTGTTTGCTAAGTTTCACATATGGTGGCAATGGAACACTCAATGCCTTTCCCTTCTCCATATTGAAACGTTGCAAAACCTTGTCAATATACTCTGTTTGAGATAACCAAATCAACTTCTTTGATCTGTCTCTCTCAATGCGCATACCAAGTATATGACTTGCCTCACCCATGTCTTTCATGTCAAATGATTTTTCCATCTTTGACTTTAAAGCTGAAATTTCTTCCAAGTGCTTGCCAGCAATCAACATGTCATCCACATACAAAATAAGGATCAGCCAACTACCATCCTTAGCCTTCTTTGTATATAGACAGTGATCGAACTCACTACGTTTGTAGCCTTGAGAAAGCATAAACTTGTGGAATTTATGGTACCATGCCCTCGGTGATTGTTTTAAGCCATAAAGACTCTTTAACAACTGGCATACCCAATCTTCCTTGCCTTTCTCAACAAACCCTTCTGGCTTCTGCATGTAAATTTCCACATCTAAATCACCATGCAAGAACGCTGTCTTGACATCCATTTGGTGCAACACCAAATCTAATATGGCAACTAATGCAAGAAAGCATCTCAATGTAGTCATGTTGACCACGGGAGAGAAGACTTCATCAAAGTCAATGCCTTGTTCTTGCTTAAAGCCCTTGGCAACAAGCCTTGCTTTGTACTTTGGCTGACTATCATGAGCGGTGATCTTATACCTGTAAACCCATTTACAAGGTAGAGCTTTTTTTCCCTGTGGTAATTTAACTAGCTTCCATGTCTTGTTTTTATGCAGAGCTGTCATCTCTGACTGCATGGCCAATTGCCAATTCCCGGAGTCCTTCATTTGCACTGCTTCCTTGTAACATGAAGGCTCATTGCAATCAATCAACATGACATAGTTCATAGATGGAACAAACCTACCAGGAGGTCGCGTGACACGTTCAGATCTACGCACAATAGGTGGCTCAGGCTCAGCCACAACCTGTGGTTCCACTCTATCCTGTCCTTGCTCCTCTTGAGCCCTGAAATTTTGTCTTGCACGTGCAGGTCCATCTTCTTGGAAGACAACACTTCTAATCTCCTCAACCCTCTCTGGTTTAGAATGATATTTGGATTCATTAAAGTGAACATCATTGCTGCGGACAACCTTTCTGGATTCGGGATTGTTAACCCTCACGGCTCACGGACACCCCATCACCTACGACGGACGTGTATTATGTATTTGGTAGAGTCAGGTATCAGGCTTGTCGGACCAATAGGAAAAGGGTAAGAGTGATCGCCGATGAGAGGCGCACTCTAATTGGGACATTCAAGGGATTAGTTGGCTAAGCATGGGCGCCCAAGTGTGAATGGGGTGAGCTCATATAAAAGCCAACTAAACCTAAAATTCACTCATTCTCTCATTTGTGCAATAGAAGAGTGCTCTTGCTCCATCTCCATCTTCTTCTTCTTGACCTCCTCGTGTGTGTGTGTATGTGTGAGAGAGAGAGAGAGAGGGAGAGTGTGTGTGCGATCGAGCATTACGAAGGCACGACGGCGGCGAAGCGGTTGAGCGCGGCACGATTGCAGCTTCTTCTTCATCGCGGCGAGGAATCCACCACGAAGGCGAGCGTAGAGCGGTGAGTGACACACCCTTTGCTCTCTTGAGCTTGCTAGATTAGTCTTGTTGTGTGCTTGGAGCCATTTGTGGCTCGCACACGTTGTATCGGCAAGTCCCTTGCTTCGACAGTGCGGCAAGGAGCGGTGAGTGACACACCCTTTGCTCTCTTGAGCTTGCTAGATTAGTCTTGTTGTGTGCTTGGAGCCATTTGTGGCTCGCACACGGTGTATCGGCAAGTCCCTTGCTTCGACAGCGCACATTTTTGGCGCCGCTGCCGGGGAATCGCCCTACACTAAGCCCAAGAGGCACTTCGTGCTTCTCCTATGAGTTGTTTGTAGTAGGAAAGAAGAGGAAGAGGAAGAGGAATGAGTTGTTTTTATGTAAGTTGTTAATTTCTGTGTTGTCTGCAAGTTCTGTGATTTCTGCATAATGTTGTGTTTTCTGTTTGCACACAGTCTTTGCACAATTAGTAGTCGTTAGCTTGTTTGCAGTGAATGAATAAGTAGGAAGGCAGTTAGCAATTTCTGTTTGCACACAGTCTGTACACAGTTTTCTGTCAAGGTTTGGCTGCACACAGTCTTTGCACAGCAAGGTAGTGAGAGAGGAAGTAGGTGGACAATTAGCTCACTGTCAGTAAGTAGGTGGACAATTAGCTCACTGTCAGTAAGCAGTTAACAAATTAGTCAGTGGTTAGCAGCAATGTTAGTAAGTAGATAAGGTAGTGATCGTGAGTGACTGGGGGGATACACTAAAATTTTGATCGGGATCGGGATCATTTTCCCAAGCCCAAGCCCAAGCCCAAGCCCAGGCCCAGGCCTCAGTCATCAGTCTTATGATATATACTAGACTCACTCTTATATATATACCCTACCCCCTCAAGAGGGAATGAGAGCATGTGGGGCAAGTCCTCCACTCTCCTCCCTTCTCTTCCCACTTGCACCCTTAGACTTTCTAATTTGGGCCTAGTTCCCTACTAGAAATTGACGGTTTTAGGGATTCTGAGGGCATAAAGTGACCAAACAGAGGGCTGTAAAGTACGGCATGTCCCTCTGACCGAGACGCTCGTTTTGAGCTATCATACGTTCTATTCTATAGCTGGGTCAGAAAAAAAGGACCAATAAATAAATAAATAAGAAAAGACTTGGGTTGCAAAACACCCAAAATTACTAGGTGAGCAGCCTTCACGGGCCCTCACTGACACTTCTAGGGGATCCAAGTCATATGAACCTACGCTCTGGACGAGTGTTAGAGCACGAGCATATTGGTAGTGCCTCCATTTACGCGGGTACCCATTATTCCTCCACCCTAGGTTCTGGACCTTCGGCCGGGACTCAAGGTAGCGCGACCCAAGATCCTCATATTGCGTCTAGTGATTCTTCCTCTGACTAGGAAGTCATGGAGGGGTATCCTACACCAAAACCTGATAGTTCAAGTCAAGACATGCATGCCATGGACCCACGGCCCGGGTCCAGCGTGTTTAGCCACTTAAAAGAGACCCTTAGTAGAGCTACTCGATCCGAACATGCGGTTAATGAAATAAATGAAGGGAGTGGGGAAGTAAATTTGTCATTCATGCCTAAAATGGACCCTATGCTTCTTGAGAGTGTGCATGTGAATGTTCCATCCACTGCACCTCCTGATCCTTTAGGACTATCTCCCTCTGAGGTTTTACTACCCGATGGTAGGAGTCTTGCCGAATTACAAGAGATCGAACGCTATATGCAAGCAACAAGGGAGAGGGAAATTGAGAACCTACGAGGGCTAGAACAAAGTCGAGCCCTGAAAGCAAAGGCTCCTATGACAACAATCATGCCAGCCGAGCAACCGAGTGCTCCCAAGGTAGCAGTCACGGAGGGGCAAGCTATGGGGAGCAATAATGCTTCCACTTCAAGGGAAACCTCCAGCACGCCATGCCTAGATGGGATATTGCTAAACGAAAATTGGGAGTATGACCTACAAGCAGAAGCTTTAACTGATCGGTACACAGGACACACCTATCATGTGGGTTGGTTAGATGTTCTACAATCCACATCGGGTGCTACTAGCATAGATGAGAAACAACAGAAAGTCTGTGATGTCCTCCATAGGATTGTCGAGTTAGAAAGACAGAACACAAGGATCAACATGCCTTCAACATGCCTAATGAGATTCTTGGATACGGGAAAGGCCAACCAACCAACCCTGTCACAAATGGAGACTCCCTCAGTGAGCCCCATTGATCCTCCATATGTTGTTTCGCCAGGAGCCTCAGTACAATCTGAGCCCACAAGTGGCAGCTTTACCTTCCCAGATCTAGCTCATCTTTCTCTTAATGACACTACGACTACCATGCATATCCCAATGGTGAGCATGACAAGAAGTACACCATGGAGTTCATTTGTTAACACAGTGCCGATGCCTAGTAGCACAGTGCCCCCAACTATACCTACATGTATGTATCAATCATGTGCACCTGTCGTACCTCAGCCTCATGTAGCTCCTACACCTCCGATTATTCCAAGAGCTTACAATCCACAATGGAATTATCCAAGCTCTTATACAAGTGGAGCCATGCCATTTAATAATAACATGCCATATCAGGCACCCCCTATGCCTAGGGCCACGCCTGTAAACTTTGGACCACCGTCTGGTACACCACCATACTAAATTTGGGACCCAAGAGCCGCGCGTATGCCAAGGCCAAGGCCAACTCCCATCTCACATGTGATTCCAGGAGCACATACACCCATTATACCTGCTCAAATAGGAGATTTGGCAGCATTTGCTCAAACTATCGGTCGCTCTATTGCGGAAAACATGCGTAGTGCACCTGATAGAGAGCCTAGGAGCAAGGCAGTTCAAGTAGCTAAGCTCACACAGAAATTCAGTGGAGTCGGAGATGCTAGAAAGCGTATGGAAGTCTTTGAACACGTGTGAGATTCCTTGGAAGATCACAATGAGCTACATAAGTGTAAGGCTTTGAGTTTGACCCTAAGCGGAAAGGCTGGAGATTGGTATAGAACCTTAAGAGTAGAAGAGAAAACGATCTACTCTACTCTTAGGAGACCGTTCTTAAAAGAATACATACGAGAGGGAGTACTTTGGGGTGTAGCCTCTCAGCTCCACAAAGCCCAACGAGAAGAAGGTGAATCCGTGAGAGACTTCATTAGTCGCCTAAAGAATTTGAATTCTCGATGCAATCCAAACGAGCGATTCAACAACAACCAATTGCTCGATAGATTCATTAGGGGACTACGACATGAAAGTATCTATAATGGCCTAGTCATTAAAGGTATCACTACTTGGGAAGCAGTCATCATGAATGCAATCCAATTGGAGGATAATTTAATGATTGCAGGAGAAAGAGTGTCTGCCCGAGCCGAAGTCAAGTAGCTCGCAAGCATCAGGGCATGAGCCAATGAAGATAAAGCCAATCGTGAAAGAGCAAACGATATCTGAGATGACTTTGGCATATCTCACCAAGGCCATCCAAGAAAGCCTTAGGGGTAATCGTGCTCCACAAAACACTCACATGTATCCAAGAAGGGAGCAACAATGGTGCTCAATTTTCTTGGGCCCACATACTACGAGTGAATGCCCTACTTTCAGAGTAAAGTTTAACGGGACTTGTAACGCGTGTGGTAGGTATGGACATCAAGCGAAGGATTGCCTAATGCTTAAACGCATCATGGAAAATAGACCGCCTATAGCTTGGGCAGACTCACCTCGAGTTCCTGCATTGATGCCTACCCCACCCATGGAGCAACAGTTGCCATTACAGCACATGGTCCCTAGAACCCAAAATGTGGTCCAAACCACACCGTTGCCACCTCCAGTGCTAGGACCGCAACCCCCTCATCCAAGAGTTACACCTATGAACCAAATAGGTTGCGAGTCATCTAGTACTTATGTAGATTGCGAAGGGGACATAGACCCTAGTATCACCTATGGAGTCGACATGCTTGAGGAGTGTCCCATGTACTATATGGAAGACCATTGGGGACAAATCAAACCAGTATATCAAGCTATTGCGCTAGCATCAAGAGGCCAAAACATTAATAGTTTTGCCAGGAGACCACCTCTTCAGTGCTACAAATGTGGCGGACCACATCGAGTTGTTGAGTGCCCCATTAGAATGCAAAAGAATGCTGCACTAATGCAAACAAGTCAAGGGAGTGCATTGGCAATGCCAATACTCATTTGTAATCGTTGTGGCATAGATCATTTGATCGCACAGTATCCTAACAATCCAAACGCACCGAAAATCACACCATTGAACTTAATAGAGATTGTTGATGGGACACCACCAACTATAAACATAGCACCAGTGAATGCACTCACACGGTCGATGCTCCATAAGCAAAATTACATCCTCGAAGAGAGAGATGCTCCATCCATTGGCCGAGCGAGAAAGAAGAAAACACGAAGAAAAAAGAAATCCTTTAATGCTTCTAGCTCAAAACCTATTTCAAAGACTATCATAGGGATAGGAGAGGATCCCGTGTATATGAATGACCCTGAGGATGACTCAGATTCGATAGAGACCACGGAGACCAAAACTATTACTACAAAGGAAAAAGCCAGTGAGGAGGATCACGAGAGGGAATTACGACAAACGCCAAAAGAGTATTCAAAGTTAAACCACCTAGTTGCGAACCCCCAAGATAAGCCACGAGAGACGAAAAATGAGGATTGCAAGAGAAAGATTGGAACCTATCCAAACCCAACAGTGGAAATTGAACGAGTCCAACAACTGAGGCGTTTGGTGGAAGAAACTCAACGAACATTAGAACCTGAACCCAAACATATCCAGATGTCGGACACAGTGTTTCCCACACAAGCTCAACCTCACAAGAACTACAGGCCGTTAGCTATACCCAATATCATTCGGGAAGAGAGTGAGGGTAGGACATCTGAAAGTGGACACACACCTTTCCTACTAGAGAGAATGTTTGGTGAGGGAATGCCCGACCCCCTTGAGGAAGTGGAGATTCCATCTTCACCATTCTCTTGTCAGTCCTACGTCCCACAAGATGCCATTAAATGTTGCCAAATTGATGGATTTCATGTCTTCAGAAGTTAGAACCACCATCATGTCCAAACTATATAAAGACCCCGAGCTAGTCTCAGCTCTTCGAGCCTTCCTCAATGGAGAATTACAGGCCGGATTACCACAGTTTGCACATATGAACAAACCTGACTCGGTAATGAATGATGAGGAACATTTAGCACCACCATCTGACCTAGCGGGACATGAATCTGTAATTGAAGTACCCGTTAACAAGTTGGGGCAATACTTTGAAGGTGATGAATCTAATGCTACTCTGCCAATCACTACTAAAGGATTAACTGTAAAGGGAGTCCTTGACGGTGGTGCGGGAGTCAGCATGGTGACAAAGAGTTGTTGGGAGTCTATGGGGCGACCTCACCTTGAAGCCACAAGCTTAGTGGTAAAAATGGCTAATGGATCTATTGTTACGCCTATTGGAATGCTTAAGGATCTCAGGATCAAGGTCTTGGGACAGAAGGTAAGGTAGACTTTCATTGTTATGGATTTTTCCAAGCATCCTATGTCATTTGAGATGATCTTAGGGCGTCCATTCATGAGGGAAGCAAAAATGGTGCATGACTGGTCCAAAAACCACGTCTACTTATAGTTCCAAGACTCTATCATTCGAGTTGATCTTTTAAGTGGTCGAACGCATCCTCTAGGAAATAAATTCATCATTGATAATCGATCAGACACAACAATTCACTCAGCTCCATTACAGTATTGTTACACGTGTAACGAAGACATGGATATTGGGGAGAACTCTCCTTATATGGATATCCTACCTGGAATGGCTGAGTCAGACAATGTCGATTGGGTACACCTAGCGGAAACTATAGATACATGGGGAGCTAGAGGAACAACGTGGGTAACACCAGATGGGGAAGAGATACCACACATTGCACCAGTAAACATGTTAGGTGTAGCGCATGTAACATCCGATGATAAGAAAGAGGCACACCTACCTGAGAGTGAAATCGATGATTCCTCAAAGGCTTCAGGCCAATACACATCAGAAACGAAATCTCAGGGAGAAATGGATTCAGAACTTGAGGAAACATCGAGTGAGCCAAGTATAGAAACTGAACACTCAAGGTCTAGTACGACCATCTATGGTAATTTATATGAGAGTGAAGAAGATACAAGCGAAGACCTATCAAGCGAGTCGAGTTCAAACATTTACCAAAATCAAAACCTTAACAAGAAACAAAGGTCATATAAGAGACGACGATATCGAGCAAATGTGAGAGCTAGGATAAACAAGGAACGATCTACTGCAGAATGGCTTAGCTATCTAGGGGCATGTGATGCTCATCGAAAGCTAGTAGACAATTGGGGTGAACATCTCCAGAGTGTCATGTGGTGCAGCCTGCGACCCATTGACCTCCCTCAATTGGAGGTTATAGAGCCGAAATTGAGTCGAACTATAAGAAGACGTCAAAACCGAGAGTTAGCACAACAACAAAAGGAGGTAGAACTAAAAGAAAGGTCTCCATCAGGACAAGAGCCTGCTGACTTACATACGGCTCCTGAACATTTTAAATCTTATACCACGGGGGAGTGAAAGGTTGTGTATGCCAAAGCCCAACGAATACCTACCAATGGAAGCAGTGGAGTCTATGATGGTCCAGCGGTAGTTAAAGAGATAGAATTAGCAGAACCAGGTGAGGAGTCTAAACCAGTCTTTATTGCTCAAGACCTTACTGAAACTGAAGAGGCTGTACTTAAGGAGCTCCTCAAGGAATACAAGGATATCTTTGCTTGGACATATCATGACATGAAGGGCGTTCCACCTTCTGTAGTGCAACATACAATTCCCATGATCAACACTGCTAAACCCGTCCAGCAACGACCCTATCCAATGAATCCTAAGTACGCCAAAATTGTACAAGAGGAGATTGAAAAACTTATCCAATGTGGATTCATATACCCTATTGAGCACTCAGAATGGGTTTCTCCAATAGTCATTGTGCCAAAAAAGAATGGGAAACTAAGAGTGTGCGTGGACCTCAAGAAAGTTAATGCAGCCACTAGGAGAGATCATTATCCCTTGCCATATTCAGAACATGTGCTTGAAAGAGTTGCGGCAAGGAGCTTATAGCTTTTTAGATGGGTACTCTGGTTACAATCAAATCACAATTGCATTAGAGGACCAAGCTAAAACTGCTTTTATCACAGAGTTTGGAGTGTTTGCATTTCGTGTTATGGCTTTTGGCTTAACGAATGCCCCTGCTACATTCCAACGATTAATAAACACTGCGTTTAAAGAATTTCTAAGGGAGTTTTGTGAAGCTTTCCTAGACGACCTTTGTGTTTATTCTTCTTGGGAGAAGCATTTGTTATATCTACGAAAATTATTTGAAAGTTGCAGATTTTATCGCATCTCATTGAACCCTTTCAAATGCCAATTTTGGGTTAAGCATGGAGTCATTCTAGGGCATATAGTGTCCAAGAACGGGATATCCACATATGAGAGTAAGATTAAAGCCATTGCCGATTTGCCAACACCTACTAACTATAAAGGAGTTCAAAGATTTATGGGCCATGTTGGTTATTATCGAAGGTTTATTTTAAACTTTGCCGAGATAGCGCGTCCATTGTACAAGCTTCTTATCGACTTTCACTGGACGGAAGAATGTCATCAATCTTATGAGTTATTAAAGAAGGCCCTAACAAGTGCTCCAATCTTGCGAACACCTGATTGGAATGTACCTTTTCATGTGCATATTGATGCATCAAATTTTGCTATTGGGTGTGTTCTAACTTAACCAGGAGAACATAAATTGGACTACCCTATTAGCTTTGCAAGTCGCCAATTAAATGATGCCGAGATGAACTACACTACTACAGAGCGCGAAGGTCTAGCTATGATTTACGCAGTAAAGAAATTTCGCTATTACCTTCTTGCTACCAAGTTTGTGTTTTATGTTGATCATCAAGCATTGCTATATTTGGTAAACAAGCCGTGTTCCACAGGTCGAATTACATGATGGTTGTTAATTCTTCTTGAGTTTGACTTCACCGTTGTTGTGAGGCCTGGGAGGAAACATGTCATGGCGGATCATTTATCTCGTATCCCTAATGGCGAAGCTCCTACGGGGGTTGATGATGAATTGCCTGATACTCCTTTGTTCATTGTTGAGACAATGCCTGAATGGAGTGAAAAGATTGTTAACTTATTAGTTAATGGTTTTCCACCCAAAGAACTGCGAAAAGATATAGCTCGAAAATTAATCAAGGAATGCGAACCCTATTGCTTACTGGCTGGAACTCTCTATAAGAGAGGAAAAGATGATGTTCTTAGACGCTGTGCCCGCGAGGATGAGTATTTATATATTCTACAAGAGGCACACATGGGCGTAGCTGGTGGTTACTTTTCAGGAAAGTTGACTGCCCGAAAGATCTTACAGTCAGGCTATTGGTGGCCCACTCTATTTAAGGATGCATCACTTTTTGCAAAGGGATGTGATGAATGCCAACGCTTCAACAAGCCACAAAGAAGGGATAGGATGCCTCTACATCCCATCAAGGTAACCCAACCATTTGAAAAGTGGGGCTTAGACTTTGTAGGACCGATTAGTCCGCCTGCACGTAACACGCAATCACGATATATCATTGTCGCTACTGACTATGTAACCAAATGGGCTGAAGCAAAAGCAACACGAAAGGCGGATGCAAAAACAACAGCTAAGTTCCTCTTTGAGAACATTATCACACGTTTTGGATGCCCCTTTGAACTTGTGAGTGACAATGGAACTCATTTTATAAATGAAGTAATAAAAGAACTCACATCAAACTTCATGATATCTCACCACAAGTCTACACCCTATTATCCCCAAGCAAATGGCCAAGCTGAGAGTACCAACAAAACTCTCATCTCCATTTTGACAAAGACAGTCGAGGCTCATCGCACTGATTGGGACCTAAAGCTTACATCAGCTTTATGGGCTTATCGTACTGCATATAAAGTTGCTATTAATTGCACACCGTTTAAGATGGTGTATGGCCAAGAAGCAGTTATGCCATGGGAGTTTGTCATTCCTAGTCTTTGAGTAGCTTCTCAAGAAGGTTGGGATGGTAACCCCTTAGTGGAGCGATTATATATCCTGGAAAGGCTAGATGAAGAAAGGCAATTAGCTGTGCGAAATGATCTAGTGGAGAAGGATAGGAGAAAGAAGTGGTTTGATAGCCATTTAAAGGATAAAGACATCAAGGTTGGTGATAAAGTTCTTATGTACGGGGTACGTAATGAAAAGAAGAAATTGAAATACATTGGTAAGGGACCATATCGAGTGTGTGAAATTACTCCGCAAGGTACCATTCGTGTGGAGACTCTAGATGGAGTTGAAACCATTTGATTCCTTAATGGGAGTAAATTCAAAAGATATTATGATCCTCTAAGCCACGAAGAGTTGCAAGCCATCCATCAAAAGAAGGCTGCCAAGGAACAAGCAGAGCTTTAGAAAATCCAAGCAAGAGTTGAGGCTCGAGAACGACAACAACGTCTTAGACGCCAACGAGAGGCTAATCTGGGAATCACGCAAGCATTTTTCGAGGACACAGATGATGACTCATTAGAATCTGAGCCACCCCTACGATACCCAATTGAGCTAAATAGCCCCTATGGGAAAGTACTATACAATGCCTTATTAGATACGGGAGCTAAACACAATTTGTTATCCTATGGAGTTTGGTGTCAATTAGGGAAACCGAACCTATCCCTGAGTACGATGAAAGTCAAGGGCATTAATAAAAAGAAAACTGCTATTCTTGGAGTCCTTCAGACCCCTGTTGTCTATGACAATGGAAGCATAGTGCAGAGGTTTCTAGTCATGCCCGCAGGAGCTCTGGAAGGCAACGTAAACCTGGGACGCACGTGGATGTTGGCAACCAAATGCACTGTTGATTGGGATACTGGTAGTGTCACGACGCGACCACCGACTCTTACCCCTATCATTCAAGCAAAGTCACCTACATTGCAAACTCTAGCAAAGTTGAAGGATAGCCAACATTCACAAGCCAAGGTGGTTAACTCGTCTTTGCCGGCTACCCATGAATCTAGCACTTCAACACTTGTAGCTGCAGCAAGCAATAATATTGCAAGTACTCAACCTGCACGACCTAAGAGTACATATCAATGGGTCCCCAAGGCCTTACTTCCAACTACCTCAACCCTCCCATCCATTCCAAGAAAAAATTTCCCGGGAAAACCAAGAGCGCGCCCTAGGAGAGTCAAGACCAAATCACGATGGATTCCAAAACAACTATTAGAAGCCCAAGGCTACTATGATGGAAATGAGAAAATTTGGGTACCTAAACGTAAAATGTGTCCTTCCCTATCGACAACAAACCCCTATGAGTCAAACAGTGTAACGCTAAAGCCAATGGCAGACCGTGGAAAGGGAAAGATCACAGAATGCTACACACCTAGTCCAGAGCTAGTTTGGGCTCCAAGGCAAAACCAATTTATTCCACCTAGCTCAGGAAAAGGGGAGTTCCATAAAGCTTCTAGCTCCTCATGTAATACATCCATAGAGGTAAAAGCTTCTACACAGCCTCCATCTATAGTAGTGGACCTCCATGAAGCTACAAAAGAATCCACACCTCCCAGTGTTCAAGAATCACCTGATGAACCACTTCAAGTTCGATCCTGGGAGAGTACCTTACCACCCTTGCAACTTGACGAGGCACCTAGGGTAATAGAAAACTACTGGAAAAAATCCTCACCTATTACCAACTGGAACAATTGGTTTCAAAGGGTGACGACATCATTTCAAACGGTATGATCTACCCAAGGAAGAGGGGAGTGTTTGTGGACATCCATCATTCACTTGCTTCCCTCTCAACCTTTCTCCCTGACCTCTTAATCTCTGATCTTAGGGAATGTATATATAAAGCCTTATACTCACAAAAACAAGATAAAAAAGTAAAAGAGCAAGAGCCATAACACAAATCATAAAGACAAATTATGCACAAGAACACGACCCTTGTAATATTTGCACTCTAACCATAATCTATTTGCGTGTACAGATATGGCTAGTACGATAGAGTCATCCACTCCTGCTTTGGGTGAGAGGTACCCTCATTACTTTTCACAAATATTTCACATGGTCTTTCCAGTGCTTGCATGTGAATGGGATTTGATAGGTACGCTAGCATGTGAGAGGAATTTTGAGGAGTTAGAATGGCTGATACGTCTCTTGACCACGTCTGATCCATACTTAGTAGAGAGTGTTTCTCCCATTGCACAAGCCTACCCTTTTGACCAAGATGACTATAGGTGTCTAGTGACCTTCTTAGTAAACATGGGCACCTATGATGAAGAAGAAAATTTACACGACTACACGAATGGCACATAGGGTCTCATGGATGATGACTTTGTTTATCTCGACGACGAAGATAGGGGTTTAGCCTTAGGATTTCCCCCCAACCTTTACAATATCCTATTCCCTTGACTCTCTAGGGGGAGTGCAAATAATTAGGTTAGGGTTCCTTATGTTTTTTGTTGTGTTCAATAAGTGTTGGTACCTTTTTCCACTAATGTGCCTCCTGGAGGTATTCCTTTTGTTTCCTAGTGTGTACAGGAGCGTGTTGCTATTGGTAGGATTTGGACCTTCATGGAATCTTTATCTCGACTCACTCTTCAAATCAAGCGCGACCATCGACACAAACAGGTGTTTCTTGTCCATTAGCATTGCCCCTTATCTTTTTTGCATCTATGATTGTCAGCTTTGATTGTGATTGGTAGCCTAATATTCACCGCATTTGCTTAGTATCAAACATTTAATTCAATGTAATTTTTTGTCAAGCAGTCCGACAAACTAGTTTGACCAAGTTAGGTGTTAGAAATCTTCTCTTAATACCATGGGGAATGCCTTCCTAATAATTAATGGTTACTTAGGTTCTTAATCCGATTTAGGCAGCATTGTGTGAAATGTACTAGGGCTTTCTAGTGGGCTTGACCCTATTGACCTTTAGCTTAAAAATTATAAAGGGAGTTTACTAGTGTGATGAGCCTGGGGAGGTGTATCAGTGTTATATGACCCCCCAAAGTTACAAAATTAAAATGCTGAAAAAGAACAAACAAAAAATCAAAGTGCCACACTGTAAAATCTTAAGCTGGAAGAGAAATCTCAGCTTGATTTGGTACTTAACTCACATGTATTGCCTATGGTACTAGAGCCCTAGAGGTTCCCAGTATGGGCGCTTTTACTTGAAAAGCAAAAAACCCAAGGCATACAAAATAAGCACACACATCAAAATTGAATCACTGTGAAAAGACTTTGGGGGGTCAAAGAAAAAGTAATCAGTCAGGCGATGATTTCATGAGAAATTCCTTTTATGGTAGCTTAACTACAAGGTCTTCTAGATATAGCCTCTAGTC
Source organism: Adiantum capillus-veneris (assembly GCF_014529385.1). NCBI lineage: Eukaryota > Viridiplantae > Streptophyta > Polypodiopsida > Polypodiales > Pteridaceae > Adiantum > Adiantum capillus-veneris. The sequence continues at coordinate 101,543,296 of NC_140931.1, read as the reverse complement.
AGCCCTCGAACATGAATACTTGGCTCTCGCGATTAAACAACTTAATTGAACACAGAAAATTAAGAAGCTTACCCATGGTATTAATATTCGATCTCTAGTACCTTTCGACCGTCAAATTAGCGACCCCATACTTGTTTAATTTTTTACCTTTACATCTGTTTATGCATTTGATTACATTGCAATTTAATGTTCATTGTTGACAAATTGTTTGAAATTCTTTTACCAATCAATTTGTCTACCTAAAACTGCATATGCTTTTTAATCACTTATGAGAATGCAATTACTGTGCCAATGTTGTTTGATTTTTCAGTGATTGAAGAAGGCTAAGGACATTCATCTCAAATGCTCTTCCACCTCGACGAACGAGCTTCAACTCAATAGCATTCGAGGACGGAATCTACATCAGGAAGGGGGACATGTTAACCCTCACGGCTCACGGACACCCCATCACCTACGACGGACGTGTATTATGTATTTGGTAGAGTCAGGTATCAGGCTTGTCGGACCAATAGGAAAAGGGTAAGAGTGATCGCCGATGAGAGGCGCACTCTAATTGGGACATTCAAGGGATTAGTTGGCTAAGCATGGGCGCCCAAGTGTGAATGGGGTGAGCTCATATAAAAGCCAACTAAACCTAAAATTCACTCATTCTCTCATTTGTGCAATAGAAGAGTGCTCTTGCTCCATCTCCATCTTCTTCTTCTTGACCTCCTCGTGTGTGTGTGTATGTGTGAGAGAGAGAGAGAGAGGGAGAGTGTGTGTGCGATCGAGCATTACGAAGGCACGACGGCGGCGAAGCGGTTGAGCGCGGCACGATTGCAGCTTCTTCTTCATCGCGGCGAGGAATCCACCACGAAGGCGAGCGTAGAGCGGTGAGTGACACACCCTTTGCTCTCTTGAGCTTGCTAGATTAGTCTTGTTGTGTGCTTGGAGCCATTTGTGGCTCGCACACGGTGTATCGGCAAGTTCCTTGCTTCGACAGTGCGGCAAGGAGCGCACAGGGATCCCAAAGTCTGTACCCCATCTCACCAGAATTACCATAGCCTAGAAAGATGCACTTTCTACTCTTTGGCTCAAGTTTGTTCCTAAATTTCTTGGGAACGTGAGTATATGCCTCACAGCCAAAGACTCTGAGATGCTTGTATGAGGGCATTTTGCCTGACCATACCATCTCTGGCACTGAATCCTTCTGCAAAACCTTGCTAGGAGATCTATTTACAAGATGAACAGCTGTTGTTACAGCTTCAGCCCAAAACCCATTTGGCAGCTGTGCATTAGACAACATACTTCTGACCTTCTCTTGTATGGTCCTATTCATCCTCTCAGCAACACCATTTTGAGGAGGATTGTAAGGAGCAGTAAGTTCACGTTTTATACCTTTTGACTCACAAAAGTCCTGAAAGGCCTTTGAAACATACTCTCCACCATTGTCAGTGCGTAAGCATTTAAGCTTCTTGCCACTCTGATTCTCCACAAGTGTCACAAACGTTTTGAAAACACTAAACGCTTCATCCTTGTGCTTGAGAAAGTAAACCCATACTTTCCTCGAGTAATCATCTATAAATGTCATAAAGTAAGAAGCTCCCCCTAGAGATAGGTTAGGCATAGGTCCACACAAATCACTATGAACAAGCGCCAACTGTGTATCTCTTCTACTGCTTCTATGCTTATGTGGCTACTGTGTTTGCTTACCATACAGACAATGTTCACAGAATTCAAAATCATTAAATGAAAAGCCAGGAAAATAACCAGAACGAGACAATATTTCCATTCCCTTCTTGGACATATGTCCTAACCGGCTATGCCACAAAGAAACGTTCGGCTGCTCGGTTACATTGATTACATTTTTAGAGACATTTGATACATAAATCATGTAAAGTCCTCCAGACTTTACTCCATGTGCTACTGTCATAGAACCCTTGGATATCTTCCACATGTTCTGTCCAAAAGTGGTGACGTAGCCAGCATCATCAAGTAAACTTGTGCTGATCAAGCTCTTTGTAATTGCGGGAACATGTCTCACATTCTTCAGCGTGAAAGAAGAGCCATTCTGAAACTTCAATTAAACATCTCCAACACCTAAGATCTCACATGTCTGCCCATTGCCTAGCCGAACATGATCTTTAGTGGTCACATAAGAGGTAAACCACTCCTTGTTTGGAGACACATGAAGTGATGCCCCTGAGTCTATAATCCGGTCACTCAGTGCATTTCCATCAGATGCTGTAAGAAGAGCTGAGTCCATTGTATTCTTCAAGAAGTAGATGTTTCCTGACACTAGACTGTCATCCTCTGCAACAGTGTTTGTCACATTTATTTCTTGAATCTTCACTGAGGACTTGTTCTTCTCACCATGGTCTTTAGCCTTCTCTTAGCCTTTTTCTGCTTTCCATTCTCTGCAGTCTCTTTTCATGTGACCCTTCTTGCCACAATGGTAGCATTCTATGTCACTCTTGCCTTTAGCACTGCGGGACTTGCTACGAGAATGATTCCTCTTTCCACCTTTGTACTTTTCTTTGGTCCTTCCCCTGACAACTAAGGCTGTTCCTTTGCCTTTGTCCATTGTCTTTCTATTGGTTTCTTCAGTAAGCAGACTTCCTTCTACACCTGCTATGTTCAAACCATATGGAGGTGCAGAATTACTCAAAGCTGTGCGAAAAGTGTCCCAACTTTTCGGCAATGTGATCAACAGGAACGTAGCTCTAACAGGTTCATCAAACTTGACACCTTGAGCTGACAACTGACTGTAGATTGTGTTGAATTCATTCAGATGATTGGACATAGGTGTCCCTTCTTTCATCTTCAAGTCAACAAGCTTCGTAAGCTAGTATACTAGCTTCTTAAGCTAGTATACCTGTGAAGCTGCACTCTGCTTCTCATAAAGATCACTTAGCTTTAACCATGCTTGATAAGCCGACATCTCGTCTGCTACATTGAAGTAAACGCTTTCTGCCAAAGTCAACATAATGGTAGAAAGTGCCAATTCATCCATTTCGCTCCATTCATCTTCGTCCATATCTTCTGGTTTTATCCCCTTGAGCTTTATAGGTTTTATCTGCTTCTTTTGTACCAACACGTGCCAAATCTGCTTCTTCCACAATGGAAAATTGGTTCCATCCAGCTTCTTGATATTGTAAAGAGCAGTGTCTTGTGATCCAGCCATAGCTACGCTTCACAATGGTTTACTTTCCTGGGAAAAATTCGGCAGAGTTTCCCCTGTAAACTGACCTCTGAACCAATATCAACCTGTCAAATGAACCAAGAAAGCTTCAAATTCTGCATAAATTTCAGCAGAGTCTCCTTTGTAAAATGGCTCTGGTGTACTAGAAAACATACCAAAAATAAGCTCAAAAAACACTGTCTCTCTGACACTGTAAGCTGTGGGTAAACCTGTCCTGCACCTGTACTGTCTCTGACTGTCTTGTCACTGTCCTGTAAGCATAGACTGCGACAATGCCTCAACGGCAGTAAAGCAAAGATGCAATCCCAACTGTCTAACTCACAGTCAATACATCCTAGCTGCCTATCTAAGGGTGCTCGAGGGATCGCTCCAAGACCTGTATCACCGAAAGGATCTCAACATTCGAGAATCCCAGCTCAATAAAACCTCACTCGACCCTCAACAAAGGCTGCAGTAAATCTGACAGTACATAGACTTCCCACAAAGTCATACATCCACAAATTTCCCACTATATGTTGTAACCGCTGCGGCGGTTGTTTGCTGCGTGACTCACAGCCAGCAAACCCTCAACAGACATACATCATCTCTGACAATACATCCCATGTGGAAGTACATGCAATGTCAGGATGAAATCTGGAATATCAAGCAGCAAACACAAGCTACCTGATGAACTAGTGGATGTCGCCTACAGTCTGTGTGTAGATGCGCCCGTGTCGTATGTGACACGCCTCCAAGAACTGTGAGCCGTCCTTCGATGTGTACACAGCCACAAATCAACACTCTGGGAGTGTCGATATCCTCAGCACCTGCAGCCGCAGGCCGAAAACCCCAAATTTGCAAAGTCGGATCTGCACCCGTCGAGACCACGTAGTCGAAAATGGCCTGCGCAGACCTTTCTCGAAGCCGAACGGTGGCCGAGATGACCTCAGAATGAAATTCTGACAACACCGAGTCCTACGGGATTCCCCACAAGATTTGGGGCCGTGTCTTCGCCTGTCCAATTTCACTCCAATCTGAGTTGGTGACTCTAGCCTCCTGCAGTGCTGCCCTGAGCCTCGATCTGAGCTCTGATACCATTTGAAGGAGTACGAGCGGAAGTGCGACGCGAGAGAGAGTGCGAGAAGAAGAGCACGACGATATGGTTGACTCGCTCTACTGTAATGTGTAGAGCATAGTGAGTTCTTTTTAGGTTTTTACAAAAGAATATGTGTACATACCTGGCGGCCCGCCCACTTACCTGGGCGACCACATTGGGCTTTATACCCCAACAAATACCTTGCGGGGTAGGTGAGCCCCGCTCACATCGATCTTGTAGCATGCTTCTCCGCACACCATACATGAGGTAGCCTATGCATATTCATTATGATATAGTATGCAATCATTGATGCATGCATGGATGCGCTCATATTCCATGCCAAGTGCAATGAGATACGACCTCGTTCATCAATGATCCAAAGGCATGTGGTGATCTTTAGGAAACATTTTGCCCATACAACTACAACAAAACAAAAAATTGATACAAATGCAAAGGGGACCAACAAGAGAGTGAACTTACAAAAAACCATAAATAGAACTTACGCAAGGAGTGCATCTACATGTGCATTGCTCCAACCCAATTTTTCTTGCAAGTTGACTATCACCAATGATACTTGGAGCACCAAGTACTATGCACCATTGTAAAGATGTGTTTGGGTACTTGACAACAGCCTATCTTCGTTGCTTATGTCCATTTAGTACATGGTCTGCAATTCTCCTCGCACATGTTGGCTTCATGGGCCAACAACTCATCCATCATGTGCTCATCCTCAACCTCGAAGTGTCCCTGAGACATGTGTGCAGGAGATGTCGAAGTAGAGGTAGTGCCACAATCACCATGCACCATGTCTTCACTCAATAGCTCTTGGTGTTGTCTTTCAGCTTTGCATGCCAGAGCACCACCACCGAAAACGAACCAATGCGGAGGATCCTCACGCGAGGGGACAGCGGTGATACCATCTACTCGGACACTTTTTCAAGGAATCCAAAGCCCCTTGTTCTCCACATGCTCCAAGGCAATGTGCCTCAAGCAAGGGATTGCGCTTTTGCAATAAAAAATAAATTAAAAAATCTAACAAACACACAAAGATTGTTTGAAATACTCAGCATTTGCATCATGCGCTCTTTTGTTTACCCCCCCAATCAATTTGTTTGCATTGATTTGCTTGTATTATGCGCTCTTTTGTTGCACCCGATCGATTTGTGCTTGGCGTTGTCTTAGTGAAAAAGAGAGATATGAAATGAGAAGGAAGTAAGAATGTTTGACTAATTAATGTATGAGAGAGGGAGATGAAGAGAGAGAGAGAGAGAGAGAGAGAGAGAGAGAGAGGAAAAAATTGAAAAGAATGTTTGACTAATTAATGTATCAGAGGGAGATGAAAAGAGAGAGGATATTCATTATATTATTTATTATACATACATTATGCATACACAAACTAAATTCACAAGAGTCGGCGGCAAAAACCTCTTTCTCTTCTTCCACCTCTCTCTTCATCCACAAGGGATGGAGATAGCTCTATGAAATTTATTCTATACAATTTTGACGTCCAATGAGTTGTATTGTAGTGTGTGTTGTTGAGTAAGTAGCTCTTTGATTCAATTCAATCACACCGATCCATGTTTTGGGTTGAAAAGTGGACGGTAGAACTGCTCTTCCGAGGGGGGAATCCGTGCTAATTTTTTTGTGGGTTAAAAGAAGTGTAATTTTCTTTTGTGCCAATGGACAACCTCCATGGTGAAGGCTAATTCCTTTTTGAATGTCTTTCATAAACTTTCGTGAATCCAACCATAATCTCGAATGGTTTATAAATTAAAAAAAGCTCCACTTAATTAAGAACGTGAAAGATGCACATTACACATTATTATTTGAAAACAAAATAAAATGAGAATAAAAGCAATAAAATAAAAAAATCATTAAAAACTAAAATAAAAGAATATATTAATGCTTTCATTGAAAAAGATAGATTTAATAAGCATACAAAATAATAAATCAATTTAATAATTTAATAAAATGAATCTTTGTGAATTCTTTAAATAATAAGGTGAGGAGGCATGAAGGCCTATTAAGAGATGAGGAAGAGTAAGTTTAAATGCAAACCCATAATCACATGGAATTTTCATTGTGTTTTAATATAAAGTTGTATGATCTATTACACATATATAATCACAAGTAGTGTATTTAGTACCAAAAGCCCCACTTAAATAATGTGAAAGGTCACATTGCAAATCAGCTTTTTTGAAATAAAATAAAATGAGAAAGAATTAAAATAGGAACAATAAAATTTGGATTTAAAATACAAAAAATATTTTAGTGCTTTTTTATAAGGAAATATAAACATAATAAACATAAAAATTACTAAAACAAGATAGTGAAATAAACTTTTATGAAGTTTTTAAATGAAAGAACTTTTTATCAATACCTCATATCATGGGATCAAACTTCTATGTTAATCCAAAAAGGTGAATGCAACTTTGAAAAATAGCATTTGAAAGATTATGATGTCTTTCTATGCATGAGACTTTCAAGGCCTTTTTGGACACTTGTCAAGCAAGAAATTTGAACGACCTTCACCCATAGCACACTAAGGCCTTTAGCATGCCAAAAACTATATGAGTTTGTAACAAGAGAGGGATAGAGAGAGAGATAGAGATAAAGAGAAAGATGAAATGAAGAGAGATAGAGTGGAAGGGAGAAAGAGCGAGAGAGATATATAGGGAATACAAATACCTCATATGGACACCATTGGGAAATCTAAAGATACACTTTCATTGATTTTTCATAGCAATGGATTTTTTTCAAGAAATTACTCACTATAATTTTTTTAAAACGAGCTTAAATCACAAGATGCTTGTGAGCTTGAAACCTTAAAAAATGCTGAGTTGATGGGTGTTGGCCTATAGATACATCATAGTCCTTAAGTTTTGCCCCATAACCTCATCGTGTTAACGAAAGAGGCTATGAAGATTTGGGTTTTTTTATTATAACAAAAAATTGGTCTAAGAACTAAGTTATTAAGCTAGTTATACTAAGTTTTTTCCTATACATAAACCTTTAAATTCATTAAAAATCTCATTTTGGTGGGAAGCTATATTCAATTTTTGAAAATTTTGTTAAAATAGAACAAACTTTTTATGATTTTTTTGTCTTAAAACTTATCAACAAATTCCAATATGGTATTAATTTTGGCAAAAATAGAAATTTGGCTAGGTTCTTCACCTCATAATTGACTTAAACATAAACATGACCTATAAACCTTGTTTCTAGCTTTATCAAATAACCATGACAAGTTGCTAGAAAAGCAGGAAACTTTAGTGTCTCAAGACACTTGAACGTCTAATTACAAAACTGGGAATCTCTTGATCCAAAGGTTGATAACTTTTTGTTTGGAGAGGTACTCTAAGGTATCTCTTTTGCTTTATTGTGTCAATGTTGATTTAATACACAAGAAGATTCTAGTAGCATTGGGTGCTCCTATTCAATTAGGTCCTATGAAATGGGGCTTGAGAGAAGATTACATAAGATTTGTATGAGCCTATGTCTTTTGAAGTCACTAGATGGTGTTTCTTACTTTATTGTACTTTCTAGATGATGCAACTTGTAAGGTTTTCTTGTTCCATAAAGCATAAAGATGTTGCTTTTTGTATCACTAAAAAGTGGGTTTTGTACATTTAGAATGAATTTTGTACTAAAACGTGGGTTTTGTCCATTTAGAATTAGTTAAACAAGAACCTTAAGTACATTTAGCAAAAGTTTTGTACTAAAAAGTGGGTTTGTACATTTAGAATGAGTTTTGCACTAAAACGTGGGTTTTGTCCATTTAGAATTAGTTAAACAAGAACCTTAAGATAGAGAATGGTGGAGAATATGTCTCCCTTGACTTCTAAGTTTTTTGTGATTCAAAGAGAGCTTATTGCTCCTCAGACACCTTCCTAGAATGAAATTGTTGAAGTAATGGATCGCAATTATCAAGAAAAAGTAATAATTATTTTATCTCAAACTCAATTTTTAGATGGCTTTTGGATTGAAGATATAAAATATACAATTGACATGATTAATAGATTACCAATGAAGCTACAATGAAGGAACTTGATAGTGGTGCTCGAAAAGAAGTTTCTAGGTTTTTTTATGTTGGTTTGGGGGGGGGGGGGGGGTTGTTCTCAAAAAATGTAAGTATGCCATGAGCGAGAGTTCAAAGGGTCCATATTTGGCGTGAGAAAATTCAATTACATTTACAAAAGGGATTTTTAGTGAAAATCTATAAAAGCAGCTATTTTATTACCTTATAGCATGTCAATAAAGAGATTCTTTCAACAACCATCGAATGCACATTGTATGGATACTTTTTGAAGGTGAACCCTATGAGCTTTGGTTGTGAAGCTATGTGCATGTTGAAAAGGAGATTTGGAACAAGCATGAACTAAAGTCACAAAAGCAAATTTCCAATGTCTCATAAATAAGATGTGGCTTCAATGTGGAAGTTTGGCTGCATATTAGGCTATCGTATCCTAAAGAAAAAGTTCATATTATAGGATGTGAAAAGAGACACGTTTTTTTATGAGTGAGAGATTAAGGTTATTAGTAAAGTGCACTATCTAAATCTTGATCAATTTTTATTAACAAAATTTTTATATTCCCCACACCAATTAGAGCTCAAACCAACCAACTTCTCAAGCTCAAAGGGGTTATACAAATTGGCGAGCGGGTATTTCTGAGCAATGAAATAATCGAGCAAGTCCCTTTATACATTCTTTATTACTAAGAGAGAATTGCAGAAGTACAAGAGGGTTTTCCATTGTTGCAAACTAACCCCACAACCAAACTCAAATCCCATGATGACTAATCCCATGGAACCAAACTTGGAGCCAATTTCAATCATGGAACAAATAAATGCCCCCAACTTGTCGCAAGTGTTGACGAAATCATTCCACATTGGTGCTTGCGACAAGCCAAGGGCACCTAGCATATGCTGTTCTAGCACTTTCCACCTCTATTATTCACTTGGAATACATTTCCATCCATAGTCTTCGGGATTCTTCGAAGTGCACTTTTTCAACCTATCAAACATGACTCCCGAGTGCATACAATGTAATGTTCTATAGTGCTTTGTACCATTAGCGTAGGCCTCTAGCATTCACTCTCCTATAGGTAGCCATTTATCAAAGTGTAAAATGGTGTCTCAAAGTAAAAAGTGATCAACCCCAACCAAGGGCCTAAGTAGTGTTAGAAAAAAACCAGGGTTCAATGTATTTTAAGCAATCTCAAGAGCCTGCGATCTGGATCGCACCTTTGAGCTCTATGTCCAGTGTGAAGCTGAAAGTGCCAACATCTCTCACCAAAATGAAGGCTTGCTGTTAAAAACCCACAGAACCATCTCTCTCTCTCTCTCTCTCTCTCTCTCTCTCTCTAACCAAACCTTAAGTAATCTACCAGGACCAAAATACAAAAGTCTACAAGCCATCTAGCACAAAGAAGTTGCTTGCTATAAAAAACTCTATATCAGTAGCATACTAAATTTTCCAACCAACAAAAACAGTATCTAGAACATGCTGAAATTACTTCCAAGCATGGCCAGCTCCAAAGGCTAGTTTTGAAGCAAAACTTCCTATTCTATCATAAAGCCTCTTCAAAACCAGCCTAGAAAGCATCTCCCCACCTCATGACAAATGAAGTCAAAGAAGATTGCAGGTGAATACACACTCTAGAATATCCATCTTCTTCATGCTACATCTCAAAAGCAAGAGGATCATCTACATACATATGGCACCTTGCTTGTTACCTCTTGAAGCAGCTCTATTTCCACTCAAATGTTGCCATAAATTTCCTCCAATGAATCCAAACAAAAAAGCTTGCTGCCTCGTAGAAAAACGACACATGGCAGCTTACAAAGTCCACAATGTGTTCATGACAACTTTATGGTGGCCTTCACCATTATGCTGAACAACACCCAACTTTCTTAGGTGTCGTCGACTCATTACTTGTATAACTAATCGTTTGCCCTTGTCTTGGTACAGCAGCAAGGTCTTCGCCTATGTCAAGTGCCTTTTCGCTAACGACCCTGTAAATCTGCATAAGGACTTGCGTGAATGCATTTTCAACATTTGTTGCTTCCAAGGCAGAGGTCTGATCCATAAAGAATAAACACTCATCTCTGCAAAAGACTGGCTATCCTCTGTTGAAACTGCCCTCAAGTGTCGCAGATCGGATTTGTTTCCCACAAGCATTATCACAACAATTGAGTCTCTGTGCTCCTTGAGTTCTCGAAAGTCATATGTCTAGCTATGTCATACACGAGCAAAGCACCCACTGCACCCCGGTAATATGCATTGGTGATTGCTCGGTATCTTTCTTGGCTGGCAGTATTCCAAATCTATGCTTTGATGGTCTTGCCATCGACATTGATGGTGCGGGTAGCAAACTCGACATTGATGGTGGACCTCAACTCTAGGGCGAACTCATTGTGAGAGAAGCGCAATAGCAGGTTGCACTTGCCTACACCGGAGTCACCTGTTAGAACCACCTTGAAGAGGTAATCATATATAGTCGTCCATGTGGTCTGTAGGCCATTGCCACACTCAAAGTGGGACATCCGGTTAAATTTCCGTTGATGTAAAAAGTGTTGAGCTTTTTAATGGCAGTGGCTGCTGCAACAGCGCTCGAAATTTATCACCGGCCCAAAGTGGGAGTCTGCTAGGACCTAAGAAGAAGCCATTCTCTCTCCCTTTCTCTCTCTGGCTGAAGGCGAGCAGATGGTGTAGTGGGGAGGGAGGCGAAGCATCCTGCGAAGGGGGAAAGGAGCACATGCAGGGGCTCTCCCCGCACACGCTTTTTTGGCTTCAAAGTAATTTTTTCTTCTGTGACTACAACCGCACTGACTAGAGGAGGTGATCTCGAATGCCAACTGAAGGGGACCGCACGCTCCAGTAGCTCCTTGGTCTGCTGCTGCAACCATTCCGCGCCGGCGCGGAATGGTTGCAGTAGCAAACCAGTGAAAGGGAAAATTACCAAAATACTCCATTAAGTTGCCCTCAAATTTCAAAAGTTCCCAAAGTACCCCCGATCTTTTGTCCTAAATTCCCAAAAAATGCCCGGTTATGAGATTAAATTTCTCCAAAGATAAATTCTTTTTGAAGCTTTTCATAAGAACACTGATTGTCTATCAATACAACATGCTAAAACTAGAATTTGAGTTGGTTATGTAGGCTCTGGAGACGAATTGCTTCATTATTGTTTGAACATAATTGCCCTTTTTGTGAGGTAATTTGTGGCAAACTCCATGCTAAGCACTCAAAAACGGATCTCAATTGTCAAAAAGGAATAAAGATTAGAAAATCTTGAAGAATCCAACCAAAATAGATACAAGGGTATTTTGAGAATTTCTAAAATATAAGAGGTATTTTGAGGATTTCCACAAGTTAGAGGGGTACTTTGATAATTTTTCCTTGAAAAAAATAGGATTTGTCAAAATGAGTTGGATTCCAAGCTTTTGTGTATGATTTATTTTTTGTTGTCGCTTTTCTCACTCGCACCTACAATTGCTGCGTTTTGCCCATTTACTATTTCCTGTCCATAGGATCACGACCACACAATCTGGCTCTTGCTAAATATCAAACTCTCAAGGATATGGGATCCTTGAGAGCTTGCCATGTAGCCGCGGGGACAACCTACTTTAGTAGATTAACCAGTCAGCAGTTCGTTCCACCAAACATGTTTGAACATAGGCTACAAATGAGCACGAACTCTGTTTAACACAACTCGAGATCCAAACTAGGGCAGGCTACGAATGAGCACGAACTCTGTTCAACATAAGTCAAGATTCGAACCAACACTCTCGATTCATTCCAACATGGTATACCCCATAGCGCTAATGATATTCATATTTATCCTAAGTCACAGACGATAGTACTGTGACAGATTGGAGGGACATTGGATTGTAGCCATAGACGTCGGCAGTAGAAGAAACAGTTCTTTTGTACCTCTGTTCCTGTGATGGTTGCTCTTGTTTACCTATTGCTGCAAAAGATATGGTAGGCTTTGGAAGTTGTAAATCACCATTCTCTGAGCTAGGACTAAAAGATTCTTTCAATCTTGCATGGATATCCTAGGAGTAGATTATTCTCTAGTTGTGCCATGGCCTTGGGTGTTTTTAACAGTGAAAGCACTCACAATATAGAAGTTTTAAGGAATTGTTGCTTCATGAATTTATCTCTGCATCCAATAGGCAAATGCAACTGAGACTTGGTCCTTTCCTCTGTAGAAAAACTTGCATTTGGCTTTGGTCGGCTCTAGTCGTATCGTTTTTGTCTACTGATCTCACAATAGACGTTAGGCAAGAAATTGTCTCAAGGAAAGTGGATCCAAAAGCAAAATGATCAAATAAAGCAACAATTTGGAGGTGCTGCAAAAGGCACCTCTTCAAGCTTTACTTTATCCTTAAATTTGCAATTAGGAGGGCTCGAAGAATTAAGAGGAAGCTTAAAAGCCAATGCTCCACAAGCTACCAATGAACTTAGGTGAAACAAGAAGTTTTGACTTGAACTTTTGGTAATTAGTAAAATGGAGCTTGCCAAATTTTTTACAACTTATTTTTGAGAGGAGGTATCCGACATGGAATTGAATTGTATATGTTTCAAGTATAAAGGGATTGCTTGTGCCTCGGGTATTCAATTTTTATATTGGTTCTAAAATCTCATTTTTGTTTGTCGATTGAGTGTTAGATTTGTGTAGTGAAAGTAATGTGCATAACATTATTTTTTTCTTTCACCATTGTTGACATTATTTTTTTCTTTTAGCATTTTTGAGAGGAGCTGCGCCACATGGAATTGAATTGTATATGTTTCAAATATGAAGAGATTGCTTGTGCCTCGCGTATTCAATTTTCATATTGGTTCTAAAATTTCAATTTTGTCGATTGAGTGTTAGATTTGTGTAGTGAAAGTAATGTGCATGACATAATTTTTTTCTTTCACCGTTGTTACTATTGTATCAATTTGCTCGAATTTGTCTTCGCTCGATTTTTTTTGCTCGGTGATTAGAAATCCCCGCTCAAAGGACGAGGATAAAACCCTAGCATAGTGTGAGGCACTTACATGTGTGGGTTTGTGTATGTTGGCTTTTCATCTTTCAACATAAGTATAAAAGAAAAGTACATCCCCGTCTTAGTAGAAGATTCAATTCATAAAACGACCTTGTAGGCATGAAAAAAAAAAGCTCCTTACCTTTCGCTACACAGACACACAGACACACACACACACAAACTCACTTGCACGCATGCACATAGAGCTTTGGAGATAGATAGATAGATTTTATTATCATCAAGGGAGGTCAAATATGATTAATGGGACCAAAGATGCATGTGATTTTCCACGTATGCTTATCATTGATGTTCCAAGTTTATGGTGACACTCTTGCTAGGAAAGGAAATGTGTAGGTGTAACTCATGGCTAAGAATGTGAGGGAGGCAAGTTTGGATGTGAGCAAAAGCTGATGAGCACTCTAGTAGTGTGTGTTAGGTTTAATGGCCATGTGGCCGACCGCCCATCACTAACTGCCACTAACCCTAAGTGTACAGCTATACACTTGTGTGAGATATTAACACTAAGTACAATGTGTATTGTGCCTTAGTGCATAAGATAAAAGAAGAAAGCAAGGGGGCACACAGTACGTTGGCTCTCCCCCTTCAACCTGTGTGTGTGGCTATGGTGGTGTGTGTGTGTGAGTGTGTGCGTGCGTATTCTTCTTCCGTTGTGCTCTCAGCTCCTCCCCTTCATCTAGAATCAGACGGTTTTCATTCCCAAAATTGTTTCCGCGCGCGCACTTTTAATAGTGCAAACAGGATTCTGATTTCGTCATTGGCAAGTTCAGCTTCCCGAGAGCGTTTCCTCAAGGTGTCCTAGAATTTTACCCCCCTTTCGGAGCTACGGTTCAGGAGATGAAATTTTCAGCCCTCTTGTGGTAGTTTGTGTTGCAGTGCTTCCATAGCCAGTTACAGGTACCATTGTTGCAGTGTCTTCCATCTACAAGAGCCCACGGCTCATTCGGAAGTGTGTAGCCTCTTTCGGAGTGGTCTCATACACACACATAGAGTGGGAGCTTGACAGCATTGTCTTCTTTGACTACAGATACAGGTACAGGTATAGGTACAGGTACATAGAGCGGCTTGGTTAGCTTTCTTTGTGCTTCTTGACCTCGCTTTTGGCTTCCGGCTTACGACATTGGCATCGACTCACAGGCTACAGGTTTCAGTGCTTGCGATATTATGGTTCCAGTGGGAGCAGTTGTTTATGCGTACATGCATATGTTGACACTTTTGACAGTGTTTGAGCTCTTTTGAGAGCGGATTGACTCCCCGCAGGGATGTTTAGTTGCAGGCACATGCTTTTGACGCCTGTTTGAGCATCTTGAAAGACTTGTACGTCTTTGTGGATACTGCCATTGTACGCTTTTGTCAAGCCATCTTTTGGCTAGTACGGAAGTCTCGGCCATTTCTGAGACTTGGCTATACGTTTTTGCTGCATAACCTACGTTGGTGAGAGTCAATAGCATGAGGTTTTCATTGAGTTGGGGTATTCTCAAATGTGGAGAACCTTCGGTGATATAGGTAGCTGGAGCATCCCTTATGAGGCCTCGCCATAGGACATGTATAGAGTGGTATAGGTGCTTTCGACGCCGAGTTGGCGGTCTATGGTCAGTTTGACTGTTTATGCATCTCAGTTGGTCTCTATACAGTGTGCTTTTGAGAGACATTGCTCTCTCTATGCTTTGTGAGTGACAGACTTGGTCATTTTGTCTCGTATTTTGGTTGACATAGTCCCAAATACAAGGAGACTTTGCCGAAATTTTCCCAGAATCTTTTGGTAGTTTTGTCACCATGTCTACTAGCAAAGACCGTGACATTTATGACATAAAGAAGTTTGATGGCACTAATTTTCAGCTTTGGAAGAATCAGATGCAAGATGTGCTTGTCCAAAAGAAACAAAAATTGCCTATTATTTATGCGACACGGACTGAAGAGATGAATTTGACTCAGATTCAGTGGGAGGAGCTTGATGAGCTATGCAGATCTACTATTAGATTGCACCTTGCTGAGTCAGTGTACTTTTCAGTTCTAGAATGTGAATCTGCCTATGCTTTATGGCAAAAGTTATGTAACACTTATGAAATGGATACGGCAAGTAATAATGTTTTCATGATGCGAAAACTGTTTAACCTTCGCATGAAGGAGTCAGCCAGTGTTGCCAGTCACATTAATGACTTTGATTCTCTATTTTCCTAGATTCGTGCACAACGGATCAATATTGATGATGAGATGAAAAGCAATCTTCTTTCTTTTTCTGTTGCCACCCTCATGGGATATCTTTTGCATAGCTGTCAGTAACGCTGCTCCTAATCGTACGCTAGTGTACATTGATGTCACTAGTTCTCTTTTGTTAGAGGAAATGCACCACAAGGCTATGGATAGCTCGCATCATGGCGAAGCTCATTATGTGCAAAAGGATGGAAAACAACGTAAAGGTCGTTCTTGGAATCGTGAATCCAAGAAATAGGGCAATAGAGATGCTTCAAAGGGTAGATCAAAGTCTCCTGGTCATAGCAATGTCCAATGCCATTATTGTGATAAGTTTGGTCACATAAAGAAGGATTGTTATGCTTAGAAGCGTGACAAAGGTAAAGGCAAAGGCAAAGACAATGATGATAAAGAGGAGAAACGAAAGAGTTCGGTTAAGATTGAAGAACTGAACATAGTGCAAGATGATTGTAATGCACAAGACATCAATATGTTGATTGAAAATAATGATGTATTTTATGATGCACAAGAAACTCTATCTTTGCAGAGTTCTATGCCAGCAGAGCTACTTGTTAGTGGTGAAGTGTCCCATACATGGATTCTTCATTCGGGCGCTTCGTTGCGTGTCACACCTCATAGGCATTGATTTACTACATATGAGGAAACCATTGGTACTCTTACACTAGGTGAAAACTACTCTTGTGACATTGTGGGCATAGGTGATATTGCTATGGTTATGGAAAATGGGGTGAGGTTTACCATACATAATGTACGTCATGTTCCAGCTTTGACACGAAATTTGATTTCGGTTGGACGTCTTGATGACTTGGGTTACAAAGTCACCTTTCATCAGCAGTCTTGGTGTATTGTGAAAGATCATCTTATTTTAGCCCATGGTTCTAAAGTTGGTACACTTTATCCTCTTTATGTCTCTGACAAGAACGGTGTTCTTTCTATAACCGAGCTGCCAACTGTTGCTTTGTGGCATAGCCGGTTAGGTCATATGTCAAAGAAGGGAATGGAAACTCTTTCTCGTTTGGGCTACTTACCGTCTTTATCATTTTTTTATTTTCCCTTTTGTGAACACGGTCAATATGGTAAGCAAACACGACCACATCGTACACAATGTTTTGTCAAAGAAAGAACTGCCCTTAGAGCTTGTGCATAGTGATTTATGTGGGCCTATGCCTTCTAAATCCCATGGCGGTGCGTCTTATTATGTTACATTCATTGATAATGCAACACGACATGTTTGGGTTTATGCCATGAAGTCTAACGATGAGACTTTTTCTTGTTTCAAAAAATTCTTATCTAGTGTGGAAACTCAGTTTGAACATAAGTTGAAAGCTTTACGCTCAGACAATGGTGGAGAATATGTCTCCAAAGAGTTTACAGAATTAAGCGCGAGTTTACAGCTCCTTATACCCCTGCACAAAATGGTGTTGCCGAACGAATGAATAGGACCATCCAAGAGAGGATTATGTCTATGCTATCACAGGCTAATTTACCGCAAGCGTTTTGAGCTGAAGCATTATACACTGCTATGTATTTGATCAATAGGTCACCACATGCTTCATTACAGTTTCGTGTACCTTTGGAGTTATGGTCAGGACATAAGTTGTCTTATGAAAAACTCCGTACATTTGGCTGCGAAGCTTATGCACATGTACCCAAGGAGTTGCGTGCTAAGCTTGACCCTAAGTCCAGGAAATGCATCTTTATTGGCTATGGTGTAGATTGTCAATTTGGCTATCATTTATGGGATCCGAAAAGTCGATCAGTAATCCGTAGCAGTGATCTTGTCTTCAATGAGACCAAGATGCATAGGCAGCCAACGAAAGAGGTTGAATTTCGAAAAGTGACGTTTTTCGATGTATCACCTCTTGCACAGATAGCTCCAGAGCCAATTACTACACAGGCTAGTACAAGCTCTGATCAGCCGAGGAGATCTCAAAGAGTCTCACATCTTCCAGAACAATTTGTTCCAGGCATGGAATTTGTGTTGCTAATAGATAGTGGTGAGCCTTCTTGTTACAAAGAGGCTATGCTAGCCTGTTTACAAGAAAAAGATTGCATCCAATGTTGAGAATTACAAAGCTCGTTTAGTGGCCAAAGGTTTCAAGCAAGAATATGGTGTAGATTTCCAGGAAATCTTTTCTCCTGTGGTCAAGATGACGACACTAAGAATGTTGCTTGCTTTGGTTGCTACTGAAGATATGGAGCTTGATCAAATGGATGTCATTACAGCTTTCTTACACGGTGATCTCAAGGAAGAGATTTATATGCAGCAACCTGAAGGGTTTGTGCTCAAGGGCAAGGAAAATTTGGTCTGTAAGCTTGTGAAAAGTCTCTATGGCTTGAAGCAATCATCCAGACAATGGTATCAAAAGTTTGATGCATTTATGCGTTCCCTAGGCTATAAGCGCAATAATGAGGATCCATGTCTTTACGTGAAAAGACAACCAAATGGACAACTTATTATGCTTATCTTTTATGTAGATGACATGCTTATTGCTGGTCATTCTAAGAAGGACATTGCTGACTTGAAAACCAAGCTGAAAAGTCAATTCGACATGAAAAATTTGGGTGAAGCCAATCACACTTTGGGTATGCGCATTACTTGTGATTGTAAGAAGAGGTTGTTGTACCTCTCTCAAAAAGACTATGTGCACAAGGTTCTTGATCATTTCAACATGCAGAAGGGGAAGGCCTTGAGTACTCCATTGCCTGCATATTTGAAACTTAGCAAGAACGATTGTCCCAAATCTGCTGAGGAAAAAGCTGCGATGGCTAAAATGCCTTATGCTTCAGCTTGTGGTAGTCTCATGTATGCCATGGTGGCTACAAGACCTGACATTGCACATGCAGTGGGAGTTGTCAGTAGATTTATGTCTAACCTTGGTAAAAAGCATTGGGATGTTGTCAAGTTGATTCTTAGATACTTGAGAGTAATGCTATGGTCGTGGAGAGTCATCCATTCAGAGATTTGTAGACAGTGACTATGCAGGCTGTGTTGATAGTCGTAAATCAACAACAGGTTGGATTTACACATTTGGTGGTTCTGCTATTTCTTGGAGATCTGTTCTTCAAGATTGTACATCCATTTCTACCACAAAGGCAGAGTATGTTGCATTGAGTGAAGCATGCAAAGAAGCTATTTGGCTTGCTCGCCTAGTGAAAGATCTTGGATTGAAGCAGTGTACACCAGTTCTTCATTGTGACAGTCAGAGTGCTATTGCCTTGGCTAACAATCCAGTGTTTCATTTTAGAACGAAACACATTGATGTGCATAATCACTTCAATTGTGAATGCCTGGCAAACAAGAGCCTTGATTTAGTGAAGATTCCTATGTCAGAAACCACAGTGGATGCACTCACTAAGAGTCTCTCCAACCATCAGTTTCAACACTATCATGAGTTGATGGGCATTGGGTGAAGAGTGGTTCTCTTCCATTTTTCTAGTCTCCTACATTGGCCATCAAGTGGGAGAATGTTAGGTTTAAGGGCCATGTGGCCGACCGCCCATCACTAACTGCCACTAACCCTAAGTGTACAACTAAAGTGTACAGCTATACACTTGTGTGAGCCACTAACACTAAGTACAATGTGTATTGTGCCTTAGTGCATAAGATAAAAGAAAAAAGAAAGGGGGCACACAGTACGTTGACTCTCCCCCGTCAACCTGTGTGTGTGGCTATGGTGGTGTGTGTGTGAGTGTGTGCGTGCGTATTCTTCTTCCGTTGTGCTCCCAGCTCCTCCCCTTCAGTGTGTGGTACTCAAACTCTTGAACTTGAACTAAGCATAATATGCATATTTGATGTGACTCTTCTCCATTGCCTTAGCACCTTGTCTCACATTGAAGGGAGCGGGGGCTAAGCCAAATGGCTACAAACGTGTGATAACAAGGAGATAGGATCAAGCATGTACGTGGTATGGTTTCTTCTTTTGGTGAAGAATGTGGTTTTGTAACTTGGGGCAATATGGGTGTTGTAATGTGTGAAGAGCAAACCACTTGATTCCTCCAAAACCATAATACATTGGTGTTGTAGAAAGTCTTTGTTCACTTAGGATTGACACCTCATGTAGCAAGTGTAACACATCCCATCTCCCAAACCACTTTTTTATCTCTTACATTCATCTCATCTCAAGATCTTGCTTTTATGCATCTTTTGAACTTTTTTTTGTACTTCCCATGCAATTGTAGGAAGTTGATGTGAGGATTTTTGAGGCATCTTTATCATATACTCCACTACCCTTTCCATGCCCATAACATCAATTGGAAGAGATCTTGGCTCAAGAATTAGGAGCATATATGGTGTTTGTGTCTTCACTTGGAGAAATTTTTGTAAGAAAACGCTTTTGGATGTTCTCAAACTCTTTCCAAGTTCTTTGAGATGCTCCTAACCCACACTTCAACTCCATGAAAGAAGAACCGATGTCAACAATGTGTCAAAAAGATACTTCTTGAGAACCCAACATTTGACATGCATCCCCCACATTTCACGTGTTCTCAAATCATACTATGATCTCTTCCCAACATTTTGCATGCATCCCGTGCATTACACATGTTCTCAAATTTTATAGTATGCTCTCTTCCCAACTTCCATATGATGCATAGCACATTCATGCACTTGAGATTGTTGAAACCTCAAGGCCAAGATGCTTAAATCTCTCAACAACTTCATGCGTCTCATTGTTGTACACAATGCTTTGCTTTTCCTAATTATTTTTTGTTTCCACAAGCATAATCTTTGTTTTGGATTCATTCACAATCAACCCACTATGCAAGAAAAATATCTCAAGGACAACCATAAGCTTTTTTGCACCTTCTAAAGTATGTGATAGAAGCAATTCATCATCTACATACAACAAAAGCATGATTATTGCATTGCAAATACTAACCTCTTCAATGTCTTCTTGTCTAATAAAGTCAAGTACCATTTGTTCCAATCAATCAATGCATGGATTAAAGAGATTTGGTGACAATGGACATCTTTGTTTAACCCTGATAGTGCTTGCGAAGTTTTCTAAAATTCCTTTTCCAATGCAAAATTGACATATCACCTTCTCATAGGTATGAGCAAGGATATGAGAAACTACAAGCATAAACTCACTTGACACTTGGATTTCTTCCATCCTTCTCCACAAATTTCTACATGGAATCATATCAAAGGCTTTCTTGAAGTCCATGAAGCAACAATATAATCGTTTGTCTTTCAAAAAAATTTGTTAATGGTTGACATGAAGCAAATGAGGTAGTCAGAACCACCACATGCAGGTTTCCCTCCATGTGTCTTGTTCGTCAACCAAATTTTCTCCACGAGAACATGATCCTATCACATTCATAGATGCCTGCCTATCCTTTTATATGCTTGCCATTATTTTCAGCCCAGTCACTCAACTTTATCTCCATTATGTAAAATAACTTTGCCATAAGAGAGCCAATCATTATAGTCCTTACATTCTTCACATCCCCTCCTTTATGCAAAGGCTTGACCCAATGATTTCTCGAATCATAAGGTATATCAAGTTGAACTTAGGGGAGGGGGGGGGGGGGGGGGGGGGGGGGGGGAAGGGATTATTTATAAAACCCCATAGTTATGAATACTCACTAATAAAAGGGATCCTTTCCTATTCAATCTATAAATGTTTTTTCAAGATCATTTTTTCAACACCCTTCTAAATGTGAAAGTGTGAAAAAATATAGAATAAAATAATCCCTATTGTTGAAACCACGTGATATAAAAAAAAAAATTGTTGTAGTGATCCACTTGAACCTCAAATCTAATGATGTGATGACTCTCCCATCCGTTTAATCATTTTGGGCTTGATACCTTGAAGATCTTTTGCTTTTTGAGTGGCCAACTTTTAAAGGGACACTCTTTATCAAACCGCATCTTCTGTGATCTTCCTTTGTTGACGATGTTAATATGCTTTATGACAGCGCATTCTTTGGGACACAAGAACAAATAACTTAATTGAAATCTTCCCATTTAGTTTTCAATGGTTCATCATCTTGGAGCTTAGTCATCCATTATTTTTGCTCAACCGTTGATAAACCACTTTTGGTATGTACATGGTTATATGCATGAAAATATGTATATAAAGAGGTGTTTAGATGCAATTGTAATATTTTCTAATGTGATATTTGGTTTCAAGTATGGCAAATGATGTATATATGTCAAATAGTCATGTTGCGTGCTGACTGTCGTGCACACGCATGTGTCTGGACAAGGTATCAAAGTCTTGGATGTGGTCCCAAGTGGCTTCTTTTGTCTCTAGAGAATGTGTTTTAACTTTTAAGAATGTAAATAATGCAAGAAACAAGTTTGGGCACCCTCATCCCGCCCGAAAAGTTTGGCACATGCGATAACTATCTATTTGCGGTGCCTGGTCTGCGGTGATGCGTGCACCACCCTAGAAGTGGTCAAAAATGGTATGTGAGCATGTGGAAATTATTTTTGGGTATCAAGGACCAAGCCTAAAAAATATGGTGAATTTTGGAGTCCGTTTGGTATTTTTCCTGTGAAAAATGCTTATCTGGGGTCCAAAATTGGCCAAAACTGGGGCTAAACAAGTCCAAAAATGTCAAAAAATGGTGTGAAAAGGCTTTAAATTGCCACATCACTCATGGTGCCATCAACGTTAAAGTTGAAGGAGGATTTTTGGAGTGGATTCTTGGCACTTTCACCTCTCTATTTGTGGGAGGAAGTAGGGTTCCTAGAGGTCGTCTAATGCAGTCTCGTCGCGTTCGCATCCTGTTTTCGAGTGTGTGGAGGAGTGAATAAGAGCTTTTTTCTCTTCAATTTTTCACATGGGAGAGTCTATGGAAGTTGTGAGGTTTCCATGGATGTGTGTGTGCAAGGAATTGAAGGAAGAAGGTGATGCTTTCTACAAGACTATATGACCTTGTATTGGTGCTATTAGGGTTGGGGCTACTCCAAAGAGTCCAAGAGGGTGGAGTTTAGTGAAGGTTTTGCAATGGTTTGAGAGGGGCATTTTGTGGCTGGAGTTTTTGAATTTTTGATGGTTTTTCTTGTATATTTTGGTCACCAACATCAAGTGCGATTTCAAGTGTTGATCAACTCGACTCACCTTGTAGTGTCTAGCGGGCAGGCAAGGGCTTGTAGGTCGAGGTGTTTGGAGTTTGAATAGGGGCTGTGGGGAGAATATTCATTGAGATCTTGAGTGGTGGTGTGTGTAAGGTGGAATTGAAGTAATTTCCTTGTGTTGTGTTAAGCTGTCTGGATGTGTGAGTGTGTGCACGGTGTCTTTTGCTCCATCTCCCTTTGACGATCCTATTGGGGAACAGAGAATTGCCGGTTGTGCACTCAAAAGTAAGAGTTCAAGCGGTGATGTATCTACATTTTGGGTATTGAAGGGAGTTTCAAAATGGTAGTGCCATTCCAACCATCAATTTTCATCGGTTGCAAGGATGCATATGATTGGCTTGCATCTTATGAGTTCGACTTGACATGTTTATGATGTGCGGTTCCAAGCAAGGCGCAAAAACTTGCAGGTATCAATTTGGTGGTCAGAGGGAATGTAAGAGAATGGTTTGAGGGCTTGTCACATGATGACAAATTGAATTGGGCCATGCTTAAGAGATGCTATTTGAACTGGTTCAAGAAGGTGATTCCTCACCAAGATGTATGGAAACAAGTCACTAGTTTGTTTGTGCAAGAACGTGAGTCTATTGCAAATTTTTGGTCAAGATTTGATGATTGTTGGAGAGTGTGGAAAGATGCTATATTGCATGTAGAAGCCATGTCTAGAGAGTAATTTTATTCCTCTTTTACAAATAGCCAAAGAATATAGGTATTCATCACGAGTCTATTGCGACCGGGTCCTTAAGATGAATTGCAAGAGAAAGAGTCCAATTCCATGTGTGAAGCATTAAAAATAGCGCAATGGAAGGAGAGAAAGTTGTGCGTTGCTACAGGCATGAAGTTCCCCTTGTCAACACCTAGTATGGATAGTGTGGATGACCTTTATGTGCATAAAGTCACAGATGCAGGTGCTCAAGGATAATAGCTCAGATACACATGTGGATGACCATATGCACAAAGTCAATGCAAATGAAGTATGTGAAGCAAGTTTGGAGACCATACACGTGCCTATGGTGTTAAATACCAATGACACAATAGATAAATGTGAAATTTTGAGCACTAGCATGGAAAGTGAAGATGATGAGAGTGAAATTAACAAGAATGAGGAAACCTGTGATGGTGACAGATCTGATGGTCACTTTCGAGGGTTTATGTTATTGTTTGATGCAAGTGTTGAGAATAAATGCTCAACTTGGGGTTGGGCAATGATGATAAACCACTTTTGGTATGTACATAGTAGTCGTTATATGCATGGAAATGTGTATATAAAGAGGTGTTTACATGCGCTTGGAAGATTTTCTAATGTGATATTTGGTTTCAACTATGGGGAACGATGTATATATGTCAAATAGTCATGTTGTGTGCTAGCGATCAGGCACATGCACGTGTCTAGACAAGGTATCAAAGCCTTGTATGTGGTCCCTCTTTTGTCTCTAGGGAATGTGTTTTAAATTTTTAGAATGTAAATAATGCAAGCAACAAGTGTGGGCACCCTTATCCCGCACGAGAAGTTTGCCACATGCGGTAACTGTCTATTTGCGGTGCCTGATCTGCGGTGATACGTGCACTACCCTAGAAGTGGTCAAAAATTGTATGTGAGCATGTGGCAATGATTTTTGGGTAAGCATACAAAATTTGGTGGATTTTGGAGTCCGTTGGGTATTTTTCATGCAAAAAATGCCCGTTCAAGGTCAAAATTGGTCAAAACTAGGACTAAAAAGGTCAAAAAATGTCAAAAGATGATGTGAAAAGGCTTTAAATTGCCACATCACTCACGGTGTAATGACTTTTAAGCTGAAGTAGTATTTTTGGAGTGTATTCTTGGCACTTTCACCTCTCTATGTGTGGGAGGAAGCAGGGTTCCTACAGGTGGTCTTCATGCTCCATTGGCCAAGTGTAAAACAATTCATGTGATACAAGATGGATTCAAACAGTAGCATATAGTCAATCTCAACATCCCTATTCAATTTTTTAATATACAAATTCATTGGTTCCACTTATAAAGATTCACCATTTTCAATGTACATACCCGCCTATTACACATGTGTAGAAGTAGATTTCCATAAAGATCTGGCTCTTTCTCATCCACTGAAGTACGATCGTACAAACGAACTTCCTCCAATTCCCTTGAAATGTATGGCATATAATCTTTTTATGTATCATGTTGCAAGGTTTCTAGGTGGACATTTAAATCTCCAAAGATAGTAACATCACCTTTGCCTTTAACATAAGCATGTCCTCCTCTAAATTAAAAAATGGATGATCTCTATCCATACAAGCATAAATGGTGAAATTATGATGAGAAATTTAGCAATCAGCTACAAAATTTCAGTTATACATAGAGTTGATTGTTTTCATATTTTACAATTGATGAAAAATCTTCCAATCCTTTCTTAATCATACATGCTACTCCTCCTTGCCCTCTTCATTGATTGAGATTATTTTACCACATCAATGAATATACATAAGGGAACTAGTGCATGCTCTTTTGCACCAAACCACCTCCTCATATAGGCCACTTGACCTATCTTTAAGAGCACTTGAACTTGCACGCCTATCTAGACTTTCTTAGGGGCCATGCCTCCCCTTGGTCCTATTTTTGTACTGACATTACTCCCACAAAAGGAGAGTTTTCATCCTCCAAAACATTAGTGAAACAACTCTTTGTAAGAATATCAATGTTTTCCCAATCTAAACCACTTGATAATTACCAAAACTCGTACTCATATGTGGAACTACCTCCTTGTAGCAAAAATTGAACTGAATGACTGAATGACGCATCCTCTTAAGAGATTATTCCTTTGACTAAAAGGATCCTTTATTTGGAGTTCATACTAGCAGTAGAGCCTACCTTAAACAAGGTGCCTTGAGATGTGGTGTTGTACACTCGATACGTCTCTACATTTTCTCTCAATCTCACTATCGAATATTTATTGCGGTTTGCATGTCTCTAAGTTGAGTAGAAAACCCTAGTGGTGGATGCTTTGTCATGGTTAAGGCCCACTCAATACTCTCAAGATAGTATTTGACTAGCCCACCTTGTCTTAGTGCAACTTATCCCTTTTTGTCTCTCGTTAGGTCTTTCAAAAGGTCAAGTGTTCATGACCCTTTGGTCTATGGAAATTGGTTTTGGGTACCCTAAAAGTTAAGAATTAGGAAACCTGAAAAAATTCAGCTCTAAAACCAAATCCAGCTCTTTAGTGTGTTCTATTCCTCGCAAGATTTTCTCCCGACTTTACTTGACTCAGTTTGAAGTTGTGTAGCAAAACTTACAGCAATTTTGGTGAACTACACTTGAAACATCACTCAAAACAGTCTCAAGACCAAAACACATGAATTTTTGCTTATATCTTGGTCTCTAGAAGGTATTTTTAGCTCAAAGTTGAGATATAGGATTTACTAAAGTATGTCTACATGCTCATCAAGTCAGATACCCCCACTATGAAGAGGTACCTGGATCGAGTCCATGTTCTTTTTTCAAATTTTGACAATAGCTAGACTAGATCATATGTAGGCTCTGTACCAGTTGTCACAAATTTTTGAGATTTTTTTACATGGATCATTATCCATGTTCCACCACATTTGGACTTAATCTTTGGAGAGCTTGTTACACTCTATGTCTACAAGCTATATCTCCTTTTTGGATTTGAGATTTTTTTGATATGTCAAAAGCCCACCCCTAGGTTTGCTCTGCAATTTTGAGTCTATCGTCTGTTTTGATGCCTTTTCACCCAAATTTTCTCTTTTTTCTTTTCAAAATTAGACTTGCAGATATGTTTTCTTATGTATACTCTATAGTCTAGGAAAATTTCAAGTCAAGTTGTCACCATAGGTACATGGATCACGATCCATGTTTGGAGGCCAAATTGAGCTTTTGCTTGGAGTCACCCTAGATCTCAAACCCTACAACGGACTCAACCTATTTGATTTCTAGTGTTTCCTGGAGTCACCCTACTCAAAATATAAACCGCTACCTTGTTGTTCACTCCTTTCAATCTACTTCTCCTCTGATGACCCCTACGATTCTTCAATGACTACTTGAGCTCTGTTCTTTCCACTTGATGGTCATGCAACTGCTATGTTTGGGCTTGGACGTCCTCTATCCGTGTTAAGAGAAAGGACATCGAGAAGTTGATTTTGATGGTGACACTTGCACTCTTGCCCTTCCTGTCACCTTCTTATGTAATTCCTCAAGTCGAAACAATAGTGAGGACACTATACACGAATGAGTATCACGTTGTTTGCATAAGAAGGAAATAACATACCCTTGTATGCTTCCACTTTGTTTTCGTGGAACTCACTATCGACATAGTCCAAGAACCATGGACAGTCTCTCCATGCATGCTTACCATGGATCTTGTCTATCCACTCCTCATTGGGATAGATCCCACTCTCCTCTCTCTCAGACTCCATCAATGCATTGTTGGATTACACAAGCCTTTCTTGAGGGCACCCATACACCATATATAATGTATAATATTGAGTCCATTGACCAAAACATACACTATGAATCATACACACCCAAGAAAATTAATAGTTAAATACATGTATAGTAGGCATCACATTGTGCATGCAAAGTGCAGCTACTCCTCTTCGTTATGTGTGGCTTGTATGGTTGTCTTTCATCGCACAAATGCTTTGCCGAAGTGATCTTCTTGGAAAGCTTGCATTTACTCTCCAAGAAATAGGCCATAACTACGTGGAGGATGTGTGTAGAGCTTCTTCGCCGTTGAGTTCTTGGCCTCCATCTTCTCGGTCAACTCAATACACCCCTGCACTTCAAGCATTAGCAACATTACACTCATATATATGATCCGGTCGTTTAATGTTATAATACCCACCTTTCCAACCATCACCAGTAGATGTGCATTCTCAACCACTACAAGAATGGCTTCTCTTGTGTTGGAATAGATGGTTGGCCCATGGAAACCTTGCGCTTGGCCAATATGTCCACCAAATGACATTTCCTACAATGTTTCATTGGATATAATGTTAGATAATTATCCAAAAAACCAATACAATTAAAAGCAAAGAATGCTCACTCCGTAGGGCTGATGCATGCATGTGCAAACTCGCACACTCCGAAGGGGGTCATTTTGCACTCCTTCTCTCCCTAACCCACAATTCAAATACACTTTCAAAAGAAGTCCGCGCCATTGTCTGGATTGGCAATGATAGCTATTTTCAGCCCCTTCCAAACGAAGAAGTTCTTCGTCTAGTTAGAGCCATGTCATAGCTTGATTTGTACTCCGCTTCCCTTGAAAGGTACTCTCTAGTTTCCTTAGCAAATAAGCATTTTTTACCAAAACATAACATCAAAATCCTCCTACGTACGTAGCATAAAGGCGATTCGATTTTTAAACAAAATATAGTCAAGTCATCAATTCATGTGTATCATAGGTATGCTAGCAAAAGTATCAATAGTCTAAGCCATCTTGAATGGTTTATGGCCATGCCATGAAATGCCCTCTCAGCTTTTGCCTTGTCCTCCTCATTGAACATGTCCAACAAGGACAATTTGTCTGCAATATCACGAAGATGTTTTGGATAGCTATGTGAAGCACGTGAACTCGTGTAGCCCTAACTTTTTTAGTAACAATTTAGTGAACATTTAAAATTCAAGCTCGTTAGCAAAGATAATGTAAACAACCTTACTTGTTGATCATGCCAAGTACTAATAGAAACTCCACTATCTAATGAGGGTCAAACTTCACTAGCGTCACTCAATCTTCGGGGTTCAGAATTCATCTAACCGCACATGCAATGCCCAATCTTTCCATGTGTGAAGTTGATAATTTCCATCTCACAAAACAAACATTTTCTCTTCCACATGGTTGAGGTCAGGAAAGGGTCAAATTTGATCATCGAAGGTGGCAGACATCACCAACTCTCTCCCATAAACGCCACGCTTATCCAAAGGTACAATATCTTTCCCATGGAAAGTTTTTGACATGATAAAACATTCCATTGTAGGTTGATGGCCTCTTCCAGCTACTACAGAAGTTTTAGGTTCTACCACACAATCATTGTTTATTTTAATGGCTAGATTGGCTAAAAGATAACAAAGAGGAATTCTTGACATGAGGTGATTTTATGGCACAATATGTGCATCAATTCAACCCGATAAATGTGAGCATCAACCATGGATCCAAAGAGATCACTCAATGATTCATTACCAATATTTTGTGGCTCTATGGTCACCAATGTGATTGCACCCCTCCATAGAGCTTCACATGCAACCGTCACCATATACCCAACAATTGCAGATATCGTTGCTTGGGACAAACCACTTTCTTGAGTCATGTTGATTTGAATTTCTTCCTGATGGTCGACTCCTTTGGATTGGTTTCTTGTAAGAATTGGCTTTTTTTGGCAATGAAAGTAACAATGAGGGCGTGAGAATGTGTGAGGTAGAGGTAGACGGAGAGGGAGAGAGAGAGAGAGCGGGGGGGGCAAGGGCGGGTGAAGGAGATGGTGAAAGAGGGAGAGAAAGGGCAGGTGAGAGAGAGAGTGAGGGGTAGAGGTAGAAATAGAGGGAGAGAATGGATAGGTGAGAGAAAGAGTGATAAAGGTTGGGTGCGTGGGAGGGATGGGAAGAGGGGAACAGGAGGAAGGGAAGGAGGGAGAGGTAGAGGGGAATGGAAGGAGGGTGGGAGGGAGGACTAGAGGGGAATGGAGGGGGGCTTAGAGCACGTGAGAGAGTGTGAGAGTGAGGGAGAGAGCCGCTTGAGAGAAAGTGGGAAATGGGGGTGGAAGCCCCCTTTTATAGGGAGCATTCCCCCTAATGGTTGGTTGACCATTGATCAGGCAAGGGAAATCCACGTGGCTACGACCACGCTTGTGCAGTCCATGGGGTCGGCCCTATGGCATGCCACACGGGAGGCACCCATCCAGGGGCAGTCCATGTGGAAGGCATGCCCACATGGCATGCCACATAAAATGCATTTTCCATAGATGGGTGCCGTCCGAGTGGACAACAGAGAGAGAGAGAGAGAGAGAGAGAGAGAGAGAGAGAGAGAGAGAGAGAGAGAGAGAGAGAGAGAGAGAGAGAGAGAGAGAGAGAGAGAGAGAGAGGCGGGGGGGGGGGGGGGGGGTAGAGAGAGTGAGAGCGAGGGAGGGGGAAGTGGAGAGAGAGAGAGAGAGAGAGAGAGAGAGAGAGAGAGAGAGAGAGAGAGAGAGATGGAGGAGTAGGGAGAGGGAGAGAAAAATATAGAAATGAAGTAGAGAGAGAAATGCGTGGATTAGGAAGCGAGTAAGAGAGAGAATTTTATAAAAAAATAAAAAGTATTAATTTTTGTTCAAAAAATATTTCATTCAAAAAATATTATTTAATTAATTCTAATGACTACTTATTATATAAGCTTAATCTCTTTTAATTTCAAGAGGAACTTAGGCTATAGTACTCTCTATCTACTAAACAACTTTTTGCTAAACATTCTCTCTTATGGCTTGTACTCTCAACTTCCTTGCTTTCATTCAATCTTTTTCATTTTCTGATGGGAAAGTTATTACACTTGAAATTTTCTTGATTGATCAAGCTTCTCCTCTCAAGTTTATTTTCTGTAAATGCTATTATTGATATTGGAGCATAACAAATATATGTGCCTCTGGAGCGTACATTCAATCATCTTGGAGAAGGTGGGTACGTTTTGGAGGAGCACTTGTTTGGTGTTTACAAAGTTAATGTCACGGAGCCATCATCGCCATCATATCCTAAGTGCCAGCACCCCTTTAGTTTGTGAACTAAGCATGGAAAAAATCGTTGATTTAAGCACCCCCAATGGGTAACATGTGTGAGCCCAAGATTCTTTGCAAGCTTCACCATTCACAACAGGTGAAAATAGTCTTGTGGATCTTTTGAGGTCCGCATCAAAGAAGAACACCTTAACAAAGATTATATCCGAAATTGATAGAGATTCCCAACACTTACAATGGCAATGTCATTTTTTAGTTCCCATCGACCAAGGGAGAAGTTCATGCAATGGACTCAATGGAACATCGATATGACCCTCATCTCTGCACAAAGCCACAAACTTTAAACGTAGTCTTCTCTAGGTTTGCACAACAAAGCCAATGTGTTGGTTCTTTGAAATGCATCAATGAGGTGTCCCCAAACTTCTAAACTATGGGTATTTTAATTTTGCACACTTTTGCGGTAGTTTGTTGAGGGCATCGACACTCGACAAGGTGTGTGACACTTCATCAGGCAAAGAAGCATGCCACTTTTGTTTCAATGTTGCACTATGCATTGGAACTTGTGAATTTTTTGTTTATTATGTGATGGCATCAGATGAGACATGTAGTAGGTTGTTAATTCGTTGAGGCGTGCATTCCCATGAAATTCACAATGGAACATCAAAATCTCTCACGACAAAACCAAAAAAATGGTGTAACGGGTACTTGTTGTTGACAAGTGGGCACTAAGAAAGTCCAAGTGTGTGTGGCCAAAGAAATATTTTCAATGATTATTCTTCAATCCAATGATATAGGCCAGAAAATCAATGAGCAACAACTATGCACTGTGGTAGAGGAGATGGGTCCCTTGGTGCAAGACAACTAGCAAGTTCCTTTTCGTATAGTATAGTAGTTTTTTTTCAAAATGTAAATTATGTTATGTAGAATTAATATGTTTGTAATGCTCCTTTCATTGAATTTATCCATTAGGTTTTGACAATCTGATTCTTCAATGCATAGTGGCCCACCAACTAAAGAATCATTTGGTATCGATGCGCTTCTAAAGTTGAAAAGAGATTGCACTTATGATATCTTGCAAGGTATCCAATTTTTAGGGATGGGTAAGGAAGAGGAGAAGTGCTTTGTTTTCAAAATGTCCACAGTGCGTCCATCATCGGGCATCGACTTCGTGAACCATATGGGGTCCAATTTGATCACGTTAGATGGGTCGCATATTGGGTAACAATGGCATGCCATGTAGATGATCCAAGGTGTATTTTTTTAATACCATGTGCTACATATTGCATTGTTTTACAAGATATTGATTTTCATTCCTTTGTGGGATAGCATGCAAGACTTGCTCACTATAGCCACATGCGAAATTAAGGAAAAGTACATGGACTCACAATGCCTCTTTTGGGAATTTGTCAATGATACATTGGTCAAACATTGGTGTGAACACACAAATTTCTTTGGATTCATGGCAATGAAGCGAAAGAAAATTGGAATGCAATGTGCCATGTGTTGAATGGTGGTAAGGGCAATGTGATAAAGTGTTGAGAGCGTTCCTACCTATTTCATTAGAAGCAAAGCATGAATCAATACACGGTGAAGTGCATAGTAGTATTGTCACAAGCAACACACATAGAAATGTGTGAAAGTGGAGACAAGCACCATCCAAGGAGGCAGTTGTTGTCAAAGCTCAACTGATACCACAATGGTGGAAACTACCTTTCATACATGGATTCATGGCTAAGCTGTTGGAAGGTGCACATTGCCCATTGGGGTAGCATCATGACATCCATTGAAAATAGCACGGATGGTCCCAATACTCCACACACAAATCTTGCTAAAAGCAAACATGGGAGTTGGTTGGCACGAGAGGGATTCAAAAGGCGGATATCATTGTACAATGCATGTACCACCGACCTAGCTAATGCACTTCTGTACAACATGAAAGCTATTTCAGTAGAAGGTATCTAAACATATACCCTCTAAAATTGAAGTAATAGATGTAGAGAGAGACTCCAGAGACATTTGGGTCTGCGATGTGTCAAGATTGGGTGCAAGGATAGAGAGAGATATGTCGCGTGTTTCTCTCTCTCTCTCTCTCTCTCTCTCATTATCGTCTGAAGGGCTTGAGTCAAGCCTCCCATTTGTATATTCGTGCCAACAGAGAGAGATAGGAGGCTTCCTTGCGTGTGTCTTGTCACATAGGGATGCCATGGGAGAGACAAAGAAATGATAGGATTTATGTTTTCTTGTGGGGAAGTGTGTGCGTGTTGATGTCCTTGCAAAGAGCTGAATAGGGGGATGGCAAGCACAGAGAGAGGAGAGTAGAGAGCAGATGGCACATAGACAGAGAGAGCCATTCCATTCACCTTCAGCAAGCAGCAAGGGCCAACACCGAGAGACACATGGACATCATAAGCGTGCCCAGGGAGAGTCAGGGCGAGGAAACGCAAGAGTGACCTTTTGAATTATAGGATTCCAAAGAGGAGCGCATGCCCGTGTGTGCTCATAGGTGCGCCTAATTTTTTTTACATGCTTCATTAGCAAAGTATAGGCACGTGCAACACACACACACACACACACACACAAAGAAGTTTTCTTGCAAGTGAAAGAGTGAGGAAATCTAGTTGTCAAGCTCGCTTCTGTGTGTAGCTATGGTGGCCATTGTAGCAAGCTCTTCATCCATCTCTTCTTTGCACAATGTTGCCATGTGCCTGTCCTCTTCATTAGCAACTTCTTCCTTGGAGTCCTGTCCCTCCCTCTCCTTCACCCCTTCCAATGGCTCTCACCTTATAAGCATGGCCAACAAGAAGGTCTCTGCTCGGCCCTCCTCCAGTAAGAAGTCGTGACTTCCTAGGGTTAGGGGAGGTGGAAACCTTGTCAATCTTGAATGGCTTGATAGATCACTTCTCGGTGACTATGGATTTGATCCCCTTCGACTTGAAAAAGATACATCTGCTAGGGGTCATGGTTATCTTTGTGGGGCAAGCATGGAATGGAGTCCCCTGGTTCCAAGTTGGATCTCAACCTAGAGCAGTTTCTCCATTCTCTTTTGGAATGTTGTTGGGTACTCAATTGTTGTTGATGCGATGGGTTGAGAGCAAGAGATGGGTTGACTTCTTTGACACTGGTTCCCAATCTTTTGAGTCGGCTACCCCTTGGTCTTACACATCAAAATTTTTTGCAAATGTCATAGGTCTCCAAGGATACCCCGGTGGCAAGTTCTTTGACCTTCTTGTGTTTGCTAGTGAATTGAAGAATGGAAAGTATATTCGTGACTACCCTAAGTTGGAGAGGTTACAACTCGTAGAGATCAAGCATGCTCACCTTGCCATGGTCTCTATACTTGCCTTACCACATAGCACAACATGGGTCCATTCCATTTAGATCTTTGCTCCAATTATATCTTGCTCAAAAAATTTCACTCTACGATAAGACTTGTAACAAAGTGACCTGTAGTGAAATGCCTAACGAGGGGAGAAGGTGTGGCAGGTTCATTGCAAGTTCAAGTGTGGGAGCTCTGGCTCCCTCTTTCAAAGGATATCGCAAACATTCAAAGGGAATGGTTCATCAATGGTTTTGGTTTTGTCTCGAGCACATTTTGAATCGTCATATTTTAATAGCAATATTGACACACAAATTGGGGCACTACCGACTATTTGGTCAATGAAAATTGGCACAAACCTTTCTGCGGAGGAGGTGCAAAAATTGTATGATGTGGATATCAAGTGGAATAAGCTACATGGGAGTGTGCTCTAGATATTTTGGCTACTCTGAGTGCCAATGAGAATGTGACGAGGTGATCACATAATCCCATGCAGAGCGGTCCTTCCAACACTCGATATGGGGTGCGAACAAAGTACTGCACCACAATCTCATTGGAGGCAAGTCACAAAACTTCTTCATCTCTAGCTTTGAAGGCAAGGGTGGCAAAAGAAACTTGCCGAGTGAAAAGAGCGAACAAACTTTTCAAGGTCAAATCACATGGAGAACGTAATCATGTGATTCAAATTTGCAAAGATCCAACTTGTACATGCCCGGATTTTCAAAATCGTCTTGCACACAAGCGATCCTATCTTGCATGTAAGCACATCTACTACTTCAAATTTTTGTGTGTGTTAAGCTTAAGCCATAACGGGAATATGTTTATCCACCAACCAATTATTGGTGATGTCCAAGTCTTCAATACACTCAACAGAGAGCTACCATAGATATATATTTGATTTTTCATCGGCTTTTCTCTACAACGGCCTTTGTTATCTCTCCTCAATGCCTTTGGCGTGTTAGAATTCCATCGATGAAGGTTTCTTGAATATGTGTTTTTGTTTGGCTCACTTGTAC
This sequence comes from Adiantum capillus-veneris, assembly GCF_014529385.1. NCBI lineage: Eukaryota > Viridiplantae > Streptophyta > Polypodiopsida > Polypodiales > Pteridaceae > Adiantum > Adiantum capillus-veneris. The sequence goes on along the minus strand of NC_140931.1, from coordinate 101,508,660 downwards.
AAAGCATTGTTTAGAAATCTTTCTTTTGCATAGTGTCATAAGGAATGAGACTATTGAGGTGTCAAATTAGTCATCTATTCATATTAAATATTAATTTAATAGCCTCTTAAATGCTATAAAATAGCTTTGTTTTCATCTCTTCTTTCGTTCACCAGTTAAAAACTAACGTTGTGCACTACTCCCTCTCCGTAATGTCTGAGGATCTTGAGATGTCCATCAAATCTGTTTGGGATGGCTTGGAGGTCATCCCAAACGGCGAAGCAATATATGGAAAACAATGGCTCAAGGAGGCTGTCAATACAACAGTGGAAATGTATGGCCTTTATCAAATGTGTACGGAGCTCAAGATGCGCTCGTTGCAAAGCTTGAACAAAAAGGGTAAATTCTCCATCACTTACTAGAAGACAATCGGAATCATCATAGAGGTGGATGAAACTAAAGGAGTAGCTAGGGTGCATAGTGTTTAATTTCTTACCCATATAAGAGAGCTACACTACTAAACAAGGGCTTTCGAGCGATTGATTGTGGGGGCAACATATATAGTGATGCCGTATGTATTACAATGATATGAAATGTAATGTTTCCTATGAATAACGAATGTTCATCTTTTTGATGTTTTGATCAAATTGTACAATGGGTAAGGCATGGAGTGTTTTGAAAGAATTGAAAATTTTGCATATGTCTCATAGGATGTATTTTTATTTTATCCAAGGTATGTCCACATGCCTCTTTGTCTCTATATCTCCCATTTTATTTTATTTTTTCCGAGAAAAAGATCCTTCTATTAGTTAATGAAACTGTCATAGGGCCACAACCACCTCTGCAAGAGAGGGCTGCAACAATCATGATGGGGAGACTCTCCCAATGAAAAAACAGCATATGTACAATGAGACTAAATCAAGAGATGGGAGGAGGGAAAATCCACACAGGTGGACTGTAGTGCCATCTGAGCACACCCTCGACCATGGTGAAGAAAGGCCCAAGATGCCAAAGTCGAAGAAAAGCCTCTCTGCGCTCCCGCATGCAGTCAGAGCTATCCTCGAGTCTCTCGAACTATCCTCTGAGAGTATGGATCAGCTCTAGCCAGCTCTAGCCAAAGATCTCGAACAATCTCTACTGGTGGTACAAGGAGAGCGTCGAAGTTGCGGAAGCAGCGGGCCCGCCAAATGAACCAGAGTGTCAGGCCACTAATGAGCTCCCAACACTCCACTCTCTCACTGCACCACTCCTGTGGAGTGATCTGTGTAGCAGGTTGGAGTGTAGGTCGACCCCCCTGCATCACTATCATCCTACTAGTGGAGGATAGCTTAAACTAAAGTGTCACGCCCATGAGAGAAGACCAAGTAACTGCTCCCCATGTGTACTGTTGAGCTGTGGAAAGAGCTGGCATCAGTCAAAGAACACAAATCCACAAGTGTTGTGCCAAAGTACAGTCTCAAAGACAGTGACGCTGACTCTCCACAAGATGGTACATGCTACACATGCGGCCGAGAGACTACTATGTACAAGCCATCTCCCAATTGTTATAGCTCGGTGTGCAACCAGCCACTGGAACAAAGTGACTCGCCTCGATTGTCTGGAGTCTCACAACCTCTCCCAAAAATCTCCCAAGAACTCAGTTGTGAGACCCTCCTCCTGCCAATGAGGTGTTGCAGCAGGACGAGCCTCTCTCTACACTGCCAGTATGTGATGTCCCAGTCGAACAATGTACTGAAAGAAAGGGACAACTGGATGGTCTACTGAGGAGAAAGAGTCCCTCCAAAGCCACTCTCTAGGATCCCATTGTACTCGTGCCAGTGAACAACTCTCCCAAGCCCACAGTCTCTAGTGGCAAGTCTCAAGAGCAACTGGGTCGGGATCTATGACACAAGTCCTCCCACAGATGCCCACCACTCGTATCCTCTAAAAAGAGCACTCTCCCACCTGTGGGGCCTCTACTGCAATTTTGTGTAAGCGTCCCTCACCCTATAGCTCGAAAAACAGGGAGGGTGTGGTCTTTGAGCAAGCCCGAACTAAGATGAGAACCTCCATTCGTGTGAAGGCTCCCGTCCATCTGGGCGTTGCTGACTTGAGAGGTGTGAGCCACTCAACTGGTACTACCTCTGAGATGTCCTGACACATGCTCTGCACCCCTCTCATGCCCTATATAGATGAATGCCCTGAAGCTCCTCTAACAAGCCTAAAAACTATAGCCAGTCACCTAAAGAGCATGCTGGACCCTCTGCCATGGGACCCCAGGAAACATGAGGCCGACTACCAACCAAGTGGCCTCTCTGAGTGCTAACCATGGGGTTCCAAACAAGGCTGTCTCAAGCGCTCCTCCGTCCAAGTAGGCTGACGCTGCTCCAGGCCTCTCTGCAGTTGCTCTCAAGATCAGAGCAAACTCACAGCGAAGGGGTCCTCTAGTCGCCTGCTCAAGCCAACTCTGCGCATCTCAGTGAAAATCCATCGAGTCGAGGGTCGCCAGGGACCTCCAGCTTGAGGCACCCTAGCACTAAGCCGCTGAAGCAAGAACTCCTTCTAGGGCTCCTCACCTGGAAGAAGTCCTTTGACAATAAACTCCCCAAGAAGGGCTCTGCTCTGTTGTGCTGGGTCTATGATCCCCAATCCGCCCTGAGAACAAGGAAGAGTGATTACTTGCCATGCCACTTTGGCTCGGGCTATTTGAGTGTCGTGCCCTGACCAAAGGAAGTTCCTGATCAGCCTCTCTACCTAGATGATACAAGAATTAGAAAAGATCCAACAAGAAGTGACGTACCACATAGTAGCCAACAACACCTAGTTGGCCACTACAACTTTCTCTGCCAGAGAAAAACTTCCTCCTGATCAACAGGGAGGAGGGGAGCAATCTGCTGCTCGGGAGACAAGTCCAAACCAACCTGACAGCCCAAGTATCAAACTACAGTCCCTGGGGGAATCCACCTGAAACCCTCACCTGGCACCCAATCAGGCATAGGAGCACTACCAATCGAGAAAGCCATTGTCTTTCTCCAGTTGATCAGTGTGCCTGATGCACAACAAAAAGACTCAAAAGCCTGCTCACAATTGTGAAGGTTGGCCTCTTGGCCATCCAAGTACAAGGTTGAGTCGTCTGCAAACTTAGCGTCCAGTAGCTCATCTCCCTGAATAGGGAGTGCTAAGCCACGTAAACCAACCTGCTATGACACCAAAAGCCTGCTCATCACCTAAGCATAGAATAGAAAGAGGAAGGGGGCAAGAGGGCAGCCCTGTCTGACCGAACGTGTGAGCATGAAACGATCACCTCTACCTCCTGACAAAAGTACCTGACTGTGTGCCCGTCTCTGTACAAAGCTGACACCCCTTTTATCCAAGCATCTAAGAAGCCCATTTTGCATAGAGTGCCCTCAAAAAGTCCCAGTCAACTCTGTCGTAGGCCTTCTCAAAATTGAGAAGAAGAATCACCAGAACCTCACCACAGAGTCGCGCGAGGACAGAAGCCTCCCAAAAAGTAAAGATGTTGTCAAGGATACTACGTTCCTTGACAAAACTTGTTTGTGTCTCATGTATAATGCTCTCAAGAAGTGGCTGAATCTTCAAACTCAGAGCCTTGGCAAGAATTTTGTAGGCTGAGTTGAGGATGGTGATGGGGTGCCACTGTCGAATCTCATCCAAGGAGGCACCCTCCTTGGGAATGAGGTAAATCAAGCCCTCACTCATGTTGTTAGGCATCTCTCCTATGTGCAGGATGTACTGAAAAGCACTGCAGAGATTTGAGCCAAGAGGTCCCAATGCTCCAAGAAAAAGCTGGGAGTCCAACCATCCTCACTTGGACAGCTACCACCACGGGGGAGTGCTCTAAGAGCTGTGTGTAGCTCCTCTAGCTGAAGAGGCAGCTCAAGTCTTTAGCTCATCTCCCCAGTCACAAGACAAGGCATTTGTGCCCACACCTGCTCTCTGCATGCATCCTGACACTCTGCAGACAGTAAATCGTGGTAGAAGTCGGTAGCAACTACACGCATGTCCTCTGGCTCTGAAGCAATTGACCCGTCGAGACTCCTCAACTAGCTAACCTTAGCATGCGTATGCCGAGGTCCCATTGCCTCAAAGAAAGCGCCTGCCACTCTGTCACCCACCGAGGTCAGGGCTAGAAAAAAACATTTTTCCTAACTGAAGAAAATAAGGGCAAACGGGAAATTCTCCCGGTTTTTAGGTCAAATTTTGAAGATTTTGCCGCTAATTAACTCTAAAACGTGTGAAAATTGTCCGCTTTTCTTCAAGGCAAGCTCAAAATCTAACCAGGATTTTAGGATTTCAGCCGGTTAAAATACACTGGACCCCGGGTTTTTTCTAACACTGACCTGGGTCCACTGTGATGTATGTCGATGGAAAGCAAACTCATGGCACCTCTCCTCTGTGCTGACAAGCTCCTGGCGAGTCTGCTGTAACTGCTCCTCCAACCAAGGACTGTCTAGATGAAGCTGCTCCTGGATCCTCTGCAAGGAAGCAACACCCCATCGGAGAAGCTGCTCCTCCTCTCTCACTGTAGCCAGGCGAGCCGAAGACTCCTGAAGAAAGAGTCGACTAAGCTGAGCAAGTCCTGAGGCCACTCTGTCAGCAGGAGAATCCTGCATGTCTAAGCTCTTTGTCCAAAGAGCCTCCGCTCGCTCTCTAAGTGTTGAGTCCAGCAAGACCCTCTCTGGGATGCGAAGCATCGTGCTCCCCCTCCTCTGCCTATCAGTCATTGTAAGGATCACTGGTGCATGGTCCAAAAAGAATGTTCCTGCCAGAATGCCAATTGTCCCACCCAAGTCACAGAAGTGGTCACTAGTGTAGAAGTGATCTATCCGAGATAGATTCACGCCTCCCACTCTGTGGTACGACCGAGAGAAGGCCAAGTTGTTTGGGGGCCTCACAAAGCTGGAATGCTGCCACACATCTGAAACCCGCAAAGTCTGTACGCTTTGCCGTACATGTCGAAGGCTGGGAACTTCCTTGTGCATTGTGTGCAAGTCTCGAAAGACTACAAACACACAGCTAGAGAATCCTAGCAAGCTCAAAGAACAATGGTTTGTCACTCACCTCTCAATGCTACATCGTGAAGGATCCTATGCTGCAAAGAAGAAGGAACTGTCGTTGATGCCGCGCTCTACCGCCTCGCCGCCACCAATGTCGCCGCAATGATCGATCACTCTCTCTCTCTCTGTCTCTCTCTCTCTCTCTCTCTCTACACAGGTACAATTGACAGACCATTCAATGCACCCTGCGGATAAGAATGGGGAACTTATACTTGGTTCTATGTGGGATAGATGTTCAAGTGATAACATCATGAATGCACAGGGGTCAGCCATGATAAGTATGATGAACTCAATGCAGCTTGTAGCCATGAATGGTGCGGATAAGTTCGTACACTCTGGATCATACACTTTCTACACGGCAAATCATGGGAGGAGTACAAATGATTATGCCTTGGTGAGATACGATGCATTGGACTTGGTCCATAGTTTTGAAGTGGGTAGCAGGCTACCAACCTCCGACAATACCCCAATTCATATATGCCTACACATGCCCAGTATGCCTATTGTCAACACAATGAATACACCGAATTGGTCATACAAAATGCAACTCAAGAATAAAGAGGACTATGCTAGTCTCTTAGATAGCTTACTATTTGACCGGAACATGCCTTGTGACATTGAAGAGACGTGGAAGATCTTCCGACATGCAATGGAGGAAGCGGCAAAAATTACTATGGGCAAGTATCAAAATGGTAAACAGACTAGGAAGGGTTTACCTCATAATCCTTGGTTTGATGCAGAATGCAAGGAGGCCAAACGCAAGATGACAGGCTTAGCACAACACTCAACTGAATGGGAATGGGTTGCTAGAGAATACAATACACTCAAGAGGAAAAAGAGACGCACGTATGAACTCTCAAAAGAACAACTAGACCTCAGCAGGTTCAAGAAAGAGCCAAAGAAGGCTTGGCGTAACATGAAGGGGAAGAAAGGGGATGTGATGGGAGATTTCAGCCTAAATGAAATGTATGCTTATGTACAAACTTTGTATGCCCCATCAGGGACTCAAGAGGAGATATACACAAGGGCTCAAGCCGAACATCCAAAGCCCATCACCTTCCAGGCAGTCATTAAAGGCCTCAAAAGCCTTGCGAATGGGAAAGTAGCTGACACATTACATCTTACCTCTGAAATGCTAAAATGGTCAGGTATTGAGGCTAAGAAATGGATACACCATATGATGAATCAAGCAATCAACCAATACTTACCCCAAGATTGGCAGAAAAGGAGGTGACCGTAATTTTCTCACTAATTATCGCACCATCATGGTGAGCTAATGTATGGCAAAACTATTTGGAAGCATTATTGAGAAAGATCTTAGCACATGGGCTGAAAATAATGGGAAACGTGCCATTGGACAAGCAGGATTTAGAGCCCGCCACAGCACGATAGACCACCTTATCACACTCCGGGTCTTGATGGATGAAACCAGGCTAAAAGGCAAAACCCTGTATTGTTGTTTTGTGGACTTCAAGAAAGCGTTTGACACAGTACCCTGTCAAGGGCTATGGTCACGTATGGAAACTCTGGGAGTTCCTATGCACCTCAAGGCAGCAGTGGGACGCCTCTACCAAGAGGTCAGATGTAAACTCAAGACAAACACAGGTTTCTCACAAGCGTTCAGGAGCACTATGGGAGTTAAACAAGGATGCCCTTTGTCACCTACGCTTTTTGGACTATGCATAGATGAGCTTATGATTTCATTAACAAGGCTATGGGAGAGGGGGGAGATCACCCTAGCATTGGTACTTTCACGCTTCTGCTCCTCATATATGCCGACGATGTGGTTCTCTTTGCCTACAAGGCCCTCCTTCTACAGAAACTTTTGGATGCAGTACATGCATTTTGCAATGCAACGGGCTTGTGAGTCAATGTAGCCAAAACAAAGGTTATGTCAGTCCACACATGTAGAAATGAGAATCAGCCCATCATCACGTATGACGGGCAAGCACTCCAAGCGGTTGAGAGGTTCAAGTACTTGGGCACCTATGTACCTTCAAACCATGCATGGGGAAGTTGCGTGCAAACATAATTGATGCAGGACAAGCGAAATACTATGAAGTTGAGAACATGTGCAAGCAAAGTGTCACAAGGTGATGGGAAATCAAGTCTCTCGCATTTGATGTATGCATGGTCCAAACAATACTTTACGGTGTAGAGGTATGGGGGGGAGTATCCCCGCTAGCACTTGGAATGACATTGAAAAGATACAGAAAAAATTCCTATGTAGACACATGGGGATCAAAACTGCCACCCCATACTCAGTGATGCTTTTGGAGATAGGCAAGAGACCCTTGGAAATGCAAGCCTTACAGAGGGTACACAGATAACTCATGAAAGTTAAGATGATGCCGGAGAGCCATCTACCCCACATGGCATGGCAAGCCGGATGTAAACCGCAAAAGAATTACAAGAGTAAATTTCTCACATCCAGTCTCATAGAAGACATACGGAAATGGTTCTCTAGATGGAATGTGGGAGACCATGTGGACATGCACATAGAGGAAGGCACTGAACATGAGCATGGGCTGAATTTTGACAGAAGCATACTTGAAACCCTACACACTAGATGGAGTACAGCAGTACACAGGTCCAAATTTGAATACTACGGCAAACACATCAATACACGATATTGGGAAACCTACAAGACTGGGGACACCCAGATGCATATCAGGACCCCTATGTCCCACCGGGCAAGACGGGCCATTACTTTGATGCGGACGCGATCACACATGCTCAAGATTGAAACGGGACGGTGGCTGAATATTAAGGAAAATAGAAGGACATGCACACAATGCAATTTAAACAAAGTGGAAAGCAAGGCCCATGTCACCATCGAGTGCCCAGCATACGCACATATCCGTGCTGATTTCCCACTGCTATTGCAAGGAGATGTCACCTTTGAGGAGCTTCTCTCTCAGACACACCCCTCCCGAGTAGCTTTAGGCATCTACTTTGCCAAAGTATTGGATCATCACACAACACTAACACACAAGAAAGCTACTAGCCCACTACCCCCTCTACACACATGAGGGGAGCCTCTTGTAGATTTTTTTTTGTGGTCCCATGGGTCATTTTGGCCCCCCGAGGATGTAAATACAACATCATCATCATCTCTCTCTCTCTCTCTCTCTCTCTCTCTCTCTCTCTCTCTCTCTCTCTCTCTCTCTCTCTCTCTCTCTCTAGCATATGCACACAGAGAAGGAGAAGGAGACAAAGATGGAGCAAGAGCACTTCTTAGCTTACACCTCAGAGAATGAGGATTTTTAGGTCAAATGGACCTTATATAAGAGTTTAGCCCATTCACACATGGGCGCCCACAGTGGCCGATCGTTGCACAACTGTTGTAAAAATAAGGTAAGTGGTGCGCCTCTCTTTCGAGGCTCGCACACAGTGCACCTGCAAGTTCCCAGCCTTCAACACGTATGGCAAAGCATACATTTTTGGTGCCGCTGCCGGGGGACAGCTTGCATTAAGCTTGAGGAGCACTCAGTGCTACCTCTGGAAGCTTTTCTTCCATCTGTTTTCTGTTTTTTGATGAGTTCAGTGAGAACTGTTTAGTGACTGTGAAGGGCAAATTAGTAGGTTTTTGGCAGATTCTATTAGTAACTGTAAGCTCTATTGGTGTTGCATTGTATTGGTTTTGTTAGTTTTGCAAGATCTGTATTGTGCAGGTGTTAGTAGAGCTGTTAGTGAGTGTAGACAGTGAGAAGTAGAGTAAACAGTGAGAGAGGAGTTGAGTGTGTGTGAGTGTGCAATTCTATGTTAGACAGTTAATTAACTGTTAATTAGTTGTAAGGAGGTTATACAGAGCTCCTAAGAGCTAATGTGTGCACGTGAGAGGTCGGCATACACGTGACCACATTATCCTCACAAAAAGTTTTTTTTGAATAAATATATTTTAAAAAAACACTCAGGATATTTGGGACTGAAAAGAAATTTGGAAATTTTAAAAATATTATCCTAAAAGGAAGGGATCGGGATCCCCCAAGAAGGGATCGGGATCCCCCAAGCCCAAGCCCAGGCCCAAGCCTCAGTCCTCAATCTTATGATATACTACTCACGCTACCTTATATATAAAGACTAGGATCTCAAGTGAAAGGGCATGTGGGACAAGTTCCTCAAGTCCTCCACCATCCCCTTCACACTCACCCTTTGGACTTACTAATTCTAGCCCTCTCCCCACCTAGGAAAAGACTAGTTTTAGGATTTTGAGAGTTGTACGTAACCGATTCCAACCCTCTCCCCACCTAGGAAAAGACTAGTTTTAGGATTTTGAGGGTTGTACCTAACCAAATCTGGGGTTGTAAAGCACAGCCCATCCATCTAGCCAAGACGCTCGTTTTGAGCTATCATATGCCATATTTCATGGCTTGGTTAAAAAAGAGACAAAAAATTTGGGTTGTAAACACATAAAAAACTAGGTGAGCGGCCTTCACGGGCACTCACCAACACTTCTAGAGTGTTGAGGTCACATGCACCTACGCTTTGGTCACGTGCTAGAGGACGAGCACATCGAGAGTGTCTCCGTTTACGTGGGCACTCATTATTCCTCTACCTTAGGCTCTATGCCCTTAGCGGGAACCCAAGGTAGTACCACTCAGGACCCGCATATTGCGTCTAGTGACTCTTCCTCTAACTACGACATCATGGAGGGTTACCCAATGCCTAATTCTGATAGCTCAAGCCAAGACATGCATCCATGGGCCCATGGCCCGGGCCGAGCGTGATTAGCCGCTTGAAGGAAACCTTTAGTAGAGCCATTCACTCCGAACATGAAGCTAACAATGTAAATGAGGGGGGTGGGAAAGTAAATTTTCCAGTCATGACCAACGTAGACCCCATGCTCTTGGAGAGTGTGCACGTGAATACTCCATTCACTGCACTTCCTGACTCTTCAGAACTATTCCCCTCCGAGGTTATATTACCTGATGGTAGAAGCCTTGCCGAAGTACAAGAGGTTGAGCGATATATCATTGCAGCTAGGGAAAAGAAAATCGAGAGCTTACGCAAGGCGGAGCAACGAAGAGAGTTAAAAGAGAAATCCCCTATGTCAATATCCTTGCTAGGAGAGCAATCGAGTGCTCCTGAATTAGCGACCACTAAGGGTCAACCCATAGAGAGCCACATTGCATCTAGTTCAAAGGACACCCCTAGCACCTCAATCCTAGATGGAGCGTTCCTAAATGAGAACTTGGAGTACGAACTAAAAACGGAAACTCTAACCGACCTATACATAGGTCACACCTATCACGTGGGTTGGTTAGATGTCCTACAATCCAGAACGGGTGCTACTAGTGTAGAGGATCAACAACAAAGAGTTTGTGACGTCACCCATAGGGTTATTGAGCTAGAGAGATAGAACAAGGGGATCCACATGGCTTAAACGGGTCTCATGAGATTCTTGGATACAAGGAAGGCTAAACAACCAACCTTATCGCAAATGGAGACTCCCTCGGTAAGTTCGATGGATCCTCCATATGTTGTTTCTCTAGGGGTCTCAGTGCAATCTGAGCCCACAAGTGATAGCTTTACCTTTCCAAGTCTAGTTCATCTTTCCTTGATGACACCACGGCTACCATGCCTACCTCAATGATGGACATGCCAAGAAACACGCCATGGACCTCATTTGTTAGTAAAACACCGCTACATGGTAGCTCAATGCCTGCAACAGTAACTGCAAGTGCGTACCAATCGTATACACCTATAGGTCCTCGTACTCATGTAGTTCCTACCTCTCCCATTGTTTCAACAACCTATGCTCCACAACCACAACACCCAAGCTCTTATTTTGTGGGACCATACTAGCTAGCATTAGCATGTCACATCCAACGTTTGCTATGCCTAGGGCCACATATATGAACTTTGGGCTGCCACATGGTACAACACCGTACCAAACGTGGAACTCAAGGGCTTCCTATGCACCAAGCCCAATGCCAATACCTACTCCACATGTAGTCTTTGGAGCGCTTTCAATCACGGTGCCTACTCACTTAGGTGACTTGGCAACATTTGCTCAAGCTATCGGTTGATCTATTGCTGAGAATATGTGCAACACGCCTAATAGAGAGCCTAGAAGTAAGGCAGTACAAATAGCCAAGCTCACACAAAAATTTAGTGGAGACGGGGATGTGAGAAAGCATATCAAAGTGTTTGAACAAATATGCGATTATCTAGGAGAACACAATGACCTGCATAAGAGTAATGCTTTAAGCCTAACCTTAAGTGGGAAGGCTATGGATTGGTATAGAACCCTAAGAGTGGAAGAAAACACGATTTACACTACTCTTAGGAGACTGTTCTTGAAAGAACACATACGAGAGGGAGTGCTTTGGGGTGTAGCCTCTCAGCTCTCCAAAAAGCCCAACGAGCGGAAAGAGAGTCGGTGAGAGACTTTATTAGTCACTTGAAGTATTTGAATTCTCGTTGTAATCCAAATGAGCGCTTCAATAATAATCAATTTCTCGATAGATTCATTAGGGGATTACAACATGAGGGTATTTACAATGGCCTAGTCATTAGAGGTATCACCACCACCAATACGATCCAATTGGAGGATAATTTAATGATTCAAGGAGAAAGAGTGTCTGTTGAGCATAAATCTACTAGCTCGCAAGCATCGGGGTGTCAGCCAATGACCCTAAAGCTTATTGCTAAGGAGCCAAAGATATCTAAGATGACTTTAGCAGATCTCACCAAGGCCATTCAAGAGAGTCTGAGAGACAATCGTGCTCTGCAAAACAATCATATGTATCCAAGAAGGGAGCAACTATGGTGCTCAATATGCTATGGTCCGCATGGTGCTAGTGAATTCCCTACTTTTAGAGTAAAATTCAATGGGAATTGCAATGCCTGTGGGAGGTATGGTCATCAAGCTAACGATTGCATAGTATTCAAGCGCGCGATGGTCAATAGACCAACCTTAGCATAGAGAGACACACCTCGAGTGTCTACATTGATGCCGGTCCCACCTCTTGAACAAACGTCACAACACATGGTCCCTAGGGCCCAAAATGTTGTTCAAACAACACCCTTACCACCTCCAGTGCTAGGACTGCAACCACCTCATCCAAGAATCACTTTTGTGAATCAAGTGGGTTGTGAGTCATCTATTGCTTGTTTGGAAACATGTGAGGAAGATATAGACCCTAATATTGCCTATTGGATTGATGGGCTTGAAGCAATTCCACAATACTACATGGAGGACTATTGGGGACAAGTCAAACCTGTCTATTAAGTAGCTACTCTTGTTGCAAGAGGCCAAAATATCAATTATACTGCGAAGAGACCACCTCTTCAATGCTATGAGTGTGGAGGTCCACATCGTGTGGCTGAGTGTCCTATTAAGCTACAAAAGAACACCACACTAATGCAAAACAATCAAGCGAGCACGTCTACAATGCCGATACTCATGTGTAATCGATGTGGCATAGATCATTTGATTGCCCAATGTCCGAATGATCCAAATGTGTTGAAGATCACGCCATTAAACTTGATTGAGGTTACCGAGGAGCCATCACAAAGTACACTTATGGTATCAGTAAATGTACTCACACGATCGATGCTCCAAAAACAAAATTACATACTTGAAGAAGAGACACGGTATCAATTGCCCAATCTCAGAAGAAGAAGAAAACATGAAGGAAGAGATCGCAAAAAGCAATGAAGTCAGACCCCAGTTCAAAGACCAACATAGGGACTGGTGACGACCCCGTATATATGAACGACGTCGAAGAGGATTCTGATTGAGGTGAATACATGTAGACCAAAACGACCACTAAGAAAGAAACCAAGAAGGAAGATCGTCATGAGCCACACTGACCAAGATCCAAGAAGAAGATAAGAACTTATCCGAACCCTACAGAGGATATTGAGCAAGTCAAGTAATTAAGGAGTTTGGTAGAAGATACCCAAAAGGATCTAGATCCAGCACCTAGGTAGATCCAGATTACAGACACATTGTTCCCTACGCAAAAACAATCTCACAAAGTCCATAGACCCTAGCCATACCTAGTGTCATCCAAGAAGAAAGTGACTTAAAGCCATGGAAAAGTGGGGGTACTCACTTCCTATTGGAAAGAATGTTTACAGAGGGACTACCTTACCCTATCGAAGAAATAGAGATCCCATCTTCCCCACGTCAAGGGACTGAAGCCCAAAAGGTGCCGTTAAATATTGCCAAATTGATGGATTTCATGCCTTCAGAAGTGAGAACCACCATCATGTCCAAACTATATGGAGACCCTGAGCTATTCTTAGCTCTTCAAGCTTTCCTCAATGGAGATTTGAAGGTCGGGCTACCACAATTTGCACAAATGGATGGAGCTACGGAGATAATAGAGGAGGAACACTTAGATCCACAACCCAACCTAGATGAGAACCCTGTTGTAGAAATACCTGTTAACAAGTTGGGACAATACTTTGAGGGTGATGAATCCAATGGAACCATACAATTCACTACCAAGGGATTAACTGTGAACGGAATCCTTGATGGTGGCACTGGGGTTAGCATTGTGACTAAAAATTGCTGGGAAACTATGGAAAGACCTCACCATGGGACCACAACCATAGTAGTAAAGATGACCAATGGGTCTATTGTTAAACCTAGTGGGATGCTAGAAGATCTCAAGATCAAGGTCTTTGGACATAAAATAAATATGGATTTCTCCAAGCACACTATGGTGCCTTCACCCATAACAACTTGGAACAATTGATTGCAAAAGGTGACGACATCATTCCAAAAGGTATGATCTACCCAAGGAAGGGGGGAGTGTCTGACAGTCATCATTCACTCACTCCCCTCCTTAACCTTCCTCCTTGATCTCTCAATCTCCAATCTTAGGGAATGTATATATAAAACCTTATACTCACAAGACAAAAATAAAAAAGTAAAAGAGCAAGAGCCACCAAACCAAAAATCTAGAAACTTACGAGTTCTATACATAATACAAAATCATAAAAACACATTATTCACAAGGACACAACCTTTTGACACGACCTTATAATATTTGCACTCTAACCATCATCTATTTGTGTGTACAGATATGTCTAGTACGATAGAGTCATTTACTCATGCCTTGGGTGAGAGGTACCCTCTTTACTTTGCACAGGTGTTTCACATAGTCTACCCAGTGCTTGCATGTGAATGGGATTTGGTAGATACGCTAGCGTGTGAGAGGAATTTCGAGGAATTAGAATGGTTGATACGTCTCATGACCACGATTGATCCATACTTAGTAGAGGACGTCACCCCGATTGCACAAGACTACCCTCTTGACCAATATGAATATAGGTGTCTAGTGATGTTCTTAGTAAACATTTGTGCCTCTAATGATGAGGAAGAGTTACATGATTACACGGATGGCACATATGGTCTCACGGCTGATGACTATGTTTTTCTCGACGATGATGAGGATAAGGGTTTAGCCTTAGGGTTATATGACCCCCCAAAGTTACAAAATTAAAATATTGAAAACGAACAAAAAGAAAAAAAACAAAAGTGCCAGAATGTAAAATCTTAAGCTGGAAGAGAAATCCCATCTTAATTTGGTACTTCACTCACATGTATCGCCTATGGTACTAGAGCCCTAGAGGTTCCCAGTGTGGGCGCTCTTCCTTGAAAAGCAAAAAACCCAAGGCATACAAAATAAACACACACATCAAAATTGAATCACTATGAAAAGACTTTGGGGGGTCAAAGAAAAGGAAATAAGTCAGGCGATAATTTCATGAGCAATTCCTTTTACTGTAGCTTAACTACAAGGTCTTTTAGGTATAGCCTCTAGTCAGTCTTCGGACATAAAATACTTGGCTCTCGCGATTAAACAACTTAATTGACCAGAGAAAATTGACAAGCTTGCCAATGGTATTAATAGTTGACCTCTAGTGCCTTTCGAGCGTTAAATTTGCAACCCCAGACTTTTAGTTTTTTACCTTTACAATTGTTTATGCGTTTGATTATATTACAATTTAATGTTTATTGCTAACAAATTGTTTAATATTTTGTTACCAATCAATTTGTTTGCCTACAAGTGCATATGCTTTTTAATCGTATATAAGAATGCAATTAATATGCCAATTTTGTTTGATTTTGCAGTGACTGAAGAAGGCTAAGGACATTCATCTCAAATTCTCTTCCACCTCGATGAACGAGTTTCAACTCAATAGCTTTCGAGGACGGAATCTACATCAGGAAGGGGGGCATGTTAACCCTCACAGACACCCTATCACCTACGACGGACGTCGTATTATTTATTTGGTAGAGTCAGGGACCAGGCTTGTCAGTCCAATAGGTGTGTAGGTGATCACCGCTACAAACACACAGCTAGAGAATCCTAGCAAGCTCAAACAACAATGGTGTGTCACTCACCTCTCAATGCTGCCATCGTGAAGGATCCTGTGCTGCGAAGAAGAAAGAACTGGCATCGATGCCGCGCTCTACCGCCTCGCCGCTGTCAATGTCATTGCAATGCTCGATCACTCTCTCTCTCTCTCTCTTTCTTTAGCATACACACACACACAGAGAAGGAGAAGGAGACAGAGATGGAGCAAGAGTACTTCTTAGCTTACACCTCACAGAATGAGGATTTTTATGTCAAATGGACCTTTTATAAGAGTTAAGTCCGTTCACACATGGGCGCCCATAGTGGCCGATCGTTGCACAATTGTTGTAAAAATAAGGTAAGTGGTGTGCCTCTCACCAACGATCACCTACACACCTATTGGATTGACAATCCCGGTCCTGACTCTACCAAATAAATAATATGGCGTCCATCGTAGGTGATAGGGTGTTCGTGAGGATTAACAGATTCATACAAAACCTCTCCCAAGCTGCCAGCTCAACTCCATGCACAATAGTATGGCTACCACCAATCCTGTCAGAGGGTTCCTCCAACATGTGGAAGTCACCCCCTATGCACCATTGCTCTGCCTGCGACAGAGACTCAACAATCCGAGACCAAAACTCCGCACGTGCACTCGCCACATTGGGCGCATAGATGTTCAGGAAGCCCATGAGACAACCTTGAACCTGCATAGTGATCCACTAAGCCCTGCCTGGCACAATAATCCCTCTGTCCACAATGGCCTGCTGCAAAG
Source organism: Adiantum capillus-veneris (assembly GCF_014529385.1). Classification (NCBI taxonomy): domain Eukaryota; kingdom Viridiplantae; phylum Streptophyta; class Polypodiopsida; order Polypodiales; family Pteridaceae; genus Adiantum; species Adiantum capillus-veneris. The sequence continues at coordinate 101,492,527 of NC_140931.1, read as the reverse complement.
AATCCACAATAGTCATACATACCCCTGGATGCCTCCAGGTCCAAATGCAGATGACAAAAAAGTCTCATATCGTCCACGCAAAAGCAAACCACAACGTCTAATGTGGCTCTCACAGAGATGATGCTCCTGAAGCATAAGCAGGTCAATCTCTCCTCCCACAAGGTGTCACTGAAGCTCCTGATGCAGTCGGCCCCTCTGACGTTGAAACTAGGGCCCACCTAATCCCTGTATGTTCCATGAGACAATCCACATGGAGAGCAAGAGAGAATTGATGCTACTGCAGTAGCTAACCGTGCTATCTTCGAGGCTGGCTTGGATGGGGAGTAATCCACATCCGAGCGTCCTCAAGATAGGCGTGCCTGCAAAGAGTGTCTAGCCCAAGCCCAAGTAGACCAAGCCCTGCATAAAGCAACCTCCTCTGTCTAGGAGTCCTCATGTAGACACATAGCATGGCGGGCTATGCGTGTCAGCAAAAAATTGAACCACAATGTGTCTACATCGTGCTGCGTCTGGAGGTGTCACAACAAACTTGACCAATGACCAAAGAGTTTGAAGCAAGCCTATAACCCCTAGGTCTCCCATGTGACGAGAGAACTCTAGGGCCCGTGTCTGCAGCCACTCCAACATTGAGTCTATAGTCCACTCAACCTGGTCCCTACCAGTCGAGGAAGGCCCTGCACCTTGGACGACTGAGGGACTGGAGCGGGAGGGGATGAGGGAGCAAGGGGGGGAGAAGGTGGGGGAGAGGGGGATCCGCAAAGGTAGGAGGGCGAGATGGAGAGGCAGAGGAAGGAGAAGGAGGAGGGGCGGGGGGGAGGATGGGGGGAACTCGGGGGGAGGAGGGGCTATCGAGGGTGAGGCTGAGGTGGAGGATGGAGCAGGGACCTCTTCCTACTGAAGAGGGTCAAAACGGTTTCCCATGGGAACCCACCACTGCTCGGCAGGAGCCTGGGGACCACTCTGAGCGCCAGGCTGGCGCAGCGGCCCTTGCCGACGTCAAACCATGAACCTGCTGCCAATCCTCCGTTGCTTGAGCCCCAGGCTCGAAGGGTGGCTCTATCTACGAACTCTGTGACTCTGCCTGCTGGCTGCCAGCCAGCCTTCGGGGGCTAGGGCTAGGCCTGTGGTGTAGATCGAGGTCTCCTCCGTGGACAGGCCTTCGCAAAATGGCCCATCTGTCGACAAATTAAACACTGATTCGGGAGGCTTGAATACTCCACGCTATGTCTAAACCAACCACTACTCACCCGAGGCAGTAGGATGACCTTCAAGAGGGTGTGGGTGTCCCGAACCAGTACACGTACTGTGGGGATGCCGGCCGTCTTGGCAGCCACAGAGGCTGTCGTGCGTGGTGTCTCCAGGACAGTCCCAATCGCTAAGCCTATCGTGGAAAGGAGTGGAAGGCACTCCCTCCTCAGGCCGGGGAAGCAGATTGAGATGGGCAAGTCTGCCTCCTTGACAAGAACGTCGATTGCTGGGTCGAAACCATGGCGCCACTATCAAAAATGTGCTCAAACTGCATGAATGGCCAGGGGGCTCATCGCAATGACCTTGGACGCCATCTCGAGTCTCAAACTCTATCTGGTAGTAGCCACGTCCGAGAAGCTAAACATCAAGAATCTTGCCCACCTCTGCAAGAAGGCGAGCCTGAAGGAGATCGCGCACTTCCCCTCTGCTGGGTCTGGTGCCGAGAATCTTGCAAATAACAGAGGTGGCTTGGAGGCGCGCAACCTCTGCCTCTAAACTCTCTTGCTCTGTCAGTGAAAGAGCAAGTCGGATGGTGGGTTCTACGGGCTTGGGTAAGGGGGCTGCAGTAGAGTCCCTCTTAGGCGGAGCAGAATCCTTCATCAGTATCTGCTGCTGTGAAGATGGGCGAGGTCGAAGCGAAAGAGAGCACCAAAGAAGAGGCTAAAAAAGGGGGCGGGGGCACGCGGGCAACGAGAGAGCGGGTCAGACAGGCAGTGCAAGAGCGGGCAGGCACACAGGCAGGGCGAGTAGCGGGGTCAGGCAGTGCAAGAGCGGGAAGGCACACAACGCGGGAGCGTGAGGGTAGGGGGGCAGCAAGGGCGAAGGGTAGGGAGGTGGGGGCAGCGTGAGCTGCTAGGGAGGGGGATTAGCGATGGCGGATGGGGAACGTGAGCGTGAGCGGCAGCAACAACGAGTTTCTAATCACTCTCTCGAAGTTTTTCGTCTCTCCCATTTTCTCTCAATGAAGAGGGTGAAAGAGAGTGGGATATGCATGAAAAAAGATGAGATAGGTCTTTGTGAGATGCATTCCCTCTTCTCCCATCCTCCTCTCTCTAATTTTCTCTCTAAAATATTTTTGGAATCTGCTCGTAGGATTCCAAATGAGAAGGGTGAAAGTGAGTGGGATACACATGGAAACAAATCAGATAGGTCTTTGTGGAATGCATTCCCTCTCGTCCCATCCTCCTCTCTCACATATCCTCTCTCTCTCTCTCTCTCTCTCTCTCTCTCTCTCTCTCTCTCACTCACACACACACACACACACACACACACACACACACACACCCTTTTGGAATCCGTTTATTAGATTCCAAACGCGCTTGCTAGAAAATGCTTGCCAAAAAAAATTCCCCATCAACAAGTCATTTTCACAAAAAGTTTAGAAGAGGTATTCTTACGTGTTCCAACACCTTCAGAAAGTCTAAAAATTGGCCATTTATTTAGTTACCTTTTGATTGTGGTAACTCGTTAAAAATACTTAAGTGAGTTATGAATTGAGTCCACACTATTGCATTCATCCGAATTTGGATATAAGCCATTTTGGAAAACGTTTACAAAGGGACAACAATGTAGACGACCAAGATTTTCTTGCTGGTCTCAATGGATCTCCTACTGAACCGTATGAAGACGCACATATTCTGACTATCATGGTATTGATCAAGTGGATAGCTAGACCTGAGGAAGATGCCACTGTGGAAAACATTACTATCTTCAAGAAACTTTTCCACTTTTGTTTTTGAGGATGAAGATGCTTCTCCATGGGGAGAGTAATGTTAGGCCTATGGTAGGACCAGGGAGGGACCTAAACTACTCATGAATGCAAAGGGGTCTTGTAGGAGGGCCAAGGGCCTATAAAAGGAGTACAATTGGGTGAAGATGAGCATGCAATAAGACCCTAGGCCTTTCAGTAAGTTGGTTGTAGGTGATGCTCAATATGGATGTTAACCAATGCTCCAGTATTTGAGGCTACCCTTGCCAACAAATTGTGTTGCTAAGGCAGGCAAGCATTCGTGGTGTTATTCTACTTGTTAAGTAGTTTTCAACGCAAAAATCTCTATCGTAATGCCTTTGCAGTGCTGCTTGCACACACAAATAGGCATATATAATCTATAAAGGCAAAGCCAACCCCCTCCAAAAGGAGTGCTAGGTGACTACACCTACCACCTTTGACACCCCTCTAGGTATCACCACGTACCTTTTGTTTTGTAGGCACTTGATGGACTCTCTCTCTCTCTCTCTCTCTCTCTCTCTCTCTCTCTCTCTCTCTCTCTCTCTCTCTTTTTGTATGCAATAAAACCATTCCTATGATCGAGGGATTCAATACATCGTACCCTAATGCCCGCAAAAAATGTGTCCATTTCTTGCATACATTAAGGAGTTTTCCCCTTGCCGTTGAAAGGGTTCTTGGGCTTAAGATGCAAATGGTGCTAGTGTGCTGAACAAAAGAGTTCTGTGGGCTCAAGAGATTCTCATATTAAGGAGGTTTGCATAAGGATAATTTGTAAAGGATAGCAAGAAAAATACCCTCCACAACTCTATACCTTTAGTCACTCCTTCTCCCCATGAAAATATTACATGATGCTTATAGTATATATCATGTTCCAATTAAATAGAAGCAAAATGGGAAGCTTTCTCACAACCTGCTTGTGCTACATGAGTCCTTTCAAGTGCCTATACACTTAAAGAGGAGAGGATTTGTTCAAGTTAAAGCCTATAATTTCTCCAGCATTGCGACTTTGTATAACTTCTCGATGCCTTGGGTGAAGTGTGCATCACATTGGACCTTGGATAGTGCAGATACAACGGATGCTTCTAGGAGCTTATTTTATTGATGACGACGACATCTTTTTTCTTAGTCTTTGTCATTTATGTAGCTTGACATACATCTTGGAATATACTCCCCTCTCTCTCTCTCTCTCTCTCTCTCCCCCCCCCCCAAACACACACACATACACACACTCCTTGTTTGATATTAGTTATGGTTTGAGGAAAAGCCATTTATTATGGTTCAATCGAGGAGACGATGTTGTAAAGCAATATGTTTGTAGAGTAGATGCATTATTATAAGGTAATTTCATTGAGTTTAATTTTGTGCAAGTAAATCTTTGATTTATTATTGATTTACAAAGTACATGTTAGAGAGAGAGAGAGAGAGAGAGAGAGAGAGAGAGAGTGAGCTTTCATTACTCTCTCGATCGTATGAATCAACCCAACATGATTGCTTGATTTTACCAATACACCATACCTATGTAAGGGCCCTATGTCTCTGGAAGTTATATTAGTTGTGTCAGACACTTCAAATGACCAATGCTCTACTATAGAGCTCCTCATAGTAGAGCTCCTCAGAAACCTATTACCACATTCTTAAACCTATGAATAGCATATAACATATATCTCCCCCCCCCCCCCTTTCCCCCAAAAGCAAACAAACAAAGTAGAGGCCAACATGACCTATGCGATGTGAGAGAGAGAGAGAGAGAGAGAGAGAGAGAGAGAGATGTGGGGGTGGGGTTGGGGAGGGATGACAACAACAAGGGAGGGGGAAGAGAAAGAGAGAAAATGTGGTGTGTGTCGTGAGGAGATGTATAAACATAAACACATACATACATATACATATACACTCACGCACACATATATACATATAACTACATATACACTTAGGTACATCTTACATGCGTGCATAGAGACATTCAAAAGGAAGAACAGAGAAATGTGCTCATGAGTGAGCTTGAGAATCTGTTTAGAATTGGCCATTCACAAGGGGGGTAATGGGGAAGCGCGTTGAGCACTGCAAGCGATGGCGAAGGGCTAGCTAGCACAGGGCAGACGGATATCTGTGGCGAGTGCAGTAGGGGTGGTTCTAGTCACTAGAAATTGAAGCCTTCTATTGGCCCTTGGTCTCGAAGCTGAGCCAGCTCTCCACCCTTCCTGCTTCCTTCGTTGAAGCCTACTGGGCTGCTGGTTGGGTGCTTGCCTTGCTGCGCATAAGGTCTTGCTCTCGAAAGACACGCATCAACGACTCCTCCTCTGTGTGAGCTTGGGCCTCCATCCTGCAGTAAGTGTGGGATGGGGTGGGGCGGGTGTAGACGATTATTGTCTCCTAGACAATAATCCCGATTATTAGCCTAGCCTTCGTGTGCCTTTCCTTTGTTAGTAATTTCAAACTATTGTGTATTACTTAGCCTCTCAAAGCCTTTGCCACAAAGCGATTATTATCTCCCTGCCAGCAAACGTTTTATTTTTGTGCTTTTTGTCTAAAAGGGCCTATTTGCCTTTAAGGTCTCGAGCTTAACCAGGTGTTGCAGTTTGCGACACTTGATTATGGAACTCGACGCTCTGGTCGCCAATGAGGATATTGTCAGATTTTCACAGATGTTAGCGACGGGAATTTTTTTTGGAATGGAGTTAGACGTGCCGATGGATGTAGGCGGTGGCTCGGTATTGAAACCGATGCATGATACGGAAATGTCGAGCCCCAACTCGCCAAAGGCTTCAACCATGAAAGAGGTCAAAACTGTCTCGGCTGAAAAAGGTCCCTCTGCGGAAACAAGAGAGGAAATGGGCTCAGCAGAAGGGTTCAAATTTGAGGTAAAAACCCTCAAAGACGGGTTTCCTCAGGGTCCCATTTGTATGAACGTAAATAAAGCGTCAAGTGCATCTGCTACTCGCAGGCCAAGTATTTCATTTGCAAGCATACTCAAGGGGCCCAACTCTAAGGATTATGGAAAAGGCCCAACACAAGGGATGTCAAGTGAAGGAGAGATCAAAAAACTGCAGAATACAAGAGCTAGACTTCAGCAAGAGCTCATGGAAGTCAACAAACTGATTGAGTCCAGCCCTAACAACAACAAAAGAACTTTCTCCTAAAGAGAATACAGTGGGCTGGTAGAAGAAGGGTTGGCAGATCGAGCCTTTTCTGCTTTAAAAAAGTCTTTGCCACAGCAGGTGGAGGTTGTCGAGTCTATTACTGTAGCGATTCCACCAACACTTATCAAAAAACAGTTAGCCGGGCAAGCTAAGATAACGCTTGTATTTAGGTTCAGTGGAAGAATCAAGAACAGGTTTGAGATGATTCAATGGCTTCATGGCCCTCAAATTCTTGGTCATGGAGGAGCAGTCGAAAGTACTCTCTACCTAGCTAAAGGTTTTTGTTCAGTGAGATTTAAAGAGGCCTCCGATGTGGAAAAGATCCTTGACAAAGGGCCCCTAGTATTTAATAGGACTACGGTTTGTGTGGTGCCTTGGGAGCCAGTGTTCGACTCGGCCAAATCTCTACAAGGGTTTCATCCGGTCTGGGTTGAGTTTATGGGACTGCCTAGCTGGCTGTGGGAAAATCTAAGGATGCTTGCTAGCCAACTGGGCACTCCCTTATTTATATTTAGCAAGAGAGGGTTTGGCAGAACCTCAAACAGGGTTTGTATAGGCTGGGATGTGTCTAAAATGCCACCTAAAAGCATGGTTATCAATGTCGGAGCTGGGCTAGTTACTATTTCGCTAAACTTTGGAACATACTTTGGGGCATGTTTTGAATGCAACAACTTTGGACACTTCGCCAAGGACTGCCCCTTGAGGTCTAATGATATTGCAGCTCCGGCAGCACATGCCCCCGGTAAAATGGAATCCCCGATGGAAGGACTGGACGAAGGGGCAAATGCAGAGAAGGATAAATGAGGTATGGTATGTGACAAAATGGATATTAAGATGCAGGATAAGATTGCGGAGGAATCGATCCCCATACAACGAACTTCCGAAGGTGCAGGCAATAATAATAGGATCGTTACTCCCGCTGCTACCCCCAAATTTATGACAGTGACATCCAAGTTCCTGGTCTAAAAAGAGCCAGAAGAGTGAAGGCAGTAGCAAGAGACTCCAAAGTGCTGCAAGTCGTGAGAACACTTGAGGTGAAAGGATCTAATACATCTTCCATCCCTTCAAAAGGAGGAGGGTTCACTGTCCCACTGCACAATCCATTTGCAGCGTTGCAAGAAAAGAAATCCCCTGACTTGGAACCCCCGGATTCTCTTGAGACCAAGGAGAAGGGGGGGGGGGGGGGGGAATGATTCAGATGCTGAAGAATTCGTTCCTCTATCCCAATGAACCCTTCATTTATGATGGAGTCTCTCACTATCCAATCTTGGAGCGTAAAGGGGTTGAAAACCTATAAAAAAAGTACCCTATTTTGGGAGGAAATAAAAAAGGAGAAGATAGTCAACTGTTCGGCCATCTAGGAACACCACTTAGATGCCCATAGCAAGAGAAAGCAGGTTCTAGGAAAGAAATTGGTATTCTATGAAGAAGGAAGTAACGGTTTTAGTGGTGTCCTCAGCATTGTGGATAGAGAATATGAGCCGAAGTTGGTTCTTAACCACCCATCCGACAGAATCTTGGGGATTAGAATTAGATGGGGAGGGCATCCCTTCACCATTGTGAATGTGTACGGCCCATGCAATGCAAAAGAAAGAGCTAAACTGTGGATGCATCTTAGAGATACTCCTATTGAAGGGGAGTGGCTGTTGGTTGGCGACTTCAATATGGTAGAAAAGACCAGGGATAGAACAGGATCCTCCAGTATGTTGGTTGGCTCGGAAAGGTCTAAATGGCAAAGTTTGTGCAAAAAGTGGGCGATGATCAACTTATGGGAAGTCGGCCCATGGAACAACACGCCTAGTTTCACCTACACAAGCCTCCAGTATGCCCGCACTGCCTCTAGGCTGGACAGATGCTATTGCTCACACCAAGCTGATTGGATACCGTCGTTGATGGAGATGAAGGTAGTCCCAACAAAAAGCCTTTCGGATCATATCCCTCTGCACATACATTTTAAGAAGAATAAAGGGGAGGAGCAGACCCCAAGAGGTGAGAAAAAACTATTAGTTAACACGGGCACACCTATTCAAAGACCCTTTTTCAGGAATTTGACCAAGAAAGCACTGGGTAACCTCAAAAAAGATGTCGACCTCAACAAAAACAATGCGTGGGACCTCTTTCCTCGGAGCATCCAGAAAGCAATCAAAACCTCGGGCCCCCGAATTAAGAAAGCTAGGGAGGTACACCTTCTGCATCTGACAGCGGAGGTGCACTTGCTTACCTCCATAAAAGCCAATGGGCATGCTACTGAGGAGGAACACAAACGATGGCTCAACGTGAAGCCTCCAATCAAGCTCAGTTTTTTAGGGCTTTAAAAGTCAAGAAGAGCCAGGGCCATGTCTGCTTGCTCTATGATGAGAAAGGGACATCAGTCCATAACCAGGATGAGATGGCTGGTTTGATGTTGAGCTATCTTAGTCAAATCATTGGACGGCCAGAGTTCCAGTCCCAAGAAGTGGAAGAAGCCAGAGGGACCTTACTGCAGAGTGTCAAGAAGGAAATTCCCCACTCAGAAGCTAACGGCTTGGAATGGGCATTCTCCAAAGACGAATGTTCACTAGCATTGCAAGCCCTTGGCAAGGGAAAGTCCCCCGGTTGGGATGGGATGACGGTGGAATTCTATAGAGAATTTTGGGATGATCTCAAGGCCCCAATCACAAGATTGGCCAATAAAGCCATGGTCGAAGGGTCGTTGGAGGTAAATGTAAAGAGAGGACTTATCAAACCCATCCCAAAACACATCTGCTGTTCTCAACTGAAACATTGGCTCCCTATAACGATGATGTCGGTGGCCTACAAAATTATAGCTAAAGCAGTAGCCCTCAAACTAGCCCCTTACTAACCAAGATCATCTCTCCCCATCAACATGGGTTCATCAAAGGAAGGTCCATATACGATAACATCTTGGCAGCAATGGTGGGCATTGAATACGCAACTGTCACAAAGCAGGAGTGCATTCTGCTGCAATTGGACCTGGACAAGGCTTATGACAGAATAACATGGACATATATAGAAGCCGTCATGGAAGCTCTGGGCTTTGGGCTTCGCCTATGCCGGTTGGTACGTGTACTGGGGGCTGGAAGCCAGTCAGAGCTCCTATTCAATGAAAGAATTGTTGGCTCTTTTGAGGTCAAAAGGTCTATTAAGCTGGGATGCCCTCTAGCCCACCTACTTTTCGCCATAGGGTCACATCCTTTAATCACTACGTGCTCGAAGCTAGTGCGGAACGAGGGGAGTTGAAAGGCCTTGCTTTGCCAGGAAATAGCCAACTCCTAGCTAAACTTTTTGCATACGATTCTCTCCTCTTCTTGAAGGCGTGCCCCCAGGTCATCAGAAAAGCTCTAGAGATTGTACAAATATTCTCAGTAGCTTCGGGGTCCTAGTGTAATATAGAGAAGTCAAGGCTGATCTCCCTATCAGAAAATGACTCATTTGACCCCTCTGTCTGGTCGGCGGAGATCGTCACAAAAGGGAATATCTTCAGACATCTGGGAGCCCCCTTGGGGGTGGACGTATCTCACAAGCAAAGATTTGGGTGGGTGCTTGATAAAATCAAAACAAAAATGAGTAGGTGGGAGTATGATCTTCTTCCATTCCCAAGTCATATAAAAGTGATGAATGCCTTTATGATTCCTTACATTGCCTTCACTAGCCCGCTTCTCAAGATGGCTAAGTGTCACTGGAAAGAGTTCTTAAAACCAGTAAAAAGGTTCTTATGGAAAAACAACACGAAATCCTCCAGGCCATGACAATGGGCCCATTGGGAATCAGTTGCTCGGTCGGTGAATCAAGGAGGCCTCAGAATTATCAACCCTAAGGCCCATGCAGAAGCTTGTTGCGCCAAGTTTGTTGTTTCCTTAGTTAGACAGGAGCAAGTTTGGGATGTCATGGTCAGAGATATGATAGAAGCAGCTAAACTTGGCTCGAATGGTGGAAAGTGGAGAGGGGTGGAGGTTTATGACAAACTGTTAGCCCCGGAGGGGTTTACCTTAAGACTGGGGGCCAGCTCAGGAGAATCGATAAGAAAATGCAATAGAGCAGTAGGAGTCTTAAAGTGGGGGGAAGAAGCCAGGTACTTCAAGAACTCCATTTTGCATTGGTCCCCTTGGCTTTCCAAAGTTGTAGATCCGCCACAAACTGCCTATTGGATTGAGGTAGCCAGGAAACTGACTAATAAGGGTCTGAAGCGACTTGGGCACTTTTGGGACAATGGCAACAAGAGTTGGAAAAACATTGACCTTCTGGTTACCCAGTACCAACTTAATAGCTTGGAGGTTTTGCTTGTCCACAAAGTGATGAAAGAGCTTGACAATTTAGTGATGCCAATCTGTGATTCAGAGTTTGACTGGAATGCCTGGAAATGGCCCGCAAGCAGTCTCTTTTGGAAATCGCATCCTAAAAGCATTTATCAGACAATGATGCATAAGAAGAATTGGTCTAGCCCCCTTAACAATCTATGGAAAAAACAATGGCCAGAGGAAAGGTGGGAGCAAGCAATGGAGAACATATGGAAGCCAAAGGTTCCTCAACACATGAAGGTTTTTTTATGGAAGGTTATTTGGGGTGCTCTTCCGACGGGGGTGAAGATTCAGGAGAGAGGGATTGGGTCAGATCGATGCTTGGGGTGCAGGATGGCTAGTGAAGATCTGGGCCACCTATTCATGGACTGCCCAACTACAAAGGCTTCGCAGGGAAAATATGCAAGTGGGTCCAAAGAACATGGAAAATTAGTTTTTTCAAGACTGACCTATTCCTTGGAGGTAAGAATTCAGGTAGTCCTGCCCTCCTCGTCAGCTCTCAAATCGTCAGATACTTCTTCTTACATAATGTATGGCAAACAAGGAACCACCGTGTGTTTGAAGGAGGTTTTGAGGTGGCAAGCTTCGTAGAAATTATTCAAGAAAGCAAAGTGCTAATTTGGACGCTCGGATGCAAGAAACACTCGGAGGATTGGTCTAGGACTACTTGTGCCTTGTTTTCAGCAGATGGAATGCCTAGGTCGGGGGAAAATCTTAGCCATCGATAAATAAAAGATTTCAGAAGGACAAGATTATGGACCTTGTGTGTCAAGGAGGAGGGGGTGGGTTGGTAGGGGTGGCTACCCTGATAGCCGATGTAATTATAGTCCCTGGATGATGTCATGACTCAACAAGAGCACTACAAGACCTTGTAATTTTTTGGGCCGTTCAATATAATTTACTCACAATTGTGAGTTTTGCTACTATAAAAGAAAAAGAAAAAAAAGAAAAGAATTGGCCATTCGAAGAGCGAGGGAGCTCTACCTATGGCGGATCGCGCGAGCTCGTAGATTAAAGAGGGAGAAAAACATAAAGAGGGAGAAAAACATACTTTGTGCTCAAAGGGAGTGCCGGTGAAAGATTTCTTTCACGCTGCTTCTCTCTCTCTCTCCCCCCCCCCACCTAAACAGCTAGCCTGTCGGCAAACAAAGCTGACGGCTTCGCATGTGTATCGAGTAAAGCAAGTTTCCTGTACTTTCCTTCTTGTCTTACCAGATGCTTAATGGCTATTCAACTGGAGTTCTGCATTAGTGCCCATGGGAAACGCACATTTTTCTTCTTTTTCGAGTTGTGCAGGCGTGCCTCTAGCCATTATGAGGGACAAACATTGAATTTGGGTATTTTAGTTTCGTTGATAGAACGTGCAGGACGTTTGAACCTGCTTTTCCAACATCCCTCTGTTGATTGAGCACCTTAAAGTTTTGTGAAATGGAAACAGAATACATGTGTGGCTCTTCCTTTCCTTATGGCTGAGAACAAGGCTAAACTTTTGAGCAGCAGAAGGTAGTAAGCACTACAAAGTGAACAAACTGTATGAGAGTCGATAGTGCTAAGTGGAAGAAATCATATGGAGCTCTAATTCTTGACATAGTGTCCCTCCTTCGAGTGCTCACCACAACTGGGGAGCTGTTCACCGTGATTTCCATGGTGCTCACCTCCAAACAAAGCTCTATAAAAGTTAGCTGGACAAAAACAAGAAGAGATCATGAGCCAAGTGAATGACCTATTGGCCAAGGGTTTGATCCAACCAAGTTTATCTACCTCTCCCTTTTTGTTCATCCGTGCTACTTGTACAAAAGAAATGTGGGACTTGGTGAAGACTACTAAGCTCTTATTAAAATCACCATCAAGAATAGGTTTTTGACACCCAAGATTTATGATACACTCGATAGATTTTGCTTTATTAGGATCAATGTAAAGGGTGGGTACCATAAGATCAAGATCTCTCCTCAAGATGCCGCATTTAGGATGTTTCTTGGATGAAGTAAGTTTTTGGTGACGGTGTTTGGGCTTACCAATGGGGCTACAACGTTCAATAGGATGATGGACCAGATTTTTATAGAGCACAGGAAGTATGTGGCACATTCTTTGATCATATCATTGTTTTCTTTAAATTCAAAGTGGAGCATTGAGAGCATGTTGCATAGGTGTGTAGAGAATTGCAGGATCTGCGGAGCAAAGTTCGGCATGTCAGGGAAAGGAAGGTGTCACAGTCCACGGATAATGCAGTTGCAGCAGGTTATCAGCCTTGGTCCACCAAGGAGGGCGCGGAGGAAGATGAAGGCCAAGAGATGTTGTGCAATGGTCAAGAAAGCAGTCTTAAAGAAGAGGTTCTTGAATCGCTTCATTTGATTCATAGGAAGAGGTGGAGGTGGCGGTGGTAATAGAGGCATTGGCGGCTCGAAAAATGGGCACAAGGCTGCCTTCCACGCTGCCTCGCCGCCAAATGCTGCTCTAAGGTCATGGAATTAACCATCTCTTCAAGATCATCCAAATTTAAATTTGCACCGCCCTTTGCAACAACAATAGTGCATTCAAGGTGTAGGGCCGGATTAGCTCTGTGCCGCAACAAGATGTAACACACTTGGACACCCCAAGTCTAGAATCTGTCGGGACACGAGAGAGAATCACTTAAAATACTTCACAACTTTAAAATCATAGTTCAATTTGGTTGACACGGCGCGGCGTAGTTTCGTGCCCAGAGGTATTGGCCCCAAAGACTGGTGCCCCTTTTGGTATTTCTTTTATATTAATCTTTGAGCAAAGTACAATTCCTGAAGGGTCCTCTGCTCTAAGACTCTGCGTCCAAATGCTTTGCAGAGTGAGGCCCTTGGGTTTCTTTTATTCTTACGAAGGGTTGCCAAAAGCAGAGCCCCAAAAGCAATTAAACTCAAAAGCAAACTGTCCCAAAAGCAAGTAATTCCAAAAAATTGGCAAAAAAGTAGCCAACGTAAATTGCGGAAATGCGTATAATCTGCCACGTCAGCATGTCAACGCAAAACTCGAAAATCCGTACTGTCTGCCACGTCATCAATCCGTCGTAAGTGTGTCCGGGCAGTACTGCCACGTCATCATTTTGTGACATACTCCCCTCTTGAAAGAATTGTAATCGCCCTCGATTACGCCTGCAAAATCAGACATAAGCCATAAACTAGTTTAGTAGACATTGACTCTAAGTACCGACGCACTAGTCATGACACATCTAGCACTTGTACAAAGACGACAATCACATCACATAGAAATTCATTCCAAATATCAGACCATGGTTGTCAGCAACGTATTTAGTAACTGCATCTAGATCCATCCCGGATCTTACTGATGGCGGATTAACTAATCCCATATTGCGATTATGACTATAGAATCTAGAGATTTTCAACTCAAGCACTGTTGTGTGCAAGTAGTCATTCGTCTCAAGCACTATCGTGTGGAAGAATCTGTCGCCTCAAGCACTGTCGTGCGAGAGAATTATTCGCCTCAAGCACTGTCGTGTGCGAGAATCATTTCCGAGGATCCCAATCCATCACTAAGTTCATACTGAACAGAGTGGTGCAATCATTCAGTTCCAGCTGTGCGGCCAACTCATCTCGCAGGAACTCTTGATGCGCGCACTACAGTTCCATTGAATCGGTCGTGATTCAATTATCATGTTCATTCGAGAGTTGTCACTGCTCCAAAATCATCATCATCTCATTCTTGTTCCTGTTATCTGTTCACGAATAGTAGGACCTTCCATAAAACATTAGTTTCATTCAAAATTCATGATACTTATCGGGTTCATTTCTAGAGCGGTCACCCAATTTTGTCATCCATTATCATCGATTTCACCTGTTATCTGCACACAACTAGCAAGTTCTTCAAGACAACATTAATCTCATTAAAACAAAATCATCTTTGGAAATTTCTATTTCAAAGTTCTTCATTCATAGACTCAGTTCATACTGAACAGAGTGTTTCAATCATCTAGTCATCTCATCCGTCAAGAAGTCTTGATGCACCTAGATCCCTGTGTAGCCATCTCACCCTGCAGGAACTCTTGATGCGCTCACCACAGTATCCAGTCATTTCATTCATATGGGAATCTTGATGCACTAGAATCATTCAACATGTGTCATCATTCATTCATTCAAATTCATCATTCTTATCTTGAATTGAAAGGATATGTGATTTATTCCTGAGATACAGTCGCTCTTGATCTCACTATCTCATCCTTGATTTTATCCGCAAAACAGGCAAGGAGATGGCTCACCTCGTTGCAAAAGAGTGGGTATTCAGCTCTATGATTCCCAATCCATACAAAAGTGAGTTCCTCCTCCTATTTCCGGTTATCTGCCTCAAACAACCATATTGTCAGTACATCAATACCTCTTTCAGTGTCCTTTTCAGTATCTTGTTCATCTTCTAAGTCAACAATTCCGTTCCAGCTCTTCCTGCGAGTAAAGCTTCCGCTTTTCTGTACTCATCTGTCCTTTCAGCTTTCCACCCCATCGTGAGAGGAGACTCAATGGTCTCATGCCATCTCGAGTGTATCTCATCAAACGGGTAATTCTTCAGGTGCTTCGCAAATCTCGGGTCTCTGGAGTACTTCATCAATCTTTTCATACCCATGTCAACCTGCAATGGACGCTCAGATTCTGCTCTGGCAAACTTCTCCACCAATTTTTTTTTGGCCCAAATCTTCATTCTTTTCTTTAGTTCCCGCGCTTGATTTCAACTGGGAGGTGTTATCTCTGTCAAATTCTTCACGAGAACCTATGTGTAATCTGGGATTCTTAATGGCTTTATGGCCTGTAAGATGGAGCGATGAAGACGGGAGCGCGCTCAATGCGCGATGTAATGTCCAGGGTCGGGGGTCGGAGATTCTTCAATATCGATTTCCAAAGTTGTGCCCAAGTGCCTTGTCTGCTCTTTGATAGGACCGGTATGCTTTGAGAAAAGCACACGCATGATGTGTTACCATATACATGTGGTAGTGATGTGTGTGAACACACTAGGACCGCCGGGGCATTTTTTCCCTCTTTAGGAGGTTTTTTCCCCCGTGCATTGTATATACGCCCATCACTCTAGGGCTATCTATCTTTCCATTGCACACTAAGTAATACACTCTCTATTGTGTGCCTTGAGCTTCCTTCGTCTTCTCCAAGCTGTGTGTGTTTCTCTGCAACCCTAATTCCAACAATTGGTATCAGAGCAGGTCACGTCCTCCCGGGGTTAGTCGCCAGCTGCTCCAGCACACGCTTGCTCACTTTCTCCGATTTCAGTGAGCTTTGGTGAGCGTTCGCAGGTCGACAAATATTTGGGCTCAAAATTTTGATTTGGGCTCATTTCGGTCTCCGTTTCCACTACAAGCAGTACTGCACAGGCTATTTCGTCATTTTGTGCAGAATTTCTGTTAGTGCTGTTTTCTGCATAAGAGGTGCCTTATAGTCTTCTACGGTTTGTGCTATATAGCACAGGTTGTTCCCGCTCCATGTTTCCTATTTTCGGGTAGTTTTCACATCATGTGCAGCATTTACCATGGCTGACAACAACAACACAGATGTGTTCAAGATGTTTGCTGCTGAGGACAGGTTGGATGGGGACAACTACCCTATGTGGGCTTATATGATGCAACATGTTCTTGTGTCAAAAGGTGTCTGGAACATTGTGCAGGGCATTGATGTACGTCCTGGTTCTGAGGATGTAGGCGATGTTGAGGATGTTGCAGGTCTTGTTGCAAGGATTGCAGCTGTTAGAGTTGTTTTGCCTACGGCAGAACAAGCTCGTTGGGATGTTAAGGATGCGCAGGCTCATGCATTGATTGCGTTGTCTGTGAAGCGCACCATTGTTCCTCACATCCGTTCAGCAAAATCTGCAAAACAGGCTTGGGATATTCTAGCAGGTCTTTATGCAAGCCTCAATGATGCTAAAATTGCTTTGCTGCGTAAAGAGCTGGAGTCGAAGATTATGCATGAGGAGGATGATATGGACACTTTCCTTGCTAGTGTCAAGGATATCAATGAGCAGCTTATTTCTGCAGGTGAAGTCATTTCAAACAGTTCCCTTGTGCAGATTGTTCTTGATGCCTTACCAGATTCCTACCAGACTTTTGCTAGTACTTGGAGACTGATGACCCAAGGAAATCCAGAAGTTGTCAAGTTTGATGCATTATGCACATTGCTGTTGCAAGAGTCATTGTCCAGAAAAAACAGGACTAGACAGCGTGCAGTTGAACATGCATTTATTGCTTCTCAAAGAAAGGGTGGTAACAGCAATGCAGCCACTTCTTATGGTTCTGTTGCGAGTGGCAAAAATTATGTTCCTAATGCTTCTGCTGGCAGCAATTCGTCTGGAAATTCTGGTGATAAGGGCAAAAAGAAGATGCGTTGCCATTATTGTAAAGCCAATGATCACTTGATCAAGTCATGTCCTAAGTTGAAGGCCAAAGAGGCTAAGAAGAAAGAGGGTGGTTCCACTGCAAATGCTGGTTCCACTATAAATGCAGCCATTGTTGAGTCTTGTGTGAAAGGAGACTGTGTTGCTGATGTTGATGCAGAATGGGCTTTTAGCGCAGAGTGCACTTACAATCCTGCTGTCCATGATGCATGCTTGTCAGTTGCTGCAGATTCACATGTGTGGTATTTCGACAGTGGTGCTACAAAGCACATTACCTCACATCGTGAATTGTTTACCTCTCTCGAGTCTGTCCGTCATGGGAATTCAGTCACTTGTGCCAACAACGCCTCTTATCCAGTTGAGGGAGTTGGAAAGATTGTGCTCACTGCTGCTAATGGCAGTTCCTTCACACTTGTTGATGCACTCTATGTACTTGGGATCAAGAAGAATCTCTTGTCTGTATCCGCACTTGCTAGACTTGGACTTGTAGTCAAATTTGTGGATGACAGATGTACAATTCATGATCTCAGTTTTGGTGATGAAATTGTTGCATCTGGGCTTTTGTGCCGTGGGCTGTATAAGCTCACTTTGTATGACAAGTGTGGACAAAATTTTGCAAATGCTGTTGCAGATTCAAGGGCTATTTCAGATGCAAAACTTTGGCATGCACGTTTTGGTCATCTGAATTTTGCCAGTTTGCTGCGTTTGCAGAAATCTGATATGGTTGCTTCTTTGCCACCTCTTGAAGCACCTGTCAAACATGTTTGTGAAGGCTGTATTTTGGGTAAGATGCAGCGTTCTAAATTTCCAAAGGATGGTTCAGTTCGGGCCACATGCAGGTTGTAGCTTGTGCATAGTGATGTTTGTGGGCCCATGCAAACTCCGTCCTTGGGCAATTACCTGTACTTCGTGACTTTCATTGATGATTACTCCAGGCATGCATGGGTATTTCCGCTTAAAGCGAAGTCCGAAGTTTTTATGTGCTTCAAACAATTTCTGGCTATGGTTGAAAATGTCTCGAAATGTACTATGGGCACCCTCCGTTCCGATCGAGGGGGGGAGTATATGTCTCATGAATTTAATGCATTTCTGGCTAGTCGTGGGATAAAACACCAATGTACAGTGCCTTATACTCCTCAGCAAAATGGTGTTGCTGAGAGGGAAAACAGGTCACTGACAGAAGCACGATGTATGGTCAAAAGTCAAGCTTTACCGCATTCTTTTTGGCTTGAGGCCATCATGTGTGCCACTTATGTACTTAACAGGTGTCCTACGAAAGCTTTGCAGTCTATTACTCCATATGAAGCATGGCATGATAGAAAGCCTTCTATTGAGCACATGCGTGTTTTTGGCTGTTTGGCATATGCTTTGGTGCCACAAGTGTAGCGCAGAAAATTGGATGATAAGGCTGTCAAATGTATTTTTGTTGGTTATAGTGCTGAAAACAAAGGTTATAGGTTGTATCATCCGCAAACAAAACGTATTCTGGTTTCTCGGGATGTAGTGTTTGTGGAAGATTCTGTTCAGCCCTTGCTGTCATGTACTAGAGACAGTAATGTAAGCTCACAGGACATTTATGACACTTTGTTGCCTCTTTTCAGTGGTGGAAATACGAATGTAAGTTCCAATGAGGCAAATGTATAGCCTATGGGGGTTTCTGAAAACGTTTTAGATCAGCCTATTACTGATGCAGATGTGCATGATGTACTTGATGAGGAAAGGGCTGAAAATGAGCAGGCTAGAGGTATGCCAAAATGGCTGGTGCACACTTTGCGTGACAGTAAATTGGATGCACCTTTGTCTAGTCGTACTCGTTCAGACTCTCGCCATGCATCTTATGCATCAGATTGTTATGCTTTGGCTGTGTCTAGTTTACATGATGTTGAGGAGCCTCTGTCTTTTGATGAAGCACAGAATTCAGAAAATTGGATGGCTGCCATGCAATCAGAATATGATGCACTTATAGAAAATGACACATGGACTTTATGTGATTTGCCTCCTGGCAAAAAGGCCATTGGTACGAAGTGGGTTTACAAGTTGAAACGCAAGCCGGATGGTGAGATCGATCGCCATAAGGCTCGACTTGTTGCAAAGGGTTATGCACAACAAAAAGGCATAGATTATGAAGAGACTTTTGCTCCCACTTGTCGTATGACTACTGTGCATTTTCTATGTGCATTGGCAGCTCATTTTGGTTGGGATGTACATCAATCAGACATTGTTACTGCTTTCTTGAATGGTGACATATTTGAGGAAGTTTATGTAACGCAGCCTCGCGGTTTTGTCATAAAAGGACAAGAGGACAAAGTGTGCAAATGTAACAAGGCTTTGTATGGGTTGAAGCAATCTCCTCGTGCTTGGTATGAGAAAGCTGACACTCATTTGGTCAAACAAGGCTTTCGTAACAGTCCAACAGAAAGCACATTGTATGTAAAGCGTGAGGGTGATGTACTTCTCATTGTGGTTCTTTATGTCGATGATTTGCTGATCACTGGACCAAATGAGAGACATATTGCTGAATTTAAGGCTGATTTGAATGCTACTTTCAAGATGAAAGATTTGGGGCTGTTGCATCATTACTTGGGTATACAGTTTAAGCAGTGTGATGGTGGTATTGCCTCGTGTCAGAAAAGTTACATAGAGACATTGCTATGTAAGTTTGGACTTGAGGATTGCAAACCTATTGCCACTCCCATGGAAACAGGTTTGAAGTTGAGTCTACATGATGCTGGTGATCCTGCTGATGTCACTCTTTACCAAACTGCTGTTGGCTGCCTCATTTATGTATGCAACACGAGGCCGAATATTCAGTTTGCAGTCTCACAGGTCAGCAGATTTATGCATAGCCCAGGGTCTAAGCATTGGCAGGCTCTCAAGAGGATTTTCCGCTACCTTAGTGGCACTTTACATCTTGGCTTGTTTTATCCCAAGGGGGGATCATTGCCGCCAGACTTACATGCTTTTTCGGACTTAGATTGGGCTGGTTGTTTTGACACGAGAGTGTCCACAAGTGGTTTTTGTTTCATGCTTGGCAGTTCATGTATATCATGGTTGAGCAAGAAGCAACCTATTGTGGCCACTTCGAGTTGTGAGGCTGAGTACAGGGCAGTCTTCACAGCTACGGTTGAGTGTGTATGGCTCAGACGCCTTATGGCTGATTTGGGTGTTGGATAGGACACTGCCAACACTATCTACACTGACAGTCAGAGCGCATTGGCAGTTGCGAGGAACCTAGTTTTTCATGCTTGCACAAAGCACATTGAGGTGCATTACCACTATGTCAGGGAGAGGCTCTCAGCAGGAGAGATCAGCTTGGCTTATGTGCCAACACAGGACAACCTTGCAGATCTTTTCACAAAGGCATTGTCTCGTGAGAAGCTTGAAGCTTTCCGCAAAGCTTTGGGCTTACTCCCCTTTGTGGACTGATCCTGTCCTCAGGGCATGGCACTTCCCTTTACTCATGTGCCAACTCTCGTTCACCACATCACTCCAGGGGGGATTTGTTACCATATACATGTGGTAGTGATGTGTGTGAACACACTAGGACCGCCGGGGCATTTTTTCCCTCTTTAGGAGGTTTTTTCCCCCGTGCATTGTATATACGCCCATCACTCTAGGGCTATCTATCTTTCCATTGCACACTAAGTAATACACTCTCTATTGTGTGCCTTGAGCTTCCTTCGTCTTCTCCAAGCTGTGTGTGTTTCTCTGCAACCCTAATTCCAACATGATGCTCTGATATCATTGTAACAGGCTTGGACACCCCAAGTCTAGAATGTGTCGCGACACGAGAGAGAATCACTTAAAATACTTCACAACTTTAAAATCGCAGTTCAATTTGGTCGACAAGGCATGGCGTAGTTCTGTGCCCAGAGGTATTGGCCCCAAAGACTTGCGCCCCTTTCGGTATTTCCTTTATATTAATATTTGAGCAAAGTACAATTCCTGAAGGGTCCTTTGCTCTCCGACTTTGCGTCGAGATGCTCTGCAGAGTGAGGCCCTTGGGTTTCTTTTATTCTTACAAAGGGTTGCCAAAAGCAGAGCCCCAAAAGCAAATTAACTCAAAAGCAAACTATCCCAAAAGCAACTAGTTCTCAAAAACTGGCAAAAAGAAGCCATCGCAAACTGCGGAAATTCGTACAATCTGCCACGTCAGCATGTTAGCGCAAAACTCGGAAATCCGTAATGTCTGCCACGTCATTAGTCCATCATAAGTGTGTTCGGGCAGTATTGCTATGTCATCATTTTGTGACACAAGACCTCATGAGAGATTGTGCAATAGCAACCTCGGTGGTGGCAATGGTGCCGACCGCATCCATAGCGGCATGGATTTCGATCCATCTGAATTTACACCGCCCTCCGCAGCACCAACAATGTATACATGGTGTAGGGCTGAAGTAGCTTGGTGCTGGGTGGCTACGGTATTGATTGCATCTTGGGCCGCATGGACTTCCTTCCGTGCCTGTGCAGCGGCCTCTTTTGCAAGCACTGCACACAATTGTTTCTTGCAAATCTGCCACTTGATTTGTCAGCTCTGTCTTTTGCATTTCAAGGCGAGCAATTGTGGATTGAATTTCACATTCCCGTTGGCACTACACAATGTGCCGTGTCTACATGAGCCCATCAAGCATTCACTTAAAAGAGAAATGAAGGCAATCTATAGCATGGGCAGGAGGAAATTTGTAAGCGGTTGGACAATGGATAAAGAGTATTAGTGTCCCGAGGCAACCCATCAGGCTGTTAAGGGTGAGAGATAGGTTATGATTGCCACTGAGAATTGGGACATAGGGTTATGAACTTGGGATGGCGCTGTTGAGTGCGTTGGGGGTTGTTGCTGCTCCTGCTGCTGTGGTGGCTGCAACTGTACCGGTTGTGCCTCCTACGACTCCTGTTGTTCCTATGAGATTGCTGTTGCTGTGGCTGCTGCTTCTTTGCCAAGGCCATGTGTTTCCACTTCTTCAATGTGCGCATGTTTTATGGGACTGCCACGTCAGCAGGGTGCATGTCCGGGACATCATCAATTTGTGACATACCCCCCTCTTGAAAGAATTGTAATCACCCCCGATTACGCGTGCAAAACAGAAAGAGGCCATAAACTGTCTTAGTAGACACTGACTGCTAGTACCGACGCACTAGACACGACACATCTAGCACTTGTACAAGACGACAGTCACATCACCGTACATCACAGGACATCACATGACAAATCACAGACAAATTCATTCCAAATCTCAGACCATGACCAATCGGCAACGCATTTAGTAATCGCATCTAGATCCATTTCGGACCTCACGGATGCCCGATTAACTAATCCTTATTGCAATCATGTCTATAGAGATTTATGAGCCCGAAATGCTGTAGTCATTTCGTCTTTTAGTTCCTTCACTCAAACAAGTTAAGTTGTTAGGTGCAGCGGAATGATTGTTTGCGCTTCGCTCAAGATGAGTGCTCCGAACTGTGCTCAAGGTTCCTTTTAGTTCTTATGGAAGGTAGAGCCTTCCATTCTTAATGAGAGAATGCTATGACCACAAACAAAGTGAATGGACATTGTGCGTGCAAGTGTATGAGACTGAGAGATAGAGAGAGAAGAGAGATACGACACCAGAGACGTTGTAAAACCCTCCTCCGAAGGCCCCACTCTCGTCGGCAAGAGTGGTCTACTTATGATTGCACAAGTGGTACAATGCGGATGCAATGGACTGATGCAACTTGGGACTATGCTGATGACGACGACGGTGATGACGACCACGACTTTAGGGCTGAAATCTGTGGTCTTCTAACTGCTGAATTTCGGGGCTGTTTCAGTGGCTGAAAATGACCATTTTGGCTGCGCTTTTGAAGGCTGAAAATGGGGGTCTTCTGCAACCAACTAGGGCTGAATCTGCTGCTGTCCAATAGGGCTGAAAACGCTGTTCTTTTGCAGCGATAAGGGCTGAAAACCAAAACGCTGGCTGCTCTTTCTAGCGTTAGTGAAAACGCTATGCAATCTGATGTGCTGAATTTCTGGACTATTTCGGTGGCTGAAAAGCACTGTTTTGGCTGCGTTTTCGAGGGCTGAAAATGGGGGACTTCTGCAACCAACCAGGGCTGAATTTGCTGCTTCTAATGCTTGCTGAAAACGCTGAACCAAATGGGCTGAAAACCAAAAACGCTGGGCTGCCTGCTATCGTTAGCAAAAATGCTAGGCTGTCTGGAACTGCTGATGGCGATCTGCAAATGGAAACGCCAGGGATCTGGGGGGTGCTGGCGCTATGCAAAACGCTAGGGATCTGGTATTGAAGGCGAGGACGGCAATGCTGAAAACGCGAGAAATGGGGAGGTACTGCTGGAGACCAAAAACGCTAGGGTTGATGGGTTCTTGCTGAGAAGGTGCCTGTTGAGCGGGGAGCTCCTGCTGCCTCTTCTGCCATTTAGTGCTAACTTGGGTTTGCTTATATATTAACTTAGCAAAATTGCCCTACCTACTTTTGTTGGAAAGTCACTTAAATTAATAAGTGAAAAATGTCAAAAATAGGCTAAAATCACTGGAAAATTCCCCTGACTGATTCTGATGGATTCTGATGGGAATGCTTATGATCATGCTGTGTGCAACTAGAGGATATGCATCTATACTAAGTGACTGGGCATGCACGGTCTACGAATAGACTCACAAAAGTGCTAGATCACTTCTAATCTAGACTTGACTGGATTGACTGAACCCTGATCATGCTGTAGCTTGTCCACGGACACATAGGGTTGGATGTGTCACGTGACATCCCCTCCTTTTCAAAGTGAGGTACTGGTACCGAACTGTATGGCGTCGAGGGAGATCGCCAATAGCATCCGAAATCCTGGAAGGGACTCTTCGCCGGCCACTCTGATGTGTGGGTCATGCGGTACTTGAACTTCATAAAGGTCTGCAACGCTTGCTTCTATGGGCCGCTTCGAAAGCGACACAGTCTTCTTCAATGCTTGAACTTCGTCTAGAGACCTGCTTCGTTCGTCTTCAAGAATCTCCATGGCTAAAAATTCCTGAAACCATTTCCAACACAAAAACATGAACATACCTATTCCATGTAAAGTGAGTGGAAAAAATCTTGTCTTCCTCAAAGACTCTGTAGATGAACAAATAGACAGAGTGACAACCCGTTCATCAAACACATGCAAACAATGAGATTGAATCGTTCTCTTTTGATCTAAAGCAATCAACTGTGGCAATTCACAACGGAAATGCCCATGCTTGGTGCTCATACTTTCATGTGCTCATTCTACGAATGTGTCATGCCAAGGAAGAGACATGGAATGTGACTTCCTTACATACATACGTTTCAGCTTTTCACGAGAAATCCACATACATTCGTGCTCATCCATGAGAGAAACGTGCTCAACATACAATATGTCATGCCTAGGAAAAGGGATCACATAACGATGCTGACTAAAATACAGGAAACGATCACGAATGAAACATTCGAACAATGCGTGCGTATCAATCATGCGAACACATAATACTTCCTGTGAGGGTTCTTTGGACCTAGGCTCGAGAGCCAAGATCGGTTCTTTCTGAATGATCGAATCGTCCTGTTGGGCTTCTTTGGACCTCGACTCGAAAGCCAAGATCGGTTCTTCGAGATTGATTAAATCTACAACGAGGTTAGATTTGCTAAAAAAAGCATTCACTAACGCATCATCCTTGTGAACAATCACATCATCTTCATGCAACTCATCATGCTTGTGAGACATCACATCTTGATCATGCAAAACATCATGCTTGTCATTGTCATCCAAATCATTATGCTTATCATTGTCATTCAAATCATCATGCAAGTCATTGTCAATCAAATCATCATGCTTATCATCATGCAATTCCTGTGTGTCATGCTTGGGAGAAGAAGAGACAGAGAGTCTCCTTTTCCTGATTCTCTTGCATCTGTGCCTGAACTTGAGAAAAGAGTCGCAAGAACTCTTGCATTCTTGCTTTGTTCTCGCGATCAAATTTTGCTTCTCTTGCTTTGGTTTCCAAGCGTGCTTGCTCGCTCTCACGCACTATGGCTGCCATTCTTTCTTGGTATTTGCGCTCTATGGCTGCTATTCTTTCTTCGCTTTCTAACTTCTTGTCCATCATCCTCTTGTCGAAAGCCTCCATAGGAGTTAATGCAATCCTTGTCGTAGATGGGGAAGGGTCAGAAAAACCTCTTGGTGGGGAAAATTCTTCTTCGCCTCTCTCATGCTCATCACCTCCAAGCGAAGTATCCATTCCGCTTCGAGTGATGACCATTCTAAGGTTGTGGGTTCTTGTGGTCTTGGGTTCTTAAGTTCACGAGGAACTTCGGTTCTTGGGGGTCTTGGGTTCTTAAGTTGACGAGGAACTTGGGTTTTTGAGGGTCTTGAGGTTCTTGAGGTTTTCTTTCGCTTGCAAACCGCGTTTGAGAAGGATCTTCTCTTCACCTGAGTTCTACTCTTTTCCGCGGGCGCACCCCTTGGCGGCCTTGCGCTCACACCAAGGTTGCTTTTTCCCACCCACGTCGATTGGCCGGCGGCTAAGTGCACGGTCCGCTCTCAATGAGTGAAAAGAGACACAAGGGGAGGCTGGACAAGCCCTTCTTTCCTGGGATTCCTGTCACTCTTCAAAAACACGATTAGGAATCGACACGCCCAAGCGAACTTGGGTTCGTGCGACCTCAACAAGCAAAAAAAATTCTTGTGATTCTTGTGGTTCTTTCCTTGAGTGATACAGAACACTGCCAAAGCTCTGATACCAATGTTAGGTGCAGCGGAATGATTGTTTGCGCTTTGCTCAAGATGAGTGCTCCGAACTGTGCTCAAGGTTCCTTTTAGTTCTTATGGAAGGTAGAGCCTTCCGTTCTTAATGAGAGAATGCTATGATCACAAACAAAGTGAATGGACATTGTGCGTGCAAGTGTATGAGACTGAGAGATAGAGAGAGAAGAGAGATACGACACCAGAGACGTTGTAAACCCTCCTCCAAACGCCCCACTCTCGTCGGCAAGAGTGGTCTACTTATGATTGCACAAGTGGTACAATGCGGATGCAATGGACTGATGCAACTGGGGACTATACCGATGACGACGACGACGATGACGACGACTTTAGGGCTGAAATCTGTGGTCTTCTAATTGCTGAATTTCGGGACTGTTTCGGTGGCTGAAAATGACTGTTTTGGCTGCGTTTTCGAGGGCTGAAAATGGGGGACTTCTGCAACCAACTAGGGCTGAATCTGTTGCTTCTAATGCTTGCTGAAAACGCTGAACCAAATGGGCTGAAAACCAAAAACGTTGGGCTGCCTGCTATCGTTAGCAAAAATGCTAGGCTGTCTGGAACTGCTGATGGCGATCTGCAAATGGAAACGCCAGGGATCTGGGGGGTGCTGGCACTATGCAAAACGCTAGGGATCTGGTATTGAAGGCGAGGACGACAATGCTGAAAACGCGAGAAATGGGGAGGTACTGCTAGAGGCCAAAAACGCTAGGGTTGATGGGTTCTTGCTGAGAAGGTGCCTGTTGAGCGGGGAGCTCCTGCTGCCTCTTCTGCCATTTAGTGCTAACTTGGGTTTGCTTATATATTAACTTAGCAAAATTGCCCTACCTACTTTTGTTGGAAAGTCTCTTAAATTAATAAGTGAAAAATGTCAAAAATAGGCTAAAATCACTGGAAAATTCCCCTGACTGATTCTGATGGATTCTGATGGGAATGCTTATGATCATGCTGTGTGCAACTAGAGGATATGCATCTATACTAAGTGACTGGGCATGCCGGTCTACGAATAGACTCACAAAAGTGCCAGATCACTTCTAATCTAGACTTGACTGGACTGACTGAACCCTGATCATGCTGTAGCTTGTCCACGGACACATAGGGTTGGATGCGTCACGTGACACAAGTACAAATCAGTCATTTTCATTTTTGGGAATTCCAATTATAAAGTCATACAACAGAATACTAATCAGCCCTATAGTATCCCTGAAACCCAAAGGGGACATCAGTGACTCTATTCAAAATTGGGGTAATCCGTTGACAAAGGAGCGGAGTGACTCCCCTCTTGTGCAAACCCGCTGCACTAGATTCACCCTCGCTGAAGTCGGGGTTCTATCGAAGTAGACTATGCTAAACCGAATGCTTCAAAGTAAAGTTCCAAAATTTGAGGAGTATTTGCTAGGTCCTCCTCCTCCATCCACTTCGCATCCAATGCAGGATAGTTCAAGAACTTAACCAAGAACCGGCTAATCACTTTACCTTTTATCTTTCTATCCTTGTGTGCCAAAATCTGTTTTGGAACGAGTATCTCTTCGCTTACCTTCACTTCGGGTTTCTCCTTTGGCTCCCCGTCATCGGACACATCGCCTTTAAAAGGCTTTAATAGAATCCAAAACAACTGAATTTGCAATCTCAGATTGCCCATCTGTCTGCGGATGGAAAGATGACGAGAACGAGAACTGCAACCGTGTGCCAACGTTCTTCTAAATAGCCCTCCAAAACAAACTCGTGAATCAGGGATCTCTATCGGAGACTATTGTCTCATGCATGCCATGTAGTCGAAAAATCTGTGCAATGAACAGTCTCGTTAAATGATCTCGCTTGATTTTTTTCTTCACTGGAAAAGCATCTGCCACCAAGTCTTCTGTCCCTGAACATGGACAATCTGAAAGTGAAACTGTGATAAGATGTTAGCCCATCGCATCTGCTTATCCGAAAGCTGCTTCTGTGACAAGAAGTAGCGTAAACTTTGGTGATCAGTGACGACCGTGAAATCGACTCCGAGTAGGTAATGTCGCCACTGAGTAAGAGCATGGATCACTGCCAAAAGCTCTTTCTCATAAATCTGTGCTGTGCAATAACATGGCCTTCTTGCATTAAGACCGCTACCAGACTACGACCACAAGCATCATATTATACTTCAAATGACTTTTGCAAATCCGGCAAGTCGTTATGCCTTTTGGCCTTACCAATGCTCGAGTGACTTTTAACCGATGATGGACATGATTTTTCGAGAGTACAGGCTATTTGTTGGCACTTTCTTTGACGATATCATTGTTTTCTCCAAGGATGAGGCAGAACATAAAGATCATTTGCTTCAAGTCTTTCAGGCATTACAAGATGACAAGTTAGTGATTAATGCGAAGAAAAGTGAATTTTTCCTACCAGAGATATACTTTTTGGGACACATTGTCTCAGCCAGCAGGAGTTCAGATGGATGCGGCGAAAATAGAGACTATCCGTGATTGGCCCGATTTGAAGAATGTCCATGAAGCTAGAAGCTTCTTGGGATTGTGTTCGTACTACAGGCGGTTCATTTGAAAGTTTGCAAAGGTTGCTTCCCCTTTGCATATCTTGATACAGAAAGGAGTCCCTTTCTCATGGGGACCCACAGAGGTGAGTGCCTTTCTGACATTGAAAGAGAAATTGACTACAGGACCAGTTTTGACTTTGCCGGATTTGCAGAAGTCATTCGAAGTATATTGTGATGCTTGTGGTCATAGTCTGGGTGCGGTCTTAAGGCAAGAAGGCCATGTCATTGCCTATGAGAGCCGATAGTTTTCAAGGCCGGAATTGATAGCACAAATATAGAAGAAAGAGCTTTTGTCGGTTATCCATGCTCTTACTCGGTCTTCACAGATCACTAGAGTTTACGCTACCTCTTATCACAGAAGCAGCTATCGGAAAAGCAGATGCGTTGGGGCGAACATCTTGTCATAGTTTCACTTCCAGCTTGTCTATGTACAGGGACAGAAGAACTTGGTGGCAGATGCTTTGTCGAGGAAGCCGTTAGTCTTGGCTATTCCCGCGATACATCGTAGAAGCTTCGAAGATATGGTAGATCAGTACGCCACAGAGCCAAATTTTGCAGATGTATTCGGTTGAATACAGAATGGGGAGGTAGTAGCTGGATATTCCATTTGGGATGGCTACTTGATGAAGAGAACGATATTGTGCGTTACACAGCCGTTGAGGGAAAAGGTTCTAACCGAATGCCACTGTCTACCATTTACGGGTCACCGCGGCATTGACACCACCTTGAAAGGTGTGGAGAGATACTTCTATTGGCCGAGACTGAAGAAGGACGTGGACGATTTTGTACGCAGTTGCTTTGTATGCCAGAAGGTCAAGTTTGATAGGCATAAAGCTAAGGGATTATTACAGCCTTTACCCATTCGCACCGCCCTTGGGAAAGTATTGCTATGGATTTCATTTTTGATCTCTCGAAGAGAGAGAGAGTGGGCACGATGGTATCTGGACTGTTATTGACAGATTTAGCAAGCAAGCTCATTTCATTCAGTGAAGAAAACAGTCAAGCCGGATCACTTAGCGAGACTGTTTATTGCCCAGATATTCAGATTATATGGCATGCTTGAGACAATTGTCTCTGACAGAGATCCCCGATTCACGAGATTGTTTTGGAAGGCTATTTGGGAGAACATTGGCACGCGGTTGCAGCTCTTGTCATCTTTTCACCCACAGACAGATGGGCAATCTGAGATTGCAAATTCAGTCGTACTGGATTTATTGGAGTCTTACATTTCGGATCAGAAGACTCAATGGGAAAAGTATTTGCCCTTGGTGGAATTTGCCTACAATAACACGATTCACTCTTCGACGGGGAAGGTGCCATTTGAGATTATTGAAGGTGCTACGAAGGTTCCACCCTTCCTAAGCACGAATGATAAGATTTTTGGAGCCGACCAGTACACAAGGAACTTGGACACTGCTTTTGCTAAGGTCCGGGAGGCTTTAGCGAAATCTCAGGAAAGACACAAAAAGGTAGGAGATCAACATCGTCGCGATTTGAAATTAAAGGAGAACGATTGGATGCTCTTATGTTTTGAGAAGGCACGCCTGAGAAAGAAAAAGAGAAAGGAGCGGCTTTTCCCAAAGCTTAGCATGAGATACTATGGACCTTTCCAGATAACTGAAAAGATAAATGACGTCTCCTTTAGACTGAAGCTGCCTGATACTTGGAGAATTCACAATGCTTTTCATGTGAGTCTCTTGAAGCCTTTTAAAGGCGATGTGTCCGATGATGGGGAGCCAGATGAGCAATCCGAAGTGGAGGAAAGCGAGGAGATACTCGTTCGAGAACAAATATTGGCACATAAAGATAGAAAGATAAAAGGTAAAGCGATAAGGCGGTTCTTGGTTAAATCCAAGAACTATCCTGCATTGGATGCGAAGTGGATGGAGGAGGAGGACTTGGCAGATATTCCTCAGATTGTGAAACTTTACCTTGAAGCATTCGATTTAGCATAGTCTACTCCGATAGAACCCCGATTTCAGCATGGGTGGAATTTGGTGCAGCAGGCTTGCACAAGAGGGGAGTCACTCCGCTCCTTTGTCAACAAATTGCCCCGATTTTTGATAATAGAGTCACTGATGTCCCTATTGGGTTTCAGGGATATTGTGGGTTGACAGTATTATGCTGTAATGACTTTAAGATTTGGAATTCCCGATAATATGATATTGATTTGTACTTGACTTGTTTAAGTGCAAGAACTGATAGACGAAATGACTGCAGCATTTCGGTCTGATAAATCTCTATAGACATGATTGCAATAAGGATTAGTTAATCGGGCATCTGAGAGGTCTTGATTGGATCTAGATGCGATTGCTAAATACGTTGCCGATTAATCATGGTCTGAGATTCGAATGAATTTTGAATGTGATTCGTCATGTGATGTCAAGTGACGTCCTGTGATGTGACTGTCGATTGGTACATGTGCTAGATGTGTTGTTCCTAGTGCGTCGGTACTAACATTTAGTGTCTGCTAAGACAATTTATGGCCTCTGTGTGTTTTGCAGGTGTAATCGAGGGCGATTACAGTGCTTTCAAGAGGGGGATATGTCACAAACTGGTGATGCGGCATACCCAGAAGCATTCCCAGCAGGGTATCGGCCCGGAAAACGTGGCAGCAGGTTGACGTGGTAGTACCGTATTGATTTACGCTTTTCATGCTGACTGCTATACGGAAATCTCGCTTTTTGCGCTTAGCTGCTGACGTAGCAGAGTGTACGGAAAAAAGCAGCTGGCTGATTCTACGTAGGCTGATTTTGGCAGCTTTTGAACCAATTGCTTTATTTTAAGTAGCCTAAGGGATTTTGATTTTGGGGCTCTGCTTTTGGGCATCCCTTATAACTTATAAATAAGTGGGCAGGGCCCTCACTTCTCAAAGCATCTGGACGCAGAGTCCGAGAGTGAGAACCCTCCCACTGGCTTTACTTTGAACATAGATTAATACAAAAAGAAATACCGAAAGGGGCGCCAATCTTTGGGGCCAATATCTCTAGGCACGGAACTCCGCCGGGCCGTGTTGAATCAATTGTGAATTGTGAACTATTTTGAAGTGAATCTCTGCTGTGTCGCAGTAGAATCTTGACTTGGAGTGTCCAAGCTTGTTACATTCCCCGCAACCAAAACACTTCCCCTCTCTGATATAATTGGTCCTCTCTCAAAGAGTGAGCCGGGTTCGTGTATCCTTATCCTTCTTTTCTTGGAAACTCTTTTCTTCTTTTCTTGGGAACTCTTTTTCTTTCTACTTTCATTGTTGGAGGTCTGTCGGGTCTCTGAGTTAGAATCTCATCAGTGGGGTAAGTCAAATTTCGCGAATGTATCAGATCTACTTCTGAGTAGTATTCTACTCAATCTAAAGTAGCTTGTGTGAGTTCTACTATGACTGAAGTGTTTCTTGATGTTGTTTCTCTATCACATGACCCATTAATTCTTCAATGGAATTTGACTTTTGTTCCAAGTAGTAGTCTCAGATCTTTGTAGGGAGTCCGCAACAAAACTGCTCGATCTGTTCCTTAAAAGAAACCTTCTTAAATGAAGAGGTTGGTAGACAAGAGTCCCAAAACCTCTCGCAATAAGCGTCCAAAGAATCTCCCTTGGTCATACGAAGATAGTTCCAAGACGTTCGTATATCCCGTTCGTACTCCCGAGTCAGCCAAGAAATAAAGAGCCTTTTGAATTTCAACCACTTGACTAGAGCTTCCTTCCTTAGAAGAAGAGTCGACCACTATGTTCGAGCATTTCCTTTAAGAAAAGATGCAGCCCTCCTAATCTTGGAGTGCTCTGAGTAGTGCCCTCCAGAGAAGGCTATGTCAAACTGTTGGATGAAGGCCAAAGACCTCGGAGCATCTTGGAAACCAGAAAAGGATTCAAATTTAATCGACCGTCCACCTTCTTTGAATTTTTTTGCTTTTTTGCTTTCGTCTTCGAGGAAGTCATATTGGTTGGCTCTGTAAAAATGCTTCTTCTTTGCATAAAACATATGGTCATCGAAGTCCGAACTGTCCGAGGATGACTGCCTTTTTCTTTCCCTTTCCGAAGCTTTGCTTTTTGCTTCGCTTTTTGCCGTTTTTGTCCTCCTTGCTGGAGTCAAAAGAGGTAGAAGAACTATCAGAAGAAGAGGAAGAAGAAGAACTAGGTAGTCCTTCAAATCGTACATGGTTCTTTTGCTTTCTTGCAGATGCAAAAGAAGATCGACGGCCCAAATAACCAGGGTAGTCAGTCCCCGTCTTGCGCTTTTTCACTTGCCTTTTGGATTCGCGTCCAAAAGCTAATTGATTTGGGTCTGAACCACCTGCTGTAGTTCTTGTTTAGTAAACATCCTCGGAGAAGGAGGTTTCTTGATTGTCGATTTGATGGGTCGTTCGGTGGCTTTCTGCCACTGAGTGTGCACTTCAGTGATGGATTGCTGAGGCAAAAATTTTGCAAACTAAGGGTCCTTCACAAATTTAATCATCTGCTTTGTTCACTCGTCAACTTGTTGTTACGTTCCATCTCTTGAAGTTTGTATTGAGTAGGTTGAGGTGGCCCGTACTCTTCCTTTGTTAATTCGGTTGAATCTTCTTCGTGATCTCCTCCCACATCAGCAGATGCAGAAGAAGTCGATTGATTCTTGTTGGAATCCATAAGTGTCGCGAAAAAAGGATTGGATTTCCTGGTAGAAGAGAAATCGGCCGCGCTCCGATACCACTGCAACAAACGTGGACACCCCAAGTCTAAATTCTATCGTGACACTGTAGAGATTCACTTCAAAACAGTTCACAAAAGACGACACGGCCCGGCGTAGTTCCATGCCAAGAGGTATTGGCCCGAAAGACTGGCGCCCCTTTCGTTATTTTGTTTTTATTGTGTGCAAAGTACAAGAGAGTCCACGGGTACTCACTCTCAGACTCTGTGTCCAGCTGCTCTGAGTAGTGAGTCCCTAAGGACTTATTTATTCTTACAAGGGATGCCCAAAAGCAGAGCCCCAAAATGATTTTAAACTCAAAAGCAAAGTTCCCAAAAGCTGCTAAAAACAGCCAGCGTAATTTACGAAAAATCCGTACAACTGTCAATGCTTTTTACAGAGCGTCCGTACACTGCTGCCACGTCAACCTGTGGGCGCATTTTGCAGCGGGACTCTGCCACGTCAGTAGGGTGTGTGTGTTCAGGGGACCTGCCACGTCATCGGTTTGTGACAACTCTTTTTATTCTTACAAAGGGATGCTAAAAGCAGAGCCCCCAAAAGCAGTGAAACTTAAAAACAACTGCCCCCAAAAGCAATTGGCTCAAAATCTGCCAGTAAAACAGCCTGCGTAAAAAGCGGAATTCAGTACAATCTGTCATGTCAGCAGCACAAATTACGGGCGTCCGTATAGTCTGCCACGTCATCATTGTACTGTCTGCCACATCAGCACCATACAACCACGTCAGCATGCCACATCATCAATTCCATACGGTCTATCCACGTCAGTAGCCACGTCATCATTTTCCTCTGTATGTACCTCGTAGGCTCAGTCTGTGCATGGTGCATCAATTGCCACTTAGTGTCCACAACTGTCTGCAACAATGGATCCCTCAACCAGTAAAGCCTCTAAAGTACTAGGTACGTGTATGAAAACCTAGTCTTCCAAGGGACGCACCATGTCGAGTGTATTGTGACTCCTGAATATGGCAAGTGCCTGATTGTTTCTTGCGGAAGAAAGTAGTCATCTTTGTTGCATCAGAAACAACAGGCTGTACCCAAGACAACTTGCTAATATCCTCCATGAGCAAGTCGATACAATGTGTAGCACATGGAGTCCAAACTATATGAGGGAACTCCGCCTCAACCATCTCCCCCATGGCCTTGCAATTGGACGCATTGTCTGTGACAACCTGCAAAACCATACGACCATTAACCTATTAGTTACAGCTACAAAAAAGCGCAATAGATTGGAGAATGTCAAATGATCATTGTCATTAGAAGTGAAAGGGACTCTAAGGGAGCCAAGGAATGTGGAATACTTGCAATTACATTCTCCTTGCCGACCTCATTGATAGCCTGCTTGATGTGCCCAAAAATAAACTTCGTCAAAATTCGCTCACTGACCTTGCCCGCGTCCACGACACGTAGGAAGTATGTACCAAGGCAAGAGGACACAAGGATGTTGATAATGTGGCATCTGCGAATATGCGAGATGATAGTACAACTAAACTGCTGCTACCCAGCTTTCATCGGGACCAATGCTCTGTCAATGATCTCTCACTACTCATCTAACATGGACGTGCGCATCTTCTGATAGTCCAAGCCACTCCAAGGATCCGTGGCGCCAACTTGTGCAATGGCTTGGACCACTCGCTTCCATTGCTTTGTCCGCAAGACATTAAATGGAATGTTGCACTTTATGAGAGTGTGAGCAATCTCTGTCTCTGCAATCTTTTGTTGTAACAGACTTGGACACTCCAAGTCAAGAATTCACCACAACACACGCAAAAGAACTGAACAAAATTGAGAGATAGACGACAAGGACAACGAAGTTGCGTGCCCAGAGAGATTGGCCCCAAAGACTGGTGCATGTCACAAACTGATGACGTGGCATGCCTAACGGACAAAGACTGAACTTACAAGTTGTCCAGCATCATTCTTGAAAGGAAATGCACGAACATGGTGGTCCACTCTTCTCTCAAGGAAAGAAGCCCCGACAAAGTGGTTAAAGTTCCAGCGACTCTTTATTTCCTCTTGGTTGACTCAAGAGTACGAACGAGATGTGATTACCAATTGGAACCATCTTCGGATGTCCAAGGCCGACACTTTGGATACTTATTGTGAGAGATTTTGGGATGCTTTTCTACCTGCCTCTTCTTTTAAGAAGGTCACTTTTAAGCAACAAATCAAGAGATTTTGTGATGGACTTCCTAAAGAAATCTGAAATTACTGCCTTCAGCAGAAGTCCAAGTCCATACAACAACTGATGTGACATGCTAAGCAAGGATTTGCTATGCATTTGGGTAACGTGACTTACCCCATTGATCAAGTTTTGACACCAAGGACTGGACAGAATTCGACAAATGATAAGAGAAGAAGAAGGAAGATTCAAAAAAAGGACGCACGACCCCGACTGAACGAGGAACAAAAATCCGAATACCTCAAGGAAGGGAAGTGCTTTGATTGTGGAGAACAAGGACACATCTCTCTAAGGTGCCCCAAAAAGGCACAGAGAGGACAATCAGAAGATAGGCCAGAGAGTTCCAGAGTAGCCGAAGAACGTGACAGAAACGGAAAGATGAAAGCAAAATTGGTATTAGATTGTGTGGGGACCGATCCAGATTAGATGGGTGAAAGCACAAAACTTTGCCGTGCATGGGGCAAAGTACGAGATCAAGAAGCCCTCATCTTCTTTGACGGAGGAGCCAAGGCCAACTTTATTTCACCCGAATTGGCGGCTAGACTTGGAATTACGCCCGACAGATTTGGGCCACATGCGAAGGCAATTCTAGCGGCACCCGGACGGGATGTTGCCTTTACACCTGTCTCTTGTAAACTCTGTTTGCATTGTCAGGGATACTTAGGGCACGAGGACTTTTACATCATGCCTTTGGAAGGGTGTGACGTCCTCCTAGGAATCCCTTGGTTCTACAAGAACAACGCTATGGTTGATTATCGGGCCACGAAAGCTACTTTGAAGAATGAGAAGGGCAGGAAAATTGTACTTGATGTAAAATTGAAGGGCGAGTCTGTCCCACTTGTATCGGCTTCGTCCATTTCCAAATTAATGAAATCCAAACTCTTTGTTTACTCTATCTTCTTGAAAGAATGGAATGATGAACAACGAACCAATATGTCTGAATTGAAAAAGAAACGACAAGAATTTTTGCATACACAGGCTGATCGTTTCTCTGAAGGCCTACCAGGCGAGTTACCTCCACCTCGTCCCGAGGACCATACGATTGATTTGATTCCGGGAAGCTCACCACCGAACTGGCCACCTTATCGAGTTAGCCGAGAAATAATGAACGAAGTAAAAGAACTAGAAAAGGGTCTCATCCAACCTAGCAAGCACTTCACCTTTTTGCTCTCCGGTATTGCTAGTACTAAAGAAAGTAGGATCTTGGAGAATGTGCATTGACTATAGAGCTCTCAATAAAATCACCATCAAGAACAAATTCCCTATCCCAAGGATTGACGATATTCTTGACAGACTACAAGGATCCTCTTGTTTTAGCAGAATTGATCTGAAGAGTGGATATCATCATATCCGAATTGCTCCGGGGGATGTCCACAAGACAACTCTCCGGACATCCTTTGGTTTATATGAGTATTTGGTTATGCCTTTTGGACTTACGAATGCTCCAACAACATTTAATGGAATGATAGATAGGATTTTCAGAGAGTATTGATCTTTTGTGGGCACTTTCTTTGACGACATTATAGTTTCTCCAAGAATGAAGCAGAGCACAGACATCATCTGCTACAGGTCTTTCCAGCATTGCGGAAGCATAGATTAGTTATCAACACGATAAAGAGTGAATTTTTCTTGCCCGAGATACATTTTTTGGGGCACATTGTCTCAACAGAAGAAGTACAGATGGACCTGACCAAAATTGATGTGGGGGAGCAGGAGAGAGAGCCCACTTGCTATCCTATGCAATGAGAGTGAAGGAGAAGAGAAGAGTGGCGCAGAAGAAGCTCACGCAGAGATAAAACGTGAGAGGGAGAGAGAGCTCGTTGTACTCTGGGAGAAGTCACGCTTTTTTTTCTTTTGGGCTTCACCTTTGAGTATATGAGTAAGTGACTAGGGGGCCATTCACACTTGGGCCCCCTCACTTATAAGTCTTTTAACTTATAAGTTAATAAGTACAAGGCACTTAGGCCTTTATTCCCTAACAACCTCCCACCTAAAGGCAATGTACCTTGGGAGATCAAAGAATCAACTAACTATGATACATCAGCTGATCATGCACTTACTCATCCAACACCCATCATCTGTCGGCAATATGCAAACCGCTCTGCTGGAAGACTCTTGGTCAAAAGATCTGCAGGATTGGCATCTGTGTGCACCTTGACAAGTGTAATGCTCTTGTCATCAAGCACACTCCTGATAAAATGATACTTCACCTCTATGTGCTTTGTCTTGGCATGAAAAACAGGATTCCTTGCAAGCATAATAGCACTCTGACTATCACAGTGTAGCACAAGAACCGGTGACTTAATGCCAAGCTCTTCTACCAAACGCATGAGCCACAAAGCTTCTTTGCATGCCTTAGTGGCAGCCACATACTCAGCCTCAGTGGTAGACAAAGCAACACATTTTTGCAGTCTAGAAATCCAAGAAACTGCACCTCCTGTGAATGTAAACACATATCCAGAGGTAGACTTCCTGCAATCTGGATGTCCAGCAAAATCTGCATCTGTAAAGCCATGCACAGATGTCTCACTCTTCCCAAAACAAATGCACAAGTCTTTAGTGCCTTTCAAGTATCTCAAGATACACTTCACTGCTTCCCAATGCTTTTTGCCAGGATTGCTCATGTACCTGCTTACTACTCCCACCGCAAATGCAATGTCCGGACGTGTAGCAACCATAGCATACATCAAACTGCCAACGGCTGATGCATAAGGAATCTTGGCCATTTCAGCCCGCATATCATCTGTGTTTGGGCAGTCATGTGTAGTCAGTTTTACATATGGAGGCAGCGGAGTACCAAGTGCCTTTCCCCCATCCATATGAAAACGATGTAGCACCTTATTAACATAATCTTGTTGAGATAGATACAGACGCCTGTTAGGTCTATCTCGAGAGATACGCATGCCCAAAATATGATTAGCATCACCAAGATCCTTCATGTCAAAGCGATTCTTTAAGCTTTGTTGTAATGCATCCAACTCCGTGACATTTTTACCCGCAATAAGCATGTCATCAACATACAAAATCAGCAATAGAAGAGATCCATCACTTGCCGTTTTGATATACAAACAGTGATCAGAATTACTTCTTTTGTATCCTTGAGACCTCATGAATGTATCAAACTTGTGATACCATGCACGGGGAGACTGTTTCAAACCATACAAGCTCTTCAAGAGTCTACATACTTTCTTCTCTTGCCCCTTTGACACAAAACCTTCTGGCTGCATCATATAGATCATCTCAAGCAAATCGCCATGCAAAAACGCTGTTTTGACATCCATTTGCTTTAACTCCATATCTTCAGAAGCAACCAGGCCTAAAACAAGACGTAATGTGGCAAGCTTTACAACAGGAGAAAAAATCTCATCAAAATCAACACCATGCTTTTGCTTGTACCCTTTAGCAACCAAACGTGCCTTGTACTTAGAAGAAGCATCAGATGTGACCTTGGTCTTGTAAACCCATTTACATGGCAGAGCCTTATGCCCGTTAGGCAAATCAACCAAGTCCCATGTATGGTTTTTCTCCGAAGACTGCATTTCCGAAACCATTGCTTTGAACCATTTCTTAGTTAATGGCTGATTTTCAGCACCATTTTTAGCATGTAAAGGCTGCTGAACATTGGGCCTTCTTGGCTGTCCATATGTAACATCTTCACGAAAAACAACCCGGCGCACTTCCTCGACCTTTGTGGGCTGTTTGTGCATGCAATTCTCATTGAAGATGACATCATTGCTGCGTATGATTTTCCGTAATGCGGGATCCCATAATCTATACCCCATTTCACCATCCTCACCATATCCTAGGAAAATGCATTTATGAGACTTTGGTTCTAGTTTGGTGCACAGTTCACTCCGGATGTGAACATAGGCCCCACAACCAAACACTCTTAAATGTGCATATGAGGGTGGCTTGCCAGACCACGCCTCCTCAGGCACCTTTCCACCCAAAGCCTTGCTAGGTGAGCGATTAATCAAGTGAATAGCTGTTTGTACAGCTTCTGCCCAAAAACCATGAGGTAATGCAGCATGTGACAGCATACTCCGAACTTTCTCTTGGATAGTCCGGTTCAACCTCTCTGCAACTCCATTCTGAGAGGGATTAAAAGGAGCCGTGAGCTCTCTTTTAATACCTTTAGTAGCACAAAAGTCAATAAATGCTTTTGATACATACTCCCCCCCATTGTCTGAGCGCAAAGACCTAAGCTTCTTGTCAGTTTGATTCTCAACAAACGCAAGAAACTTCTTGAAAGTATCCAAAACATCGCTTTTAGCACGTATTGGATACACCCACACCTTACGTGTAGCATCATCGATAAACGAGACAAAATATTTCTTTCCCCCTAAGGACAACTGTGGCATTTTACATACATCGGAATGCACTAAGTCTAACTTGTCAGACTTCAAAGAAAGAGACCTTTTGTGCGGTGTTTGATTGTGCTTACCATAAATACAGTGCTCACAATGAGAAAAATCAGCATACCTCAAACACGGCAAATAACCACAACGAGACAGAGTTTCCATTCCTCTTTTACTCATGTGTCCCAACCGGCCATGCCACAAAGAAACACTTGGCTGCTCGGTTACGGCGACAACATGGTCACGCACACTAGATACATGCAAAGGATACAAAGTGTCCGATTTACAACCCTTGGCTACAATCCGGGCCCCTTTACAAATTTTCCACTTGCTATCACCAAAAGTGGTGTGATAGCCTGCATCATCTAACTGCCCTGTACTAATCAAACTCTTCTTGAGTTGTGGCACATGGCGCACTTTGTGCAAAACAAAAGTCATACCATCAGCAAAGGAAAACTGGACACTGCCAATACCTGCAATGTCACATGCATAGTTGTCTCCCAAATAAACAGTGCCCTGCACCTCACCTGAGTACTGTGTAAACCAATCCCTATGAGGTGTTACATGAAAGGAGGCACCTGAATCAAGAATCCAAGTATGCATGTCCACATCAGAACCCATGCTTCCAGTGTGTTGCTTGATCGTGCTTCGGCGAGATCTTTCTTGAGCGACGCAATCTCTTCATCCTGAGTCGTCACTCGGTCTTCCAGTGAGTTTATCTTGCTTTCTTGGATTAGGACGTGTCCTTCGAGCATTTTTATTGTGCCCAATAGATTGCGGTTCATCTTGGTAATAGTCTCCGTCATTTCCTCTTTGCACTTTTGAATGGCATCCTCTAGGGGGTCGGCTTTATCATTCAATTTCCTCATGCTTAATCACCGTCCGGAAAAGAGCCACTAAGCGCACATGT
The DNA here is from genome assembly GCF_014529385.1 of Adiantum capillus-veneris. NCBI lineage: Eukaryota > Viridiplantae > Streptophyta > Polypodiopsida > Polypodiales > Pteridaceae > Adiantum > Adiantum capillus-veneris. Next base: position 101,452,334 of record NC_140931.1, on the reverse strand, counting down.
GCATCCACACTATGCATACATTGTCTCCCGCATCAAGCATACATCTGCATCAAGCATACCTTTGCCAAAAAAAATATGCTATCTAGATTTCTAAATTCCCTTGGGTTTTTTAGTTTCTTGAAAAATTCCTTTAAAAATCCCTGAAAATCTCTACTGTCTGTCTGCAGATTTTGAAAAATTCTGTCTGTCTGCAGATTTTTTAACTTTGTCTGCAGTTTCTTGAAAAAATCCTAAAGGTCCTGAAAACCCCTGCTGATTCTGTTTTTAGCTTGTTGTGTTGCGCTACTGCTTGTGCCCGGTTGCGTTTAATTTCTGATTTTTCACCAAGGCCTTCCGTTGGTCTATGTTTATTCATCAAGGTGTCCCCCTTGCTTGCAAAATACCTGCGCTGCCTCAAGAATGTTCAAGCTGCTTGCAAATTACGTGCTGGACCTGCTCGCAATCTGCTGGATATGCTGCTCGCAACCTGCTGGATAGGCTGCTCATGACTTGCTGGATGGCAACCCCCAACGCCATCAGCAACAGTCTAAAAGCTTTGGACCCAAAATCTAGCACCCTTTGGGGCTTTCTGTATGCTGCTGCCATGTGGTAGGATTTTCGCAAATTGTAGGCCATCCGTACAGTTGCCACGTCTGCTTTTGGCTACACAAGTTCTAGTGTGTGTATGTGTGTATGCTTTATTAATTTAGGCCTCATCTACCGTGGTATTGTTAGTTGTTGGGGGTTAGGATTAAAAATAATTTGTGGGCCACTCGGCTGAGATCTGTAAGCTGGTAAACCCTTTGTTTTCTTCCTTTTTTGCTAGGTTTAGGCTCCCTTTTTTTGCTAGTGTTAGGCCCCCTGAGTCGGAATTTGTAAAACTCAATCAAGTTAGTTCACCCGAGGGTCATTGCTAGAGCCATTCAGTGTTTCTCGTTTCATAGATGATCACAGTCGCAAGTACATGTTGTAAAAGAGAAGAGAGAGTTAGTGCACGACATAGAGGATTCTGGCTCTGACAAAGAGATTGGCATGGACCACCTTTTTAGGGGGAGAGAGTCTGTGGCTGGCCAAACGAATGCAATGATCATCATATGCGTGCATGACCGTGCTCCATAAATCCTAACCCTAAAACCCATCACATGAGAGATTGAGAACCAAGAAACAGACTTGGTCTTGATTCATGGACAAAGCTTAGGACTAAAAGCCAAGGTTGAAATTACGAATGGCACTCTCTATGTGAGTGTGATCTTGAGTTTCTAATGCCCCTAGCCGGTATTTATATATTTTATGGTTTTTAGGATTTTATGGTTTTTAGGATCACACCTCTCTGGCGATGAGTCTGCAAAGACTTTTCAAACTATTCAATTATACCGTTTAAGAATCCACACAGAAGAAAACTTAAAAAGTAATTCAGAGGGACAACTAAAATTTGGATTTACTCATCGTAAGTACTTAGTGAAGTTGAAGAATTACTCTCCTCTAGATGCTCAATGGATGACAGAATCATAATTGAAAAATTATTTAGACATCGTGCATAATTATCATGAAGCTGTACAATTGAGCACAATGGTTTGGAAGCGTGAGGGATGTCATATTTTTAGCTAAGACTATAAATGAATAGAAATGATTTTTGTGCACATAGAACTAATTTATGAATTTCTTGGTAAAACAATTAATAATTTAATAGACGACTAAGTTTTCTGGGAAAATGTGCCATTTGGGAAATTTATCGGTATTCGGATAGCATGATAAGTAGAACAATAGCTGGATTCAGTGCAGTATGTGTCGGGACAAACACATGAATAAGATGGTGTCCTCAGTTTGTTCAGAAAGTCACGATTTAATATTTGTGACTATGGCCGGCCAAGAAAGTGGCTGACCAGACAATATATAAATACGCCTCGGCAAAAGCAGGCAGACTTAGTTTGGAGGGGCATGGAAATAGCAAAGTCAAACATGCTTCAGATTAGCCACAAACCCACACTTTAACACTCGTTTTTAAGCCTAAGGCTTAAAACTCTAAAAAACAGATTGGCCAAGTCAGTTTGAAAGGGGCCACATTTTGTAACATTAAAATAAGACTCAAAAAATCAGAAAGCAACGTAAGATTTTGAAACAAGCTAGCGTAGAGATTTTACGAGCCCTCTCTCTCTCTCATGCAATGCCATTTAGCCAAAAATTCCCACACGCTTGGGATAAGAGTTATAGCGCTACCTATTTCGGTCGAATATACATACACTGTCACGTGCACATGGCTCTGTGTGCCGCATGGACATGCTTCATCGACTTTTAGAGCTAGTTTTCCCCTTTTTCCTAGAAAGGAATGCCTAGAATCCTAGGAGGATTAATACTGACAATTTTGTTAGCATGTTTGTAGGGCGTGCAGATCCGGACAAGTCCATTAGATTAGGTTTTCCAATTTTGGAACCCTTTTGCATAAATGGTTTGTACATGCATTTTGACAGATATTATTACATTTACGGTGGGCATCTAGCATGACGTGCATATAGAACGAGCCATTCCCCACATCGATCGGATTCTCGTGTAGCAGCTGTGCGACAATTTCACTTAGAAACCGACCCTTTGGCCAAACTTATAAATAAATCATTGCTATGATTTATTTTGTTGGTTTGGTGGACAATTTGTCCTACCTAAGCCTTAGGGAGTTTATAACGCAAAATTCAGCCTTATAAAGGGAACCGGGCAGCCAAGCATTTAAACAAGTTGTAGTTTACCTAGCACTAGCAGAAGAGCAGCCTAGCGTTCCGAGTTTTCAGATCAGTCTCAGTGTTTTACTGGAAATCGCCAGATCAACACCAGCGTTTTGAGATCAGTGCCAACATTTTTAAATCAGCAGCCAACGTCTTCAGATAAGTACCAACATTTTCAGAGATCAGCGCTAACATTTTCAGATTTCAGCCCCTTTCCGTCGTTGGAAACGGCTTGGATCTACCTTCGCGATCTCCCCATTGTGGTCCGGTGCTTCGGCAGCCCATCGAGCCTCCCATCAACCATTCCCTCGCTGGCATCGAGTGCTCCATTACTGTCTATCATCGGCATCATCAAGATCTGCGTAAAAAGGTGCATCAAATCAGCCCCGGAGGTGCCTTGTCTTGAGGAGTTACCGTGGCGATAGTCATCATTCCAGTCAGTAGAGTCTGCACTTGATGTATTGTGCAGTGTGTACATTCCATTTACGCAATCAAAAGCAAATTCCACATCGGCAACGGTGTGGGGGGCCCTTGAGAGGGTTGCTTGGGACCCCATCGAGTGCCTTTCTCCTCTTCTCTCTCTTTCTCTCTCCCTCTACACATCTCTACCGCACTCTCATTCCCTCTCTGTTGGATAAAGTAAAAGGAACCATCATTTAAACTAAAAGGAATCATTGACGCAAGGAAAGGAAGTAAGGGATCGTGGAAGTGTAGAATCTAGATCTTCACCATATGCAATTCCGCTGCACCTGACCATCTCTTCCATGTGCTTGGAGAATTCCATCATTCTAGAAGAAATGTTGCATCATCATCGATCTGTACACATCTTTGGCAGCATGTCAGGTTCACATTATCTGCATCTTCTTAGCAATCCGTGGCCATCAATCCGGAGCCAAAGGGCTCCAATCCAAGGCAACCACCTCGGGAGTTCGCAAGCATTGTGAGCCTACATTCGCAGCCACATCCGTTGTAGAGACAAGGATTCATCTAGAGCTTCCATCATACGGCAATCTAGTCGACGCCCCAAGAGGAGCCCCTATCTTTGAGGAGTTACTTAGCGGTTTCATGAGACATTGTACAAAGGACTTGCCATGGTTCAAGGGCATTATAAAAGACATATCCATCTTCATCTCCCATTCGGCGTTGCTCTCACCAATCTTCTCGCGTAGGGACAACATAGGCTGGTTGGTAACCTTCATGGACATCGGCGTTTGCATATCCCGCCATTCGCTCGATGGGCATCCATCCGGTTTCAATTTGGTGCACACCATCCAAGTTGGGGCAACAAAGGTTATTGTTTGCCGGTAACCAACAAGGGTGTCATTGATCTAAGAGGCAGTCCACCTCAAAGGTGGAGGGCGGCCAGGAGAAGCTTGTGTGCGTCCCTCTGTGGATAGCCGCACTTAGACAAGCCCTCTGCTGGAGGTCCGGCAGGTTTTCAGCTCTTTAATGAGTTTCTAAAGCCAAAACTCAGCAAAGGCGACCTCGCTTCGGCACTCCGTAAGCAGGCAAATAACAAAAATAATCACTCTAGTATAGAGGAATACGGAATGAGACAGATAGAGCCATTTCCGGCTACAGGTACATTAAGTTTCAGCCATTGTGCTGTATTGATTAGCATGCATTTCTTGCATCTGAATCATCCCGAGATGGAGAACAATGCAAGCTGCTCAAGTTCATGTGTTTGTAAGAATGAGTTCATAAAAAAATAGAAAAATCTCCCATGTCGTGTCGCTCTTAATTACTTTATAAGTTTTATTTTGTGTGGATTTCGAAACGGTACGATTGAATAGTTTGGACGTGTCTAAGCGCTCGCTTCTGTTTCTATGACAATATATGTTGTACAATTTATCTTTGGGAATGTTCCTTTGAGATGTTTAATTTAATGAAGGTTGTTTTCTTGTTGTGTGTGTCTGAGAGAGAGAGAGAGAGAGAGAGAGGGCATCCTGCTACGAAGTGATGTCGCCTGCACGTCCTGCGACCTCGTCTTCCCCACCCTTTTTGCTGTGCAAACTTGCCTGTTGGCTGGGGCACCCACTCTAGATCCAGCCAGCCCATAGCCCCTGCCCTCTGCCGTGAGCGTGTTTACCTTGTGTGTTACCCTCTGTAGAACCCAGCCTCGCAATGTCATTTACTTTGTAGTGCTTCACGTTGACCTCTACAGGGCCCAGGTCTGCACCTGCCTCCCTCCTCGCCTGTGATGAGCTCTGTCTCACCCTCGGCTCATATTCATAAAGATTCTCATCCTTCCTGCCTGACTCGTGTGGTGCCGCCTTACCTCCATCAACATGGAGCCCGTCGAGACTGCTGTTTCCGCCTGGAGAAGATTGCTTGCTCAACCTGGCCTCCCACACCAGTTCTCCTCCTCTTGGTGCTACAGACACCCTGGCAATTGTTCAGGCGTTTCTCCCTTTGTTGATCTTGCTGGTTTGTTGGTGCCCTCCATGTCTTGGCCTTGGTTTCTTTCTGCCTCTTTTCTTCTTTTCCCTTTCCATGTTTTGCTTGTTTCTGATCTGTCCTCGCTTTTGTGTATGTGTGGGTGTGGGTGTGTGTGCACGGTTTTCTGTGTGGTGTGTTTATTTTGTCATCCTCATGGCTTGCTTTTTGGTGCGTGTGTGCATGCGAGTGTATGTGCGCGAAAGCTTGTCCTTACAGTCTGTTTTACCTGCTTTTTCGTTTGTGTTGCTTTTGTTTTTGTTTATTTTCCTTCTCTTTTAGATGGGGTTTTTGTTGTTTTGGTTTAGGTTGTTTGTCGTGGCTCGTTGGTTGCTAGTTTGTTAAGTGGTTGGCTCGCTGCTGTGCTCTCTACTTGCTCTACCAAGCTTCTTTAGCAGGTTTCTGCCTGGTCGCGGTCTTCAAAGCCTCCTACACTGTCTTCTTGGCCCTCCCCAGCTTTGGTCTTCAGGAGCCACCTTCAGCAAGTGGGCTGCTCTCTATTCTGGATGACAGCTCCTTGCTTGTTTTGGTACAACGCTTCCTTCGGTGGCTTTTGGCAGTTCAGGTTCTTGATCTTCAATTGCTGATTGGGCTTTTGGTGGAAGTGCCTATCTTTCAGAGACTGTTGTCATCCTCTCTTCAATTAGCTTGCTGTGACACTTTTTATTCTTTTAAGAGAGGTTTTCAACCTTGGCATTCTGTTTTTACTGTTTGGCCATGTGCCCAGTTGTATCTAGTTTTCCAGTTTTTTGTTTGATGCCTGCCTGCTATGTAAACAATGATGTACTTGCCCTGGGAATAGGCACCATTTGGGCGTTTTGGGGGACTTTCAAGTATTAGAATCAGCCTCTTTTCTTGTGAGAGAGAGAGAGAGAGAGAGAGAGAGAGAGAGAGATTGAGATTTTGTGATTTTTTTTGTCATGTTTTGAGTAATTACAAGTTAGTGAATGTTTCTTCATTTTTCCCTCGTTTTTTAAGCCAAGGTTCAAGCCCTTTGGAGACAGGATTGTATTGAGGGGTTTAAGGTTTCTTGGTGTACATGGGGTCAATGATGATGAAAAGAAAGCTGTGCAACCTTTCATCGTAGATGTGGATGCGTGGTTGAATACGGAGAAGGCTGGTGAAACAGACAATTTAAATGATACAGTTAGTTACACAGATTTGCACAGGTAACTCCTACCAGCAACACTCTCTCTCTCTCTCTCTCTCTCTCTCTCTCTCTCTCTCTCTTTTGTAGAACATAGCTGACATTCTATTACTTGAACCCCCTTGGAGTGTCCAAAAAATGGTGCCGACCCTAAGGGGAAGTAAAAACTGTTACAAGATTGACCATATGCAAGTACAAGGGTCAAAGGCCAAAACTATAAAAACTGACAGTACTATAGCCACACTGAAAACCCCTCCTAATGAGGGTAGAAAGTGCCCTAGCAACTACTTGTGGGAGGAGGAAAGAAGGAGAGGGTACCCCCCAAAACCCTATGAAAAACAGGCACTTCCAAGCTACTATGAAGAGGAGAATCACCCATGGAAAGTATGGGGCGTAAGTGAAGAAGCCCAAGACAACCGCAAAGATGCGTTGAGAAGCAACCATTGCATCAGAGGGTGAAGGATGGGTGGGAAGAGGTTGAAGAGGATAACCAAAACTGTTGCACTAAAGGTGCCCATCCAAGCACCAGTGTCAAAATACCACACGTGTGAATCTGCAGCAACTGACATGCATGCATCATGGAAAGAAGGATCATAAGTGCACTGTGCACTAAAAGCCCATTCTACATCAACATCAACAGCACTATCTCCTTTCACAGAAGACTCAACAATAGCTGCATTTGTAGTGGAACCAGCATTTGTAATGGAACCAACCTCTCTCTTCTTAGCCTCTTTTGCCTTCAACTTAGGACACTGCTTGATCAAGTGATTATTAGTTTTGCAATAATGGCGACGCATCTTCTTTTTGCCCGTTTCACCAGAATTTCCAGACGAATTGTTGCCAGCAGAAGCATTAGGAACATGTGATTTACCACTTGTAGAAGAACCATGAGAAGTGACTACATTACTGTTACCACCTTTTCTTTGAGCAGCAATAAAGGCGTGTTCAACTGCACGCTGTCTAGTCCTGTTTTTTTCTAGAAAGTGACTCTGCAACAACAATGTGCATAATGCATCAAACTTGACAACTTCAGGATTTCCTTGGGTCATAAGTCTCGAAGTACTATCAAAAGTCTGGTAGGAATTTGTGTACATCATAAAATCTGCTCCTAGGTAGCGCTCTAGCGGCGGCATGAAAGAGCAGCAACTGACAAGGAGGCATCAGCGGGAGATATAGGTCGCTGTGCACAACGAGCAAGGTGGCAACGGGCAGGTGCACATGCGTGGCAGCATCCCCAAGGCTTGGTGAGCTGTGATACGGCAACGGGCTGCGAGGACCGATCAGAGAGCCAACATTGCGCTCTCTCTCTCTCTCTCTCTCTCTCTCTCTCTCTCTCTCTCTTTGCGCGCGAACTGAAGGCTGAGGGCCATCAAAGAGGGAGAAGAGCAACACAAAGAGATGACGACTTCTTGGGTGGATGTTCTTACAAAAACTCAGCAGAAGGCGGATGAAGCCGAGAAATGGATCGAGGTGGCCAAGAAAGGAAAAGGCAAGAAGATAACGTCCACGTCCACACCCACTATCATTAATCAGACACTAGAGGAGGAGCAAAGAAGACGTGTGTGCGCTTTACATGTGAGAATTTGCGGTCTTAAAGACAAAGGCAATGTGGACGAAGAGGTAAAAGAACTCATGGCCTTGATGGGGATTCATGAGCCGACGCACACAAGAGCTTGGAGAGTGGGCAACATAAAGAAAAATGGAAGTAGTGGGGAAACCTCAAAAGAAAGGGCACTCATCCTCCGTTTTCCCTCCATGGAAGTGAAGAAGTCCTTCTTGAAGAAAAGGCCAACTCTTAAAGAGACGGGCATTTTTCTTGGGGATGATCTTACCCTCTCGCAGATCGCTCATATGCAGGAAGTAATGCCGGAGATTAGAGCGGCAAGGAGAAAAGGCAAAATTGCCTTTTACCGAGATGGAAGAGTGGTAATACTGGAGCGACGCTCCACATGACGGTGTGAGACTTATGGGACCACACTCAAAGTGGCGGCCTGGAACTGTAATGGATCCATGCGTCTTGATGTGGGTGTTTTTGAGGATAGCTTTACTGGAAGAGACATCATCTTTTACTCTGAGACACACTAGGCCCCTGGGCAATCCATGCCTCACATCAATGGATACAGATGGGAGACAACTTACAGACAGGAGACACGCTCAGAACACAGAGGACGGGGCTTGGGGGGAGTTGCAATGTTATTTAGAGAGGATTTGCAGCCATTGATACATATAGCCCACAAGGATGAGCAGGCTAGGTACATGTGGGTGAGATTGAAAGCAGAGACAGGCAGATATCTATGTGCTACTTTCCCCCGAGTACATCGGTCTATGCATCACCCAGAGGACAGTCCCCCTTTTCTATTTTGGGTGATGACATACGGGAGTTCTCTAGAGATGGTGACATTATCATTCTAGGGGACTTCAATGCTAGGACTGCCCATCACCAGACAGTGTTTTATGATACTTCAGAGGAGATGCTGAGAGAGCTAGATGTTGTAGAGACGGGCCTGTCCAGACTATCACATGATGCGGAATATACTGAGTATGGGCGACACCTGATAGACATGGGCACTGCACATGGACTGGCAATCTTGAATGACCTACGAAGGTTTCCTGCTTCGGGAGGCTTCACATGCTTCCCACACAGACATGGAGCTAGCACAGTGGACTATGTCATGGCACAACCGAGTCTCATCTCTAGTATCCAGGACCTCACGGTTGGACCCAGACCGGTTGGTGTGGCAGTGGATCATGCTCTTGTGTCGCTGACCATCTCTTTTCAGTTTAGTGTAGCACACAGGCTACGGGCAGCAGCCCCTACTCGCTAACCCTTCACGCGGGAGACGAACTCTGTTTACATAGATGGGATCTACAGACGCCTGTGCACAGAGGAGCCAGGGCGACCTCTGGAGGAGCTTACCACTATACTGACACAGACACTACATGATGCAGCAACAGAGGCATACCCACATACCCAGCCTGAGCAGAGACGTCGTTCGTGGAGCATGCCCCATAACAGTTGGTATGATGAGGAATGTTGGGACACTACAGCTAGACTTCAGAAGGAGGTGCTTTTGGGGGACATCACTCATAGGCAGTCACAGATTGACTTCCGATGCCTAGTGCGGCGGAAGAAGAGGGCATTTTTGGCTTGCCTAGAGCAGGATCTATACCAGCTATTCTTGAGTCAGGACTCGCGTGAGGCGTTGAGGCTCTTTCATGAGCACTCCCCCTCCCCCCCCTGCCATCACTTCTACAGAGGCTTGGGGCCAGTATGCATCATCTTTGTACACAGTTCCTGAGCAGCCCCCCCCTTCCCGACCCCCCCCATCCATGTCCACACACATGTGTTTTTTTCACCGTTGAGATGGTGAGGAAGGCCATTGACAGGATGAGGACTGGGAGAGCATATGATCATGATGGCTTAGTGGCTGAGCATTTCATGCATGCCAGAGATTTACTAGCAGAGCTTCTAGCAGTTATGTTTAACCGTGCCATGTGTGAGGGCTTGTCTGATACTTGGAGCCTATCTACTGTTGTACCTATCTTCAAGTCTCGAGACCCTATGGAGCCTGGGAACTATCGCACTATCATGATTGGACACACATTGGCACGGTTGTACGCATCTATTCTTGGGCAGCAGCTGAGTAGATGGGCAGAGAGGGAGGGGATACGCGCAGCCGCGGGCAGGCAGGTTTCAGGAGGGGTTTTTCTACTCTTGACCATATCTTGACACTCAGAGCCATCATTGAGGAGGGCAGATTGCGTGGGAGACGGATCTATTGCAGCTTTGTGGATTTCCGCAAAGCATTTGACACAGTGCCCAGAGCTAGATTGATGCGCAGATTACAGTAGATGGGAGTACCCACAGAGCTCATTTGGGGGTTAAGGCATTATACAGGTCAGTAGTGGGGCATGTACGCACCCCAGAGGGTCTATCCACACCGGTTTACTCCACTATTGGGGTGAAGCAGGGCTGCCCGCTCTCTCCTACTCTATTTGGTATGTATGTAGATGAGGTTTCTGACTACATTGAGAGAGATGGTCATAGAGGTGCACAGCTGGCAGGGACATTGATTCCACTATTATTATATGCTGATGATATTGTTTTGATCTCTGACTCTCCGGAGGGGATGCAACGTCACCTGGATGCTTCGCATAGGTTTGCCCAAGAAAGTGGTTTGTCCGTCAACCTTGGTAAAACCAAGGTCATGGTATTTAATACCACCCCACAGTGGATCAGGAGGTCAGCGCCCGCATTCACATACGGCCAGGAGAAGGTGGAGTATACAGATGCTTACACTTACCTTGGAGTGGTTTTTAGTGGGCTAGCATTTTCATTGAGGAGGGCAGCAGAGACTAGATTGACCAGAGCCCATGTAGCATTGGGTAGATTGGAAAGGATGTGTTCACAGGTCCAGTTTCAGGAGCCTCGGACGAAGCTCTTGCTCTTTGACACTTTGGTGGCTTTTGCATTGCTTTATGGAGCTGAGGTTTGGGGACCTTCACTGGACCATCATGGGAGGACAGGCCGCAGTGATGGATGGGGATACATGGAGAAGCCTCTGGTCTCTATGATCTCGCGGCTCATTAGGGCCAAGGCTTCAGTACCACGTGCTGTTATACGAGCAGAGCTAGCTGCCCCCCCACTGGTGGTTGAGGCGCTCAACAGATTTGTCTCCTTCATGCTCCGCATATGGGAACTTCCCAGAGACAGATATGCACGCCTTGCACTTGAGTCCTCTCGACAGTTAGCCATGCAGGGAGATACAGCATGCTGGTATGGGGAGATGACATCATGGTTTCAGGCGCATGGGTTCAGCATAGACAGATTGCCTCCTTTCCAGTACTCACTGGATGCGCCCTCTCTGACTCTTACAAAGTCCGAGATCACCAGGCTCATTCGCCAGGACTTGACTCAGCTAGACACCAAGAGGACATGGATACAACCAATACATGAGCTGGGCACGAAGATGGCTTTCTACAGAGAGCATCTCCCCCAGCTTACGGAGGATGGTTTTGTGACGAGGCCCAGATACATGGACACTCACCTATCTCATGGGATACGATGTGCTATTGGCCACATACACACATCTTCACACCAGTTGTGGATCGAGACTGGGAGATACAGCGGAGTACCAGCAGGGGCCAGGACATGCCCCCTGTGTGACATCAAGGCTGAGACAGAGTTGCACTACACATGCCACTGCCCCGTCTACTACGAGATACGAGGCCGCTTCCATTGCTTGTTCAGAGAGGGCTTTGGACCATTCTCTAGAGTCATGCTGTACGAGGATTAGAGATGCCTGGGTTTGTTTTTGCTCGAGCTGTGCAGACACAGAGAGAGCATGATGAGAGGAGAGGCTAGCCAGTCTCAGAGACAGATCACATACTTTTTTAGAGCTGCCACTGGACACCCGGAGGAGTTACTACCACAGCAGCGCTTGTTGCTTTACACCAGAGGCATACTGATCGACCGAGCGACTGAGCTGGGGAGATCCAGACGCCCACGAGTGCGGAGGACTACACAGCATTGACAGAGGCTGCATCAGAGGATTCGGGTCACTTTGGCTCAACATGCACGACGCCTGGTCAGACTATTGACCATGGAGGAGATTGATGAGATTCGCCAGCGCCCGATGCTGGATCTCCTGTGATCTAGCTATCCCAGCTAGCTGTTTTAGCTGCTTAGTCCACACCCAGCAGTCTAGGATTCCATAGTATTTTATTTTGTCTTTTTGTCATTCTATCATTTGTCATCTTGTTACTCTGACTTTGTATCAGATCCACCACATTGTAACTTTCTGGTCTCATAGGTCACTTTGGCCTTTTGAAGACGTTAATATAACATTTCATTTCATTTCATTTCTCTCTCTCTCTCTCTCTCTCTCTCTCTCTCTCTCTCTCTCTCTCTCAGTAAAACATTTAATAAATAACTGGCACAATCCCCAAGATAAGGCATACAATTGCTGGCTACATTAGGGGGGGGTGAAACAAAATATAACTAAACATATACAATCTGATCAGATACAAGAGGCCAAAAATTCTCTTCAAAGTTCATACTGTGTCGGGAGAATAGCAAGAGGAATCTTATCTATTAGAGCTATCCATGGGGTAACAAACAGGGGGTAGGTATGCCATCATGCCTTGTATGACATAGAGAAGGTATTGTTGCTGAAGAAGAGGGGACATGTGAAGAAGATTCCAGCTGTGGCTGAGGCACCTCTGATTACCTTTCTGGTCTCTCTCTTCTTTTTTTTACCCCCTCTTCTTCTAGCTCTTTCCACATCTGTTATGATCCTTCCAAAAGTACTGGGATAGAGATCAAACGAGGGCGAGAGGAAAGATAACTCTGATGGTGAGGGTTGACCTCCATTGTGATCTCAATCAAATTGGGCCTTATGGTCAACTAAAAGAACACGAAGTCTCCTCCCACTCTGTAGAAGATGCGGCCAGAACTATATGAAGAGACCAGGCAACTTCACTGGAATTGCAAGACCCTCGCCCAGCCCAGATAGATCCAGGCCGTTCTCAGCAGCTCTGCTCCAATCCAAAGGCTTTGTGCTAGGAAATGAATTGCTTGGTCCAATGTCTCTAACTCTCGCCTCTCCCAGGGGAGAGATTCACAATCCTGATATAAGGCTAGGCAACCAAAGAAGCCTTAAGATAGTCTCTGAGGTGCCCCATCGACAGTGGTGTAACCAACCACCTTACAGATGAAACAGCAAGCCTCCATGAAGTGAGTAAATCATGGATTGCTCGAAGACTGTCTGAAGAAAGTTTATACCGAGAGCTGAATTGCCCCCGGCCGGACTCCATAAAGCTCTCTATGCCCCACTACTGTCTCGAGCTGAACATTTGTCTTCTCAACAGTAGATCATCAAAACTGAACCTATGAAAATGCATTTCTTTGAAACTTAAAAAAAAAGGGATGCTCTATTAAGAAAATGTGCAGCTACATGCAAAATCACTAAGGTGATTAGGCAGAAAAGTCCCTTGCTCACAATCAAAAGAAGTCAAAGCACATCTCTGCATATCACCTCACATTGCATACACATCATCTCAGTGGAACTGGGATCAAACAGTGGTTGAATGGGTCAGCATGAGGGGCAGCGCGAAGGATGGACTCAGGAGAGGAGCAGCACGAGGGCTCGTGAGGGATGGGTGAGGGGCAGCAGAAGGGAAGGGGAAAGGCAGCACGAGGGTTTCACACAATTCAGGTTTCAGGCTCGGCTTGTAGGTCTCTCTCTCTCTCTCTCTCTCTCTCTCTCTCTCTCTCTCTCTCTCTCAGCTGCCCCCGCTCCCTGCTGCTCTCGCGCCCCCCTGCTGCCCCTGCCCCTGCCCCCGCTCCCTGCTGCTGTAGCTCAGGTCAGTGATCTCTCTCTCTCTCTCTCTCTCTCTCTCTCTCGTGCTCCCCTGCCCCTGGCCCCGCTCCTTGCTGCTCTCTCTCTCTCTCTCTCTCTCTCTCTCTCTCTCTCTCCCCTGCTGCTCCCGCTCGCCCCGCACGCACTGCTGCGCCCGCTGCTGCCCGCACGCGCTTCCCCACTCCCTGCTGCTCCCTCCTCTCGCGCACTGCTGCGCTCCTTGTTGCTCTCTCTCTCTCTCTCTCTCTCTCTCTCTCTCTCTCTCTCTCTCTCTCCTCTGCTGCTCCCGCTCGCCCTGTGCGCAGCCTGCTGCGCCCGCTGCTGCCCGCATGCGCTTCCCCACTCCCTGCTGCTCCCTCCTCTCGCGCTGCTGTGCCCTTGCCCACGCTCCCTTGTGCTCTCCCCACAACTCAACCTAGCGAAAGTTTGCGTAGAGAGAAAGAGGGGGGGGGGGGGAATTGCAAAGAGAGAGAAAGAGGGAAAAAAAACTGCATAGACAGAGAAAGGGGAAAAAAGTAGCGTAGAGAGAGAAAGAGGAAAAAAAAACTGCGCAGAGAGAGAGAGAGATGTATAGCATAGAGAGAGAAAGGGTAGAGAGAGAGCCTTTGCCCACGTAGAGAGAGAGAGAGAGAGAGAGAGAGAGAGAGAGAGAGAGAAGAAAAAGAAAAAAGAAAAAAGAAAAAAAAAGCCAGCCTCCTCTTCTTCATTTCTCTACTCCTCTCCCTCTCTTGTTGCGGCCTTTCAATCATGAGAAAGTAGAATGGCAAGGATGACCTGGGAGAGGATGCCATCCAACACCGCAAAGAAGAATTGAGCGAATCCATTAGCAAGATCAACGGCCACCTCCTAGGTACTATTAATGTACTCGATGCACGCGTGGCAGCACAGGAAAGCACGATACATACACTCGAGGATCGCATGAAGGCCCAAGATGAGGAAATCGCACTACTCAAGAAAGAGCTTGCAGAGGTGCGATCGCAGAATGTCCTCAAAGAGGGAGAGCTTCAATCCTCGGTAATTGAAGAGCTTAACCCGATTAAGGAACAAGTGCAGGCCATCAAAGAAGGGGGGGAGCAACAAAAAGAAATGTCGACCTCGTGGGTAGATGTCATCACAAAGACCCAACAAAAAGCAGAAAAGGCTGAAAAATGGATCGAGATTGTCAAGAAAGGAGAAGGCAAGGAAATAACCCCCACTCCCACACCAACCATCATCAACTTGACACTAGAAGAGGAGCAAAGGAGACGTGTGCGAGCCTTACACGTAAGGATTTGTGTCCTCAAAGACCAAGATAATGTGGATGAAGAGGTGAAAGAACTCATGACTCTGGTGGGGGTCAACGAACAGACGCATACGAGGGCTCGGAGAGTGGGCACTAAGAAAAGTGGGAGCAACGAAGAAACCTCGAAGGAAAGGGCACTCATTCTCCGCTTCCCCTCCATGGAAGCGAAGAAGGACACCGACTCTAAAGAAGACTGGAATCTTTCTTGGAGATGACCTCACCCTCTCGCAGATTGCTCATATGCAAGAAGTAATGCCGGAAATTAGAGCATCAAGGGAAAAGGGGAAGATTGCGTTTTACAGGGATGGAAAGGTGGTGATATTGGAGCGACGCCCCGCATGACGGTGCGAGACCTATGGGACCACACTAAAGATGGCAACCTGGAATTGTAATGGGTCACTCCGTCTTGATGTAGGGGCCTTCGAGGATAGCTTCACAGGAAGAGACACATTTTCTACTCTGAAAGGCATCAAGCCCCTGGGCAATCCATGCCACAGGTGAGCCGATACAGATGGGAGACAGCCTGCAGACAGGAGACTAGATCGGAACATCGAGGACGGGGCTCAGGGGGAGTGGCAGTTCTATTCAGGGAGGAGCTGCAGCCATTGATACATATAGCGCGCAAAGATGAACATGCTAGGTACATGTGGGTGAGGCTTAGGGCAGAAAGGGGTAGATACCTCTAAATTGCTATCTGTTACTTTCCTCCGAGTACGTCAGTATATGCATCACCTAGAGGACAATCCCCCTTCGCTATTCTCGATAATGACATATGGGAGTTTTCCAAGGATGGTGACATTATCATACTAGGGGATTTCAATGCTAGGATTGCCCACCACCAGACAATATTTTATGATACTGCCGAGGAGATGCTTAGGAAGCTGGACGTTACAGAGATGGTTCTATCGAGACTATCACAAGATGAGGAATACACTGAGTATGGTAGATACCTAATGGATATGGGAACCGCACATAGATTGGTCATTTTGAATGCCTACAATGATTTTTGACAGCTGGAGGTTTTACTTGCTTTCCACACCGACATGGTGCCAGCACAGTGGACTATGTTATGGCCCAGCCAGGTTCCATTCCATTCTTTCAGGACTTCACGGTGGGCACTAGGCCAGTTGGAGTAGCAAGATGATCATGCTATCTTGTCTTTCACCCTGACGTTTCAGTTCAGCACAACTCCATTAGAATAGGTCCCCACACACACTCGGTATACCTTCATGAGGGAGACGGATTCTGTGTATATGGATGAGATATACAGGCAGCTATGCACCCAGGAGCCGGGATGAACTCACTCAGATACTAACAGATACGCTCCATGATGCAGCATCAGAGGCATACCCCCACAGCCAGCCTACACGGAGACGATATGGGAGCATGCCCCAGAACAACTGGTATGATGAGGAGTGTAGAGAGATGAGGATCAAATTACAGAGGGAAGTGCTCATGGGAATTACCACACATAGACATTCACGGATTATCTTTCGCTGCCTAGTGCGACGAAAGAAAAGGGCTTATCTATCTTAGCTAGAGCGGGATTTGTCTCAGCTATTTATAAGTCAAGACTCTGGCGAAGCATGGAGGCTATTTCACGAGCATTCACCAGCACCAGCGGTCACCTCCACTAAGACATGGGGGGAATATGCCACATCTCTACACAACATTAGGGCAACCACCTTTGCCGGACCCACTAGAGACATGCCCGAAGACATGTTCTTTCTTTATGCCGAGAGGGTAAGGAAAGTCATTGAAAGGATGAAGACAAGGAGAGCACATGATCATGATGGTCTGGTAGCAGAGCACTTCATCCATGCCAAAGATATGCTTGCAGAGCTCCTGGCTATGATGTTTAATCGAGCCATGTATGAAGGCTTCCCTGATGTCACGTGACACATCCCAACCCTATGTGTTCGTGGACAAGCTACACCACAGCAGGGTTCAATCAGTTCAGTCAAGTCTAGATTAGCAGTGATCTGGCACTTTTGTGAGTCTATTCGTAGACCGTGCATGCCCAGTCACTTAGCATAGATGCATATCCTCCGGTTGCACACAGCATGATCATCGGAATTCCCATCAGAATCCATTACCATTAGTTAGGGGAATTTTCCAGTGCATTTAGCCTATTTTCCTATTTTTGGTCATTTTCACTTATTATTTTTAAGTGACTTTCCAACAAAAGTAGGTAGGGCAATTTTGCTAAGTTAATATATAAGCAAACCCAAGTTAGCACTTACTTGCAGAAGAGGCAGCAGGAGCTTCCCGCTCAACAGGCAACTTCTCAGCAGTATCCCCAAGCACCCCCAGCGTTTTGGATCCCCATCCTCGCCGGGCAAGTTCCCATCCTCAGCGTTTTCTCAGCATCAACCATCGCCATCAAGTCCAACCCGTTCTAGCGTTTGTTCCCCCTTCAAGCAGCCCCCAAAGCCCAGCGTTTTTGGGATTGCAAAGCATCAGCAGAATCGGCGTTTTGACATCAGCAATTTCAGCCAAGCTAGCGTTTTTTGCTGGCGTTTTTGCATTTCTACAGCGTTTTGACTTTCAGCCCCAACCTGCCCCGTAGATACACAGCATTTTCAGCCTTTAGCAAGGTAGCAGATACATCCTAGATTGTAGCCCAAGAAAAACGCAGCCAAAACAGTCATTTTCAGCCACCGAAACAGTCCCGAAATTGAGCGATTAGAAGATCCCAGATTTCAGCCATCAAGTCGTCGTCGTCACCACCGTCGTCGTCATCGGCATAGTCCAAGTTGCATCAGTCCATTGCATTCGCATTGTACACCTTTGTGCAATCAAAGTAGACCACTCTCGTCGACGAGAGTGGGGCCTTCGGAGGAGGGTTTTACAACCTCTCGGGTGTCGTATCTCTTTTCTCTCCTCCTCTTAGTCTCATTCACTTGCACGCACAATATCCACTCACTTTGTTCATGACCATAGTACTCTACAGACGTAAAGCTCTCTCTTTCCCTAAGAAATAAAAGGAACCTTGAGCATTAAAGATCACTAATCTTGAGAAAATACAACATTCATTCCGTTGCACCTAACATTGGTATCAGAGCTTTGGAAGTGTTCTGCATTACTCAAGGAAAGAACCACAAGAATTTTTTTTGCTTGTTGCGATCGCACGAACCCAAGTTTACTTGGGTGTGGCGATTCCTAATAGTGTTTTGTTGAAGAGTGACAGGAATCCCAAGAAAGAAGGGCTTGTCCAGCCTCCCCTTGTGTCTCTTTTCACTCATTGAGAGCGGACCGTGCACTTAGCGGCCGGCCAATCGACGTGAGGTGGGAAAAAGCAACCTTGGTGTGAGCGCAAGGCCGCCAAGGGGTGCGCCCGCAAAAAGGAGTAGAACTCGGGTGAAGAGAAGATCCTTCTCCAACGCGATTTGCAAGCGAAAGAACACCTCAAGAACTTCAAGATCCTCAAGATCCTCAAGAACCCAAGATTCTCACGAATCAAGGATCTCAAGACCCCCAAGAACCCAAGTTCCTCGTGAACTTAAGAACCCACAAGAAACCCATGACTTCAGAATGATCATCACTCGAAGCGGAATGGATACTTCGCTTGGAGGTGATGAGCATGAGAGAGGCGAAGAAGAATTTTCCCCACTAGGAGGTTTTTCCGACCCTCCCCCTTCCCCATCTACAACAAAGCTTGCACTAACTCCTATGGAGGAGTTGGACCAAGAAAGAGAAGCAAAAAGAAAAGCCTACGAAGAAGATATGGCAGCCATCGAGCGTAAGTACCAAGACAGAATGGCAGCTATAGCACGTGAGACCATAGCACTACAAGAACAGAGTGACCGACAAAACAGAGAGTTCTTGCGACTTTTTTCTCAAGTACATGCGTACTTTGCACAGAATCACGAAAAGGAGACTCTCTCAGTCTCTTCTTCTCCAAAGCATCACCCACAGGATTTGCATGATTGTGTAAAGCATGATGATGATTTGATTGACAATGACTTGCATGATGATTTGAAGCACAATGATAAGCATGATGATTTGAATGATAATGATTTGCATGATGATTTGGATGAAAAAGACAAGCATGATGAATTGCATGAAGATGATGTGATTGTTCACAAGGATGATGTGTTAGTTGATGCTTTTCCTAGCAAAGCTAACCTCGTTGTAGAATCGATCAATCACCAAGAATCGATCTTGGCTTTCGAGTCGAGGTCCACAGATGCTCCACAAGACGATTCGATAGATCCCGAAGAAGCGATCTTGGCTCTTGAGCCTTGGTCCAAAGAACCCTCACAGGAAGTATTGTGTGTTCGCATGATTGATACGCACGCATTGTTCGAGTGTTTCATTCGTGAAGGTTTCCTGTATTTTAGTGAGCATCGTTATGTGATCCCTTTTTCTAGGCATGACGTTGCATGTTGAGCACGTTTCTCTCATGGATGAGCACGAATGTATGCGGATTGTTCATGAAAAGATGCAAAGTTTGTATGTCAGGAAGTCTCATTCCATGTCTCTTCCGTGGCATGACACAGTTTCCGAAAGAGCACATGATAGTATGAGCACCAAGTATGGGCATTTCCATTGTGAATTGCCACAGTTGATTGATTTCGATCAAATAGAAAAGATTCGATCGCATTGTTTGCATGTGTTTGATGAACAGGTTGTCACTCCGTCTCTATGTTCATCTACATTGCATACACAGTCTTTAGAGAAGACAAGATTTTTTTCCTTCACTTTACATGGAATGGGTATGTTCATGGTTTTGTGTTGGAGATTGTTTCAGGAATTTTCAGCCATGGAGATTCTTGAAGACGAAAGAAGCAGGACTCTAGACGAAGTTGAAGCAAGAAAGGAGATTCAGAAGACTTTGTGTCGCTTTCGGCGCGGCCCAAAGAAGCAAGCGTTGCAGACCTTTATGAAGTTCAAGTACCTCACGACCCTCACATCAGAGTGGGCCGGCGAAGAGTCCCTTCCAGGATTCCGGATGCTGTTGGCGATCTCCCTCGATGCCATACAGTTCGGTACCAGTACCTCACTTTGAAAAGGAGGGGATGTCACGTGACACATCCCAACCCTATGTGTTCGTGGACAAGCTACACCACAGCAGGGTTCAGTCAGTTCAGTCAAGTCTAGATTAGCAGTGATCTGGCACTTTTGTGAGCCTATTCGTAGACCGTGCATGCCCAGTCACTTAGCATAGATGCATATCCTCCGGTTGCACACAGCATGATCATAGGAATTCCCATTAGAATCCATTACTATCAGTTAGGGGAATTTTCCAGTGCATTTAGCCTATTTTCCTATTTTTGGTTATTTTCACTTATTATTTTTAAGTGACTTTCCAACAAAAGTAGGTAGGGCAATTTTGCTAAGTTAATATACAAGCAAACCCAAGTTAGCACTTACTGGCAGAAGAGGCAGCAGGAGCTTCCCGCTCAACGGGCAACTTCTCAGCAGTACCCCCCAGCACCCCCAGCGTTTTGGATCCCCATCCTTGTCGTGCAAGTTCCCATCCTCAGCGTTTTCTCAGCATCAGCCATCGCCATCAAGTCCAACCCGTTCTAGCGTTTGTTCCCCCTTCAGGCAGCCCCCAAAGCCCAGCGTTTTTGGGATTGCAAAGCATCAGCAGAATCGGCGTTTTGACATCAGCAATTTCAGCCAAGCTAGCGTTTTTTGCTGGCGTTTTTGCATTTCTACAGCGTTTTGACTTTCAGCCCCAACCTGCCCCGTAGATACACAGCATTTTCAGCCTTTAGCAAGGTAGCAGATACATCCTAGATTGTAGCCCAAGAAAAACGCAGCCAAAACAGTCATTTTCAGCCACCGAAACAGTCCCGAAATTGAGCGATTAGAAGATCCCAGATTTCAGCCATCAAGTCGTCGTCGTCACCACCGTCGTCGTCATCGGCATAGTCCAAGTTGCATCAGTCCATTGCATTCGCATTGTACACCTTTGTGCAATCAAAGTAGACCACTCTCGTCAACGAGAGTGGGGCCTTCGGAGGAGGGTTTTACAACCTCTCGGGTGTCGTATCTCTTTTCTCTCCTTCTCTCAGTCTCATTCACTTGCACGCACAAAATCCACTCACTTTGTTCGTGACCATAGTACTCTACAGACAGAAAGCTCTCTCTTTCCCTAAGAAATAAAAGGAACCTTGAGCAGTAAAGATCACTAATCTTGAGAAAATACAACATTCATTCCGTAACACCTAACACCTGAGACTTCGAGTATGTCTACGATTGTGCCTATCTTCAAGTCAAGAGATCCATGATTTCCAGGAATTATTGCACCATCATGGTTGGTCACACATTAGCTAGGCTGTATGCATCTCCTCTTGAGCAGGAGCTGAGTAGATGGGCAGAGTGAGAGGGCATAAGAGCACCAGGGCAAGCAGGTTTCAGTAGAGGTTTCTCCACTCTTGACCAGATTCTGACACTCAAAGCTATTATTGAGGAAGGTAGACACCTTGGCAAGAGGATCTATTGTAGCTTTGTGGATTTCCATAAAGCTTTTGACACAGTACCGAGAGCCAGACTTATACGCAGACTATAAGACATGGGTGTGCCTACAGAGCTGATATGGGGTATTCTGGCTCTATACAGAACAGTGATGGGGTGGGTACGCACTAATGAGGGAATGTCTGACATGGTCCTCTCCACTATTGGAGTAAAGCAGGATGCCCCCTATCCCCGACTCTTTTTGGGATGTATGTGGATGAGTTTTCGGACAATGTAGAGCATTAGGGAGACAGGGGGCTCAGCTAGCCGGACAATGGATTCCGTTGTTACTATATGCTGATGATATTGTGCTGATTTTAGACCCTCCAGAGGGGATGCTGCGTCATTTGGATGCTTTGCATACATTTTCTCGTGATAGTGGATTGTCTGTCAACCTGGGAAAAACCAAGGTTATGGTGTTCAACACCACACCACAGTGGGTCAGCAGATCGGCACCCACATTTACGTATGGCCAGGAGACTATGGAATACACAGATGCATTTTATCTTGAGTTAGTTTTCGGTGGACGGGTGTTTTCACTAAGGAGAGCATTAGAGACTAGACTGACGAGAGCATATGCAGCTTTGGGAGAACCGGAGAGGATGTGTTCGCAAGTGCAGTTTCAGGAACCGCGAACAAAGCTCTGGCTTTTTGACACTCTAGTGACTCCATCTATGCTCTATGGAGTTCAGGTATGGGGACCCTCAGTAGACCACCATGGGAGATCTGGCAACACAGATGGATGGAGATGTATGGAGAGGCCTTTGGTCTCTATGATCGCTCTAATGATTCGGGCTAAGGCCTCAGTGCCGCATGAGATTATCCGAGCCGAGCTAGCCCCCCCCTTCCCCCCCTCATGGTGGAGGCATTGACTAGATCAATATCCTTTCTGCACGGTCTATGGGATCTCCCCAGGGACGGATATGCTCGGCTTGCCCTTGAGTCATCTCGACAACTAGCTCTACAAGGCAATACAGCATGTTGGTATGGACAGATGACAACATGGTTTCAGTCGCATGGTTTCAACATGGATAGATTGCCTTCGTTTCAATAGTGTACCAGATGTCATCAAGACGCAGTGCGCGAGTTCCCTCGCGAAGAAGTGCCTACGGAGCGTGTTTCTATCGCGACAAGCTGCTGTTTTTCTCTGTTTTCAGCCCATAAACGTTGTAGACGGGGCTGATTTACGAGAAGGAACCCGAGAACACACCTCTTTTGTGTGTAGGATTGGAAGAGAGGATTTTCTATGCAGAGATCTCTTCCGGGGAATTGCTTTTTCGAGAACTGAGTTGCGTTTCGAGCGTCGAGACTTTGAAGGTAACGATTTTCATGTTATGATCTCTGAGTATTTGATTGAAGGTGTACTTCCTCTTCGTGAGGGAGTAGGAGCAGAGGAAGGCATGAGCCTCTGCAGGAGAAAGCGCTCTGAGGAACTAGAGCTAGATCAGCCCAAGGGTTTCGTACCCAAGTTTGGGAAGCAGGTCCATGGATTGAAGAGAGGTAGACTCTCGAGATGTGATCCGGAAGTTGAAATTCCCAAGGAAAGGACTTCGTGTCCAAGAAAGCGGAGTTATTCTGCAGGAACAAGACTCTGGAAACAGAGTCGGAAAAGAGTTGCAGGGATGCCATGCCCTGAGTCTGAAAGGTGTGATCCAGAGGCGAGAACCTTGGTTCTCAAGGATTTGGAATAAGGAATGGAAGTTCATTGGAATAGGGTTTTGCCCTAGGAATCGGAAGTCGAGGCTTCCGGGAACCATCAAGTCTTATTCTAGAACGAACGTGGTAATACGTTCGGTTCAAGTGCTTGTATAGACTTCTCCTCAGTAATAAAGATACTATTACGGGGGGGGACCATCCCATCTTCTGGTCCCCAGTACTATGTCGATCTTCTCACTCTCTATCTCTCTCTCTCTCTCTCTCTCTATCTATTTCTCTCTATATCCTCTGGCTTCAGTACTAAGTGATAAAGTCTATTTATCCGAGTATATTTTATATTGTTATGTGCTCCTGTTTGTGACAATGGTATCAGAGCATGGTCTCCTCTCTTTCTCTGTAAAGGAGGACGATTGTGGGAAGATACGGGAAGAAGCCATGACAAGCCAAGAGAGAAGTAAGCAGGCGGAACCCTAAGTCCTACAAGAAAAAGCTTGTAGAGTTGGAAATTTTTTTTTTTTCTCTCTCTGCAAGAAGTCGACACAAGGCTTGGGATTCTCTGAGAAGGCGACAATAGCATGATGCTCAAGAACCTAGAGAATCCAAGGAATGGAATGCTCGAGATTCTTCAGAATCCAGAAAATATCCATGAACGTCAATCCAGAACTATAGCCATGAAATCCCGTCATTCCGGGAAGGATATGAAGAAGGTCTCTAGACCTAGGAACACTTCCAGTCAAGTTTGATACTTTTGACGGAAGGGAAGATGCCCCGAAAGCTACCGCTTTGATTCGACAAGTTTGAAGTTGCCTTTGCAAACGGCAATTTCTGAAAAAGCGTCGAAGATGAGGCATGTGATTAAACACCTCAAGGGGATTGCAAGTACTTGGTGGTATACCAAAGCTCTACAAGGAACTTACAACAAGACTTGGATTCAATTCAAGGCTGGATTTTTCGACAAATTTTTTTCCTCTACACTTTGAGGAAGGCATCCAAGAAGATTGGGATCGGTTTGCCCAATAGGAACACGAGTGAGTCAAAGCAAGTAGTGGTTCACTCTTGCCAAGGTAGCTCCACTCTCGATTCTCTCTGAGGAAGGAAAGATGAAGAAATTCAACAAAGGACTTTTGCCCGAATTTTGTAGATGCATTTGCAAATTACTTTGCAACAGATGGTAGAGTCAGCAATAAAAGTTGAAAGTGTACACCTTAGTGTACATAGAATCCAATCCCCGTAGTGGGACGGGAATCATTGAACACAGAAAGTTTGGAGCAAGGGAATTCAATCTAACTCTTGAGTTTTTGAATAGAAGACCCTCAAACTCTAAGTGAGAGGACAGTTCTTTGATCAAAGTTAAATCTTTGAGAAACTCATCAACTGCGTATTGCTTTTATGCACGAGATATGCACGTGTCTAACCAAGACAATCACTCTCAAGTGTTTATGAGAGTAAGGTTGAGTCAGAACATTGTTTTATACGATGAACTGCTTTGCTTATCCATCCGGAAGGTCCATGATTGATATGGTATCCGGTAGTTCTCCAACAAAGTACTTGCTATTGTGGGTAGGAAATTATGAATGAACCATTCTGAGTTTTCCAGCAAAGAAAAGCTTTCATTAAGCTTGAATACTCTTTAAGCCCACACCCCCTATCCGGTAAGGGAAGATATGGTAGTGCTTTCCGCACAAGTGAATGAACACTCTCATTACGAGGGAAGGAACAAGCGACGAGTACGGCCTGTGCTCGAGGAATCCAAGGATTGAAATCCTAGATTATTTGATGAGCGGGTTTTGCTCTAAGAATCGAGCCAAGGGATCGTCAAGTTGAGCGTCTTCGCTCTAAGGATCTTACGAAGGGAAGGTAATTTCCCAGGTTCATCGAAACACTAACACAGCTTAAGAATTATGTACACCTTTGAGTACATGGATAACACACGAAGATGCAGACCTATGCCAAGGAAATGGATGAGAGTTTGTTATACTCTCTTGAGCGCCTTTTTGTGCGCAAGGATACTCCGACACGAGAATCTCTATTTGAGATGTGTTCGGTAGAAGGAATTTGAGTTTCTCTACGGAGAAGAGGTTTTCTGATGGTCGTTGATCATTGAGTACGCTATGTGCTTTTACCATTACAAAGCAACTTTTGGTTGCGGTATATGTTTCTCCATGAGCGGGTCAAGTAGCATTTACACGCTGCTGGAATAAATTCGAACTATTCTGTTCGTAAGAATATAATTCGCCAACCGTTTCAAATGGTAAGAATTACGTACGGGAGAACATCCCTGAGAATCAAAGAGGGTTTGCTCTATTGTGAACTAGGTTTGAACGTACGTTCAGAAAATGCTATGGCTAGAATCCTATCTGCCTGAGATTTTGCAAATCCTCATTGATGCTCGCAAGGTGAATCATTTTTGACGATTTTGTAAGGAAGAGACGCTAATGGGCATCGGGAAAACACTGGTGGTGGTAATAACTCGTAGGAGGAAAAAGATTGGAAGGAAGTGCCGCCGTGCACAAAGAATCTTCAGATTGGCACCGTCCGCCTACGTTGAGCGACGGCCCGGAACAAAGAACCTTCTTTAAGGTGATCTCAAACTTTGTTTGTGAAAGAAAGATGTCGAGCTTAATGCTCTATGACTTGGGCATTCCCTATGTGGGAGGACACAAGAGGTTTAATACCCTCTGGAATAACAGCGCGGGATTATGCGCAAGGACAGATACCTAGATTGATCTCTAGGAAGATTATTTTTCTCGAATTTGAGAAGACGGAATCAAGTTAACAGAGTCTCGGATAAGGAAACTTTGGATCAGAACAATTGGCCTACCCAAAGCAAAGGCTCCGGAATAAGAACTTACTTTGGTAAGATGGCACACTTTGTCTGCCTCAGGAAGATTCACATGAGCTTAATGCTCTCGACATGCCCTATGTGAGAGGACACAAGAGGTTTAATATCCTCAAGACTAATAGCGCAAGGTTATGCGCAAGGGCAAAGACCTAGATTGATTTCTAGGAGGATTATTCTTCTCGGAATTGAGAAGGTGGAATTGAGTTAACAGATTCTCGAATGAGGAAACGTTCGATCTATTGGAAAGACGCGAATGACGAGTTCTTCCACGGCTCGTAAGTTTGATGATTGGTGAAGGATATCCTCGAGGTACTAGAGGAAGGACACGAACCGGTAAGGTAAGTATTGAATTATTGAATTTTTGTTTAATTTAATTTTTAAGTTCTCTTTTGAGAAAGGACTAGCTCAACTCACCATTGAGCAAGATTTGGAATCTTTCCGGTTTCTCCCCGGTAGTTCAGTTGAACCTCTATAGTTGAGGACAATTGTTTATAAGTGAGAGGGATGTTGCTAAATTGGCTTTATCTTACAGAAAAATAATTCTAAATGAATTATTGGATTTATAAGTGAGAGGGTTTTCTCGCTTGGAACACCAAGGAAAAATAATTCTAAATGAATTATTGGAATTTTAAGTGAGAGGGTTTTTCTCACTGGAGACATTCGAGTACAGAGTATTCCTAGTGCGTCATTCAAAGTAATGACGGGAGCACTGAGAACGGGAATATCTGTAAGGCCACCAGGAACGGGTAACGGGTACTTCTGATGCGTCACATCAGATGGGTGACAATGAGCATCGGAAAGAAGTATCCGACATACGGGAACGGACATCTCTGATGTGTCATAGGATGGGTGACATAGAGCATCGCGAAGGAGATTGTACCGTAAGTTCAGTAGGAAAGGACTAGGTGATGGGTATTCCTGATGCGTCACAAGGTGGGTGACGGGTGCATCGGAAAGGGAATATCCATAGTCGGGAGGAAATTCCGAACTGTGTTGGAATTGTGCACAAGGAAAAAGAAAGCACTTGAATGAAGATGGGTTCAGAGGAAACTTTGAGGAAAAACAGATGCTTTCTGAGAAAGCGGGATTGCTTTTCGGGAAAGCAGATGCTTTCCCGCGAGGAAGTCTATGTCTGCATTGCAACTGTGCATGTGATTGCATCCAGGGACGCTTGGGAAGTGTTGTGAAAGAATTGTTTTTAACTTATAAGGTTTTATTGAGTTTTTGGGTAGGTTCAGACTATTTTTTAAAATACGCCGGCTGCCCACTTAATAAGTGGGTAGCCATCTGATAAATAAGGCAACAGATCAGCCAGCGTTTTCTCTCTCTCTTTTTCTGGCAGAACAAAACAAAAAAAAAACCCGGCCGCGATCTCTACGCGAGCAGCTATTCGTGCCCGTGGCTAGGAGCTATAAAAGCATCACATGCCCTCACTCAGAGGGGAGGACCAATCTTGCAAGGAGGAGATGCTGCTGCAGATTTCAGCCATAAAGAAGACGTTGCCAGTGATGCCCATGGCTGCCCCAAGTGTACCAGATGTCATCAAGACGCAGTGCGTGAGTTCCCTCACGAAGAAGTGCCTACGGAGCGTGTTTCCATCGCAACAAGCTGCTGTTTTTCTCTGTTTTCAGCCCATAAACGTCGTAGACGGGGCTGATTTACGAGAAGGAACCCGAGAACACACCTCTTTTGTGTGTAGGATTGGAAGAAAGGATTTTCTATGCAGAGATCTCTTCCGGGGAATTGCTTTTTCGAGAACTGAGTTGCGTTTCGAGCGTCGAGACTTTGAAGGTGACGATTTTCATGTTATGATCTCTGAGTATTTGATTGCAGGTGTACTTCCTCTTCGTGAGGGAGTAGGAGCAGAGGAAGGCATGAGCCTCTGCAAGAGAAAGGGCTCTGAGGAACTAGAGCTAGATCAGCCCAAGGGTTTCGTACCCAAGTTTGGGAAGCAGATCCACGGATTGAAGAAAGGTAAACTCTCGAGATGTGATCCGGAAGTTGAAATTCCAAGGAAAGGACTTCGTGTCCAAGAAAGCGGAGTTATTCTACAGGAACAAGATTCTGGAAACAGAGTCGGAAAAGAGTTGCAGGGATGCCATGCCGTGAGTCTGGAAGGTGTGATCCAGAGGCGAGAACCTTGGTTCTCAAGGATTTGGAATAAGGAATGGAAGTTCCTTGGAATAGGGTTTTGCCCTAACGGAAGCCGAGGCTTCCGGGAAATATCAAGTCTTATTCTAGAACGAACGTGGTAATACGTTCGGTTCAAGTGCTTGTATAGACTTCTCCTCAGTAATAAAGATACTATTAGGGGGGGGACCATCCCATCTTCTGGTCCCCAGTACTGTGTCGATCTTCTCACTCTCTATCTCTCTCTCTCTATCTATTTCTCTCTACATCCTTTGGCTTCAGTACTAAGTGATAAAGTCTATTTATCCGAGTATATTTTATATTGTTATGCGCTCCCGTTTGTGACAGATCACTCTAGCTCCACATGCAAGACGCCCAACCAGAGTACTGACCATGGAGGAGGTTGATGAGATCCTACAGTGATCGATGAGAGATTTCGTCTGAACCCACCAATCCCCCTCCCCCTCCCCCTTGTATCTCGTCTCCATCCTGAATCAACTTCAGATTTATTTCCTTTCTCCTTAGTGTTTTCATGTTAGTTTTTTGTAACTTTGTATTTTCCGTACTCAGACATGATATCAGATTAACCAATTGTAACTTTTTGTTTTCATAGGTCATTTTGGGCTTTCGAAGACGTTAATATAACATTTCATTTCATTTCTCTCTCTCTCTCTCTCTCTCTCTCTCTCTCTCTCTCTCTCTCTCTCTCTCTCTGAATAGGTACGGATGATCAAAGAGGAAGAGAAACAGAATGGGGCGAAGACCTCTTCGTGGGTGGATGTAATCACGAAGACACAGAAGAAGGCGGATGAGGCCGAGAAATGGATAGAAGTCACTAAGAAAGGGAAAGGAAAAGAAACCACGTCTACCCCCACTCCTACAATCATCAACATGACTTTAGAAGAAGAGCAGCGAAGGAAGACTAGAGCTTTGCACATACGAATAACCGGTCTAAAAGACCGAGATGATGTGGAAGTGGAAGTCAAAGAACTTCTCCGCATGATGGGTAGTGAGGCTACTCATACAAAGGCATGGAGGGTAGGGAAGAAGACATAAGGAAATGGGGAGACTTCAAAAGAAAGAGCTCTAATCATGCGCTTCCGATCCATGGAGGCAAAAAAGGACTTCTTGAAGAAGTGTCCTACACTAAAGAAAACGGGCATATTCCTTGGAGATGACCTCACACTCACACAGCTTGCTCATATGAAAGAAGTTATACCCGAGATAATGACAGCTCGAGAGAAGAAGAAAGTGGCCTTCTACAGGGATAGACGAGTGGTTATTCTGGAGAAGCTCCACGCATGACGGTGCGAGACCTGTGGGACCACACTCAGAGTGGCTACATGGAATTGTAATGGATCTTTGTGCCTTGATGTAGGGGCCTTTGAGGATAGTTTCACAGGGAGGGACATCATTTTCTACTCTGAGACGCATCAAGCCCCGGGGCAGTCCATGCCCATGTGAGGGGATACAGATGGGAGACAACTTGCAGACAGGAGACTCGATCAGAGCGCAGAGGACGAGGTTCAGGAGGAGTGGCAGTCTTATTCAAGGAGGAGCTATAGTCTCTGATACATATAGCTTGGAGGGATGAGCATGCGAGGTATATGTGGGTGAGACTGAAGGCAGAGACAGGCAGATATCTCTACATCGCTATTTGCTATTTTCCTCCTAGTATGTCAGTATATGCATCACCTAGAGGACAATCCCCCTTCTCTATTTTAGATGATGATATATGGGAGTTTTCTAGAGACGGCGACATTATTATCTTGGGGGATTTCAATGCTAAGACTGCCCACGACCAGTGTAACCGCAAAACGTTTCAGACCCGAAACGTTTCACCCGGAAACGTGGCGTTTCACCCCGAAACGTTTCACTCTAGGCTAAGGTCTCAGTGAAACGTTTGACCGAAATGCCAATTTTGTGTATATATAGAGTTATGTATCGACAAAATAGGTGTTCATAGTGCAGTGAGTAGAAACACATACTATGTTAACATGGAAATAGCATATACATAATAAATAAATAAATAAATATTTAATGGCCAAATTCTCTAAAGAAATTTTTTTATTTCAAGCGTTTCACTCCAGGCGTTTCACCTTGCAGGTGAAACGTTTCGGCCGTTTCACCCGTTTCGCGTTTCAGGCCTGCTGAAACGCGTTTCGCGGTTACGCTGCCCACCACCAGACAACATTCTATGATACCTCAGAGGAGTTGATGCGGGAGCTTGATGTTACAGAAATGGGCCTGTCTAGATTATCACAGGATGAGGAGCACACTGAGTATGGCAGATACTTGATTGATATGGGGATGCACATGGATTGGCCATTTTGGATGGCCTACAGCGATTCCCTGCAGCTGGTGGTTTTACATGCTTTCCATATCGGCATGGCGCTAGTATAGTGGATTATGTTATGGCTCCGCCAGGACTCATTCCTTTCTTTTAGGATTTCGAGGTGGGAACTAGACCGGTTGGGTTAGCAATCGATCATGCTATCTTGTCTTTCAATTTATCATTCTAGTTCAACATAGCTCCATTGGGAGAGGCCTCCACACATACTCGGTATACCTTCACGAGGGAGACAAATCACGTGTACACTTATGAGATATACAAGCAGCTATGCACTCAGGAGCTAGGACGACCACTAGATGAGCTCACCCAGATTCTGACAGAGACGTTGCATGATGCAGCATTAGAGGCATATCCCCACAGCCAGCCTACGCGCAAACGATCTGGGAGCATGCCTTAGAACAGTTGGTATGATGAGGAGTGTAGAGAGACGAGGATCGGATTATAGAGAGAGGTGCTCATGGGTACTACTACACATAGACAACCACATATTATCTTCCGCCGCCTAGTGCGATGAAAGAAGAGGGCTTACCTATCTCAATTAGAGCGTGATCTGTATTAGTTGTTTATGAGTCAGGACTCTAATGAGGCATGGAGGCTTTTCAATGAGCACTCTCCACCGCCAGCCATCACTTCCACAGAGACATGGGGGGAATATGCTACATCTCTCTATACAGCATTGGGGCAGCCACCTTTGCCTGACCCTCCAGAGGCATGCCCAGAAACATGTACTTTCTTTACTGTTGAGAGGGTAAGGAAAGCCATTGACAAGATGAAGACAGGAAGAACACAAGATCATGATGGTCCGGTAGCAGAGCACTTTATCCATGCCAGAGATATGCTTGCAGAGCCTCTTGCTATGTCTTTAATAGAGCCATGTATGAGGGTTTCCCTGAGACTTGGAGTATGTCCACTATTGTGCCTATCTTCAAGTCGGGAGATCCTATGCTTCCCGGGAATTACCGAACCATCATGGTTGGTCACACTTTGGCTAGGCTATATGCATCAATTCTTGAGCATGAGTTAAGTGGATGGGCAGAGAGAGAGGGCATACGGGCAGTAGGACAGGTTGGGTTCAAGAGAGGTTTCTCCACTGTTGACCAGATTTTGACACTCAGAGCCATTATTGAGGAGGGTAGATACCATGGCAGGAGGATATATTGTAGCTTTGTGGATTCCCGCAAAGCCTTTGATACAGTGCCACGATCCAGACTCATACGCAGATTGCAAGACATGGGGGTGCCCACAGAGCTGATCTGGGGGATCTTAGCTTTATACAGGACAATGGTAGTACAAGTACGCACTACTCAGGGCATGTTCGACATGGTTCATTCCACCATTGGGGTGAAGCAGGGTTGTCCCCTATCTCCGACTCTCTTTGGGATATATGTAGATGAGTTTTCAGATTATGTACATACAGAGGGTGATAGAGGTGCTTAGCTTGGAGGGACATGGATTCCTTTGCTATTATATGCTGCTGATATTGCTTTGATCTCCGATTCTCCAAAAGGGATGCAACATCATTTGGATGCACTGCATGTATTTGCGCAGGACAGTGGATTGTCTGTGAACCTTGGTAAGACCAAGGTAATGGTGTTTAACACCACGGCGCAGTGGGTAAGGAGGTCCACCCCCACTTTTACATATGGCTGAGAGATTGTGGAGTATGCAGATACATACACTTATCTTGGGGCGGTTTTTAGTGGTCCAGTATTTTCCCTGAGGCGTGCAGCAGATACGCGATTGACCAGAGCCTATGCAGCATTGGGGAGACTTGAGAGGATATGTTCACATGTTCAGCTCCAGGAACCTCAGACAAAGCTTTGGCTCTTTGACACTTTGGTCACTTCGGCCATGCTGTACGGAGTGGAGATATGTGGCCCCTCAGTTGATCATCATAGCACAGCTAGCAGTACTGACGGATGCAGATGTATGGAGAAGCCATTGGTGTCTATGATTTCTCGGATGATTAGGGCCAAGGCCTCACTACCACATGACATTGTTAGGGCGGAGCTTGCTGCTCCCCCATTGGTAGTGGAGGCACGCACTCGATCAGTTTCATTTATGCATAGCACTTGGGCTCTCCCTAGGGACATATATGCTCGATTAGCACTAGAGTCTTCTCGACAGCTGGCATTGCAGGGAGATAGATCATGTTGGTATGCAGAGATGGCATCTTGGTTTCAGTTACATGGCTTTAGTATGGACCGGCTACCCCCATTTCAATACTCTCTGGATGCACCCTTCATCCCCCTCACAAGAGTAGAGATTATCAGGCTCATCAGATAGGACTTGATTCAGTTGGATACGAAGAGGACATGGATACAACCCACACATGAGCTAGGTACGAAGATGACTTTCTATAGAGAGCATCTTCTCCAACTCACGGAGGATGGTTTTGTGATCAGATCAGGATACATGGATACTCGTCTATCCCACGGGATACGATGTGCTATTGTTCAGATACACACATCCTCACATCAGCTAGAGATCTAGACAGGCAGATTCAGAGGAGTACCCGCTGAGTCCAAGATTTGTCAGATGTGCCAAATAGAGCCAGAGACAGAGCTACATTACATCTGTCATTGCCCAGTATACTATGAGATACGAGGACGCTTTCACTGTCTATTCAGAGAGGGTTTTGGGCCACTTTCTATGGTCATGAGATACCAGGATCAGAGATGCCTCGGATTATACTTACTGGAGATTCGCAAACACAGAGAGGACCTCTTGAAGAGGGGCACAATGAGAAAGATCCAGCGACAACGGAAGATCACAATTTTCTTTCAGTCACAGACAGAGGAGTTGGAGCAGTCCCCACAGCATAACAACACCAGAGGTACCAGAGGCATACTCCTAGATTGGGCGATAGAGTTGGGGCGGTCCCGTCGCCCACGGATGAGAGGGCCCTCTCGATATCGACGCAGACTGCGACAGAGGATCCATACCATACTGGCACGACATAGGAGCCGTCCCGGATACTGATGTATATGTATATGATGCCTCGACTGTCAAAAAGCTCCATTGTATTAGCTCACCCTTTGTCTTCCCTTTGTATCAGCTTTCACCCCACCCCTACTCACTATTTTATTTTTAGTTCTTTGTACTTTTTGTACCCAGACCTGGTATTAGATTCACCACATGTAACCTTTTGGTCTCATAGGTCATTTTGGCCTTTTGAAGAGATTAATATTACATTTCATTTCATTTTCATCTCTCTCTCTCTCTCTCTCTCTCTCTCTCTCTCTCTCTCTCTCTCTCTCTCTCTCTCTCTCCGGAGGCTACGACAAAAAATTACGTTAATATTACATTACATTACATTTTCATCGACGGAGGCTACGACAGAGATTAATATTACATTTCATTTCATTTTCATCGACGGAGGCTACGACAGAAAATTCGGAGCACGTTGGCCATGCATGCACGACGCCCGGTCAGACTACTAACCATGGAGGAAATTGATGAGATTCGCCAACGACCGATGCTAGATCTCTTATGATTCAGCTATCCCAACAAGCCGCCCATTTTTTGCTTAGTCTTTTGCTTGGTTCACATCGATCAACTTAGGACCCCATAGTATATATCTTTGTTTTGTACTATTGTTAGGTTCTTTTGTTACTCTGACTTTGTATCAGATCCACCACTTTATGGCCTTTTGAAGACGTTAATATAACATTTCATTTCATTTCATTTCTCTCTCTCTCTCTCTCTCTCTCTCTCTCTCTCTCTCTCTCACATATAGTTTCTACCCAAGATTTAGAGCTCCATTTCAACATCATCTCTACCCTCACACATGGATGTACTTCCGGTTTTCTTATTTTGGTTTCATATTATTTCGTATCTTTTGTCCTTTTTGGCCTGCCAATGGCAAAGGCTTTAGTGTTTGGTTGGGTTTTTTTTAGCTTTGGAGATAAGGAAATGACGGTTTTAAGTGGATACCTTCAAATGATTGTTTATTCTTTAACATAAAATCTTGAGTTTGAAAAACCAAGTCCATTCTCTTCGCTTTTGCAATTATTTCTTGAGCTCTCTCGCCAGCACGCACGCCTCACACTCACATTCATACACCCTTAGAAAACTTTTCTTTATATATATAAAACATGGCGTTTCTTTCTTTTTGCAGACTATCTTAAATTCTTTAACATTTCTTATGCTTCTTTCTAGTCACGAGGACACTCGTGTATATTGTCTCATAGGCAGACTTTGGCCTCTAGAATATGGATATAAAGCTCTCTCTCTCTCTCTCTCTCTCTCTCTCTCTCTCTCTCATGTTTCCTCTTGATTTTCAAGGGCAATAAAAGTTGTTGTGGAGGGACCACATTTTGATCTTTTGGAGGCTTTGGCCAACTCTATAGCAACCACCATATTCCAAAGATTTCGAACCATCACGGATGTGCGGGTGCGTATTGATATGCCGAAAGTTGCAGCCAAGAAAGATGCAGATTATGTTGGTCTAGAAATTTTTCGTAGTGCACCTTCTTAAGCATGTGCAACATCACACATTTCTTTGTTTACCATGCGGCTCTTTTCTCACAATGAGCTATGCCAAGGATGGAGAGAAGGAAGCTTACTGAAAGCTCTAGGGCTTTGTGGCTCTTTTATAAGTACAAAGTGTTTTAGAAAGTTGATGCTGAGAGAGCTTTTATAGGTGCTCGTCTCATATGGCAGAATGTAATATGCTGAGCGAAAGATTCCTGAATTTTGTAGAGGGTTGGGTTTGTAATATTTGCAATTGTTGGCCTTACATGGTAGGGCTTGTGTGTTATATTTTTACCATGTCAAGAAATGAGACAACAAGTTTGGATTTGGTTGCATTGTCCTGCTGCAATTTGCAAGGTTTGCTCTCAATGAGTAAAATTTACCTTCTTTTATATATAACCTCCGTGCGTAGTAGGAAGAGATGAATCGTGGAGGATTCTTCCGTGTGCAATTATTTATATTGTGAAGTGCACCTCTGGGAAGCTAAGTAATGGCAACGGATGAGGTTTTCCTATTTTTCTGACTGATGATTTATGATTGGAACCTTGTTATTGCTACATATTGCATAATTTCTAGTAGTATGCCTAAGCTTTATCGAGACTTCAAATTATTGCATGTAATTAGAGATTGGATTTCTAGATTCTTCTCCACAATTGTGTCGTGGATTTGGAAGCACACTTACATGATAGGTTGTATTCCTATAGTCCTCTCAATACTTGTCCGAAGTATGAAAGTAAACCGAGCATATTTATTTTTTCCACTTTTAGAACTTATGCAGAAGGGTGGTAGCAATCTACCAATTTAAAGGAAGCTTCTGAGCAAAATTTCCTAATTCTGACATACTCTTTCAGATGTCCTTTAAGTCAAAAGCAATTAGTACAGCATATTGGGTCTTTTAAGGCGGTGGCTTGTGTCCCCTGAGAATTTGAAATTGTACTAACGACTTTTCAATCGCTAGCTTCAGAGGGATGCAATATTGGATTTGTACAGATTAAACGAGGGAGCCGTATAGATAAGAGACAAAATAGTACTAATGATGAAGTCATCCATATTGCTGAGGGGTGCGGATGATGCTCACAATGACTAGAAGAGACCGTGGCTTTCTACACCGTCGATGAAGGATCATTATGTTCCTTCTTGGATTGTGTGCTTGTGGATATAATAGAAATGAAGTGCCTAAGATAAGTTCGAAACAATAGTGTCAAGTTCAGTTGTGTATGATGGTGAACAAAGAGTGGAGATGGAGATCACGACAAGGAGAGAGGGACTCAACAGAGACCATAGATTTGAATGTATAAAACAAACTCTCTCTATCAAAACTAAAGATGTACAAAGACTTCTATAAAGCCAGCTGTAAAGGCTTATGCAAGCATTGACCTACACCATCCAATCCCTAACCATTCAACCTCTGGTGCCTATTTTGAGAAGACCCAATACATGGAGGAGGTCTTATTGCTAACAATGTCTAGTTGAAATCTTGTGCGTTCAAGGGGCACTTGTATCTTAATGTTGCCTGATTATGTCCTTCACTTTTCATAGGCACTAAAGCATAGGCCAAACAATCAAAGATTTGCAAGTGACCAGTTGGAGGCTTCTGTCATGCCAAGTTTCATGCAGAGTGATAGATTTCAAGGCTTTTATAGGACGCTTGTTAAGTACATGTGTAGCACACATCATAGTGTAGCCAAAACACGTGGGTTTTGACCATACATATGCTATTCCCATCAAGGATATGGTTTTCCTCTCAGCAACAGTGTATTGTTGAGACATAAATGTCTTTGTAAATTCCTATAAAATAGCCTTAGGAGCTATAAGAGTTGCAAATAGATTGCAAGAGCTATTTTTTTGGTAAAAAAGGCATTAGGGAAAGCCTCGGAGGTGTCCTCATCTATTAGCTTTGAAAGAAGATAACGTGTCCTCGTCAAGGTGGACTTGAAGGTTCCTATACTTTCTTTTTCTCTGGGATCCCACCAAGAACAAGTCAACAAGGAAACCAGTAATCATCCTAAACAAAGAAAGAGCTTTACAAGAAAGGTATACAACTAGACTTTGCACATTCACACCCAAGCCAAGTGTGCAAATCCTAAGCAGAGCTTAGAAGAATACAAAAACTTGGGAGTAAAAGGCTACTTGATAAAGATAATGTATTGTTAGTTGTGAGACAAGTGCATGGGCCTAAGATGTAGAAAGATAAAAATTTTGCAACGATAATTACAAGAATTTAGGTCTCTCATGAAGAAAATTGGTTCCTTTCAAGTTCATCATATCTCATAACAAAAGAACAGCGAAGCAAACAACCTAGCAAATGATCAATTTGAAGGTGGTGGGAGCCATCAAGTTCAAAGAGCCCCTAGTAAATGTCAATCAAATTGAGAGAGTTTGAACACATAGACTAGCAAGGAGAGATTTGAGTTAACAGCTAATTGGAGCACATCTTTACCACAAAATAAAAGATCTTGTGCTTAGAAAATTGCATTGGGGGATCATATGTCATAACAAAAGAACAAGGAAGCAAACAACATAGTATGATTAGTTTGAAGGTGGTGGGAGCGATCAAGTTCAAAGAGTCTTGAGTGAATGCCTAGAACAATTTGAGAGAGTTTGAACACACAAGACTAGCAAAAGGAAAGATTTGAGCTAACAACTAATTGGGGCAGATCTTTACCACAAATTAAAAGATATTGTGCTTAGAAAATTCCCTTGGGTGAAATAGATAGAAAATACGTGCCATGTTATGATTACATTAGTGGGGGGCATTTTGTGCAAGAACTTACAAAAAAAAAAAAAACCTTGTAAGTTGCTTTTATCAAGCCTAGTCTACAACACAATGTTCACTATTGGTGCATGGCTTGTAAAACAATACCCAGAAGAGGTGATGGGAATCTTTTGTACGGCCTTAGAGTCACATATATTCATGTTGCCCTTCTCAAAAATGGGTAATCAATGCTATAGGTCCATTATCTCATACATTAATGGGCGTACAATACATCCTTCAAGCTATTAATATATCCATAGGCATTTGCTCCACCTTGGAACCCCCTTGGAGACCATTATGTGTGCAACATATGTATATAAATTTTTTAGGATACAAGATTTTACACATTGGGATGTGGCCATTGTATGCCATTGATAGATTCTGATAGTCTTCCTCTAGAGACACTAGGGCACCACATAATACCTCCTCCCATAGAGATATCTAGACAATGGACCTTATCACTAGTCATCAACGGCTACGTGCCATGGAGGAGGTGCTCTCACACCAATTGCTTTTATAAAAATCTATCAAATTGCTACAAAGTAAGCACTAATTGTTATAGTTTTGGACTATCCCCAATTATCTTTAGCGTATAAGGTAGCAAAACACATGATGTTAATTGTAAATAAGGGGAAAATTTAGACCCAAGATCCAAACTAGTTGCACAATTTTGTGCTAAGATTTTTGAGCATCACCCTTCACTTTACTTATGTGGTAAACTACCCTTGTGTAGGGTTTTTTCTTTCCTTCTGCGTCAAGACCACACCAAGAGCATGCTCAGATACACACAAGATCAAATAAAGTATCTCATCCCAATACGGAGGCATAATCACTGCAATGTTGATAGCTTATCTTTGACATTCTCAAAAGCTTCTTGTTCATGATGTGTCTACATAAAGGCGTCTCTCTATGTAGCCCTTTGCAATAGATGCAGTAAGCCTACAAAAAGACATTGCGAAGTACCTAAGATTTGGACAAACTTCATAAGCTCCTTTTACTCTCAAGACTCTCTAGCATAAGCAAACACTTTACTTTTGTTGAATTTGGAAATATCTCATTCTCACTTATTTCATGACCAAGAAATATCACCTTGGTTCTTGCAATTTTATGCTCCAAGGGACTGCATTCAAACTCATCATCATCAATCCTCGAAAATTGGGTCAATCTTCTACACACGTATTGTTCTATTCCAAGTAAGGCTCCAACACTTGTCTATCCAACTTTGAAAGCCTGTGTAAGCATTTATCATTCAAAGTAATCACCATGTAGCAAAACACCCCCATGGGGTGACAAAGCTGCTTCTTTTTCATCCTTCTTAGCTAAGTTAATTTGGAATCATCCACAAAAGCCATCACATATGTAAAACCTTTTATGACCTACAACAATGTCCAAAGTTTCATTTTAGAAAGGTAATGGATAGTGATGCCTCTTCCTTGTTACAATCAATGGCTCGTAATCTATACATATCCTTCATTTTTTCCCTCCTTTCGGAACTATGCCAAAAGGAGAGACCCATTCCACATCATCCAGATGGTAGAGAATACCTCCCTTTAAGAGATTGCTCACCTCCATCTCTATTAGTGGCTTTTGGTAGTCGGAAGCCTCCTTAACTTCTAGACAACATGCTGATGCCTTCTTTGCTCCTCACCTTTATCCATCGTTTTCCTAGGATTTGTCTTGGACTTTTATTCCTTCAAAGTGCCCTCACTCTTTTATCATTGAGCTCTAGTTCTTTATTGGCAAAAACATTACCCTCATCCGTCACCCTCATGAACTGCCTCCAAACTACTCCCCATAGCGAATTGTGGTGGTAATTAAGCTTGATGTTCTCCTTGCTATTGTTCTTGGTCTTGTCCTAATAGTGGTGCCTCAAGTTTGTTTACGTGTACACTGATATCATCCTCTTATCTTTGATTTAGCTTGCTTCACTCTTTCCGTGGACATATATTGTCGTCTCAAACTTTCCCATCAAATCTTAACATAGAAAAGCCAATTTTCTTGCATTCTTGCCCTTTGCTACGAAGGACCTACTGCTTGATGATCTTGATTAATCAGCGGGATCTTGTGCTTTTTGAGTAGAGACTTGTGATCTAGGTTGACCCCCTAGGTGTAGAGAGACCTTGCTCCCTACCTTGGGTCTCTTCACTAGCCGAACCACACAGAAGAAGATCTTAACAATTGTGTGAGTAAATCAACGGTCTATGTGAAAGTTGCATTCATGTACATGAAATCATCTTCAAGTATGCACATTCATGTTGAAAACACTTAGAAATAATGTATTTCTGCCAAACCATGATCAATGGAATTAGCAACATTGGTGGAGCAGGCAGATTGACATCATGCATATGTGATGCTTAAGGTGACCATCATTATGCTCGAACTTAAATTTGTGATTTGAAAGGAAGGGGAAGCCTGTACGTGTGTGCACGCCAGAAGGGGAAGAAGAAGAAGGAGAGAGCAATGGTTGGGGGGGAAAGCACACTAAGGAATCAAGTGTGTGTATCCTTTATTAGTAGATGATTTAATTATAGGATGTTAGTCATGTTGGTCATGAAGGAGAGAGAAATGGTTGGGAGAAAAAGCACACTAAGGAATCAAGTGTGTGAATCCTTTTTTAGTAGATGAATGGGAATTAGATGAGTTAATTATAGGATGTTAGTCATGAGGGCGGCCACATGACTTTACCCCAACAATCTTCCACTTAAAGGCCAATGTGACTATAACTAAAGCTAATATGTACAATCGTGAAACGCACAACTTCACCCTTGTACAACTGTATTCACCCTACACCCATTAACTTGATGCAATGTGCAAACCGCTTTGTAGCCAGGCTCTTTGTAAGAGCATTTCCTAGGTTATCATTAGTGTGGACCTTGAAAAACTTGACTTGGAGTGAAACACAGGATGTCTTGCAAAAGAAATGACTCTGAGTATCAGAATGCAACAATGGAACCTGTTGAACGTCTAAATCTCTCACTAAATATACCAACCATATAGATTCCTTGCTAGCATCTAATGCTACAACGTACTCAGCCTATGTAGGGAAGAAGACATTCAATATTCGAGAGGTGGGCTTGCCTATGCTCCAGAGAATGCATACCTTGATGTCCGAACCTGATCTCATCCGCTGTAGCTTGGGCATAAATAGCAGCCGTCCCAACTTGGCGACAATAGATTGAACGTGATCATGTAGCCAGATCAAGAGACTTTTGAAGGTGACCCACATCGGAGACGAGCGCATAATATCTTCATCAAGGCAAAACTCCGGGGTCCACTTCTTTTTATTGAATGTATGGGCTATATGATGTTTATGTGGCATGTGCACCTAGGTGGATAGAAGTCATGGTGAAGTTGTGTTGTTTTTCCTAGAAAATCCTGATCATCTCTTTATAGATTCAAAGTGATGGCTACAAACCAAGTCAAACAAAAGTTGTCAAAAAGAGTCCTCTTCAAACTTAAGACGAGCCAAAGAGGCCAAA
The DNA here is from genome assembly GCF_014529385.1 of Adiantum capillus-veneris. Taxonomy (NCBI): domain Eukaryota; kingdom Viridiplantae; phylum Streptophyta; class Polypodiopsida; order Polypodiales; family Pteridaceae; genus Adiantum; species Adiantum capillus-veneris. The sequence continues at coordinate 101,411,256 of NC_140931.1, read as the reverse complement.
GATTGAACTTTTTTGTTAAAAAATGTTTATTTCAAAATAGACGCTTGCACATGCAATTGCATACAAGATTGTATCGATCCAAAATGGGAAAAATTTACTGAAGTTAATGTTGTTTGGAACTATTATTGTGCATTTCATTTCATGAAATGAAAGTTGAACCCATGGTCACTCTAAGGCAGTGGTGGTGAAGCTTCTATAGTTTGATTGTGGAAGTCCATTTGCCATCCCAATCTGTTCACTTGTCCGTACTTGACTTCAATAAGCTCAAGAAGAGGGTGGGTAATAATTAAAATTTTACACTTGAAAAGGCCAAAATATGTTGGCTATCAATTTCTCAACAAGCATGAATTGAGGAAGTGTTGTAAGAGAATCACTCGTTTGGGCTTGAGGGGGGGGGGGGGGGGGGGGGGGGGGGGGGGGGTTGTTGGTTTCATGCCCTGTTTGGTCTTACCCATGGGGAGCTACCCAGATAGAGACAAATGCAGACCTCGTTCCCTTCTGCTCCATGGCCTTCCTACCATGGCTAAGCTCTGCCTTCATCCACCATAGCCTTGTTCCCCAAGAGATTGGCTCATTATTGCAAACTTGATACTTCAAAACTTTGTAGGGTGGATCGAGCCACTGCTCCCCCTTGTTTACTCCCTACTTGAGTAGGGTTGTTTGGCTACTGTCTCTTGAGAGGAGAGAGAGAGAGAGTGTGTGTGTGTGTGCGAATCCAAACTAGAGAGTGAGATAGTTGGAGTGTGTGGAGTTGATAAATGACTTTCAATACTCAAGGATTGTGAAAATGAGTGTCGCAATTGAGAGTCCACATCATGGTTGGGAGAGGAATGTGTATAGGGAGAGCTTATGGCTGAAAATGTGGGGAAAGCAAGCTCTAATAGGATCAAAGATGAGCACTCAAGTCAAATGTAATACTTAGACTCGTGAAGTTATTGGAGGCATAAAGTGCATAGTCATTGAGACTCCTTACCGTTTCCCTAATTCCCTATCTCATATTATAGAGAACACGAGCTAAGCCTTGGAGGCAATAATGGGGGTCACACTCAAGGGGATGGGCTTGAGCAAGAAAGGGTGAAAACGGTTTTTTGTTCGAAGAAGAACACAATTTTGCAATTTGGGGCAACTGTTAACCCTCAGGGACACCCTATCACCTTCGACGGATGCATATTATTTATTTGATTGAGTCATGGACCGGGCTTGTCATTCCAATAGGTGTGTAGGTGATTGTTGATGAGAGGCGCACCACTTATCTTATTTTTACAGTAGTTTTGCAACGACCGGCCACTGTGGGCGTCCATGTGTGAATGGACCAAACTCTTACAAAAGGTCCATTTGACCTAAAAATCCTCATTCTTTGAGGTGTAAGCTAAGAAGTGCTCTTGCTCTATCTCTGTCTTCTTCTCCTTCACAGGTGTGTGTGTGTGTGTGTGTGTGTGTGTGTATACTTGAGAGAGAGAGAGAGAGAGAGAGAGAGAGAGAGAGCATTGTGGCGACATCGGGGACGGCGAGGCAGTTGAGCACGGCATCGACGGTGGCTCCTTCTTCTTTGCAGTACAAGATCCTTCACGACGGAAGCATTGAGCGGTGAGTGACACACCCCTGTCCTTTGAGCTTGCTAGGCTCTTCTAGTTGTGTGTTTGTGGCCTTTCAAGGCTCGCACAAAGTGCACATGCAAGTTCCCAGCTTCGACACGTACGGCAAAGCGTACATTTTTGGCGTCGTTGTCGGGGAAAGCTTTGCATTAAGCTTGGGGAGCACTCAGTGCTACCTCTGGAAGCCTTTCTTTTATCTTTTTTTTTTTGCCGAGTTCTGTGAGAACTGTTAAGTGGCTACAATGGGCAGATTAGCAGGTTTCTATTAGATTTTGTTAAGTATTTGTAATGTGCAGTTTTAACAGGTTTTTGTCAGATTCTGTTAGTGGTTGTAAGCTCTGTTAGTGCTGCATTGTATTGTTTTTTGTTACTTTTGCAAGATCTGTAATGTGCAGATGTTAGTAGATCTGTTAGTGAGTGTAGACAACAATGAGAAGTAGAGTAGACAATGAGCAATAGAGTTGATTGTTTGTGAGTGTGCAATTCTGTGTTAAACAATTAATTGGTTGTTAATTAGCTGCGAGGAGGTTAGACAGAGCTCTTAGGAGCCGTTGTGTGTGCGTGGGAGCTCGGCGTCCACGCGGCCACATTATCCTCAGAAAAAGTTTAAAAAAAAAAACCTTATCCTAAAAGGAAGGATCGGAATCATTCCCCAAGCCCAAGCCCAAGCCACAATCCTCAGTCTTATGATATACTATATACACCACTTTATATATAAAGACTAGGACCTCAAGTGAAGGGAGGGCATGTGGGACAAGTTCCTCAAGTTCTCCACCATCCCCTTCACACTCACCCTTTGGATTTACTAATTCTAGCCCTCTCCCCACCTAGGAAAATACTAGTTTTAGTATTTCGAGGGTTGTACGTAACCGAATCGGGGGCTGTAAAGCACAACACATCCCCCTAGCCAAGATGTTCGTTTTGAGCTATCACACGCCATACTCCGTGGCTTGGTTAAAAAATGGACCAAAAATATAAAAAAATTTGGGTTGTAAACACCTAAAAAACTAGGTGAGCGTCCTTCACGAGCACTTACCAACACCTCTAGAGTGTTGATGTCAAATGCACCTACGCTCTGGTCATGAGCTAGAGGATGAGCACATTGAGAGTGTCTCCGTTTACGCGGGCAATTATTATTCTTCTACCTTAGGCTCTAGACCCTCAGCGGGAACCCCGAGGTAGTACCACTCAGGACCCACATATTGCGTCTAGTGACTCTTCCTCTGACTACGACGTCATGGAGGGTTACCCAATGCCTAATCCTAATAGCTCAAGCAAAGACATGCATGTCATGGGCCCACAATCCACCAGGCCGAGCGTGCTTAGCCGCTTGAAGGAAACCTTTAGTAGAGCCACTCACTTCGAATATGGAGCAAACGAGGTAAATGAGGGGGGTGGGGAAGTAAATTCTCTATTCATGACCAACGTAGACTCCATGCTCCTGGAGAATATGCACATGAATACTCCATTCACTGCACCCCTTGACTCTTCAGAGCTATTCCCCTCCAAGGTTATATTACCTGATGGTAGAATCCTTGCTAAAGTGGAAGAGCTTGAGTGGTATATGATTGCGGCTAGGGAAAAGAAAATCGAGAGCTTACGAAAGGCAGAGCCACAAAGAGAGTTAAAAGGGAAAGCCCCTATGTCAACATCCATGCCAGGCGAGCAATCGAGTGCTCTTGAATTAGCGACCACTAAGGGTCAACCCATAGAGAGCCACATTGCATCTAGTTAAAAGGACATCCCTAACACCTCAATCCTAGATGGAGTGTTCCTAAATGAGAACTGGGAGTACGAACTACATACGGAAACTCTAACTGACCTATACACAAGTCACACCTATCATGTGGGTTGGTTAGATGTCCTACAATCCACAACGGGTGCTACTAGTGTAAAGGGTCAACAAGAAAGAGTTTGTGAGGTTATACATAGGGTTATTGAGCTAGAGAGACAGAACAAGGGGATCCACATGCCTTCAACGGGTCTCATGGATTTCTTGGATATAGGGAAGGCTAAACAACGAACCTTATCGCAAATGGAGACTCCCTTGGTAAGTCTGATTGATCCTCCATATGTTGTTTCGCTAGGGGTCTCAGTGCAATCTGAGCCCACAAGTGATAGCTTTACCTTTCCAAGTGTAGCTCATCTTTCCCTTGATGACACCACGGCTACCATGCCTACCCTAGTGATGGGCATGCCAAGAAACACGCCATGGACCTCTTTTGTTAGTAAAGCACCACTACATGGTAGCTCAATGCCTGCAACAATACCTACAAGTGTGTACCAATCGTATACACCTATGGGTACGAGCCTATGGATCCTCGTACTCATGTAGCTCCTATCCCTCCCATTGTTTCAACAACCTATACTCCACAACCACAATACCTAAGCTCTTATTTCAATGGAACCATACCGGCTAACATTAGCATGTCACATCCAGCGTCTGCTATGCCTAGGGCCACACATATGAACTTTGGACTGCCACATGTCACAACACCGTACCAAACTTGGAACCCAAGGGCTTCCTATGCGCCAAGCCCAATGCCAATACCTACTCCACATGTAGTCTTTGGAGTGCCTTCACCCACGATGCCTGCTTACTTAGGTGACTTGGCAACATTTGCTCAAACTATCGATCGATTTATTGCTGAGAATATGCGTAACACGCCTGATAGAGAGCCTAGAAGTAAGGTAGTACAAATAGCCAAGCTCACACAAAAAATTAGTGGAGATGGGGATGTGAGAAAGCATATCAAAGTGTTTGAAAAAATATGCGATTCCCTAGGAGAACACAATGACCTACATAAGAGTAATTCTTTAAGCTTGAACTTAAGTGACAAAGCTGGGGATTGGTATAGAACCCTAAGGGTGGAAGAAAAACAATTTACCCTACTCTTAGGAGAGTGTTCTTGAAAGAATACATACGAGAGGGAGTGCTTTGGGGTGTAGCATCTCAGCTCTAGAAAGCCCAACGAGAGGAAGGAGTGTCGGTGAGAGACTTTATTAGTCGCTTGAAGCATTTGAATTCTTGTTGTAATCCAAATGAGCGCTTCAATAATAACCAAGTGCTTGATAGATTCATTAGGGGATTACGACATGAGGATATCTACAATGGCCTAGTCATTAGAGGTATCACCACTTGGGAAGCAGTCACCACCAATGCGATCCAATTGGAGGATAATTTAATGATTCAAGGAGAAAGAGTGTCTGTTGAGCCTAAATCTCTAGCTCGCAAACATCAAGGCATCAACCAATGACCCTAAAGCCTATTGCTGGAGAGCCAAAGATATCTGAGATGACTTTAGCAGATCTCACCAAAGCCATTCAAGAGAATCTTAGAGACAATCGTGCTCCACAAAACAATCATATGTATCCAATAAGGGAGAAACAATGGTGCTCAGTTTGCTATGGTCCGCATAGCACCACTGAATGCCCTAATTCTAGAGTAAAATTTGAAGGGAATTGCAATGCCTGTGGGAGGTATGGTCATCAAGCTAAGGATTGCATAATATTTAAGCACGCAATGGCTAATAGACCAACCTTAGCATGGATGGACACACCTCAAGTGCCTACATTGATACCGGCCCCACCTTTTGAATAAACGTCACAACACATGGTCCCTAGGGCCCAAAATATTGTTCAAACAACACCCTTACCACCTCCAGTGCTAGGACCGCAACCACCATATCCGAGAATCACTTTTGTGAATCAAGTGGATTGTGAGTCACCTATTGCTTGTTTGGAAGGCTATGAGGAAGATATAGACCCTAATATTGCCTATGGGATTGATGCACTTGAAGAAAGTCCACAATACTACATGGAGGACTATTGGGGGACAAGTCAAACCTATCTATCAAGTAGCTGCTCTTGCGGCAAGTTGCCAAAATATTAATTTCACTGCCAAGAGATGACCTCTTCAATGCTATGAGTGTGGAGGTCCACATCGTGTAGCCGAGTGTCCTATTAGGCTACAGAAGAATGCTACACTAATGCAAACCAATCATGCGAGCACGTCTACAATGCCGATATTCACGTGTAACCGATGTGGCATAGATCATTTGATTGCCCAATGTTTGAATAATCCAAATGCACCGAAGATCACGCCATTAAACTTGATTGAGGTTATTGAGAAGCCATCACAAAGGACACCTGTGGTACCAGTAAATGTACTCACACGTTCGATGCTCCAAAAACAAAATTATAATCTTGAGGAAAGAGACACGGCATCAATTGCCTAATCTCAGAAGAAGAAGAAAACACGAAGGAAAAGATCACAAAAAGCAGCGAAGTTAGACCCCAGTTCAAAGACCAACATAGAGACTGGTGACGACCCTGTATATATGAACGACGCTGAAGAGGATTTTGATTCAGGTGAAACCATGGAGACCAAAACGACCACTAGGAATAAAACCAACAAGGAAGATCGTCATGAGCCACAATGGCCAGGATCCAAGAAAAAGATAGGAACTTATCCGAACCCTATAGAGGAGATCGAGCGAGTCAAGCAATTAAGGAGTTTGGTAGAAGAGACCCAAAGGGATCTAGAGCCAGTACCTAGGCAGATCCAGAATACGGACACAATGTTCCCTACGCAACAATAACCTCACAAAGTCCATAGACCCCTATCCATACCTAGTGTCATCCAAGAAGAAAGTGACTTAAAGTCATGGGAAAGTGGACGTACTCACTTCTTGTTGGAAAGAATGTTTACAAAGGGACTATTTGACTCTATCAAAGAAATAGAGATCCCATCTTTCCCACGTCAAGGGACTGAAGCCCAAAAGATGCCGTTAAACATTGCCAAATTGATGGATTTCATGGTTTCACAAGTTAGAACCACCATCATGTCCAAACTATATGGAGACCACGAGCTATCCTTAGCTCTTTGAGCTTTCCTCAATGGAGAATTGAAAGTCGGGCTACCACAATTTGCACATATGGATGGAGCTAGGGAGATGCCAATAGAGGAGGAACACTTAGATCTACAACCCAACCTAGATGAGAACTCTGTTGTAGAAATACATGTTAACAAGTCGGGACAATACTTTGAGGGCGATGAATCCAATGCGACCATACCAATCACTACCAAGGGATTAACTATGAAGGGAATCCTTGATGGTGGTGCTGGGGTTAGCATTGTGACTAAAAATTGATGGGAAACTATGGGAAGACCACACCTTGGGACCATCACTATAGTAGTAAAGATGGCCAATGGGACTATTGTTAAACCTATTGGGATGCTAGAAGATCTCAAGATCAAGGTCTTTGGACACAAAATAAGAAATACGCTCATTATTATGGATTTCGCCACAGTTCACTCGGCCCCATTGCAGTATTGTTACACATGTAAAGTGGACACTGATGTTGGGAAGATTCTCCTCATATGGATGTTCTACCTGGGATGACTAAGTCTAACAATGTGGATTGGGTCCACCTCGCAGCAACCATAGACACTTGGGAAAATAGGGAGACGACCTGGGTAACACCTGAGGGGGATGAAATGCCACAACGCGTACCCTTAAATATGCTAGAAGCAATGCATATAGCTTCTGATGACCTACAAGATGAAGGCTTGACTTACATTGGAACCAGTAGCGTTTCACAAGACTATAGTCCACACGATTTGGAGTCAGAAACATCAATTGAAATTGACTCTGAGGACGAAGAATCTGAGTCAAATCTTAATGCAAATGTGGAGACAACCCATTCAGGGCCCAGTGGTACCCTAGATGACAATCTACCTAGGAGAGCAGAAGACACAAGTAGAGATTCATCTAGTGACTCTTCACTAGGATTGGCCGTAATAAAAAATTAGACAAGAAGAGTAGAGATATAAGAGGCGACGTTATCGAGCAAATGTGCGTGCTAAATAAATGAAAAGAAATTTATCATAGAATGGCTTAATTATATAGGGGCATGTGATGCTCATCAAAAGTTGGTAGATAACTGGGGTGAATATCTTCAAAGCGCTATGGGATGTAGTCCACAACCCATTGACATCACACAACTAGAGGCTACAAAGGAGCCAAAGTTGAGCCGTACCGTAAGGAGACGACAAAATCGAGAGTTAGCTCAACAAAAAAACAAAGCGGAAGTGAATCACAGTCCACAAAATAACAAGACTCCACAAACTTACACCCTGCACCCAATCATTTCAAATCCTACACCACGGAGGAGTGTAAGGTTGTGTATACAAAGGCTCAAAGAAAACCTATCGATGGAAGCAATGGAGTCTATGACGGTCCAATGATAGTTAAGGAGATCAGACCCAGGAGAAGTGTCCAAACCTGTTTTCATTGCCCAAGATTTGACAGAGACTGAGGAGTATGTACTTAAAGAGCTTCTCAAGGAATTCAAAGATATATTTTCTTGGACATATCATGATATGAAAAGTGTTCCATCTTCCGTGGTGCAGCACACAATCCCCATGAATAGCCTAACTAAAACAGTCCAGCAACGACCCTACCCAATGAATCCTAAGTATGCAAAGATTGTTCAAGAAGAGATTGAAAAGCTTGTCAAATGCGGATTCATATACCCTGTTGAGCACCCAGAATGGGTGTCTCCAATAGTGATTGTGCTGGAAAAAAAAAGGAAACTCATAGTGTGCGTGGATCTCAAGAAGGTCAATGCCACCACTAGGAGGGACCATTACCCCTTGCCATATTCGAAACACATGCTTGAAAGAGTTTCAAGAAAGGAAGCTTATAGCTTTTGAGATGGGTACTCTGGATACAATCAAACCACAATTACACTAGAGGACCAAGCTAAAACGGCTTTTACAACCGAATTCGGAGTGTTCGCATTTCGTGTTATGGCTTTTGGCTTAACCAATGCTCCTGCTACCTTCCAAAGATTAATAAACACCGCTTTTAGAGAATATTTGAAAGAGTTTTGTGAAGCTTTCTTAGATGACCTTTGTGTTTATTCTTCTTGGAAAGAACATCTATTATGTTTACGAAAAGTGTTTGAGAAGTGTAGTTTGTATCGCATGTCCTTAAACCCTTTCAAATGCCAATTTCGGGTTAAACATGGAGTCATTTTAGGACATAAAGTGTCCAAAAATGGGATTTCCACAGATGAGAGAAAAATTAAAGCCATTGTTGATTTGCCACCACCTACAAACTATAAAGGAGTTCAAAGGTTCATGGGCCATGTTGGTTATTACCGACGGTTTATTTTAAACTTTACCGAGAAGGCTCGTTCTTTGTACAAGCTTCTTATTGAGTTCCACTGGACTGCGGAGTGTGACCATGCTTATGAGTCATTGAAAAAGACCTTGACAAGCGCTCCCATTCTACAAGTGCCCAGTTGGAATGTAAATTTTCATGTGCATATTGATGCATCAAACTTTGCTATTGGGTGTGTTCTAGCTCAACCAGGAGAACATAAATTGGGCTACCCCATTAGCTTTGCAAATCTTCAATTAAATGATGCCGAGAGAAACTACATCACTATAGAGAGGGAAGATTTAGCTATGATTTACGCAGTGAAGAAATTTCACTACTACCTTCTTGCCAACAAGTTTGTTTTTTATGTGGATCATCAAGCCTTGTTGTATCGAGTGAATAAACCTTGTTCCACGGGAAGAATTATACGATGGTTGTTAATTCTCCTTGAGTTTGATTTTATCATTGTGGTGAGACCTGGTAAAAGACATGTCATGACGGATCATTTGTCTCACATACCCAATGGTGAAGCCCCTACTGGAGTTGATGATGAATTTCCCGATACTTCGTCGAGACCATGCCTAAATGGAGAGAAGATTGTGAACTTTCTAGCTAATGGTTTTCCACCCAAGGAGCTTCGTAAGGATATAGCTCGAAAACTGTTAAAAGAATGTAAACCTTACTCTCTCATTGCAGGAACTCTCTACAAGCTGGGGAAGGACTAATTCTTAGACGTTGTGCCCGTGAGGATGAGTACTTATACCTACTGCAAGAAGCCCACATGGGTATAGTCGGAGGAAATTTCTCAGGGGAACTAACTGCTAGAAAGGTGTTGCAATCAGGCTATTGGTGGCCTACCTTATTCAAGGATACATCACTTTTTGCAAAAGGATGCGATGAATGCCAACGTTACAAGATCACACAACAAAAGGATAAGATGCCCTTAATTTGAAAAATGGGGTTTAGACTTTGTAGGCCCAATTAATCCGACAGCTTATAACACTCAATCTCAATACATTATCATTGCCACTGACTATGTGACAAAGTGGACGGAAGCTAGGGCAACACGTAAGGCTGATGTAAAATCAACTGCCAAGTGTCTCTTTGAGAACATTATTATAAGATTTGATTGTCCCTTTAAAATTGTGAGTGACAATGGTACTCATTTTATAGATGGAGTGATAAAAGAACGCACAACACATTTCATGATAGCTCACCATAAGTCTACATCGTATTACCCACAAGCAAATGGCCAAGTTGAGAGCATTGACAAGACCTTAATTTCTATCTTGACCAAAACTGTGGAAGCTCATCGCACGGATTGGGATTTGAAGCTGACATCAGCTCTATGGGCTTATTGTACTTCTTACAAAGTGGCTACTAATTGTACACCATTGGCCAAGAAGCAGTTATGCCATCGGAGTTTGTAATTCTTAGTCTGCATGTAGCTTCACAAGAAGTTTGGGATGGTAACCCTTTAGTTGAGCGCTTATATATCCTTGAGAGATCAGATGAAGAAAGACAATTGGCTATGCAAAATGCACTTGTGGAGAAAGATATGAGGAAGAAATGGTTTTTTTGTCATCTAAAGAACAAAGATATCAATGTTGGTGATAAAGTCCTTATGTATGGAGTACGAAACGAGAAGAAAATTTTGAAATATGCGGGAAAAGGACCATATAGAGTATGTGAAATCACCCCACAAGGTACCATTCATGTGGAGACTCTTGATGGAGTTGAAACCATTGGATTTCTCAATGGGAGCAAATATAAAAGATACTATGATCCTTTAAGCCAAGAGGAGCTACGTGCCATCCATAAAAAAAAGGCAACGAAGGCACAAACAGAAGTAAAGAAAATACAAGCTCAAGCTGAGGCTAAGGAGAGACAACAACGCATAAGATACCTACGAGAGGCCAACCTTGGAGTTACACATGCATTCCACGTTGAAACAGAGGATGATTGGTTGGACTCTGACACACCTCTAAGATACCCTATTGAACTAAATAGCACCTATGGAAAAGTGCTATATAACGCCTTGTTAGACACGAGTGCTAAATATAATATGTTGTCATATGGAGTGTGGTGTCAGTTGGGAAAGCCATCCCTATCTGAGAGTACTATCCAAGTCAAGGGTGTCAACAAGAAAAATACTTTAGCGACCATGGCTGATGCTAAAAAACAGGGGCTTTTTAAGAAATGCCCCACTCGCTCCCAGAAATGTAAGAAAACGTGGTGTTGGATTCTTAAACGACTATTGGAAGCCCAAGGCTACTATCAAGGAAATGATCAAATCTAGGTGCCAAAATATAAATTGTGTTCTTACCTGCCACCTGACCCATGTGAGTCGGCTTGTTTTGCTCAGCTCAACCATAGAAAAAACGAATGAAGCTTCTTGCTCTTCATGTAGTTTATATACGGAAATAGAAGCTTCGACACAAACTCCACCTACCATTGTACATATCCATACAAACAAGAAAGAGTTTGCACCTTTTGTTGTAAGTTCACCACCTACAACAACGTGACAAATAAAATCATGGGAGAGTACCTTACCACCCTTGCAACTAGATGAAATGCCTAGGACGGTCAACAACTATTGGTCAAAGTCTTCACCCATGACAAATTGGGACAATTGGTTTCAAAAGGTGACGATATCATTCGAACAGGTATGATCTACCCAAGGAAGGGGGAAGTGTTTGCTGACATTCATCATTCACTCACTCCCCTCTCAACCTTCCTCCCTGACCTCTCAATCTCGCAATCTTAGGGAATGTATATATATAGCCTTATACTCACAAAAGATAAAAATAAAAAAGTAAAAAAACAAGAGCCACCAAACAAAAATTTGGAAACCTACAAGTTCTAGTACATGACCCAAAATCATAAAAACACATTATGCACAAAGACATGACCTTTTTTCACGACCCTTATAATATTTGCACTCTAACCATCATCTATCTATGTGTACATATATGGCTAGTACGATAGAGTCATCCACTCCTACCTTGGGTGAGAGGTACCCTCTTTATTTTGCACAAGTATTTCACATAGTCTACCCGATGTTTGCATGTGAATGGGATTTGGTAGATACGCTAGCGTGTGAGAGGAATTTTGAGGAGTTAGAATGGCTGATACGTCTCTTGACCACGACTGATCCATACTTAGTAGAGGACGTCTCTCCGATTGCACAAACTTACCCTCTTGACCAAGATAACTATAGACGTCTAGTGACGCTCTTAGTGAACATTTGTGCCTCTAATGATGAGGAAGAGTTACATGATCACACGGATGACACATATGGTCTCATCGAAGATGAATTTGTTTTTCTCGATGATAATGAGGATAGAGATTTAGCCTTAGGGTTACCTCCCCATCTCTATAATATCCTGTTCCTTTGATTCTCTGGGGGAGGGGGGGTGCAAATAGCTAGATTAGGGTTCCTTATGTTGTTTAATTTTGTTCAATAATGGTTGGTGCCTCTTCCCACTGATGTGCCTCTTAGAGGTATTCTTTGTGTTTCCTAGTGTATACAGAAACATGTTGCTATTGTTAGGATTTAGATCTTTATGGAATCTTTCTCTCATTCGCTCTTCAAATCAAGCGTGATCATCAACACAAACAGGTGTTTCTTGATTATTAGCATTGCCCCTTGTCTTTGTTTTTCATCTATGTTTGTATGCTTTAAATGTGATTCGTAGCACAATATTCCGCACATTTGGTTAGATTAAACATTATATTCTATATAATTTTCTGTCATAATCCCTTGTCTAGGTTACAGAATCAAGTAGTCTGACTAAGCTAGTTTGACCAAGTTAGGAGTTAGATATCTTCTCTTAATACCATGGGGAATGCCTTGCTAATAATCAATGGTTACTTTAGGTTCTTAATCCGATTTAGGCAGCATTGTGTGCAATGTACTAGGGCTTTCTAGTAGGCTTAGTCTCTATTGACTTTTGCTTAAGTATTATAAAGGGAGTTTACTAGTGTGATGAGCCTTGGGAGGGTAACAATGTTATATGACCCCCCAAAGTTACAAAATTAAAATGCTGAAAACGAACAAACAAAAAAATCAAAAGTACCACAATGTAAATCTTAAGCTGAAAGAGAAATCCCAGCTTGATTTGGTACTTCACTCACATGTATCGCATATGGTACTAGAGCCCTAGATATTCCCATTGTGGGTGCTTTTCCTTGAAAAACAAAAAACCCAAGGCATACAAAATAAGCACACACATCAAAATTGAATAAATGTGAAAAGACTTTGGGGGGTCAAAGAAAAGGAAATAGTGAGGCGATGATTTCATGAGCAATTTCTTTTATCGTAGCTTAACTACAAGATCCTCTAGGTATAGCCTCTAGTCAACCGTCGAACATGAAATACTTGGCTCTCACGATTAAACAACTTAATTGACCAGAGAAAATTGAGAAGCTTGCCCATGATGTTAATAGTTGACCTCTAGTGCCTTTTGACCGTTATATTAGCGACCCCAGACTTCTTTAGCTGTTTATGCATTTGATTATATTACAATTTAATGTTTATTGCTAACAAATTGTTTAATATTCTGCTACCAATCAATTTGTCTACCTACAACTACATATGCTTTTTAATTGTATATGAGAATGCAGTTATACTATGCCAATTTTGGTTGATTTTGCAGTGATTGAAGAAGGCAAAGGACATTCAATCTCGGATGCTCTTCCACCTCAACGAATGGGCTTCATCTCAATAGCTTTCGAGGACGGAATCTACATAAAACAGGAGGACATGTTAACCCTCACGGACACACTATCACCTTCGACGGACACATATTATTTATTTGATTGAGTCATGGACCGAGTTTGTTGGTCCAATAGGTGTGTAAGTGATTGCCGATGAGAGGCACACCACTTATCTTATTTTTACAGTAGTTTTGCAACGACCGGCCATTGTGGACGATCATGTGTGAATGGGCCAAACTCTTATAAAAGGTCCACTTGACTTAAAAATCCTCATTCTCTGAGGTGTAAGCTAAGAAGTTCTCTTGCTCCATCTCTATCTCCTTCTCCTTCGTGTGCTCATAGGTATGTGTGTGTGTGTGTGTGTGTGTGTGTGTGTGAGAGAGAGAGAGAGAGAGAGAGAGAGAGAGAGAGAGAGAGAGAGAGAGAGAGAGAGAGAGAGAGAATTGTGACGGCATCGGTGTGGCGGCGAGGCGGTTGAGCACGGCATCGACGACGGGTCCTTCTTCTTCGTAGCACAGGATCCTTCACAACGGAAGCATTGAGCAGTGAGTGACACACCCCTAGCCCTTTGAGCTTGCTAGGCTCTTCTAGTGGTGTGTTTGCAGCCTTTGGAGGCTTGCACACAGTACACATGCAAGTTCAACAACGTATATGGTGTGATGTATGAAGTGTGACCCTCCAAATTTCTCCTAAGTTGTAATACATTGGTGGTGTAAAAAAGCCTCATTCATTGTGGATTCTATCCAGACATCATACAAAAAAGATCATGGATCCTAGCTTCCTAGCCACTTCTTGATGTCTTGCCTCCATCCTAAATTTAATATTTTGCTTTTGTGCATCTTTGGACTCTTTTAGTTCCCCATGAAATTCATGGAAGTCAATGTAAAAGGTTTTGCCACATCATAAGAATGTACTCCACAATTCTCTCCATACCCATAACCTCAACCGGAATTGATTCAGACTCAAGAAGTAAGAGCATGTTTGTTTTTTTTGTGTTGACATGGAGAGAGTTTGTAAGAAAGCACTTTTGGACATTCTCTAACTCCTTTCAAGTAGATTTAGAGATGCAACAATCCCATGCTTCAACTCCATAAAAGAAGTGTCATGAAGGTGTCAAAGGCGGCCGGCAAGAACTTTTGCTTTTGTCTTTTTGAAGTTTGTCAAAGGAAGGGCTCACCAGATGGAACTATAACACATGAGATGAGGATGACCTTATAGGTTTGGCCATGGGGTTGTTACCATATACATGTGGTAGTGATGTGTGTGAACACACTAGGACCGCCGGGGCATTTTTTCCCTCTTTAGGAGGTTTTTTCTCCCGAGCATTGTATATACGCCCATCACTCTAGGGCTATCTATGTTTTTCCCATTGCACACTAAGTAACACACTCTCTATTGTGTGCCTTGAGCTTCCTTCGTCTTCTCCAAGCTGTGTGTGTTTCTCTGCAACCCTAATTCCAACAATTGGTATCAGAGCAGGTTGCGTTCTCCCGAGCTTAGTCGCCAGCTGCTCCAATCCACGCCTGCTCACTTTCTTCGATTTCAGTGAGCTTTGGCAAGCGTTCTCAGGTCGATAAATACTTTGGGATAGCTCGAAGAGCTTGGTTTGCTCAGATTTTCGATTTGGGCTCATTTCGGTCTCCGTTTCCACTACATGCAGTACTACACAGGCTATTTCGTCATTTTGTGCAGAATTTTTGTCAGTGCCGTTTTTGCATAACAGGTGCCTTATAGTCTTGTACGGTTTGTTCTATATAGCACAGGTTGTTCTTGCTCCATTTCTCCTATTTTCGGGCAATTTTCACATCAAGTGCAACATTTATCATGGCTGACAACAACAACACAGATGTGTTCAAGATGTTTGCTGCTGAGGACAGGTTGGATGGGGACAACTACCCTATGTGGGCTTATATGATGCAACATGTTCTTGTGTCAAAGGATGTCTGGAACATTGTGCGGGGCATTGATGTACGTCCTGGTTCTGAGGATGTTGCAGGTCTTGCTGCAAGGATTGCGGCTGTTAGAGTTGTTTTGCCTATGGCAGAACAAGCTCGTTGGGATGTTAAGGATGCGTAGGCTCATGCATTGATTGCGTTGTCTGTGAAGCGCACCATTGTTCCTCACATCCGTTCAGCAAAATCTGCAAAACAGGCTTGGGATATTCTATCAAGTCTTTATGCAAGTCGTAATGAGGCTAAAATTGCTTTGCTACGTAAAGAGCTGGAGTCGAAGATTCTGCATGAGGAAGATGATATGGACACTTTCCTTGCTAGTGTCAAGGATATTAATGAGCAACTTATTTCTGTAGGTGAAGTTATTTCAGACAGTTCCCTTGTGCAGACTGTTCTTGATGCCTTACCAGATTCTTACCAACTTGCTAGTACTTGGAGACTTATGACCCAAGGAAATCCAGAAGTTGTCAAGTTTGATGCATTATGGACATTGATGTTGAAAGAGTCACTTTCCAGAAGAAACAGGACTAGACAGCGTGCAGTTGAACAGGCTTTTATTGCTTCTCAAAGAAAGGGTGGTAATAGCAATGCAGCCACTTCTTATGGTTCTGCTGCGAGTGGCAAAAATTCTGTTCCTAATGCTTCTGCTGGCAGCAATTCGTTTGGAAATTCTGGTGATAAGGGCAAAAAGAAGATGCGTTGCCATTATTGTAAAGCCAATGATCACTTGATCAAGTCGTGTCCTAAGTTGAAGGCCAAAGAGGCTAAGAAGAAAGAGGGTGGTTCCACTGCAAATGCTGGTTCCACTACAAATACAGCCATTGTTGAGCCTTCTGTAAAACGAGACTGTAATGCTGATGTTGATGCAGAATGGGCTTTTAGTGCAGAGTGCACTTACAATCCTGTTGTCCATGATGC
Organism: Adiantum capillus-veneris; assembly: GCF_014529385.1. Classification (NCBI taxonomy): domain Eukaryota; kingdom Viridiplantae; phylum Streptophyta; class Polypodiopsida; order Polypodiales; family Pteridaceae; genus Adiantum; species Adiantum capillus-veneris. The sequence goes on along the minus strand of NC_140931.1, from coordinate 101,394,903 downwards.
ACGCTTGTCAGTTGCTGCAGATTCACATGTGTGGTATTTCGACAGTGGTGCTACAAAGCACATTACCTCACATCGTGAATTGTTTACCTGTCTCGAGTCTATCCCTCATGGGAATTCAGCCACTTGTGCCAACAATGCCTCTTATCCAGTTCAGGGAGTTGGAAAGATTGTGCTTACTGCTGCTAATGGCAGATCTTTCACACTTGTTGATGCACTTTATGTACCTGGGATCAAGAAGAATCTCTTGTCTGTATCCGCACTTGCTAGACTTGGACTTGTAGTCAAATTTGTGGATGACAAATATAAAATTCATGATCTCAGTTTTGGTGATGAAATTGTTGCATCTGGCCTTTTGTGTCGTGGGTTGTATGAGCTCACTTTGTATGACAAGTGTGGACAAAATTTTGCAAATGCTGTTTCAGATTCAAGGGCTATTTCAAATGCAAAACTTTGGCATGCACGTTTTGGTCATTTGAATTTTGCCAATTTGCTGCGTTTGGAGAAATCTGATATAGTTGCTTCTTTGCCACCTCTTGAAGCACCTGTCAAACATGTTTGTGAAGGCTGTATTTTGGGTAAGATGCAGCGTTCTAAGTTTCCAAAGGATGGTTCAGTTCGGGCCACATGCAGGTTGCAGCTTGTCCATAGTGATGTTTGTGGGCCCATGCAAATTCCGTCCTTGGGAAATTACCTGTACTTCATGACTTTCATTGATGATTACTCCAGGCATGCATGGGTATTCCCGCTTAAAGCAAAGTCCGAAGTTTTTATGTGCTTCAAACAATTTTTGGCTATGGCTGAAAATGTCTCAAAATGTACTATGGGCACCCTCCGTTCCGATCGAGGGGGGAAGTATATGTCTCATGAATTTAATGCATTTCTTGCTAGTCGTGGGATAAAACACCAATGTACAGTGCCTTATACACCTCAGCAAAATGGTGTTGCTGAGAGGAAAAACAGGTCACTGACGGAAATGGCACGATGTATGGTCAAAAGTCAAGCTTTGCTGCATTCTTTTTGGCTTGAGGCCATCATGTGTGCCACTTATGTACTTAACAGGTGTCCTACGAAAGCTTTGCAGTCTATTACTCCATATGAAGCATGGCATGATAGAAAGCCTTCTATTGAGTACATGCGTGTTTTTGGCTGTTTGGCATATGCTTTGGTGCCACAAGTGCAGCGTAGAAAATTGGATGATAAGGCTGTCAAATGTATTTTTGTTGGTTATAGTGCTGAAAGCAAAGGTTACAGGTTGTATTATCCCCAAACAAAACTTATTCTGGTTTCAAGGGATGTAGTGTTTGTGGAAGATTCTGTTCAGCCCTTGATGTCATGTACTAGAGACAGTAATGTAAGCTCACAGGACATTTATGACACTTTGTTGCCTCTTTTCAGTGGTGGAAATACGAATGTAAGTTCCAATGAGGCAAATGTACAGCCTATGGGGGTTTCTGAAAATGTTTTAGATCAGCCTATTACTGATGCAGATGTACATGATGTACTTGATGAGGAAAGGGCTGAAAATGAGCAGGCTAGAGGTATGCCAAAATGGCTGGTGCACACTTTGTGTGACAGTAAATTGGATGCACCTTTGTCTAGTCGTACTCGTTCAGGCTCTCGCCATGCATCTTATGCATCAGATTGTTATGCTTTGGCTGTGTCTAACTTACATGATGTTGAGGAGCCTCTGTCTTTTGATGAAGCACAGAATTCAGAAAATTGGATGGATGCCATGCTATCAGAATATGATGCACTTATAGAAAATGACACATGGACTTTATGTGATTTGCCTCCCAGCAAAAAGGCCATTGGTACGAAGTGGGTTTACAAGTTAAAACACAAGCCGGATGGTGAGATTGATCGCCATAAGGTTCGACTTGTTGCAAAGGGTTATGCACAGCAAAAAGGCATTGATTATAAAGAGACTTTTGCTCCCACTTGTCGTATGACTACTATGCATTTTCTATGTGCATTGGCAGCTCATTTTGGTTGGGATGTACATCAATCAGACATTGTTACTGCTTTCTTGAATGGTGACATATTTGAGGAAGTTTATGTAACACAGCCTCGTGGTTTTGTCATAAAAGGACAAGAGGAAAAAGTGTGCAGATGTAACAAGGCTTTGTATTGGTTGAAGCAATCTTCTCGTGCTTGGTATGAGAAAGCTGACACTTATTTGGTTAAATGAGGCTTTCGTAACAGTCCAACAGAAAGCACATTGTATGTAAAGCGTGAGGATGATGTACTTCTCCTTGTGGTTCTTTAAGTCGATGATTTGCTGATCACTGGACCAAATGAGAGACATATTGTTGAATTTAAGGTTGATTTGAATGGTACTTTCAAGATGAAAGATTTGGGGTTGTTGCATCATTACTTGGGTATATAGTTTAAGCAGTGTGATGGTGGTATTGCCTTGTGTCAGAAAAGTTACATAGAGACATTGCTATGTAAGTTTGGACTTGAGGATTGCAAACCTATTGCCACTCCCATGGAAATAGGTTTGAAGTTGAGTCTACATGATGCTGGCGATCCTGCTGATGTCACTCTTTACCAAACTGTTGTTGGCTGCCTCATTTATGTATGCAACACGAGGCCAGATATTTAGTTTGCAGTCTCACAGGTTAGCAGATTTATGCATAGCCCAGGGTCTAAGCATTGGCAGGCTGTCAAGAGGATTTTCCACTACCTTAGTGGCACTTTACATCTTGGCTTGTTTTATCCCAAGGGGGGATCATTGCCGCCAGACTTACATGCTTTTTCGGACTCAGATTGGGCTGGTTGTTTTGACACGCGAGTGTCCACAAGTGGTTTTTGTTTCATGCTTGGTAGTTCATGTATATCATGGTTGAGCAAGAAGCAACCTACTGTGGCCACTTTGAGTTGTGAGGCTGAGTACAGGGCGTCTTCACAGCTACGGTTGAGTGTGTATGGCTCAGACGCCTTATGGGTGATTTGGGTGTTGGACAGGACACTGCCAACACTATCTACACTGACAGTCAGAGCGCATTGGCAGTTGCGAGGAACCTAGTTTTTCATGCTCGCACAAAGCACATTGAGGTGCATTACCACTATGTCAGGGAGAGGCTCTCAGCAGGAGAGATCAGCTTGGCTTATGTGCCAACACAGGACAACCTTGCAGATCTTTTCACAAAGGCATTGTCTCGTGAGAAGCTTGAAGCTTTCCGCAAAGCTTTGGGCTTACTCCCCTTTGTGGACTGATCATGTCCTCAGGGCATGGCACTTCCCTGTACTCATGTGCCAGCTCTCGTTCACCGCATCACTCCAGGGGCGATTTGTTACCATATACATGTGGTAGTGATGTGTGTGAACACACTAGGACCGCCGGGGCATTTTTTCCCTCTTTAGGAGGTTTTTTCCCCCGAGCATTGTATATACGCCCATCACTCTAGGGCTATCTTTGTTTTTGCCATTGCACACTAAGTAACATACTCTCTATTGTGTGCCTTGAGCTTCCTTCGTCTTCTCCAAGCTGTATGTGTTTCTCTGCAACCCTAATTCCAACAGGGGTGTATAGGCACCCAATCCATAAATTGGGACATGGTTTTGGCTTTGCTTGTGCTTGATGATATGGACAAGGGAAAAGAAAAAGAAGTGGCCAGCAACAAGGACCTTGTAACCATTGTGGAAGAGGAAACGAAGATAGCCCTAGAGTGAAGATATCCATGGCACTTGTTCTCTTACAAGAGGAAACGAAGATATCCATGGCACTTGTTCTCTTACAAGAGCCCAACTTTGTCAAGGAGGAAGATTGAATGATAGAGGGAGAGGAAGTGTTGGAGAACGTTTCGGACTTCCAATTGCTCACTTTGCATGTAGTGGAAGTGAAGGGTCGTCAATTTCTTTTCCTTGACAACATTGCAAAGATGCTTAGACTGAAAGAGGATGAGTCACTCTCAATGCTCGCTATCTATGAAGGATCCAAATAGAAAGGAAGCGTCGACAAAATTTGAAATCGATTTTGAAAACCAAAGTCTCTTAGCAAGACTCTCCTATGCAAGTATGAAGGATCCTAATGGAAATGAAGCACCAACACAATTTAAAATCGATTTTGAAAACCAAAGGCTCTTGGAAAGACTCTCCTATGTGCCTAAGGAAAATGATGCGAATTTGGCGAAAATGGTGGCAAGCACTCGGTGAAAATCAAATCTTGTGCTTCCTTTTATGAGAGTGTGCCCAAAAGCACACTCTCATAAAAGGAAAATGATGATAATTTTGCGCAAATGGTGGCAAGAACCCTGGTGAAAATAAATTCTTGTGCTTCCTTTTATGAGAGTGTGCCCAAAAGCACTTTCCACCCACACAAACCACTTAATTCAATGGGTGGAATGTTCATTCTAGCACTGACCTTACAAGAAAAGCTCTCAAGGACATGGATAAGGATAATCGGGTAAAACATACTTATACTTAACAATTTTTTTTACATTTTTCTTACAAATAGAGATAATGTTTTAAAAAATGTTTTGTAGATTGCATATCACATTGATGGATTTTCTATACAAACTGGAGGCTCTTGCAGCATGTCCGTTGGCAAGGATAGTTCGTTGTGGCACTGCCTAAGCCACATGGGACCATCCATTCTTTGAGTTGTTTACACAAGGTACTCGGGGCATGGTTGTGCGGAGCTACTCAAGTGCAAGGCATTGTTGTCAAGTTAGCAAAGATTCCCTCACTCTTGATGCCAACAAATGTATATTAGTGGATTGTGAGGCCACCCTATATGCCTTTACAGGCAAGTATCCTGGGTCAATCCTATCCCAATGCCCCCCTTCCCCCCCCCTGGACTCGCTCGGGAAATGCATATTTAAAAATCCTATGTATCAAATGCAATTGAAGGTTGATAAAAAAAATCTCGTCCACACATTTATAGATTCAAATAAAACAATCCCACTTTTGTCATAAATTACGGATTACAAAGAATTTGAATTAATAAGTCTCTCTTGTTGATGTAAATTTGTACACGATACACCTACAACTCTAGAAGGTGCACCCCTTGAGAACACAAGCAGTGTAACTACCAAAAAGATATCCCTTAAGTTGGGCAATAAAGGGGACCTCTTAAAATTATAGCATCTGAAGTGAATAGCCGAATGCGATTCTAGTATTTATCTTTTCTTTAGGTATTTATTTTACTTATTTGATAAGATTTTGGGTAGGGTGATTCTCTAAGTGGAGTACTTAATGCCCTTAGGCTAGTATATGAGAAGGCCCCATCTCCCATTGAATTATCATCTATTTCATTGCCAAGTTGGTTGGTTCAATACTCTCTCTCTCTCTCTCTCTCTCTCACACACACACACACACACACACACATGCATTGTCTCTTGGCTCTATGATTCCGCATTGTTGACTTACACATGGTATCAGAGTAGCTAGATCTTTGATCCCTTCAGAAGTTGCACACGTTGAAGAAGAGCAGCTCGTGGTAGGGCATTGATGAATTGTCTCTAAAAGCACTAGTGTTTTTTATTTCATTTTGATCGGAAATATTTTCTTTGGGAGTGGGGAATTGTTGTATTTCAAAACATCCTATCGGACGGTGAGTCCAGCGCCCTCCATGTGACAGCCTCCTTCAAGTGACGCTCACTCTCGCACAAGTGTTTTGAAATGAGCAAGGAAAATGGTGTCCAACGTTGCATGGGATGGGGCTTCTGCTCTCGAACAACGTACTAAAATGTTGGACAGAGGCGCATTTACATTGGTTTTGATGGGCAATGCTAAGGCCTGCGTTTCAACACATTGTCACATGTGTTGCTCTAGATAGTAGACCCCTCAAAGTATTTTGAAACGATGAACTCAAGGGCAAGGCATCAACGATGGCCCTTGGATTGTATTTTTAGACTCCAATTTTGAAGAGGGACCCTGAGCATTGCGCTATGTTGAGCATCTTGAAACACATGTTGTAAATAGTGTTGGACTTTGTTGGTTTGTGCCAGTGGAAAGAAGTGCTTTTGAGCCATCATTTTGATAGTGCATTGCCAAATCCTTAGTTATTTGCATTGGAATTTCCTAAGGAGTATGAGAAGTTGTCTAGGCCATTACGCTTTCAAACCATGAAGGAAAAGCTAGATTGCAAAGATCTCAACTCTTTTCTCGTGGAGGTGGAAGCCGTCTTGGTCTTCAAGGGCAAGGTTTGTGGTTTGATAAAGGACAAAGTCAAAGGCAAGCTTGACGAGGACGATAAAGAAAGGTTTGCATTGATGAGATCAGCAAAAGCATTGTCTTGACTTCTCTAGCAGTGAAGGTGAACCAAGATCAACTCTTGGCTACGGAATGTTCTCAAATTGGCACCCAATTAGAGCCTCTACATGATTGAAGTTCTCAAGGGTGCCATCAATTTATTTGTCTCGGTAATGTTAAACCAAAGGAAAATGCAAGAGTTCTCAAGAGGACAAAGGCAAAGACAATTCGACAAGGATAGCAAAATTGGTGATTCCACCTAGGAAAGCAATAAGGCACACCTGGCAATGGTCACAATGCCCTCAGCTTCAATTTTCTAGCCTGGTAGATGTTGTCGCAACTAGCTTCAACTAGAGAGAGGCTTGTGAGAAATAAAGAGGGGTGAAAGGAGCTCCCTCTACATGGTTTGGACCCATGTGTTGTTGGGATTCAGGCCAACTGGCCAGACATCCCACTTACTACTAACCCATCTCTAACTTAACTTATATACACTTATTCTTTAATACAAAAGAATAAGGAGCTGCACAACAGGATTACGTTGCTGTGCACTCCACCCAGCAGAAGGTCTCTCTCTCTCTCTCTCTCTCTCTCTCTCTCTCTCTCTCTCTCTCTCTCTCTCTCTCTCTCTCTCTCTCTCTCTCTCTCTCTCTCGCATTTGCACTCGCACACGCATCATGCGGCACCTTCAACTAGTATCAATGCCAGGTTTATGCTTGCCGTTTTTTTGCGTCCGCGCATGCGCGCACTTTCAAAAGTACCAACAGGTTTCCGATTTTGGCATCGACAAATTCAACGTTCCGAGAGCGTTTCCAGCAGGTTTCCTGATGTTTTACCCCCGTTTCGAAGTTGTTCGTGCAGTCGAAAGCTTCATCCGAGCTACACTTCAGGAGTTGTATTTTTCAACTCCACTTTTGCTAGAGGTACATGTACATGTATAGGACACAGGTGCAAGTTGTTCAGAGACTATTTTGGGATTGTATATAGCCGTTTTATGGCTATTATGTGCTATTAAGACGGTGTTTATGGGCTGATTAGGAGCACTTTTGGGCGTCGACATTGTCTCAGGTTTTTCAGGCATCCTCCTCCTCACAGGTTCTTGCATACATACAAGACATCCTCACAAAGGCTTTGAAAGGGAAAATGTCTCAAGAAGCCTATTCTAGTAAGAAACCTTCAGTCTTGCATTTCAAAACATTTGGGTGTTTCTGTTATGCACATATTCCTGATTCACAAAGAACAAAGTTAGAAGCCAAAAGCAAGAAGTGTGTATTTCTCGGTTACAGTGAAGAGTCTAAGGCTTCTAGACTCTATGATCTAGAGGCAAAGAAAATACTCACCAGTCGGGATGTGGTATTTGAAGAAGGGCCACATACGGTGGAGAAACCAAGTTCGTCCACGTTCTCATCAAATGAATAAATAACTCACCATGTGCCAGACCAAAGTCAGGTAAAAAATCAAGAGGAGGAGTTGTCTGATGATGACTCAAATAAATTTAACCAACCTTTGCAGCATCACAGGAAAAGCCACTACCAAAGTGGGCTCAACAGCTTTTTGACGCTCAAAACCCTCAAGTTCACAATCCTCATGAAGAGTAGGGGGGTTTGCGACGGTAAAAAAGAATAGAGGAGCAAAGGAGAGCCTCCGAACATATTGTCAACATGGCTCTCATGACAGAAATTGTGGGCTCTGTGAAGGAGCAAGCCTCCGTCGATGAGGCCATGGCTGATCCAAAGTGGAAGGAAGCAATGTAGTCTGAATACGACAACATCACAAAGAATGACACTTGGGAATTAGTGGATCGGCCTCCAAAGAAGAAAGTCATTGGCACAAAATGGGTGTACAAGCTCAAGCATAAAGCTGATGGCTCTTTGCAAAAGTACAAAGCCAGGTTAGTAGCACAAAGATTCTCTCAAGTCAAAGGGTTTGATGTTGGTGACACCTTCGCTCCCACAGCTCAAATGACAACTATTCGTCTTGTGCTTGCTCTTGCTGCTATCTATTTATGGGTTGTTTACCAAATGGATGTTGTGTCTGCATTTTTGAATGGAATTCTCAAGGAGGAGGTGTATATTGAGAAACCACCAGGGTTTGAGACGCCCCATTCAAAAGAAGGTTTGCAGATTGAAGAAGGCTTTATATGGCCTGAAATAGTCCCCAAGAGTCTTACCAAATGGCGAGCGAATATTTTCGAGTGAGGCAAAAATCGAGCAACTTTTCCCCAAATATAAAGCCATGCAAGAAAAGGTAAGCATGCGCGCACGCACACACAGACACATGCACACACAAAGCTCAAAAGGGTATAGTGAGAGAAAGAGATGAATAATGCAATTGAGTAATTCTATAAGAGTGCTCATCATTATATGCTTGAGAGATGCGTCATTATGTCTAAAAGGGAGAGAAAGAGAAAGAACAAGAGAGAGGGATAGTGTAAATTGAGAGAGCACATATTGTGGACATGGACATTGTCAGTGGGTGGAAGGGAGAACGTGATCATGCTTCATATATGTACTCATCTCATTCAAATCTTTGAATATTCTCCCTAGTGGGTGGAAGGGAGAATGTGATCATGCTCCATATATGTACTCATTTCATTCAAATCTTTGATAAAGTCATGACAAACAAAGTCTAACCCTTCAATTACAAAAAGGTCCCTCAAAATAGAGAAAATTTTACTAAAAATATTCACATTAAAAGCACCATATTAGCAAACATGATCGATGTATAATCTTAGTTTGGTTCAAAAAACATAATAAAAACATGTTTATCTAGATTTTCATTAATCACCATCAACTACATTATGGTTGTGATGTTGATCTTATGCATCCTAATCAAGTGGCATAGTCCATTAGGTGGATATTTATCCTATTTTCATCCACAATTTTTGTCTTTGCTACAACCTCATGTAAACGATGTAGGGCACATTTTTAAAATAGTCTTCTAGGGGTGCAAGAGTTTCATCCAACTCATGGAAGAAACCTAGCCTAATTCATTACATGCCTTGTATTTTCTTACTCTTGATGATGTCTTGATGTATCTTTCATCACATTAGTTGTACAGCTGGGGCTTATTTGATCTCTATATTCACACATACTTGGGATCATGAGGCCAAGGAAAATGGCATACACCTCTCTCTCCCTCTCTCTCTCTCTCTCTCTCTCTCTAGAAAAACAATGTGTGATTTTAAAGAAGCCCATTATCTAAGTGTTCTATGTTGTATGTACAAGAGATCATTTATTTTGAAATGGAATTGTGTATAGCCATCCATGTCGATAGGGATGGCTATAGGTATTGTGAGAGGAGAGAATGACTCTCTCTCTCTCTCTCTCTCTCTCTCTCTCTCTCTCTCTCTCTCTCTCTACCAAGTATGGATTTGAAAACTCCACGCCACATAGATCTTTTAAGTCTCTTGGGATTGTTCATACAATGTTAAAAACGTATTCTCTCTCTAATATCTCATTCATCATGAGTATAGAACAAGGTATAATGATATAAAATTATTAGAATGCTTGCTTCCACATTAGAATTTTATACTCTTGAAGTATAGGACCATGATTTATAGAAATTATTTAATTTTTATGGAATCAACAAAGAGTCTCGTGTGAAAGTGGGAGTTGCATGGCAATCGGCCTCTCTCTCTCTCTCTCTCTCTCTCTCTCTCTCTCTCTCTCTCTCTCTCTCTCTCTTCATGCATGCAATTGGCCGTCTTCTCTTCAAGGCAGAAGGAGTGAGAGTCAGAAATATTGGGAGTATTGCAAGAGTAGCAAGTCGGTCTTTGAAATTGTTTTTTTATTTATATTGAATTGGAAAAATTGAAGGCAACATTGTATTTGCCTGAGTGGTATAGGCCAACATAATACATCTTGAAATAGTTTTCATTGAACCCTTGCTCCTTGCTCTTTTAATAAATGATCATCACTTGAAGATAAGCGAGAAGATCCCTAAGGAGTGAAAGAACCTCATGAGGAATCCATTGATAAATAATGAGCTACTAAGTATGCAAGGCCTGGTCAAATGGTTCAAAAATAAAAATAAAAAGAAAATGGTTTTTGGAAGAAAAACGATGGCCCATCTCTACTGAATACTGCTTGTGGCCATCCGCGCTGGCACAGATGGCTACAAATAGTTTTCAAGAAGATGAGGAACCACTCTTGACAACCGTTGTGGCCATTCTTGCAAGAGCTCCTTGAGGATTGAAAGAATCTCTTGAAGGTTCTATTGAACGTCAACAGAGACGAACTAGTAAGAATGCAAGGCCTAGTCAAATGGTTCAAAAAGCAAAAAAAAAAGAGAAAATGGTTTTTGATAAGGCCAATCTCTACTGAAAACTGCTTGTGGCCATCCGCACCGGCGTGGATGGCTACAAGTAGTTTCAATAGCGACAATTTTGCTTCTGCTTTTGAGTAGTAGAGCCTCGCGAGTATCTCTTCAACAGTGAATCAAGTGCTAGGGAGATCACGAACAGGGTGCTTAGGGCTCACAAAAGCACTGTTGTGCATATTCTACAAAGAAGTAGGCTTTTCGGACATGGTGAGCAAGCCACAGCTGCGCATAGTGGAGAACGAGGTGGACGCGATGGCGCGACCAATGGCGATAGGGTTCCAACGTAGCAAGCTCACCCACCTGGAGGCGCAGCCCATGCTGAAGCGCGTGTCGTGTTGGATGCAATTGGCAAGCAGCGGTAGCTTTGCGCATTCTTTGCTCTTGGGCAAAGACGTCATTGTTCTCTCCGGAAACCTCCTACGTACTGTTGTTTTCCACTGCGAAAAGGATTGTCAAGAAGAAGTGGAACCACTCCTAAAAACTCCTTGTGGCCATCCACGCCGGCGTGGATGGCTACAAGCAGTTTTTATTGGGAACAGGGAGCGCGTTTACGGTATAACTGAAGCGAACAAAACGTGAGTGAAGGTGGCTGGGCACGAATCCGAGCATGGATGTGGAGTTTAAACAAGACAGCGACATCGAAATTGCATTGGTGGCCAAGCTGCGCTGCTGCATGGCACCAAGGAGCATTCCTGCCCACACTCCCTACCAGCCATCTTTGTGGGTGGCCAGATCATTGACAGCCTGGACTACATCTCGGATGCCAATATATAGATTTCGGATGCTCTTATCTCAACGGATGCTTCTCTTGAGTCTTCCTGCGCAATGAATGGCTGATGTTCGGTCGCCAATTGCCTGTACTGATCAAGGTAAGAATACTAATTACATTGGCCTTATGATGAATGGACATCATTAATTGTGAGGCTTATAAGCTTTACTTGATATGCTCTGTAATAACAGGTTGGGGAGAATTTACTAATGTCCTTGAATGATATCATTACATGGGTTCTGAATCCGTACGTGCATTGACATGGTGTAGGTCAGGCGGATGGCCGGACAATTTGCAAAGCCGAGATCAGAGGACCTAGAAGAAAAAGATGGGGTGAAGTTGCCAAGCTACAGAGGGGACATTATATATCAATGGAAATGATTTTGATGAGAAGTTCAGGTACCCGGACCCGGATCGTATGATCAGATCCTACAGTCAGGCAGATGCATCACTCAATTTTCTTCGGTCTTTCACAACTGGTGGCTATGCTGCCATACATAGTGACCCACTAGAACCTTCATTTCACCTCTCACAGTGAGCAAGGTAGCAGGTCATCACCTAAAATTTCAATGACTGTTGTTGCATTCCTATTACCTATATTTTGAGCTCATCAGCAAAATGTTCCCTCTCTCTCTCTCTCTCTCTCTCTCTCTCTCTCTCTCTCTCTCTCTCTCTCTCTCTCTCTCTCTCTCTCTCTCTCTCAATCTGTATCTGCTTGCAGGTGCTGGGAACTGCTGAAGCGGGTGGACATTTGGATCACTCGCTCATGATCAGCACTGACTTTTGGATGTCGCACGAGTGCCTGCTTGCTGCCCTTTGAGCAGGCACTAACGCGACTGGACTCCATGACGGGTCGCTGCTACGATTGCTCTTGCTACCTTCACTTGCTTTGTCAAGTCTGACTCTCTGAGGACCTCCCGTTCGATAGTTCGCCGCCTGCAGCCAATGAGCATGATTCAGATTGGTAGTGTAGATGCGTTGATGGATCTCATTAATCTGGCATCAAACATGAGGGTTTGATAAACAAAAGCATATGCAGCTTATTTACCAAGCAATACAGAATAAAGAAGTGCATTCAAGCCAGGATTAAGCTTTTTCACTTGGTTGTAGAGCCAATGGTGGGGACATGCAGTTGGACACTAATAGTGCATCGATAACTGACTAAGATCCCTCACAAGTCACGAGTCACCGAGATCAAGAAATTGCACAGCTAATTTGTAGGGTCAATCTCTTCGTGAGCCATCTCAAGCATGCATGTGTTCTGTGTGGCACCAGGCACATGTCCCTTGAATTTAGAGGGATCTCTCTCTCTCTCTCTCTCTCTCTCTCTCTCTCTCTCACACACACACACACACACACACACACACACACCCACACACACACACGTTCATGACCTACTCCTGCAAATATGACAAAGGCATCAAACGAAAGCTCGATCCAAATCAAAGATTGTTTACCTACTCTACACGCATGGTCAAGCTGTGCATCTTGAGCCCTTTATCAATCTCCAAATTGGAGGAAAGTTTAAGCTAAAAGTAAACACTTACGAGTTGGAATTACAACATTCTAACTAGATTTTGAGCATGGTTTGAAGAATAAGAGAACTAGGAAATGCTTCAAATTTTGACCTAAGAGTCTATTAGTTTTTAGTATGCCCTTATTTTGCTCAATTACAAAATTTTGTTTTTGGCAAGCCCTGGTTAGAACACCATCTGAAAACACTGTTATTAGTATGTGTCCATGCGATTTTATTTGAGAGGGTCATGTTCAAGAAAGTCCGTTATTCTCTTTTCCTTAAACCATTGAGCTTCCTCCTTGTAAACATGCAAACCAGAAGTACAAGTGAAAATTTACAAATTTGTAGGATTTTTTAACTATTTTTAATATATTTTATCGATTTGTATTCCCTTTTCAAATGTTTGTAGTCCAGTAATCTTGATCTTCAATCAGCCCAAGGTTAAGCTGAGGCACACCTTTCCCAAACATGGACCCAATAGAGGTGTGACATTGGAGGTAGGAGGACTACCGGCATTTGTAGACTTCGCACAAAAATGCACGGCCAGCTAAGTTTACAAACGGATGGAATTTGTGTACGACGGCTACAAAGGCCGATAGTCCCCCTACCTCCAGTGTCAAACCTAGCTAGCTAAGCAAAGACAAGACAATAGAAGCACATGAGGTTGCCATACTTCACAATGTGGGAATAATAGGGGGAGGAATGATGGCTTCTTGTGACAAAATTACTCACCCTATTAGTTGAGGAAACAATCTTGCACCCATACCAAACCTAGTTGTGTCAATCCAGTAGAATGTTATGATGTTGAACAAAATAGAAAAACCAAGAGAATGAGGAGCTCTTTTACAAGAGAATTTGTCAAAACCGTTTTGTTTTTGTTAGTGTGGATCTAGCCTTGTGTTCTATTTTTTTTTTCTTTATAGCTATTTTCCATGGGCCCGACATTTTTAACTACACCTAAAATAGGAAAAGCTATTCTTTTTTATGGGAGCGTTCTATCACTACTCTGAGAAAGGGGTTTCTAGCTTTACACAATTCGAATTGGTCTAAAATTGAGAAAGAGGTCTCTAGAATGGACAAAATTAAAAGTGTTTATAAAACTCATGCTTGTGAAAAATTGCTAGTATCTTTATAATTGTTTATTTTAGTCCTTACGCTACTATAGTCCATAGTAAATATTTCTATTTTACAACCATCACTAGCTCATTATACTTGCATATTAGAGGACTTGCAACTCATAGACAGTTGTCCTGAAGTTGCATACATTGTAATAGCACTATATATCTTTCTATTGACATGTCACAAAATTTCAATTTTGAGCATTGATAGCTTAGTGTGTACTTTTTAGTGATTGTATATATATATATATATATATATATATATATAAAAGCTACAACAAAATATTGAAATCATGTGAAAAGCTCCCTTGGTTTGGTACTGAAAATTAAGAGAGCTCCTTGCTTTTTTGTTATTGTAGCTTGCTCTTTTGCTCGGTTTAGAAATTGCTCGGAAAATCTTGCTCGGAGTTAGGGATCCCTCGTCCCCAAGAGCATGGTATGTCAGAATTGATAAGTTTTTTAAAAAACTTGGCTTTAGAAGAAGTGCTTCTGAAGAAAATTTATATGTGCTTAGAGAGAATGGAAAACAAGTCATTATTATCTTGTATGTCGATGACTTGATAATCACAGGTGACCACAAAGAGCTCATCCAACAAACTCGTGAGAATTTGAGTTCTGAATTTGAAATGACAGAATTAGGTTTGTTGCATTACTATTTGGGGATTGAGGTTTGGCAATTCTCAAAAGGCATCTTCATCTCTCAACAAAAGTATGCAATAGAGATCCTAAAAGCTTTTGGCATGATGGAATGCATATCTGTGAGCACTCCAATGGAGGTAAATGCAAAACTCTCCATGGAGGGTTCTTCTCCCTTTGTCAACATTAAAAAGTACAGAAAACTTGTGGGAAGCTTAATTTTCTTGTGTAACACTAGGCCGGATACTTCTTTTGCAGTAGGTGTTTTAAGCAGGTGTTCCAACCAACCAAGAGAAGGCATTGACTATGGTATTGGCACAAATACTCTTTGTGGGTATTGTGACTTCAATTGGGCAGGAGATTGTGACTCTAGAAAGTCGGTTTCTAGATTTTGTTTCTCACTTGGTTCCGGAGTGTTTTCTTGGATCAGCAAGAAGCAGCCAACCGTCGCTCTTTCTTCAACGGAAGCAGAGTATAAAGCTGCTTGTTTTGCATCTTGTGAAGTTGTTTGGCTAAGGTGAGTCCTCATGGACTTAGGTGTTTCTCTTCATTCAGCAACAACACTTCAATGTGACAACCAGAGTTGCATGGTGATTGCCTATGGTATTGGCACAAATACTCTTTGTGGGTATTGTGACTTCAATTGGGCAGGAGATTGTGACTCTAGAAAGTCGGTTTCTAGATTTTGTTTCTCACTTGGTTCTGGAGTGTTTTCTTGGATCAGCAAGAAGCAGCCAACCGTCGCTCTTTCTTCAACGGAAGCAGAGTATAAAGCTGCTTGTTTTGCAGCTTGTGAAGCAGTTTGGCTAAGGTGAGTCCTCATGGACTTAGGTGTTTCTCTTCATTCAGCAACAACACTTCAATGCGACAACCAGAGTTGCATGGCGATTGCCAAGAACCCCGTCTTCCATGCACGCACAAAGCATATTGAGGCTCAACATCATTATGTTCAAGAGCTAATTGAGGATGAATTTGTGGAGCTAGAGTATTGTCCTACTGAAGATAATTGTGCAGATATCTTCACCAAAGCTCTAGGGAAAGACCAGCTACTTCGACATCTTCATCAACTTGGAGTTGGCACATGGCCAACATAGAGCATCTTCGGGTGTTCATTGAGGGGGGGTGTTGGTATACTAACAATGCCCACCTCTCTTAGTTTTTCCACCACAATATATGCTACACAGTTTGTAAGGCCCCCATATAAGGAGAAGCCAATGGGGCACATATATTTGGTGGATTCCAACTTTGCATGCTGATGAGATCTCTATTTGTGATCGTGGATGTTACGGAGCAAATTCAGGGGCAACTTTGGGAGAATATTCCTTCATCGGAATATTCCTTTTTGTCAAAATATCTTGGCCCGGAAGACAATCGGAAAATGGCCCTCCGGTGGCCAGTGGTCCGTGGTCTTTGGCCGGTGGTCGACGGCCAATGGTCTTTGGCCGATGGCCGGATTTCCTTGGCCGGTGGCCGATTTCTAGGAGGACTTGTCTACCCAAATGCAGCTACACATGGGCACATGGGAGAGTCCTACTTGGACTTGTCTATCGAAGGGCGCTTGCACATGGGCGTTTAGAGGCTCCCTTACATCTATATAAGGAGGCCTTCTCATGAGTAATTCAGTCGAATGGTGTGCACACTTGACGCACACAACACATCCTTGTGTAAGGATTGTTAGTCCCTTGTATTTCTACTTGCTCTAGTTGTCTAAATTGCCATCTAAGCTCTACCTTGAGAGCGCATGGGTGGATGACGCCATCACTTTGTAATAGTGTGTTAATCTAAAGTTCTTGATTTGCCATTAATCTACTTTGCATCGTATCTCTCTCTACTCTCCTTGCTACTAGATCCTTATTATATTCTGCATTTCTTACATTCTCTCTTGGCTCTATGCTTTTGCATCGTTGGCTTTGATAGGATCGACTTTCTACCCTACCGTGTATTGCCCAAGGTAGCCATCCTAACAATCTCCCTAATCACGAATTCTTGATAGTAATGCATCTACAAAAGCTTAAAATACCCCCCCCCCCCCTCAATTGCGACGATTCTACATCCACAATCTCATGTGTCTTGTACATACCCCCAATCATTTATCCCTTCACTCTTTGCCCGTACCACTTATAGACGAGAAGAGGCTAGGATGAAAATTTGAATTCTTGTTTTTATGAGTAGAGAATAATACAGGTATAGTATTTATTGCAAGACCTACGAACATAGCTCGTCAAAAATATTTTTCTATAATTTATAGAAGAAAAGGAAATACTTAAAATTGTTTTGGTTTTTAAATCAAAATTTGAAGCATCTATACATACGTAATTGAGCTTAAAATTTTCAAGGAGAGGGCATCCATGTGTCACTCTCTCCTTCGTTTCAAGAACCTTAAGAAACATTTTGTTTGAAATGTAAAAGTGCAAGGTAAGTAGAAGTCATTTTTTATTTAAAATGTAAAAGTGAATGGTAAGTAGCAAGTAGGTGGTGCCAACGGTTGAATTAAGGCGAATCAAAGAAGATCCTTTGCAAGCTAAACCAAATTAGATAAAGGGAATACAATTTATTTGTCTGTTTGTGTTTTGTTTTGACGCGTGCAAGAAGGGCAGTCAGTCTCTCTCTTGGAGTGCTTGAAAATTCTCTTAGGGACTAATTGCCACGGAAATAATTGCATAGATATTACCATCTTCGTGATGAGGGGACAAACAGAATGACGGCACTTGTGCACGCACAACATGCATACACAGATGCGATGCGGCAGGGGTTGGAGGTAGGCGGCCTACTACTTGGGTCGAAGGTCACACGAGATCGCTGGGGAGAAGAGGCCCAAGGAGATCAAAGACGTCATGTGTCGTGCACGTAGGCGGAGAGTCTTGAGAGCTGAAGTGAGATCGAAGAGATACAGGAATCGATGGAGCTGGCGTTGCTTTTTCTTTTTGGGGGGGGGGAGGAGAGAGAGAGAGAGAGAGAGTCGTTGTGTACAGAGCTTGCTCCCTCAACGTTAAACCTGCAAGCCTCAGCGTGGAGCGCAAGCTACCTTCCTACGCAAAAATCCTCTCTCTCTCTCTGCTTGCCAGCTTGGCTATCACAAGGAATGGTCTCTCTCTCTCTCTTTCTCTCTCTCTATCTCTCTCTCTCTCTCTCTCTACTTGCCAGCTTGGCTATCATAAGGAATGTGCATGCGTGTGTGTTTTTTGAGCTTCTTGCGCGATGTTGACCGGGATGGTGGCTCTCTGGAAGATCTACGTTTGCGAACGCCAATGCACAGGGTAGAGCATGGGAGCCAGAGGCAAGGACAAGCAGGACGTGACCAGGGAACGGGGCGCACACTGAATTGCTCTTGTCTATCGCAGGAACAGCCCATGGAGATAGAGCGAATAGAGTATATTGAATAGTTTTCTTTTTGTAAAGAGGAGCGAAGAAAGAGCATCTAGTGAGATTCGGCCTAATCAAAATGAGATAGACCGAGTAGGAAGGACTTAGTTTTGACTTCTCCTATCTGTCAAAAAGTCACAATACTTAGTACTATATATATATTTATATTATTTAAACTCTTTAGTGCAAGGCGATGGAGTTTCACTCCAGCTTTCAATTTTGAAGGCTGATTACTTTTGTTTTTGTAAAGGGTGGCTCTACTTAGTAGCTTGAGAAAATAACGAGCAACAAGCTGTGCCACGCGTCGATAAGTTGGTCCACCTCGAACGTGCGTGTGTGAGAGTCAAAGAGAGAGAGAGAGAGAGAGAGAGAGAGAGAGAGAGAGAGAGAGAGAGAGAGAGAGAGGGCCAATCCCATTCAGTCTTGCTGAGGAGTGTGTGTGTGTGTCTATTTCTGTTCAAAAGAGAGAGAGTTCCATTGATTGGCCTTGGCGCTTGACAGAGAATGCCCCCCCCCCCCCCCCCCCCCAAACTCGATTGCCTGCTGCTGCAGTGCTCACGGCAACGGCCATGGAAGGCGGGTCTTCGATTCAATGTTTGGGAAAAATGTCTCTCAGCATAAGATCATGCCATTTTCAATTTCAAAAATTTGGGTTGACGGCAAGGGGAAAAGAAATAATTATGCCCCAAAATAGAGAAAAATAGTGTAAAAGCCTACAAAATAAACTTAATTTTCTAAATTTCCTCTTGGAAAATTAAAGGAAAGCAATTTTGTATGTTTGGAAAAATGATTGCATTTGCCCACATTTGCCCTCCATGTGAAGGGAAGGAGAACAATGGTTGCTTCAATTGACCCACATGTAGCTGTGGCAACACGCGGGTCACATACTAGTTGTAAATACTTACACTAAAAGTTGTAAAATTACATCGGTTCTCTTCAAGGCAAGCTCAAAATATAGGTGGAATTTTGTAGCTTCAGTCCATTTAAAATACCTTAAATCCTAATTCGTTAGGAACATTGCCTATAAAGTACTTTTTATCCCAATCATTAGTTCAAAAGCAATTCATCACGTAAAAATTTTAGGAAAAAGGGGAATGAAAATGGAATGAATCAGCGATGTCGCGATGGTGTGAGGAGTGGCGGGGTGTGTCGGGCTCCTCCTAGTTCGTGTCAGAGTTGGAAGTGACTCAGCTTGCGAGCTAGTCGCTCAAGGTAAAGGTAGAGTGACCCCTGTATGCATCGCTATCTGCGATCTGGTGAGTGCTTCCTTATAAGCTTTGCTCAAGGCGAAGGTAGAGGGACCCCTGTATGCATCGCTATCTACAATCTGATGAGAGCTTACGGTCAGCGTCGATTATCTAGTGCAGTGCATTCCCCCCCCCCACTTCAACACGCCTGAGTTCAGTGCTGGCTCCATGCGATTATTATCTAAGAGAGAAGGCGATTATTATCTATGTGATAGAACGATTATTATCTCCTTGAAGCCCTTTTTGTCAAGGTCTTGTTTTGTAAGTCTGTGTTACTTGGTAATGGAACTCGACGCTCTGGTCGTTAGTGAAGATATTGTCAAATTCTCACATATGTTAGCGGCGGAAAAGATACCCAAAAAGGAGTTAGTCGTGCCGATGGATGAAGGAGATGGCTCGTCCTTGAGACTGCTATATGATGCGGAAATGTCGAGCCCCAATTTGCCAAGGGCTTCAACCATAAAAGAGGACAAAATTGTCTCGATTGAAAAATTTCCCTATGAGGAATCAAGAGAGAAAATGGGCTCATCTCAAGGGTTTAAATTCGAGGTAAAACCCCTAAAAGACGGGGTTCCTCAAGGTCCCATCTGTATGAAAGTAAATAAGGCATCAAGTGCATTTGCAGCTCGCAGGCTAGGCATTTTGTTTGCTAGCATACTCAAGGGGCCTGACTCTAAGGACTGTGGAAAAGGCTCATCAGAAGGGTTGTCGAGTGAAGGAGATATCAAAAAACTGCAGAATGCAAGAGCTAGACTTGAGCAAGAGCTCAAGGAAGTCAGCAAAATGATTGAGTCCAACCCTAACAACAATAAAAGAACTTTCTCCCAAGCAGATTACAGTGGGCTGGTTGAAGACGGGTTGGCAGATCGGGCCTTCTCTGCTTTAAAAAAGTCTTTGCCACATTAGGTGGAGGTTGCCGAGTCTATTATTGTAGCAATTCCACCAACACTTATCAAAAAATAGTTAGCCAGGCAAGCTAAGCTAACACTTATATTTGGGTTCAGTGGAAGAATCCAGAACAGGTTTGAGATGATTCAATGGCTTCAGGACCCACAAATTATTGGTCATGGAGGAGCAGTTGAAAGTACTTTTTACCTAGCTCAAGATTTTTGTTCAGTGAGATTCAAAGAGGCCTCCGATGTGAAAAAGATCCTTGACAAAGGGCTCCTTGTATTTAAGGACTACGGTATGTGTGGTGCCTTGGGAGCCAGTGTTCAACTCAATTGAATCTCTACAGGGGTTCCATCCGGTTTGGGTTGAGTTTGTGGGATTGCCTAGCTGGCTGTGGGACAATCTCAGGATGCTTACTAGTCAAGTGGGCACTCCCTTATTATTTATACCTAGCAAGAGAGGGTTTGGTATAACCTCAAACAGGGTTTGTATAGGCTAGGATGTGTCTAAAACGCTACCTAAGATCATGGTAATCAATGTTGGAGTTGGGCTTGTTACTAATCCGCTAAACTTTGGGACATAGTTTGGAGCATGTTTTAAATGCAACAACTTTGGACACTTTGCCAAGGATTGCCCCTTGAAAACTAATGGTACTGCAGCTCCGGCAGCACAGGTCGCCAGTGAAAAGGAAACCCCAATGGAAGGGTTGGAGATGCAAGGAGGTAGTAACAAAGGGGCAAATGCAAGGAAGGATAAAGAAGATATGGAATGTGACAAAATGGATATAAAGATGCATGAAAAGATTGTGGATGAATCAACTCCCATACAACGACTCTCCAAAGGTGCATGCAATAATAATATGATCATTACTCCCGCTAATGCCCCAAAATTTATGACAGTGACAACGGGGACGGCTGTTCAAGTCCCTGGTCTAAAAAGAGCCAAAAGGGTGAAGGCAATGGCAAGAGACTTCAAAGTGCTTGAAGTTGTGAGAACACTTGAGGTGAAAGGATGTACTCCATCCTCCACCCCTTTGAAAAGAGGGTGGTTCACTATCCCACTACACAATCCATTTGCAGCTCTGCAAGAAAAGAAATACCCTGACTTGGAATCCCCAGATTCTCCTGAGACCAAGGAGAGGGGGGGTGGGCATGATTTGGATGTTGAGAATTTGTTCCTCTATCCCAATGAACCCCTCATTAATGATGGAGTCTCTCACTATCCAATCTTGGAATGTAAAGGGGTTGAAAACCCGTAAGAAGAGTACCCTATTCTGGGAGGAAATAAAAAAGGAGAAGGCAGTCAATTGTTGGGCCATCCAGGAACACCACTTAGATACTCATAGCAAGAGAAAGCAGGTGCTAGGAAAGAAACTCGTATTCTATGGAGAAGGAAGTAATAGTTTCAGTGGCGTCCTCAGCATTGCGGACAGGGAATTGGAGTCGAAGTTGGTTCTAAACCACCCATCCGGCAGAATCCTCGGGATTAGAATCAGATGGGAAGGGCATCCATTCACCATTGTGAATGTGTATGGCCTTTGCAATGCAAAAGATATAGCTAAATTATGGATGCATCTTAGAGATAATCCTATTGAAGGTGAGTGGTTGTTTGTTGGCTACTTCAATCTGGTAGAAAAGAGCAGGGATAGAACAAGATCCTCCAGTATGTTGGCTGGCTCAGAAAGGACTAAATGGCAAAGTTTATGCGAAAAGTGGGTGATGATTGACTTATGGGAAGTCGGCCCATGGAACAGCACGCCTGGTTTCACCTACACAAGTCTCCAGTATGCCCGCATTGCCTCCAGGCTGGACAGATGTTATTGCTCACACCAAGTTGACTGGATACCGTTGTTGATGAAGATGAAGGTAGTCCCAACAAAAAGCCTCTCGGATCACATACCTCTGCACAACATTTCAAGAAGAACAAAGGGAGGAGCAGACCCCAAGAGGTGGGAAAAAACTATTAGTAACAAGGGCACACCTATTCAAAGACCCTCTTTTCAAGAATCTAACCAAGAAAGCACTGGGTAAGCTCAAAAAAGATGTCGACCTCAACAAACACAATGCGTGGGACCTATTTGCTCGGAGTCCCCAGAAAGCAATCAAAACCTCGGGCCCCCGAATCAAAAAAGCTAGGGAGGTGCACCTTCTGCATCTTACAGCGGAGGTACAATTGCTTACCTCCATAAAATCCAATGGGCTTGCTACTGTGAGGATGAGCACAAACGATGGCTCGAAGCCAAATCTAACCTTGCTAATGAGCAGCTAGAAGATATCAGAAAGGCAAGGCTTCTCTCCAGGGAGACTTTCCTACAACCTGAAGCCTCTAATCAAGCTCAATTTTTTAGGGCTTTAAAAATCAAGAAGAGACGGGGCCACGTCCGCTTGCTCTATGATGAGAAAGGGATGACAGTTCATAACCAAGATGAGATGGCTGGTCTAATGTTGAGCTATCTTAGTCAAACCATTGGACGGCAAGAGATCCAGTCCCAGGAAGTGGAAGAAGCCAGAGGGACCTTACTTCAGAGTGTCAAGAAGAAGATTCCCCACTCAAAAAGTAATAGCTTGAAAGGGGCATTTCCGGAAGACGGATGTTCACTAGCATTGCAAGCCCTTGGCAAGGAAAAGTCCCCTGGTTGGGATGGGATGACGGTGAAATTCTTTAGAGAATTTTGGGATGATCTCAAGGTCCCAGTTACAAGGCTGGCCAATAAAGCCATTGTCAAAGGGTCGTTGGAGATAAGTGTAAAGAGAGGGCTTATCAAACACATCCCAAAACAGATTTATTGTTCTCAGCTGAAACATTGGCGCACTATAACGATGATGTCGGTGGCCTACAAAATTATTGCTAAAGCAGTAGCCCTCAGACTAGCCCCCTTACTAACCAAGATCATCTCTCCCCATCAACATGGGTTCATCAAAGGAAGGTCCATTTACAATAACATCTTGGCAGCAATGGTGGGCATCAAATACGCAACTTTCATAAAGCAAGAGTGCATTCTGTTGCAGTTGGACCTTGATAAGGCTTATGATAGAATAACATGGACATATATAGAATCCGTCATGGAAGCTCTGGGGTTTGGTCCTCGCCTATGTCGTCTGGTACGTGTACTGGGGGCTGGAAGCCAGTCAGAGCTCCTATTTAACGATAGAATTGTGGGCTCTTTTGAGGTCAAAAGGTCTATTAAGAAGGGATGCCCGTTGGTCCCCCCTGCTTTTGCCATAGGATCACATCCTTTAATCACGACGCTCAAAGCTAGTGCGGAACGAGGGGAGTTGCAAGGCCTAGCTTTGCCTGGAAATAGCCAACTACTAGCAAAACTATTTGCAAACGATTCTCTCCTCTTCTTGAAGGCGTGCCCCCAGGTCATCGGGAAAGCTCTGGAGATTATACAAATATTCTTTGTAGCTTCAGGGTCCCAATGTAATATAGAGAAGTCAAGGCTGATCTCCCTGTCGGAAAATGACTCATTTGACCCTTGTGACTGGTCGGGGGAGATTGACACAAAAGGGAATATCTTCCGACATCTAGGAGCTCCCTTGGGGGTGGACGTAACTCACAAGCAAAGATATGAGTGGGTGCTTGAAAAAATAAAAATAAAAATGAATAGGTGGGAGTATGCTCTTCTCCCATTCCCAAGTCGGATAAAAGTGATCAATGCCTTTATGCTCCCTTATATTTCCTTCACTAGCCTGCTTCTCAAGATGGCTAAGTGTCACTGGAAAGAGGTCTTAAAACCAGTAAAAAGGTTTTTATGGAAAAACAACACGAAATCCTCCAGGCCATGGCAATGGGCCTGTTGGGAATCAGTTGCTCGGCCGGTGAATCAAGGAGGCCTCGGAATTCTCAACCCTATGGCCCATGCAGAAGCTTGCTGCACCAAATTTGTTGGTTCCTTGGCTAAATGGATCAAGTTTGGGTTGTCATGATCAGAGATATGATAGAAGCAGCTAAACTTGGCTCGAAAGGTGTAAAGTGGAGAGGGGTAGAGGTTCATGACAAACTATTACCCTAAGACTCGGGGGGCAGCTTAGGAGAATTGGTAAGAAAATGCAATAGAGCAGCATGAGTCTTAAAGTAGGGGGAAGAAACCAAATACTTCAAGAAGTCCATTTTGCATTGGTCCCCCTGGCTTTCCAAAGTTGTAGATCTGCCACAAAATCCCTATTGGATAGAAACGGCCAGGAAGCTCAATAATAAGGGTATGAATTGACTTGGGCGCTTTTGGAACAGTGACAGCAAGAGCTGGAAAACCATTGATCTTCTGGTTACCTAGTACCAACTTAATAGTTTGGAGGTCTTGCTTGTCAACAAAGTGATGAAAGAGCTTGACAATATGGTGATGCCAATTTGTGATTGGGAATTTGATTGGAATGCTTGGAAATGGCCCGAAAGCAGTCTCTTATGGAAACCCCATCCTAAAGGCATTTATCATACAATGATGCACAAGAAGAATTGGTCTAGCTCCCTTAAGAAGATATGGAAAAAAGAATGGATGGACGAAAGGTGGGAGCAAGTAATGGAGAACATCTCGAAGCCAAAGGTTCCGCAAGCACATGAAGGTATTTTTATGGAAGGTAATTTGGGGTGCTCTACCGATGGGGGTGAAGATTCAGGAGAGAGGGATTGGGTCAGCTCGATGCTTGGGGTGCAAGGTGGCTAGTGAAGATCTAGCCCACCTATTCATGGAATGCCCAACTATCAAAGGCCTCGCAGGGAAAAATGCAAGTGGGTCCAAAGAACCTGGAAAATTGGTTTTTTCAAGACTGATCTATTCCTTGGAGGTAAGAATTCAAGTAGTCCTGCCCTCCTCATCAGCACTCAAATCGTCAGGTACTTTTCTTACATAATGTATGGTAGACAAGGAACCGCCGTGTGTTTGAAGGAGGTTCTGAGGTGGCAAGCTTCGCAGAAATTATACAAGAAAGCAAAGTGCTAATATGGACGCTCGGGCGCAAGCAAAACGCGGAGGATTGGCCTGGGACTACTTGTGCCTTGCTGTCAGCAGATGGAATGCCTAGGAAAAGGGAAAATCTTGGCCATTGGTAAATAGAAGATCTCAGTGTTTCAAGGATAAGGGGGCGGGTCTTTAGGGGTGGCTGCCCAGATAGTCGATGTAATTATGGTCCCTGGATGATGTCATGGCTCAACACGAGCATGGCAAGACCTTGTAATTTTTTGGGATGGTCAATATAATTCACTCACAATTGTGAGTTTTGCAAAAAAAAAAAGGAGTATTTTTTATCCTTTCTCTTCATCCTTATGTGTCAATGTAAACGCTTCATCCTTTCTCTTCATGCTTATGTGCCAATGTAAACGCTCAAGTAGCAGTTTACCAGCTAAAAACTTGATTTGGCACACCTTAAAGTGTTTCGATGTATTGTTTGTGCATGTGCTGAAAGATTTGCGTAAAAATATGGACCCAAAAACCTTAAAAATGTGTATTTATTAGTATGTTGATATACTTGCTCTATACCCACTTAATATATCGAATCTCCATCAAATTCCCTTCGAAGCATGCACACTGAATCTAAAGTCCTCCATGCATGACATTGCAAGCTGAAATTGAGCTCACGATCTTGCGCTCCCACACAACAAACCAACCCCCCCGCCCTTTCCCTTCCCCCTTTGTTCTGTTGCTTTCACTTTCATTCAAAAGCCTTCCCACAACACCTTTGTAGATTCCACTCAAAGAAATGAACCCAAAATCGTAGACACATACTTGGTTATTCCTTTGAGCAAAAGGATACAAGTGTTGCAAACTTGTCACTCATCAAGTGAGCCTGTGAGCAAGGATGTTTTTATAAATTTAAAGAGGTGTTATGCTGAGGTAAAAGATGATATTGGGGCTCATGTAAAGGAGAATGTGGCTCCAAATATATGCTCAAGTTTTCATGTGGGGACAAAGCACATTTAGAGATGGGGTATGGAGAAATAAGAAGCTTCAATGATTTCAAGCGAGAGATGGTCTTCAGCTTGCGGGGGAGTGTTAAGGTATGAAGCTCAATATATGGTTTGCTTGAATGAATTCAGTAATGCACATGGCGATCATCTCTTTTAATATAATATACAAAGACTGATATTTTAACCATGCAAAGAGAAGAATAGAGGGCCGGGTTGTCATCTTCTTAAATTAGATAAACACTTAATGAAGCAAAAAGTTATGGGTACAAGTCCGCTTGGTGAGAGAGGGAACACCAATGTTCACTTGTTTGCCAAGGCTCATGCCCTTGCATGATTCTTACTACTTTTCTGAATCTCCCAACAACATGGATTCAAACGGATGAGTGTGTAATTCCAACAGATGCTACCATGATTGCCACTAGTATGCCTACATGTAGCTTTTGTGCATCGATGGTATCTAGCCCATGCTTAAGCTAGATAGACGGCTAATATTAGGTCAATAAATTATGCATTCTAGCCCATGCTTGAGCTAGATAGATGGCTAATATTAGGTCAATAAAATATGTCCCATACATGCAATACAAATTTTTGTAAGAGAGAGGAGAGGAAGAAGAAAAAAAGTGAACATAAACTGTAATGTCATAGGAACAATCCCAACAGTTTGATGAGTCACATATATATATATATATATATATATATATAGAGAGAGAGAGAGAGAGAGAGAGAGAGAGAATCTTTTCACGAGACCATGAAACAAGTGATATAATCATGAGGTCTACCAATGATGAAATCCACCCCAACAAAATCAATGAGAAATTTCAATATATTATAATAAAAGGTAAGTTTCCCAAAATAGAGAGTGATGTAAAGTTAATGTATTGAGAAATTCCAATATATTGTAATAGAAGGTAAGTTTCTCAAAATAGAGAGTATTTGATGTAAAGTTGCTTCACTTACTCTTGAAGTGTCCTACTCGCTCCCATTTAAAAGAAAACCATTTCTTTGTAGATTCTGTCAAATCTAGCTCCCTCCCCTCCTTGCCTTCTCTCACCTACCTTGCAACCCTGCTCTTGCCTACTACCATGATGGCATGTGTCTGTGCAATCTTCTCCCTCTACCCAACCTGCTTGCTTCTCTGGTTTCTCTACATAGTCTCCTTCCTCTATGCAGTCTCCCCTTCGGGCTCCGAAGTCTCCCGTTCCTCTATCTATCGATACTCCTCCCACTCCTCTCAAGTTGCCAACTAGTAGCTCCCCCCCCCCCCCCCCCCCCCCCCCCCCTTTCAAAAAAAAGAAAAGAAAAGCACAAAATCCCAATCGCATCCCTACCACATCTTATGCTAGCAACACCCCTAAGAGAGAGAGAGAGAGAGAGAGAGAGAGAGAGAGAGTCCTCACACGCATGTTTCTCACCTAGTGCAAGAGCAAGAATTTCAAGGGTGGTCTTACATGCAACAACACCTCTATGCGTGCTCTAAGAGAGGGAGCTTTGATGATTGGAGAGAGAGAGAGAGAGAGAGAGAGAGAGCTTCAAATTTTGCTTCTAAGTCTTAACGACGTCTTTAAAAGATTCTTGATATTTTTTTTGAAATGGGTGCTTTACTCCTCTACTCTCTCTCTCTTTATTTTATCCATTACTTCCTGAGATGCTCTCTGAGATTCCTTCTCTCCTCTCAAATGACACTTCACTACCCTTATAAAAGGGTTATTCGGATTCGAACCTCCTCCAACCTAACAAACACATAGGGCCTGGTGTATAAATGCAAAAATACAAATCATGCCTTCGCATCTGCCCGTCAACTCTGCTTGATGCATCAGCATACGCTCCCCTTCTCTCTCCTTCGCATGCTGCAATTGGGATACGCTTCCCTTTTGCGCCGCAATTGGGTTACGGTGCCACTCTTGCTTCTCTGTGCATCTGCCAAGATTCGCTCTGATTTTCTTTTTTGAAAATTGTAGCAGCTACTTGGCATTATTATGTAGGGTACTCTACTTGCACTACAAAATGAGCGTTTGTGAGGTTTGATAACTTGTAAGACAATCCAAGTGCAAATTAAAGTGACAAGGCCTTTCCATAAGACTTCATATTTTTGCAGCTTATAGGTTACTAGTACGGTCGACCGCCTTCGGCCTTCGGCGGCCTCTCTCTCTCTCTCTCTCTCTCTCTCTCTCTCTCTCTCTCTCTCTCTCTCTCGCGTGCACACGGGATTCTCTCAATTTTGGAGTTTAGCATTCATGTCGCAGATTTTGACACATATAAAGGGCTCCCCCTTCTGCCATATTATGTTAGTTTAGATGATTTATAGAATAAATAATATCTAGAGAGGGGTAATCTGCAGAAAGGGTGACCATGGAGTGTAGTCAGTGCTCTAGTTGAAGAAGGTACCTCGTGAGTGTGTTTACGCTGAGTTTCTGCCTTGTGCTTGTTGTCGCTACTCTTTGGGACATATGTGTGTGTGTGTGTGTGTGTGGTGTTGAGGAATGAAGGCAAGGCATCTTCAACCTTGAATCATTGCAGCACAAGCGATTTCTTTTTGCTTGAGGTCTCATGATCCATCATCATCAGACCCTTCGTGAGTGCTGTAACCTGGTTTGAATTGCCTCTTTTCTCTTGAGATATGGCCATGGTAAACACTCACAAGCCAACATACACAAAAATCATGTAGCTCAAACCATGATGTCATCTATGCATATTATATGGGCATCTTGGATCTTCCCAATTCTACTACTTTGGTGGGGCCCAAGGTGAGGCGAAGGACCCCCTCAACTATCATGGTAGATAATGGTCCAGAAGTAGTCATGGCCCAACACAACGGGGGCGGCCAGGGCGGCATATCAGGCCAGAACAAGGACAAACCGAAAGGATGCAAGTCACAAATTGAGAAAGAATTGGTGAAGATTATTAGCACAATATCCTTGAATAAGAGAATGCTGGAGGAAGCAAAGGCACCCTCAGGGCCTCTGGATGATGGCAATGGGGATAGGTTCTATCAAGCTCTCAAAAAAATGCTCTCGTAAAGAGTGGAAGTACATGATGCACTCACCATTGCGGTCCCTCTTGCTCTGATCAAAGAGATGACTCGTAGAGCTTGCTAAATCTATGTTGATCTTCGGATTCATGGGTAGGGTGTCTGCCAAAGCCAAACTTGTCAATTGGTTTCATAGATCCAACGGCCTAAATCAAGGTTGGATATATTTCTAACGCTCAATATCTAGAAAAAGGCTTCTTTTTGGTGCAATTCAGCAACGAGATGATATTGGCCAAAAGCCCATTGTTTCTCAAACAGTCATTGATGTGCATGTTCCCTTGGGATCCCTCATTTGAATCCCATGATGCTTTCTAGGATATGTGCCCAGTGTGGGTGGAATTCATCAACCTCCCATTGTGGCTGAGAAGCAACTTGAAAGACCTGGTAGCAGCCCTCAGTACCCCTTTGTTTGTTCCATCAAGTAGAGAACCAGATACTGCCGCCAATAAGGTGTGTATTTGGTGGGATCTCACAAAGTCCCAGCCCAAGAATCTAGTAGTAAATGCGGAGGCCGGTCTTAAGGTCATTCTGTTGAAATTTGGCATCTTCTTAGTTGCTTGCTTTAAGTCTAACAAATTCGGGCACTTTGCTAGGTTGTGTTCTGTTGCCTTGGCCACAGCCCCAGGCCCGGTAGTTGGTGAAAAGTCACTCCGACAATGCTCCAGAAGGAAACTGAAATAGGGACTCCTCCACTGAATATAATGAAAAGGCACGAGAAGAAGGGTATTCTAATATAAGCAAAGAGAAACCATAAAGAATTCAAAGAAGCCAGTCGAAGCCCATCATAGCAATGAAAAGACCACCCTTAGTTACCTCTTCACATCCACCGCCCAGGAAAAACCGACATCCCCAGTGTTTCAGAGGATTGTTTTATCACCCACATTTAGTAAAAAAGATGAAGGATGGCAGCAAATCTCCAACATCTCATGCAAGCGGTTCAAATGCTAGGTGCGGGTGGCTGGATGGATGAAAGAAGCCCTGCCAGATATTCCCACAACCCCCTTCCTCTATAATAATATCTTTGAGATTCTTTGGGATGCCAACTTGAAAAACCTCAAGGTAATTGACGAGAATGGGAAAGGACCTATGCAGGAGGTCAGCAGAAAAGAGGGCACAAAAGAAGAGTTCCTAGAGGTGGAGGAGTTTGTACCCCTCTCTTAGTAATGGAAGAGTTTGTTCTCCATGGAACTTGAAGGGGCTTAAATCCCAGAAGAAGAACTCCCTCTTATGGGGGGAAGTAAAAAAAGGCAAGGAAATCAGTTGGGCTATCCAGGAGCATCACCTCAATGCTACAAGCAAAAGAAACCAAGCACTGGGGAAGAAGCTTGTCTTCTACGAAGAAGTTGTTGATGGGAACATTAGAGAATCCTCTCTTTTGTGGACACCAAAGGTGGTGGTCAATCATCCCTCTGGGAGAGCTCTAGGTGTAAAGATCAAGTAAGGAGATCAACATATTACCATCATAAACGTATATGGACCTTGATTGGCAAAGGAAAGACCAAAGCAATGGGAGCAACTTGAAAGGCATCCATGTTGAAGAGGGATGGCTCCTGGTGGGAGACTTTAATATGGTGGAGGAGAAAGGATTGAACAGGATCATCGAACATGTTGGATAAATCCAAATGGCTTAGCTTGTGCGAGAAGTGGGCATTAGTGGACATGTGGAGGTGGGCCCTTGGAATAGCACGGTAGGGTTCATGTACACTAGTTTGTAATATGCCAGCATGGCATCTTGGCTGGATCGATGCTATTGTTCTCATCAAGCCGATTGGCTGCCATCATTGCTTGAAATGAAGGTGGTGACTTCATAGTGCCTATCGGATCACCTGTCGCCGCTGTAAGCATGAAATTTTTAAAAAACAAAGGAGAAGATCATTGCCTCCTCCAAGGGTCTAAGAAGTTCCTTACAACAAGGGTCTCACCTTTTCAAATTTTAATCAGGAGGAGCTAGAAGCAGCTCGCTGATGAAGTAGAGCTATTAATCTCTAAAGGAAAAACAAAGAATCTGCCTTTGAAGATGAGCATAAAAGGTGGCTTGAAGCTAAGTATGACTTGACCGAACAACAACTCGAGGAGGTGAGGAGGGCCAGAATATTGTCCAAAGAAACCTACCTCCAACTGGAGGAGGCTAATCAAGCTCACTTCTTCAAAGACCTCAAAGTTAAGAGAAATTGGGGCCTTGTCTACTCTCTCACCTATGGGGAAGGAAATGATTGTAAGGACCTAGATGAAATGGCTCAAATGATGCTTGATCACTTATGACAGATCATAGGTCAACCCGAGGCCTACTCTCGGGAAGTGGAAGGAGCGAGAGCTACTCTTCTTGGAAGTGTAAAAAATACAATTTCCCAATCAACACCAAACTTTTGGAGAAGGCGTTCAGCGAGGAGGAGTGCTCTTGCACGTTGCAAGATTTAGTCAAAGAGAAGTCCCCTAGTTGGGACGATATGACTATTGAGTTTTTCAAAGAATTCTGGGGTGATCTTAAGTCCCCAATCACACAAATGGCTAACCAAGCCCTGGTCAATGGAGTTCTTGATTTAAGAATTAAAAGGAGCCTCATCAAACCTATCACCAAAAAAATTTGTTGCTCCCAACGTAAACATTCGCGTCCCATCACTGTGATGTCAATGGCCTATAATGTCATTGCTAAAACCGTATCCCTTAGGCTCTCTCCCCTCCTAGACAAAGTCATCACTCCCCACCATCATGAAGTTATAAAGGGAAGTTCAATTTATGATAACATTCTGGTAGCAATGGTCAGCATAGAGTATGCAACATTCACTAAGCAAGAGTGTATTTTGCTATAGTTGGATTTAGATAAAGCTTATGAAACGATCACTTGGTCATTTATCAAAGATGTCATGAAATCGTTGGCTTTGGGCCGCGGATGTGCCAGTTGATTAGAATCCTTGGGGTTGGTAGCTAATCTGAGCTTTGTTCAATGAGATAATTGTGGATGCATTCGAGGTCAAAAGATCAATCAAGTAGGGTTGCCCACTATCCCCATGTTCGTCATTGGATTTGGTGACATTTCTTGAAGACAATGCTGTAAGAGGGGAGATTCAAGGGTTGTCCCTACCTAACAACAACCAAGTTTTGGCAAAGTTGTTTTGCGGATGATTCCCTTTTCTTCTTCAAAACTTGCCCCCAAATAATTAGGAAGGCTGTGTAGATTGTGCAATGTATGCCAGTGCGTCAGGGTCAAAGTGTAGTATTGAAAATCAAGATTGAGAGTCACTCTCAGAGAACTACTCGTTCAATCCGTAAGGAGTAAGATGCGAAGGTGGGAGTATGTGCTTCTCCCTTTCCCGAGTAGGGTGAAAGTGGTCAATTTTTTAATGTTCCTTACATGCCTTCAATAGTTTGCTCCTAAGGTTAGCCAAATGCAATTGCAAAGAGTTCTTGAAATCGGTAAATATATTCTTATGGAAAAACAACACTAAAGAGTTGTCACCCTAGCATTGGGCAGGATGGGAATCGATTGCGAGACTTGTAGAGAAAGGTGGTATTGCGATGCTTAACCCTAGTCCTCATGTGGAGGCCCAATGTGCCAAGTTTGTGGTAGCAATCACGAAGCAAGACCAGGCATGGCCTATCATGACAAAGGCCATGATGGACAATGCCAAGGCGTGCTCGTAAGGTGGCCAATGTAAAGGGCTTCATATGCATGACAAGTTGATTGCCCCTCAGTGGTCTAACTTGAAACTTGGGGGCACAATAGGCGAGCTATTTTGGAAATGCAAAAGAGGCCTTGGAATGGGGAGAAACAACAAGGTACTTTCACAACTCTATAACTCTTTGGTCCCCTTGACTACCTAAGGCAACAAGCATCCTTCTAAACCCATTCTGGAGGGAAGTTGCATGAAAGATCAATAACAAAGGGCTACGCCGACTGGGCCAGTTTTGGGATAGCAACAACAGTAGTTGGAAAGGAACAGACCAATTGGCCTCCCATTGCCACCTAAGTGGGACTAAAAGATTGTTGGTGGCCAATAAAGCTTTAGAATGGCTAGATAGTTGTTATCTGCCTACCTGCGAGCCCAAGTTCAAGTGGAAAGCATGGCGGTGGCCCACAAACAAACATTTTCTTAAGCCGTAAACCAAGGATGTGTACAACACCATGATGGCCTCGACGGATTGGTTTCCCCCCTTGAACAAGCAGTGGGGCAAGCAATGGCTGGAATCAAGATGTGTGATAATCGTGAAGAACATCAGGTACCAACAATGGCCACTTAGGATGAAGGTCTTTCTATGGAAGGCTCTATGGGGAGCCTTATCTACTAGTGTGAAGGTTCTAGACATAAGTATTGGTCCAGGTAGATGCTTGCAGTGGAGAATGGCTAGTGAGTGCCTCCCTCACTTATCCGACGACCTGTAGCTTGGCAGGAAAGATTTGCAATTGGCTTTAAAAGACCTGGAAGATAGGGTTCTTCAAGAACGATCTATTCATGGGTATGAAGATGTTTAAGAGCCAAGCGCTACTAATCAGCATGCAAATTGTTAGATTTTTCTACTTCAAACACGTATGGAAGTCTAGGAACTGTCGGGTCTTCGAGAATGCCTTGAAAACAACTAGGTTCACGGAGATTATACAAGAAAGCAGGGAAGCGATTGTCGTCATCGGGAAACGGATGGAACATGGAAATTGGTGCACCAATGACTGGTTAGTATCTAGGTCTTTGCTCGGGCCGAGGCTTGCTCCATGTTCAACCAAGTTTCCCTCTGGTGTCTTTTTCAGTGTCGTGGGGTGGCTCCTTGTCAGTCGATGTATCTATGGTTGCTATGAGACGCCATGGCTCGACATGAGCATGAGTAGAACTTGTGATTTTTGCTTTAAACAAAGAAAATAATAAATAGTAATTAAACATAATAAATTACAAGTCTTTAACCTTTGACATTCTTTTCCATCAACACAACAAAATTAGTGAACTTTTAGGTAAGCCAAAGAGAAGAGGCATTGCTATGGTTTTGCCCTTTGGGCAATTTACTTCGGCTAGGTTTAGGGGGAGCTAATTCAAATCCTTTTGGTAAGATGAGCACGACACTGACATTCAGTCCTCCATTTTTATCATTTGTGAATACTTATTTTATCCATGTGTCGTAAGGAATCTCAACAATTGTCTCGAATATAGTATTGGAAAAAACATATTGTGATACCTCAAGATCAACAATTTACTTGGGTACATGACAATTGACCCACATAGTAAGAACCGTGGCCAGAAAATATAGAGACGATTACCAAAATATCCCTGAAATTTGTGGAAATTCCTAAAATACCCCTAAAATTTCAAAAATTCCAAGCATACCCTTGCATCATTTTGGGATGGATTTGCCCCTATCTTTGCATAGTCTAATGTTTATGACAATGGAGATCTATCATTGAGAGTCTTAGACAAAGTTATTCACCATGAGCTCATAAATAGAGGCATTTTTGTTCAAAAAAGATGAACAGTTTCATGTGAAGAGGGCCTCAATACCAATTAAAACCCTAGCTCTATCAACTGCTAATGAGGAGGACCAATCTTCCTATGAAGAGTTGCAAAAAAAAATGTTTTTAGAGATGTTATGAGGTTGATTAGGGGAATTTTGGGAATTTTTACAAAATTGAAGGGCATTTTGGGAATTTTTGGCCAAGTATGTGGCCCTCAATTATTTTTATTTTGGAAACAAGGAGAATCTTGTGAGATTCTCTCTCTATCTTCTCTCAGGTTTTAAAGAAAACTTAGGCATCTCAGTCCACAATTGCATGGCAGTCCACGTGTTTGGTGGATATCTTGCAATTGTACTAGTTGGGTGGTCTCTCTCTCTCTCTCTCTCTCTCTCTCTCTCTCCCCCCCCCCCCGACACATCGTCTGTAGAGGTGATAGGGAAGCATCACGTCTACGTGCTAGTATGGGGGCTGTTGGGAACTGGTGTGGAGGCACAACATAGCAATTGTAGGTGATAGATAGGAGAGGACCAATTTTGGCATGAGTGAACGTCATGCCTGCAAATCGGTATGGCGACTTTTGGGAGATGGGTAGAGGCAATAACATGCAAAGGGTGGTGACTCAAGAGGTGGAGATTATCCCAGGCTGAGGCGGAGATGGAGTGGGAGTTGGAGGCAAAGGAGGTGGTGCCTTCTTGTTTTTGGGGGTTGAGGGAATCTTTAGAGTATTCAATTTTCTTTTAAAGGCTTGTATGTGTAAAATATGAGGGCTACATTGGGAATTTTTGAAATTTGGGGGTATGGCGGGAATTTCACAAATTACAGGGGTATTTTGGTAATTTTCTCATACATTAAAAACTAAGCTCTTCTTTTAGATAAATAATGCACACACGATCGTAATAGGACGGACGGAGCGCTGATTGATACAGAGACGTCAAACTATGGTGAGTGCTCCCCCACGCAGAAAGAGGAGGAGGGGGAGAAGGCGTTCCTCAGGGGGGTAGATCGTGCACAGTTGCAGAGTACTTTGATGATGATGATGGCAATCCAACGCACTGCATTGTAGGAAGACAAACAGGCAGAGGAAATGTCTCATGAAAAGCCTCGTTTTGGTATTGAAGTGTTGTGCTCAAGAAAGAAATCTCCAGTTAGGGCGTGCCCTACATGCTGACATTGCTAGACGTGGATTGCTTTGCAGTAATGTCTTCATTGGCGGTGCCCTCGTCAACATGTATGCCAAATGTGGTGCAATTGCAGCAGCCAGAGAAGTTTTTGACTTTGTTCCTTTAAAAAATGTCATTCTCTGGACTTCCCTCATTGCAGGTTACACCCAACTTGGACTTGGCGAGGAAGCACTCACATGTTTTGATGAGTTGTGGGTTAGTGGCCTTTCCCCGGATGAAGCCACGTATGCTTGCATTTTGACAGCCTGTGGCAGCATAGGAGCCATTGAGAAGGGCCAAGAAATACATGCTCACATTAATAGAGATGAGTTGCTCAAGAAACATGTGGTGGTGGGTACTGCCATAGTGGACATGTATGCCAAATGCGGTCTGCTTGAAAATGCACAGAAAGTCTTTGATGAACTTTATGTTCGAAATGTGGTCTCATGGACCGCTCTTATCACAGGGTATGTCCAACACGAGAATGGGGAGAAAGCATTACTTTGCTTTCAAAAAATGCAGGGTGAGGGCTTGTTTCCAAATGACTCTACCTTCCCTTGCATTCTAAAAGCATGCGGGATGGTTAGAGACTCCAGCAAGGGCTGTGAAGTACATGCCGAAATCGTGAAAAGAGGTTTATTGGAAAGGGATATTGTGATAGCCAATGCATTAGTTGACATGTATGCCAAGTGTGGTGAGCTCTTGAAGGCACGAGGCATTTTTGACGAGCTTCCAGGTCCTGATGTTATTTCATGGAGCACACTTATTTCTGGATACACTCAACACTTGCATGATGAACAAGCGCTGTGCTGTTTTGAGTCAATGAAACTTAAGGGCCCTTCTCCAAACACAATTGCATGCGTGTGCATTTTGAAGGCTTGCAGTAATTTAGGTGCTCCTCAGAGAGGAAAAGAAGTACATGGTGAGATTTTGATGAAAGCCTTCATAGAAAAGGATCCAGTGGTTGGTAATGCTTTGGTGGATATGTATGCCACTTGTGGTATGCTTGAGGAAGCACAAGTTGTGTTCAACTTTCTACAAGTTAGGGACATGGTTTCTTGGAACGTACTTCTAGAATGCTACGGTCAGCTTGGGGAGGATGACGCTCTTTTCAAGTTCTTTGACAAAATGGTAGCAGAAAAAAATGAACCAGACGTGTTTTCCTTCACTATTGTGCTTAATGCATGCTGCCACAAGGGTCTTCTAGACGAGGGCCGAATGTGTTTTGAGGTTATGAGCAGCTACTTCGGAATCATGCCTGATTTAGAGCACCACATATGCATGATTGATCTTTATGGGCGTGCGGGTGACTTAGATAAGGCGATAACAATAAGTGAGGAGATGCCATTTTTGGCTAACCTTTCTGTGTGGCATAATATGCTAGGTGCTTGTCAGAAATGGGGAAGTAGGGAGCTTGGCAGGTGGGCTTTTGAACATGCGCTGCAGCTGGATTACTTTGACCCTGCAGCTTATGTGTACATGAGTAACATATGTGCAGGTTCGGGAAGTTGTGGCTGAAACAAAATTGCCAAAGGCAATGTAGCATTTATGGCTTTTACAAAAACTCGACTGTTTTTTCAAATCCTGCATCAAGCTAATTCTTCCAGCAAGAAGTGTGGAAAACATGCCGAGGGCTCTACTCATCTGTTCCTGTTGTAGGTACATATGCCATTGCTATCTTTTAAATGCAAGGCTTTTCCATTAAGTACAACTACCCCCAAAGGAGATATTATGCCAGGTTTGCCACAGACAGCCAGAGACGGAGGAGTATTATATCTATCAGTGCGCTGCATACTCGGAGATCCATGGGCATTTTCATTGCTTATTTAGAGAGGGCTTTGGCTCAAGAGGATTCATATAGAGGTAGATCACAACTTTTTATAGAGGGACTACTTGGGATGGCCCACCACATGTTACCAAGTCACACCCATCCTTCTTGATCGAGCCATATAGCTTGGCCGCTCACAATGCCCGAGGATGCGAGGATTTTCATATCGTAAATGAGCTCTACATTGGAGGCTATGGAGGGTCGTTGAATCACATCGAGCACGGCCCTCTTTAGAGAGCTGACTATGGAGACATTGAGGCCATACTGCAAAGCTCCATGAGAGAGTTTATCGGATGGTCACCATTGTATAATTTCTCCATTGTACACCTCATTAGCCCTCATGTGATTGTGCCCCTCTCCGTATGTTTTTGAGATGATGTATTATGCGATGTTGATGTAGGGTAGGCTTACATACATACCTCCCGCTCTAGGTACTCTCATATATTTTATTTTAATGTTCCCCAAACATCGTACTAGAGTCACACATGGATGTAACTTTGGTTTCATAGGTCATTTTGGCCTTTTGAAGATGTTAATGTAACATTTCATTTCTCTCTCTCTCTCTCTCTCTCTCTCTCTCTCTCTCTCTCTCTTCGTAACTTGGTAACTTTGTAGCCTTGTAATTTGTAATTTCCGTACTCAGACATGGTATCAGATTCACCAATTGTAACTTTTTGGTCTCATAGGTCATTTTGGCCTTTTGAAGACGTTAATATAACATTTCATTTCATTTCTCTCTCTCTCTCTCTCTCTCTCTCTCTCTCTCTCTCTCTCTCTGTGTGTGTGTAGTAATCCCTAAGTATCACACAACATTATTAGAGCAGAATTGGCCATTCCATCTATGCTAGTGGAGGCTATTTTCTAGACAGTTTGCCTCATTAAGAGGATGAGGGAGATGCCATCAGATAGACTCACATGCATGGCCTTCGAGGCCTCGTGACAGATTTCATACTCAAGCAAGCATGAGTCTTGGTACTTGTAGGTGAGGTGGTTTAGATCACATGGACTAGATATGGATAGATAACCACCCTTCCAATATGACTTGAACTCCATAATTGTACATATCTATTCACAAACAAAAGAGCATTTTTATGAATCCAAATAGTTCACAAAATCAATATCAAAAATTTTCAAGTTGGCAATGCAAAACATGATCCCCATAAAAAAGACTATCAGGTAAATAGAATTCTTCTCGAAGTCTTCATATACAAGCACACATCAAACTACGATGGATAGGAGGAGCATAAAGCTGGACAATTTAGAAAAAGATGAGGAAGAGCTTCCACAGAAGATCGGGATTTGACACATATCAGAGGTAATATTCCTTTGCAAAGCTTAAGGCTGAAAGGAAGAGCGTCAGCCATACACTTTCATACGAAAGCCTGAGCAGATAAAGGAAGGCCCTTCAACCATACCGTCAAGGTCGCTGGTCGGGGGGGAGTCAATCTGGACCCTACGTCCACTGTCGATTACTGACAGTAATTTGACCATGCATCGTTCGATTGACGACACATCAGCTGTCATAATATCCGTGCATGACAAGTCAGCGTTCAACTGTCTGCAGGCCAGTAAACGGTTTCCAAGTCAGCCGTCAGAATTCTAGATCATCATTGCCAATCATTGCTTCGCAACTCAGCAACAAGAACGAGTAGCCCCATAATCATTGCTTCTCCATTCAACCACTGCAGGGCACGTCACCTCATGGAATTACTTCCAATTGCCAGGTCACCCTCACCTACTCTTCTGCTGTCGCCTTGTGAGAAGACACTACCTGCTGCAGCATCTATATTGCTTGCTTCCCCTCCCAATGACCTTGACGGTCGGGACCATTCCCATAATATTGACTCCCACCATGGCTCCTGGCCTTCGTCGGTTGCCATGGGTCGTCAATATTATGGAGAACTGTCACTAAATGACCATTCTCTACTCCATACCTTCATCAAGCATGGGTGCGCACATGCTAAGATGACATGTGGTGTGCGCGTATGGTGCACGTGTCAATGCAAGGGACTTGCCGATACACTGTGTGCGAGCTACAAATGGCTGCAAACACACAACCAGATTAATCTAGCAAGCTCAAGAGAGCAAGGGTGTGTCATTCATCGCCCTATGCTCGCCTTCGTGGAGGATTCTTCGCCACGAAGAAGGAAGAGCTACTGTCGTGCCAATAAGAAAAAGGTAAGAGTGATCGTCGATGAAAGGCGCACTCTAACTGGAATATTCAAGGGATTAGTTGGCTAAACATGGGTGTCCAAGTGTGAATGGATCAAGCTCATATAAAAGTCAATTAAACCTAAAATTCACTCATTCTCTCAATTGTGCAATTGAAGAGTGCTCTTTCTCCATCTCCATCTTCTTCTTCTTCATGTCCTTGTGTGTGTGTGTATGCGTGAGAGAGAGAGAGAGAGTGTGTGCGATCGAGCATTGCGGCGGCACGACGACGGCGAGGTGGTTGAGCGCGGCATAGCGGCGTCTCTCTCTTCTTCGCGGCGAGGAATCCTCCACGATAGCAAGCGTAGAGCGGTGAGTGACAGACCATCGCCCTCTTTGAGCTTACTAGTTTAAGCTTGTTGTGTGCTTGAAGCCATTTGTGGCTCGCACACAGTGTACTGGCAAGTTCTTTGCATCGACACGTGCGATCGACGCGCACATTTTTGACGTCGTTGCCAGGAAATGCCATACACTAAGCTTGAATGGCACTCTGTGCTTCTTTTGTGGTGCAATTTCAATTATAAGAAAGATAGGGAAGGAAGGTGTGTGTGTTGAAAAGAAGGATTTTGTGTTGATACTGTGTATTTCTTTGTTAATGAAGTTTTGAAAGGTTACTATGTTTTCTCTGTCATAAGGTATTAGTATTAAAGTTGTTAGTTATGTGTAATGTAAATTACAGTAAGAAGGAAGTAGATCTGTGAGAGCTAATGAAGTGTATTAGTGTGTAACAGTAGGTGTATTAGTTGTAAGTAGGTAGGTAGAGTGTGTGTGCGCTCGCGCGCAGGCCGCGGCGACCTTATCCAAATAAAAAATAAAAAAATTAAAGGTAGGACTGGTATCGGGGATATCTCCCAGACCCAAGCCCAAGCTCACGTTCAGGCTCAGGCCTCAATCGCCCTTTAAAATTACGTATTTTAGCTTCACACGTAGCTAAAAATTGACTTTTTTAAGGACCAACGGAGCTTCAGGTGACCGAACGTTGTACTGTAAAGCAGACCGCGATCCTCTGAGTGATACGCTCATTTTGAGCTATCACACACTCTAATAAAAAAAAACCGATCATTAAAAAACGAGTAAAAACGGACGCTTAAAAAAGTAAGCGATTAACCTTCGAGGTTATTCGCCGACGCTTGTAGGGTGTCAAAGGCACATGCATCTGCGCTTTGGTCGTGTGCTAGAGACGGAGCAACTAGAGAGAATTTCGACTCACGTGAATTCTCAATATCCACCTACCTTAAGTTCCGGGCCCTCGGTAGGGACCCAAGGTAATACAAACCAAGACCCGAACATAGCGGCTAGTAACTCTTCCTCTAACTACGACGTCATGGAGGGTTTCCCAATGCCTAGTCCCGATAGTTCAAGCGAAGACATGAATGCCATGGGTCCACGGTCCGGACCGAGCGTGCTTAGCCGCTTGAAGGAAACCTTTAGTAGAGCAACTCGCTCCGAACATGGAGCTAATGATGTAAATGAGGGGGGTGGGGAAGTAAATTCTCCATTCATGACCAACGTAGACTCTATGCCCTTAGAGAATGTGCATGTGAATACTTCATTCACTGCACCTCCTGACTCTTCAGAGTTATTTCCCTCCGAGGTCATATTACCCGATGGTAGAAGCCTTGCCGAAGTGCAAGAGGTTGAGCGATATATCACTGCGGCTGGGGAAAAGGAAGCCGAGAGCTTACGCAAGGCGGAGCAACAAAGAGAGTTAAAATTGAAAGCTCCTATGTCAATATCTTTGTTAGGAGAGCAATCGAGTGCTCCTAACTTAGCAACCGCTAAAGACCAACCCCTAGAAAGCAACATTGCATCTAGTTCAAAGGACACCCCTAGCACCTCAATTCTAAATGGAGCGTTCTTAAACGAGAACTGGGAGTACAAACTATAAAACAAAAACTCTAACCGACCTATACATAGGTCACACCTATCACATGGGTTGGTTAGATGTCCTACAATCCACAATGGGTGCTACTAGTGTGGAGGATCAACAACAAAGATTTTGTGAGGTCATCCATAGGGTGATTGAGTTAAAGAGACAGAACAAGGGGATTAACATGCCTTCAACGGGTCTCATGAGATTCTTGGATATAGGGAAGGCTAAACAACCGGCCTTATCGCAAATAGAGGACTCCCTCGGTAAGTCCGATGGATCCCCCATATGTTGTTTCGCCAAGGGTTTCAGTGTAATCTGAGCCCACAAGTGATAGCTTTACCTTTCCAAGTCTAGCTCATCTTTCCCTTGATGACACCACGGCTACCATGCCTACCCCAATGATGGGCATGCCAAGAAACACGCCATGGACCTCATTTGTTAGTAAATCACCGCTACATGGTAGCTCAATGCCTGCAACAGTACCTACAAGTGTGTACCAATCGTATACACCCATGGGTCCTTGTACTCATGTAGTTCCTACCCATTCCATTGTTTCAACAACCTATGCTCCACAACCACAACACCCAAGTTCTTATTTCCATGGGACTATACCGTCTAGCATTAGCATGTCACATCCGATGTCTGCTATGCCTAGGGCCACGTATATAAACTTTGGGCCACCACAGGGCACAACACCGTACCAAACGTGGAACCCAAGGGCTTCCTATGCGCCAAGCCCAATGCCAATACCTACTCCACATGTAGTCTCTGGAGCACCTCCATCCACGGTTCCTGCTCACTTAGGTGACTTGGCAACATTTGCTCAAGCTATTGGTTGATCTATTGTTGTTGAGAATATGCGTAACACGCCTAATAGAGAGCTTAGAAGTAAGGCAGTACAAATAGCCAAGCTTACACAAAAATTTAGTGGAGACGGGGATGTGAGAAAGCATATAGAAGTGTTTGAACAAATATGCGATTCTCTAGGATAACACAATGACCTGCATAAGAGTAATGTTTTAAGCCTAACCTTAAGTGGGAAGGCAGAGGATTGGTATAGAACCCTAAGGGTGGAAGAAAAAATGATTTACCCTACTCTTAGGAGACTGTTCTTGAAAGAATACATACGAGAGGGAGTGCTTTGGGGTGTAGCCTCTCAGCTCCAGAAAGCCCAACGAGAGGAAGGAGAGTCAGTGAGAGACTTTATTAGTTGCTTAAAGCATTTGAATTCTCGTTGTAATCCAAATGAGCGCTTTAATAATAATCAATTGCTCGATAGATTCATTCGAGGATTACGACATGAGGATATCTACAATGGCCTAGTCATTAGAGGTATTAGCACTTGGGAAGCAGTCACCACCAATGCGATCCAATTGGAGGATAATTTAATGATTCAAGGAGAAAAAGTGTATGTTGAGCCTAAATCTATTAGCTCGCAAGAATCAGGGCATCATCCAGTGACCCTAAAGCCTATTGCTAAGGAGCCAAAGATATCTGAGATGACTTTAGCAGATCTCACCAAGGCTATTCAAGAGAGTCTTAGAGACAATCGTGCTCCACAAAACAATCATATGTATCCAAGAAGGGAGCAACAATGG
This sequence comes from Adiantum capillus-veneris, assembly GCF_014529385.1. NCBI lineage: Eukaryota > Viridiplantae > Streptophyta > Polypodiopsida > Polypodiales > Pteridaceae > Adiantum > Adiantum capillus-veneris. Next base: position 101,351,809 of record NC_140931.1, on the reverse strand, counting down.
TGCTAAGTATCCTATGGACCGCATAGTACCAATGAATGCCCTACTTTTAGAGTAAAATGCCCTACCTCCAGTGCTAGGACCGCAACCACCACATCCGAGAATCACTTCTATGAATCAAGTGGGTTGTGAGTCATCTATTGCTTGTTTGGAAGGCTGTGAGGAAGATATGGATCCTAATATTGCCTATGGGATGGATGTGCTTGAAGAAAGTCCACAATACTACATGGAGGACTATTGGGGACAAGTCAAACCTGTCTATCAAGTAGTTGCTCTTGCTTCAAGAGGCCAAAATATCAATTACACTGCTAAGAGACCACCTCTTCAATGCTATGAGTGTGGAGGTCCACATCGTGTGGCCGAGTGTCCTATTAGGCTACAAAAGAACGCCGCACTAATGCAAACCAATCAAGCCAGCACGTCTAGAATGCCAATACTCATGTGTAATTGATGTAGCATAGATCATTTGACTTGCCCAATGTCCAAATAATCCAAATGCACCGAGGATCACGCCATTAAACTTGATTGAAGTTATCGAGGATCCATCACAAAGTACGCCTGTGGTACCAGTAAATGTACTCACACGATCGATGCTCCAAAAACAAAATTATATTCTTGAGGAAAGAGACACGGCATCAATTGCCCAATCTCAAAAAAAAGAAGAAAACACGAAGGAAGAGATCGCAAAAAGCAGCGAAGTCAGACCCCAGTTCAAAGACCAACATAGGGACTAGTGACGACCCCATATATATGAATGACGTTGAAGAGGATTCTGATTCAGGTTAAACCATGGAGACCAAAACAACCACTAAGATAGAAACCAACAAGGAAGATCTTCATGAGCCACGATGGCCAGAATCCAAGAAGAAGATAGGTACTTATCCAAACCCTACAGAGGAGATTGAGCAAGTCAAGCAATTAAGGAGTTTGGTAGAAGATACCCAAAGGGATCTAGAACCAGCACCTAGGCAGATCCAGATTACAGACACAGTGTCCTCTACGCAACAACAACCTCACCAAGTCCATAGACCCTTAGCCATACCTAATGTCATCCAAGAAGAAAATGACTTAAGGTCATGGGAAAGTGGACGTACTAACTTCTTGATGGAAAGAATGTTTACAGAGGGACTACCTGATCCTATCGAAGAAATGGAGATCCCATCTTCCCCACGTCAAGGGGCTGAAGTCCAAAAGGTGCCGTTAAACATTGCCAAATTGATGGATTTCATGTCTTCAGAAGTTAGAACCACCATCATGCCCAAACTATATAAAGACCCTGAGCTAATCTCAGCTCTTTGAGCCTTCCTCAATGGAGAACTAAAGTTTGGGCTACCACAATTTTCACAGATGGATGGAGCTGGGGAGATGTCAATAGAGGAAGAACACTTAGATCCACAACTCAACGTAGATGAGAACCTTATTATAGAAATACCTGTTAATAAGTTGGGACAATACTTTGAGGGTGATGAATCCAATGCGACCATACCAATCACTATCAAGGGATTAACTGTGAAGGGAATCCTTGATGGTGGCACTGGGGTTAGCATTGTGACTAAAAATTGCTGGGAAACTATGGAAAGACCTCACCTTGCGACCACAACCATAGTAGTGAAGATGGCCAATGGGTCTATTATTAAACCTATTGGGATGCTAGAAGATCTCAAGATCAAGGTCTTTGGACATAAAATAAGGGTTACCTTCATTGTTATGGATTTCTCCAAACACACTATGGCATCGGAGATGATCTTAAAATGTCCTTTCATGAGGGAAGCAAAAATGGTGCATGACTGGTCTAAAACCATGTCTACTTGCAGTTCCAAGATTCTGTCATTCGAGTGGATTTGTGACGGGTCGAGCACATCCTCTAGGAAACAGGTTTATAATTGATCATAGATCTGACACCGTAGTTCACTTGGCCCCATTGCAGTATTGTTACACGTGTAAAGTGGACATTGATGTTGGGGAAGATTCTCCTTATATGGATGTACTACCTGGGATGACTCAGTCGGAAAATGTGGATTGGGTCCACCTAGCAGCAACCATAGATACTTGGGGAAACAGGGGGACGACCTGGGTAACACATGAGAGGGATGAAATGCCCGTACCCTTAAATATGCTACAAGCAATGCATATAGCTTCTGACAAGACTCATCCTGATATAACAAAGAAAACATACAAGTGGGTCCGTAAATCTTCTTTAGCGACCATAGCGAGTGCTAAAAGACAGGAGCCTGGTAAGAGACGTTCCATTCACCCCAAGAAATGTAAGGAAACGTGGCGTTAGATTCCTAAACGACTATTGGAAGCCCAAGGCTACTATCAAGAAAATGATCAAATCTGGGTGCCAAAACGTAAATTGTACTCTTACCTGTCACATGACCCATGTGAGCCCAATCCTGTAGCTCCAAAGCAAATTGAAGATTGTGGAAAGAAAAAAATCACAGAATGCTACACACCCGCTTCAGAGCTAGTTTGGGTACAGAAGAAAGAACGATTTGTTCCACCTAGCTCAGGAAGGGGGGAGTCCCATGAAGCTTCTAGCTCCTCATGTAATGCATCCATAGAGGTAAAAGCTTCTCCACAGCCTCCACCTACAATAGTGGACCTCCATAAAGCTACAAAGGAATCCACACCTCCTAGTGTTCAAGAATCACCTGATGAACCACTTCAAGTTCGATCCTGGGAGAGTACCTTACCACCCTTGCAACTCGACGAGGCACCTAAGGTTATAGAAAACTACTGGCAAAAATCCTCACCTATTACCAACTGGAACAATTGGTTTCAAAGGGTGACGAGCACATTTCAAACGGTATGATCTACCCAAGGAAGGGGGGAGTGTTTATTGACAGTCATCATTCACTCACTCCCCTCTCAACCTTCCTCCTTGACCTCTCAATCTCCCAATCTTAGGGAATGTATATATATAGCCTTATACTCACAAAAAACAAAAATAATAAAGAGCAAGAGCAATTAGAAAGCAAGTATGCACAACAAAAGTCAAAACATTGACTCAGACCTACACATTCACATCCGGTACACTGAAACAGAAACCTATGTTATCAAAGACCTCTGATCCTCATCACTCGAGTGATGGAGGGTAGGTAGGATTAGTACAATAGGACTGTTTCTGTTTTAGAGTTTAGTGATTAGCAAAGTCTTTCTTCCCACTGATGTGCCTCTTAGAGGTATTCTTTGTGTTTTCTTGTGTGTACAGGAACAATTGTTGTTGTCAGGATTTGGACCTTCATGGAATCTTTCTCTCATTCACACTTCAAATCAAGCACAACCATCAACACAAACAGGTGTTTCTTGTCCATTAGCATTGCCCCTTATCTTTTTTTTGCATATATGTTTGTCTGCTTTAATTGTGATTGCTAGCATAATATTCAACGCATTTGCTTAGTATCAAACATTAAATTCAATGCAATTTTTGTCATAATCACTTGTCTAGGTTTAAAAATCAAGCAGTCTGACTAAGCTAGTTTGACCAAGCTAAGTGTTAGAGGTCTTCTCTTAATACCATGGGGAATGCCTTCCTAATAATCAATGATTACTTAGGTTCTTAATCCGATTTAGGCAGCATTGTGTGAAATATATTAGGGCTTTCTAGTGGGCTTAGTCCCTATTGACCTTTAGCTTAAGTATTATAAAGGGAGTTTACTAGTGTGATGAGCCTGGGGAGGGTAACAGTGTTATATGACCCCCCAAAGTTACAAAATTAAAATGCTGAAAACGAACAATAAAAAAATCAAAGTGCCACAATGTAAAATCTTAAGCTGGAAGAGAAACCTCGGCTTGATTTGGTACTTCACTCACATGTATCGCATATGGTACTAGAGCCCTAGAGGTTCCCAGTGTGGGCGCTTTTCCTTGAAAAGCAAAAAATCCAAGGCATACAAAAGAAGCACACACATCAAAATTGAATCACTGTGAAAAGACTTTGGGGGGTCAAAGAAAAGGTAATCAGTCAGGCGATGATTTCATGAGAAATTCCTTTTATCGTAGCTTAACTACAAGGTCTTCTAGGTATAGCCTCTAGTCAACCCTCGAACATGAAATACTTGGCTCTCGCGATTAAACAACTTAATTGACCAGAGAAATTGAGAAGCTTGTCCATGGTATTAATAGTCGATCTTTAGTGTCTTTCGACTATTAAATTAGCGACCCCATACTTGTTTACTTTTTTACCTTTACAATTGTTTATGCGTTTGATTATATTGCAATTTAATGTTTATTGCTCACAAATGGTTTAGATTTATGCTACCAGTCAATTTGTCTACCTAAAACTGCATATGCTTTTTAATTGTATATGAGAATGCAATTACTGTGCCAATGTTGTTTGATTTTGCAGTGACTGAAGAAGGCTAAGGACATTCATCTCAAATGCTCTTCCACCTCAACGAACGAGCTTCAACTCAATAGCTTCCGAGGATGGAATCCACATCAAGAAGGGGGGCACGTTAACCCTTACGCACATTCCTATCACCTACGACGGACGCTATATTATTTATTTGGTAGAGTCAGGTACCGGGCTTGTCGGTCCAATAGGAAAAGGGTAAGAGTGATCGCCGATGAGAGGCGCACTCTAACTGGAACATTCAAGGGATTAGTTGGCTAAGCATGGGCGCCCAAGTGTGAATGGGGTAAGCTCATATAAAAGTCAACGAAACCTAAAATTCACTCATTCTCTCATTTGTGCAATTGAAGAGTGCTCTTGCTCCATCTCCATCTTCTTCTTCTTCATCTCCTTGTGTGTGTGTGTGTATGTGTGTGTGCGTGAGAGATAGAGAGAGTGTGTGTGTGTGATCGAGCATTGCGGCGGCACGACGACGACAAGGCGGTTGAGCGCGGCATAGCGGCGTGGAATCCTCCACGACAACAAGCGTAGAGCGGTGAGTGACACACCATCGCCATCTTTGAGCTTACTAGTTTAGGTTTGTTGTGTGCTATCAAACAAATCTTCTACCCGAGGCACAATAAATCTATTTTTGATAGTGATATGGTTTAGTGCTACATAGTCCACACACATACGGTATGTACCATTTTACTTTTGCACTAAAAGGACTGGAGTACTTGTCTCATAATCTCCTCTTGTTGAGCTTAAGAGACTCGATAAGGAGGCTTGTTAGGCGGTGAGCTTCCTAGAAGGAGCTCAATTCGATGGTCATCATCCCCTCGTTTTGGAGGTAAGTCCATAGAGATACCATTGATGAACACATCTTGGAATCCTTTTAGAAAATTAGACAATGTTGGGATCGGAGAGCACACACACAGAGAGCCAGCACGAAGAAGGAGATAGACACAGTGTGTGGCTGGGCGGTACTCACACTACAGTGTGTAGTTATGAGTATGGTTATTATGAATGAGTAAAAGAATGGTTGTACATGGGCGATTGAACAACGGGCAGCCGGGCACACAGGCCTTTAACCCAACAATCTCCCACTTAAAGGCAGTGTGCCTTTAAAGTGGCCAAAGTACAGCAAAAGAAGTCAAGCCATATCCATCAGCGATCTACAGTGTGCAAACCACTGTGAGGCTAACGACTTCGTGAGTAGATCAGCAGGGTTATCGTCAGTGTGTACCTTGACAAGCTCTATGCGCTTGTCCTCTAGCACCTCTCGTATGAAGTGATACCTCACCTCAATGTGCTTTGTCTTCGCATGGAAGACAGGCTTCCGTGCCAACGCTATGGCACTCTGGCTATCACAATGTAGCATCGGAGCATCACCAGCCATACCAAGATCTCCCACTAGTCGTGAGAGCCATATGGCCTCCTTGGAAGCCTCAGTGGCAGCCATATATTCAGCCTTTGTAGTGCTCAAAGCAACGCATGGCTGTAAACGTGATGCCCACGAAACCGGTCCACCTGCAACTGTGAACACATAGCCACTAGTAGACTTCCTCGAGTCCACTGACCCTGCATAGTCTGAATCTGTATATCTGCAAACAGACATATCCTTCTCACCATAACATAGGGACAACTCTGAAGTCCCTCTCAAGTATCTGAGAATACCTCTCACTGCATCCCAATGACGCTTGCCCGGGTTAGACATGTACCTGCTAACCACACCAACTGCATGAGCAAGATCTGGACGTGTAGCCACCATGGCATACATCAAGGAACCAACATCTGATGCATAGGGAATCTGAGACATCTCTACAGTCTCTAAATCTGTCTGAGGGTAGTCATCATGGCTGAGTTTTACATATGGAGGCAATGGGGTACTAATGGCCTTCCCCCCTTCCATATGAAAACGCTCAAGCACCCTGTCAATGTACTCTTTCTGACTAAGAAAGAGCACCCTACGAGAACAATCACGAGTGATCCGCATACCCAAAATATGATTGGCATCCCCAAGATCCTTCATGGCAAAGGTCTCATGTAGCCTATGTTTCAAGGCATCCACATCAGAAATACACTTCCCTGCGATCAACATGTCATCCACATACAAAACCAAAACAATAAGACTGCCATCTGCAGCCTTGCGAGTATAGAGGCATGGGTCCTCATAACTGCGTACATAGCCCAATGAACTCATGAATGCATCAAACTTACGATACCATTCACGAGGTGATTGCTTCAGCCCATACAAGGTCTTAAGAAGCCGGCATACCATCTTCTTTGAACCATGAATAACAAACCCACTTGGTTTCTCCATGTACAAATCCTCGTGCAAGTCTGGATGTAAGAAAGCTGTCTTTACATCCATTTGCTTCAACTCCATGTCTTCTGTAGCTACCAAAGCAAACAACATACGCAAAGTAGACATCTTCACCACTGGGAAGAAGATCTCATCAAAATCAATGCCCTTCTGTTGCTTGAATCCTTTAGCCACAAGCCTTGCTTTGTACCTAGGCTTTGCATCCATTGAACACAATTTTATCTTGTAAACCCACTTGCATGGTAGTGCCTTCTTACCCTTTGGAAAAGGAGTAAGCTCCCACGTGTCATTTTGGATCAACGAATCCATCTCTGACTGCATAGTCTGCTCCCACTTGAGCTTGTCAACACTAGACATGGCCTCATCATAACATGATGGCTCCCCGCAATCAGTCAACAATACATAATCCATAGAAGGCACAAAACGCTGAGGCTGTCTTACACGCCGCTCTGAGCGCCTCAAAAACTGTGCAGGAGGTGCATCTGGCTGTCTCATATCTACATGATCTCCCAACAAGGGCTGATCTCCCACCTGAGGGTCAATGGGCTGCCCACGAGCAGCCATGGGACCATCATACCAATGACCATCCTCCTCAAATATCACACGCCGAACCTCAACTGTTCGCGGTGATGCTCTATACATAGAGTCCTCATGAAAAACAGCATCATGGTTGCGCACAATCTTCCTGTCAATAGGATCCCACAATCGATAACCCATCTCACCAGAGCTACCATAACCCAAGAAGATACATCTCTTGCTCTTTGGATCCAATTTGCTGCGTTTTGCCTTAGGTACATGTACATAAGCTTCACAGCCAAAAACACGAAGGTGACCATACGAAGGTGGCAAACCTGTCCATACCTCTTCAGGCACTTTGAAGCCCAAAGGAACACTAGGTGAATGATTTATCAAATGCACAAAAGTGGCAACTGCTTCAACCCAAAATCCATCTAACAAACCAACCATAGAAAGCATACTATGGACTTTCTCCTGTATAGTCCTGTTCATGCGCTCTGCCACACCATTTTGAGGAGGTGTATAGGGAGCACTAAGCTCACGTTGTATACCCTTCTCAACACATAATGTAGTGAAAGCATGAGCATAAATTCACCCCCATTGTCCGTACGTAAGCACTTCAACTTACAACCTGATTGGTTCTCAACAAGAGCCAACCATTGCTTAAATATATCAAACACCATATCCTTCTTACGAATGGGGTATGCCCATACCTTCCTGCTAGCATCATCAATGAACGTAACAAAGTACATAGCACCTCCAAGAGAAGCATTGGGCATCGGCCCACATACATCACTATGCACCAAAGCTAGATTTTCCAAAGATCTATGTGGAACACTCTTCTTATGAGAAGACCGAGCATGTCAACCATAAAGGCAATGCTCACAAAACTCAAAACCACCAAAATCTGAAACGGGAATGTAATCCGCACGTGCCAACAACTTCAAACCTTTCAGTGACATATGCCCCAAACACTGATGCCATAAAGAAGCTGGAGGTTGCTCAGTGATCCCCACAATGTGATCATCCACACTAGCTACACAAAGGGAATACAACGTATTCCTCTTAGCACCTTTAACCAAAACAAGGCTGCCCTTAGTGAGCTTCCAACCTCCTTCACCAAAAGATACATTGAAACCAAGTGAATCCAACTGACCCACACTAATCAAGCTTTTTGCAAGAGCCGGCACATGACGCACACGTTGCAAGACAAACGTAGTAGAGTTTGGCATAGCCAAATGAATATCCCCAATGCCATGAATCTGCATAGAACGCCCATTGGCAATTCTGACAGTACCTGTGCTCGAAGCATCATAGTTATGAAACCACGACCTATGAGGCGTAACATGAAAAGAAGCACCACTGTCAATGACCCAATCCATAGGCATACTAATCTCATGAGTGAGAAGAAAATCATCATCAAAATAGGATGCAAGCAACACGTCACCAAGCTCTTCACTAGTGCACTAGTCGAAGCACATACATGGTCATCTTGAGAGCTACACTCTCCCTGTGTTGCATTTAACTCCTCAATCTTGACATTGGACTTAGGCTTGTCCTTAGCATCATGGTCTTTCTTCTTACCATCTCCATTTTCCCTTTTCCACTTGTAGCAATCCTTTTTGAAATGGCCTTTTCTACCACAATGAAAACATTCCACATCCTTTTTACTTGTGCCTGCACGGGACTTGCTTCTAGATTTACCCCTATTGGACTTATACTTGTCTATAGTCCTGCCTCTGACAACCATTGCACTAGAAGACTTACTACCTGCATTATTCTTTCGATTAATCTCTTCCGTGAGAAGACTAGACTCCACATTAGTAGTTGTCAACTCATCCGCAGGAACCGAGTTACTTATGGCTGTCCTAAATGTGTCCCATGACTCAGACAACGTGACAAGTAAAAACATAGCTTTTACATTGTCCTCAAACGTAATTTTCTACTTAGCAAGTTGGCTGAAAATTGTATTGAACTCATTCAAATGCGCATTCATGGAAGCACCTTCCTCCATTCGCAAATCAATAAGCTTTTTAATCCAATACACCATAGAAGCAGCCGAATGCTTATCATACATATCGCAAATCCGCTGCCATAGCTCATAAGCTCCACCCTGTGCATCTTTCACATTGTAATAAACAGACTTTGAAAGGGAAAGCCTAATGGTAGACCTGCACATCTCATCCAACTCCTCCCAATCATCCCTCTCCATGTTCTCTGGCTTAACTCCCTGCAACTTTAGAGGTCGAATCTGTTTCTTCTGTACCAAGACATCCCAAATTTGATCTTTCCAATATGAAAAGTTAGCACCATCCAACTTCTCGATATTGAAAACTGTGTCCTCTTTAGTGCCCATTACAACAAGAATGCAACAATCAGAAATCTGTAACCAACCAACAAACTGCCACAACAAAGTAGTGCTGCAAATCTGACAACACCTGTTGCTCAATCAAAGAGCAAACGCATAGAGTATAAATCAGCCCATAATATGGTCAAAAAAACGTACGTAGAAATCCACAAACAAATGCATAAACCTATGACACCTGTAACTCAACCGGCCTAGGCAAACCGTGCCACAAAATGCATCAACAATGAGCTGTCATAGAGGCATAAACATACTCCATGTCTGAATAACCACAATAGAGACATAAGATGACCAAGCTTACACAAATCCGTGAGCATAAATGGATCCAAGTGAGCATATAACCAATGCACAAGCTCGACGAAGTCCAATCTCTACTGTCAACCAAGTACCTGTCCGTACTCAAACCGCAACACTACAAGCAAGAGCAAACCCGCTCTATGTATAAGTGAACCAAATCTCCACAATATCATGCATAAAGAGTGTTTGTCAAACTGCCATATCCACATCCATCAACATACATAGATGATGTAAACCTGTAGCTCAAGAACACGCATAAACAGACTGCCCAGAAAAGTAGAAGCTCCCACTCAAACCACAACCATATACTTGGCTGTCCCGCAGTCAAAATACATGTTTTGTAACCACATAAGAAACCTGTATCCAAAGCTCCCTGTAACCTGTACATGTACCTGCACCTGTACCTGTAGTCGAAGAAGACAATGCCGCCAAACTCCTACTCTATCTGTGTGTATGAGGCCACTCCAAGAAGAGGCTACACACTCTCAAATGAGCTGTGGGCTCACGTAAGTGGAAGACACTGCAGCAATGGCACCTGTAATGGCTATGGAAGCTCTGGCAGCAGAAAACTACCAAAGAGAGCTGAAAAACACAGCTCCTAGTCTGTAGCTCGAATGGGATTTCTGATGGCACGAATGGCTCCGAAAGGGGGGTTAAACCGTAGGACACCTCAGGACACTTGATGAAAATACTTGCGGAGTGCTGAACCTTTCAATGCCAAGCTCGGGAAAACCTTCTGCTCTTTAGAAATGCGCGTGCGCGAGACCGTAAAACGGCAATGAAACAGTAGCAATTTTCAGCACACTCAACAATGATGATGAAGCTCTCAATGCTCTCACTACCAAGCTCTGATACCACTTGTTGGGATCGGAGAGCACACACACAGAGCCAGCACGAAGAAGGAGATAGACACAGTGTGTGGCAGGGCGGTACTCACACTACAATGTGTAGTTATGAGTATGGTTATTATGAATGAGTAAAAGAATGGTTGTACATGGGTGGCTGAACAACGGGCAGCCAGGCACACAGGCCTTTAACCCAACAGACAAGTCTAACTCTTCTTGATTCCTACCATTTACATTTGATGAAACATTAGGATATTTTAGAGACTCTTTGACAAAAATCATGCACGCAAAAACTGAGCTCTTCATTGATTTATCAAAAGCAGGAGGATTTACAAGTGGAATATTGCAGCCACGCTCACTAGCATCTATATAAATGTTCTTTCCCTTGTAGGTGAAGTAGATTCTCCTTTGAGGGAACTTCATATTGGCAGCCATGCAATCAAACCATGGCACCCATAGGATAGCATCCTTATGTTGGAGAGGAGAGGTGAAAAAGTCTTCTTTGTCAACATAGCTTTGGACTTGAAGCCTCAACTTCCCAATCAAGGGAGTAACGGAGGCTTGTTGTCACTTGAAAGTTGTGTCAGCCATTACAATATCTCCCATCTCCAAAGCTTGAATGCCCAACTTGGTGGCCAACTCCATTGATATGAAGTTGTGAGTAGAGCCAGGGTCAAACAAGATGAAGGCATCATGCTCTCTTACCTTTCCCCAAGCATAGGAAAGTGATGATCTTTTGCACAATGAACGTCCTCTTTTGTAGCTTCGATGGTGGAAGCCCTAGGAGTCTCATTGCAAGCATTCTTCTTGGGGCAAGAACGATAGCTATGTCCTTGCTCCCCAGACTTGAAACAATTATGGTCCTTACAAAAAGCCTCAAGCTCTTCAGGAGAGAGTTTGTTTTTGCCTTTGTAAACTCCCTTCTCCTTGGACCGATTCTTGTTGTTGTTGTGGGAAGTGCCTTGGGAAGAATTTTGAGCATTGGTTTTCCCCTTTCCATCATTTTTGTCTTTGTTTTCCATGGGCTTGACATTTTTTCTAGCCCCTTGATGGAAATTGATGTGTGAAGCAACTATGGTATGATGGATTACTTCGGTGATAGAACCATGGCGTTGAAAGTTGATGTATTTGGCCGTCTCCCGCGCAGAATTGTTGTTTTTGTTCGGCAAATTCTATCTTTTGAAAGAAGGTAGCCTTGAGATGTATCCCAAAACTTGTCTACATACTTGTGGATAAACTCATGAGAGAGAAGCTTCAAGCTGCACCGTTCGGTAAGCACTTTGTCCTTTGCATCGCTTGCAACATATTGCTTCATGATGGAAACGGACAGAGTTTTCCATGTCTTTAGGGCTTCGCCGTTGCCACGAAGGCTAGCCCACCATTGACGAGCTGATTTTTGGAAGTGCCTAGCTACATGGCATAGCTTGGAGGACTCTGTGAAGCCCTCGTCTCCAAAGGCCGCGTCAAATTTTTGGATGAAGGCCAACACAAAGGTGCCATCGTAGGTAAGAAAAGAGATACTCTTTCCTCCCTCCTTGAACTTCTTTCACTTTTGTGACCTTTGCCATGCAGGGTATGAGTTACAACGTCCTCCCCTTTTGTATTCTCTAGGAGAATAGCCATAGCTTGCGTGCGAAGAGGAGGAACGTGAAGAAGAAGAAGAAGAAGAGTGACCTCTTTCTAGCCCTTTTCTTCCTTTGTTTCCTCTCTTCCCTTTTGGAATGACGAGGAGAAGGACTATGCGTTGATCTTTTCCTCTTGGGAGGAGTGGGTCATAGTCTGTCAGCCATGTTAACAAAATTTATGTATGTACTTAGTGTATGCTTTGGCAATTCAAAACCTTAGTTTCCACTCCTCTTAGCCTTTGAAAATTGGCTCTTAAGTATTTACACCCATGGCTCGAAGTGGTTAATTATAGAGAGTAGTGGAGTAAGTCTAACATAGCAGAGTTGCCAAGGGCTAGCTCCTTTCGGACTTCTTATGGCTCAATAATGGTAAAGCCGTAGGCAAGTCTAGAAAGATTCCATCATTAAGCCCAAAGCTCCCGAGGTGTGCACCATATCCCACATAGTGAGCTCAACAAAACCAGTAATAGATCCTAGTTCCACTTACCCTTTTATAAGTAGCAGCATCAACCATTTATAGGCTACTTAAGGACTTCTCTTCTTAAGCAAGAAAAGGGAAACCAAATGCTCTGATACCAATGTATTGGATTTGGCCTATTAACTTGAGAGTAGCGGAAATTAATGAGAGTACTTTTGAGAAATTACTTTGTGAGCATAATGGGTGAGCATAATTGAAGATAGCAACATAAACATAGCAATTAGTTAACTTGGCATGAACAATACTTTTGCAAGAGAGACAATTTAGAGAACATGACAACAATTGAGGACCGGATTTATGTGGAGTTGGTCCCCCCTCCAATAGGCATTTGTATTATGATTTCTTCCATTAAGAGAGCCTTGTTTTGTTACAATACAATTTCTGTGTTCCTTTGTGACCTAGGTGATGCAATGAAGATGGAAAGCTTCATGCATCACAAGCATAACATAAACTTTGAGGAAAGCATTAACTATCCCAAACCTCAGTCCCAAGACCTCAAACAACTTCGAAGGTGGAGAAAGCTAGCAGGGAGTGAGGGTAGGGAAGAGGAAGAAGAAACATTTCATAGGAGAAAGAATTAGTTCCTCACTTATCATCACTCTTCTTGCTAGCATAGTAATGAATATGGAAAGCTTAAGCATTGAAGCATGGCTCTTGGTTGGATTTGCACTCCATAGCCAAGAGTGTTGGTATAGGCTCTCAACCTCTCTACTTGCTTGGAGAAGGAGAGGGAGCTCTTGGCCTTTGCACAACGCACAATGAGAGTGTGTGTGAGTGTATGTAGGAGAGTATACCCCCTAAGCAAGTCCCCTACTAGCTTTGGTTGACTCCCCCTTGTAGCTCATGCTTGAAGCTCATTGGACCCCTCCAGGCCTAGCCAATCATAAGCAGGAGTCATACCAAGCAACAAAGGTAGCCTTGGGACAAGTGTCCCCTTTTTCCCTTTGAGAGAGAGGACTTCATAAATGCTAAAACAATTAATTGAATCTTCTAAATTATCATTCGACCCCTTGGGTGGCCAACCAATAAACTTCAGGCACACCATGAGGACAACATGAGGAGGAACTTGGCAAGTGTCCTTTTTGCTTTCTTTGTACTAGGCAAGCCTTGTGTCAGTGTTGGTGTTCTCTCTCATCCCCCCTCATGTAGGGATCGCCCCCTCCTTGTAGGGATTGGCATTGACTTTTTCACACCTCAAGCCACTCAACCTTGGGCGTAGTTCTCACCACAAGCTTGGCCCTTAAGCCCCTCAAGATTGGGTTGGGTTCTCACCTCAAGTACATAGCATCACAAGCACGACAAGCACCTCAAGCATCTCAATCATCAAGCACCTCAAGCATCTCAGTTGCCAGGCACCTCAAGCACCTTAGTTATCAAGCACGACAAGCACCTCAAGCTTGGGTCGGGTTCCCACCTCAAGCTCAGTCCTACCTTACCTAAGGTCAAAGGACTTTTACACTCATTATTGGAGGTTTTTAATGAAGCGAACCCTAAGGTCTTATGCTCCATTGGTTAGCCTTGCTCTTTAATAGACCATCTCTCATTTGGGCCCCTTTACCATTGGCCCCGTGCTGAGATAGATCTATAAGCACATTTCTATATCTTAACCCTTGGTCCCATTTTATTCTCCCACATTAAGTGATCAGTTTAATACAAGAAAATCATTTGGGTTGGTTAGATATTAGATTTTATGACACTACCTCTTTCTTGAAATCATAGTCGTCCTTGACTATGAGGTAGAAGAGATAAAGCCTTAGTCATCTTAGCGTATAGAGGATCCCTTTTTACCCTACAACATCTTTCCAACATGGATGACCAATCCATTTGATGCTTGGGAGACATAGTTTCCGCAAGCATGTCTGCTCTTGAGTCCATTTCATTCTCCCAAAGTAGAGTGACAAATTCTACTTGGTGTTTGAGAGACGTCGTCATCACAAACATGATTCTATGCATGCATACTATTTAAATTTGTGCACAATTAAAAAGAGAACTAGTCTTATAAGACAAAAACATGGGTCATTTTTAAAAGAAGTTTGTACATTTGCTTACTCTAATGTAGCATTGTAAGCATTGACAAGGTTCATACTATCCTTAAGCTATATCCTTGCATCCATCTAGCATCTTCAAAAGGATAATTTTTGAACTTAATAAGATACCGTCGGATAATCTTACCATGTCATAGTACCTTATCTTCATGACGAAGGATAGATTTGGGTTGTAGAACCTCTTCTTGGTCTTCAACTTCGAGAGGGTCTTCAATAATTGGTTCACTTGGTGGATCTCCTTTGTAGGGCTTGAATAGGCTCACATGAAAAGCATTGTGTATGAGCCAATGGTTGGGCAACTTGAGTTGGTAAGCCATCTCATTGATAGGCTTCAAGATTTGGAAAGGGCCATAGTATCTTTTTGCTAGCTTAGCATAATACTTTAGATGGCCCATAGGATTTTTGCCCGTCGTTTGCCTTAATCGAGCCTTAGGAAACTTAAGTAAGACCCAATCATTTTCCTTGAGCGTTAAGGCCCTTATGTGCTTATGAGCATCATTTTTTTGCCTTTGTTGAGAGATGGATATAGCCTCCTTAATCTTTCAAAAAGATTCTAGTAGGTTACGTCTATACTCATCGACAGCGAAGATCTTCCCATGTACTTTGAGTAGCAAGGGACTTTTAGGTCTTCCCTTAATGATTTCAGAAGGTGCTTTTCCCGTAGAAGTATGTACATTATTATTGTAGGCATACTCTACAAGAGTTAAGTACTTTTCCCATTGTCAGCGTTGATCTACTTTAGTAACATAAGTCTTGAGTAGATCGAGTATCGTAAGATTGGCTATCTCACTTTGGCCATCCGTTTGTGGGTGATAGGCTGAAGAGAAATTCAATCTTGTTCCTAGATTTTCAAAGAGACCTTTCCAAAAATTACTGGTCATTCTAGGATCTCTATCTGACACGATGGATGTTGGTAATTCATAGTGTTTGAAAATCTATGATATGAAGAGAGTTTCCATTTGGTGTGCCTTAATAGTATTTTTTACAAGAATAAAGTGTGCTTGCTTGCTAAACCTTTCGACTATTGTCCATATTCCCATATTCCCATCGATAGACTTGGGCAATCCAAAGATGAAATCCATGGATATACTCTCCCATGGAAAATTCGAGATAGGCAATGGCTGGAGTAATTTAGGGTGCTTCCCTCTATCATTTTTGGTCTTTCGGCATACTACACATTTTGAAACATACTCTTGTATGTCCACTTTCATGGTAGGTCAATAGAAATACGTCTCTACTCCTTGAAGAGTAGGTTAAATTCTTCTATGCCCCGCATAGGGAGGAGCATGGGATTCATACATAACTTTCTCACAAAGGGAATGGGTAACACATAGCCTATTGCCATGGAGAAGATAACCATCCTGCAAGGTGAATGGTTCCTCTTTCTTCCCCAAAGCAAGGGCCGACATTATGTCTCTAAAGTCAAGGCCAGTAGCATACTCATCTATCATAGAGGATAGATCATTGTGAGTAGCTATAGACACCACATTAACTTTTGGTCGTCGTGAAAGTGCATTGGCAACTTGATTGTGCTTGCCATCAATGTGAGCAATATGGAAATTAAATTGCGAAAGAAAATTTGCCCACCTTATTTGTTGTTGTGGGAAAGCTTGGTTTGCGTCATGAAATACTTGAGACTTTGGTGGTCGGTTCGTAGAATAAATGGAGTCCCCAATAAGTAGTGCTTCCATGTGTCTAGGACAAGTAGATTAGCTAAAAGCTCTTTCTCATAAATGCCCAAGACGCGTTCATCCGTATTGAGCCTTTGGCTCTCATATGCTATGGCATGCCCTTCTTGAAGCAAAACTGCTCCAAGGCAATCACCACAAGCATCACATTTGACATCAAATGGCTTTGAGAGATCCGAAAGCATGAGGACTGGTTGGGATGTAAGCTTTTCTTTGAGCTTATCAAAAGCATTTGCTCCTTAGCAGACCATACATACTTAACGTTCTTCTTCGTTAAGTCATGTAGTGGTCCTGGTATTTGAGAGAAGTTTGCTATGAAGCGTCTATAGTATGCGCACATACCAATAAAGCTTCTTAGCTCATGTAGATTCCTTGGATTAGGCCATGTTTTTATTACCTCTAACTATGATGGATCCATACAGATACCATCTTGAGAGATAATATAACCTAGATATTGAATCTCTTGAAGGAAAAATTCGCTTTTTTTTTCGTTGAGGAAAACATTGTTCTCCCTCAATGCTTGAAAAATCACTTGGAGATGTTTTTTATGTTTCTCCAAAGACTTGGAGTAGATGATGATATCATAAAAGAACACTTCAGTGAACTTGCGATAAGGTTTAAAATTTTTCTCCATTAGACGATTGAACGTAGCTGGTGCATTAGTCAAGCCAAAAGGCATAACTAGATATTCATAAAGACCAAACGTTGTGCGAAGCGCGGTCTTTAGGATATCTTCATCCACTATCCTTATTTGATGATAGTCACTTTATCGGTCAATCCTATTGAAGTAGGTAGAGCCTTGTAGCTTATCAAATAGATCTTCTACCCGAGGCACGGGAAATCTATTTTTGGTAGTGATATGGTTTAGTGATCGATAGTCCACACACATACGGTATGTACCATCTTTGTTTGCACTAAAAGGACTGGAGAACAAAAGGGAGAGGAGCTAGGCCTCACCATCCTTTTTTCGACCAATTCTTGTACTTGTCTCATGATCTCCTCTTGTTGAGCTTGAGAGTCTCGATAAGGAGGCTTGTTAGGCGGTGAGCTTCCTAGAAGGAGCTCAATTCGATGGTCATCATCCCCTCATTTTGGAGGTAAGTCCATAGGAATCCCATCAACGAACACATCTTGGAATCCTTTTAGAAAATTAGACAAGTCTAACTCTTCTTGATTCCTACCATTTGCATTTGGTGAAACATTAGGATCTTTTAGAGACTCTTTGAAAAATATCATGTACGCAAAAACTGAGCTCTTCGTTGATTTATCAAAAGCAAGAGGATTTACAAATGGAATAGTGCAACCACGCTCGCTAGCATATATATATACATGTTCTTTCCCCTGTAGGTGAAGTAGATTCTCCTTTCAGAGAACTTCATATTGGTAGCCATGCAATCAAACCATGGCACCCCTAGGATAGCATCCTCATTTTGGAGAGGAGAGATGAAAAAGTCTTCTTTGTCAACATAGCTTCGGACATGAAGCCTCAACTTCCCAATCAAGGGAGTAACGGAGGCTTGTTGTCACTTGAAAGTTGTGTCAGCCATTACAATATCTCCCATCTCCAAAGCTTGAATGCCCAACTTGGTGGCCAACTCCATTGATATGAAGTTGTGAGTAGAGCCAGGGTCAAACAAGATGAAGGCATCATGCTCTCTTACCTTTCCCCAAGCATAGGAAAGTGATGATCCTTTGCAATGAAAATCCTCTTTTGGAGCTTGGATGGTGGAATCCCTAGGAGTCTCATTGCGAGCATTCTTCTTGGGGCAAGAACGATAGCCATGTCCTTGCTCCCCACACTTGAAACAATTATGGTCCTTACAAAAAGCTTCAAGCTCTTCAGGAGAGAGTTTGTTTTTGCCTTTGTAAAGTCCCTTCTCCTTGGACCGATTGTTGTTGTTGTTGTTGGAAGTGCCTTGGGAAGAAATTTGAGCATTGGTTTTTCCCTTTCTATCATTTTTGTCTTTGTTTTCCATGGGCTTGACATTCCGTCTAGCCCCGTGATGGAAATTGGTGCATGAAGCAACCATGGTGTGATGGATTACTTCGATGATAGAACCAGGCCATTGAGAGTTTATGTATTTGGCCATGTATTCAGGTAATCCCGCATAGAATTGTTGCTTTTGTTCGGCAAAGTCTATCTTTTGAAAGACGGTAGCCTTGAGATGTAAATACTAAAACTTGTCTACATACTTGTGGATAGACTTATGAGAGAGAAGCTTCAAGCTGCACCATTTGGTAAGCGCTTTGTCTTTTGCATCAATTGCAAGGAATCTTTGCATGATGAAAACTTGTAGAGTTTCCCATGTCGTTGGGGCTTCACCGTTGCCACGAAGGTTAGTCCACAATTGACGAGCTGATTTTTGGAAGTGCATAGCTACATGGCGTAGCTTGGAGGACTATGTAAAGCCCTCGTCTCCAAAGACCGCATCAAATTTTTGGATGAAGGCCAACACTTTGTCAGTAGCACCAAAGGTGCCATCGTAGGTAAGAAAAGAGATACTCTTTCCTTTCTCCTTGAACTTCTTTAGCTTTTGTGACCTTTGCCATGCAGGGTATGATTTGCGATGTCCTCCCCTCTTGTATTCTCTAGGAGAATAGCCATAGCTTTCGTTGGAAGAGGAGGAAGGTGAAGAAGAAGGAGAAGAGGGTGACCTCTTTCTAGCCCTTTTCTTCCTTTGTTTCCTCTCTTTCCTTTCGGAATGACGAGGACAAGGACTATGTGTTGATCTTTTCCTCTTGGGAGGAGTGGGCGATCGTCTAGACTGCCGTCTTCGTGGAGCCACATCTTCAGAGGAACTTAAAGTTTCATTTCTTTCTTGCTCTTTGGATTCCTCCTCTCATATGGAGAGAATCTTCTTTGGGGGTCTCTTCAAGAGGTCTCCTAAGCTCTCTCTCCTCTTAGAGAGGAAGGAAAATTCCATAAGCGCGAAGTTGTTGGGTAACTTCGACTTGCAAAGCAGGGTTGCCCATAACTTGCTGCAACCTAGTTACGAGATAATTCACAAACATGGGGGCATCATCATTAGCACCTTCATGTGCAAAATTAAAGCTATTAATGTTCATTCTACTCTCTTGGTTATTTTCAGCCATGTTAACAAAATTTATGTATGTACTTAGTGTATGCTTTGGCAATTCAAAACCTTAGTTTCCACTCCTCTTAGCCTTTGAAAATTGGCTCTTAAGTATCAACACCCACGGCTCGAAGTGGTTAATTATAGAGAGTAGTGGAGTAAGTCTAACATAGCAGAGTTACCGAGGGCTAGCTCCTTTCGAACTTGTTATGGCTCAGTGTTGGCGGATACGCCGCGACGGACGTCAGCACAGCGAGAACTCACCTAACAAGATTTGTCAGCTAATGACGAAGCTCAACCCACAGGCGCATGGAAGCAAGCATAGGGTGTCAATCTACACTCGACCGACTATTGACTACTTCCTACAGAGGTCTCTACCCAATGTCTAAGTTACAGCCTTCAAAAGTACACAGGAGGAGATTTCCTTCAACGCTTCTAAGAGCCAAATACCCATCAGACTTTCTCAAAACGCGACGAGACTTGAGGGAAATCCTATTAACACCAATAAGCCGCTCTCCCTAAGGTCTGAGACCCAAAACCCTATCCAAAAACACCCGGTACAAAATCACGTAGGATATCTGACAGGTTTTTTTGCAGGTCGACGTTTCCAAAAACTAAGGTGCCTAATGTGTAGCTCTACTCATTGCGAATGCGTGGATATGCTGAAATGCGAAAACAGACACCATATGCTCATCGAATCACCAGAAATAGCTCACAGGTCATGTATCGATGGTGAAGAAGCCAATGTAGAAAGCTTCTTCAAAGGCTTGGAGGTGGTATGAGGGCAAGAACATTATTGGTTGGTAGAGGGCATGTATCACCTCATGGGAAGGTTGAGCAGACAGTTCATAAGCACATCTATATGTATCTTGGAAGAAAAATAAGATGTATGTTGCCTGCCCAGGTTTAAAGACCTCAAAAACTACCAGAAGGGTTTTACATATCTTCATGAGCATAATGCAAGAGAGGTCAGGCAAGCCAGTGAACAATTTAATGGCACCCGTTAGGGTTTTCACCATGTATTGCTCACTCATTCTCTCACCTGCCTTCAAGCCTGGCAGCTTTGGGTAGTTGAGCCACGTGGGGTGGCTTCTCTTCAGCAATTCATGCTCCTTCCATGTCCGCATCCTTGGTAGAGGGCAAAAGCTGAGGTTGTCTCTAATTATTTTAGGCGCCTCTACCAGATGTACTAAATACTGAGGGTATTTAGTGAGCCATGCCTTCCTCCATCTTGGTTGGGAGTCTACAATGAGTTTAACCCCTTCTGGTCTGGTGACATCTTCATTGTACAGTGGCACTGTGGGCTCCTCTTTGATCCTCTTGTTGATTGTAGCAGCCTCCTATTTGAGAAGAGGATAGGGGAGAGAAGGTTGTAGCCATTCATGTTGAACGACATTTGCATCTAATTTCTGAATTGTCATCGACTTTAATATCCTCTGCTCCCACTGAATTGCTTCTTTTTTCGTATCCTTTATAGCTGCTTCTATGGATTTATGTAGATTTTCTTCCTCTTCTTGTGTCAGATCCCGGGGCTCTTGTACTGATTCCCCAGGAATATCCTCTTGTATGATAGTGTCCACCGGGTCTGACACATTCTCTATGTCACTTTCTTCCGTTGCAACCGGCCCTTGACTTTGTTGACGTTCTTCACTTGTTTGGCCCTGAATTTCATCCAGCTGCTTCTGTAACTTGTCTTTTTCTATCTCAGCTTGTTCTGTCTCACAGATACTAATAGGTCATTGAGTTCTGCATTGACCCTATCAGCTTTGTCTAACTTCTGTTTTATCTCAGCATTCTCTATTTGCACCGTTTGTGAATTATCTTCTAATCTTTCCTAAAGCTTCAGCAATTCTGCTTTCAATGACTTGTTCTCCTCTTCCAATCGGCTTTGTATCACCATTGATCCTTCTGCCATCATCACTCTCTGCTTCTTCTCAAGCGTCAGCTCTTTTTGGAGTTCTATCATTTGTTCTTCAAACGCATCTTTTTCTTGGCTCGTGCTAGTTGTAGCTGCAGCTCTTGCCCTGCTTGGCGATGCTCTCAACCTCTGAATAGTTTTCTCTTTTACTTTGATTTGATCTTTGAGCTCAATTAACTCATCTTGGCTAGCTTCATATGAGATTTCAGCCCTGTCCTTAGCTTCTTTCAAGCTCTCTACTTGCTTCGACTCTTCCGCTAACTGTAGGGTTAGCTCATCCCTTTCCTTCTCAACTTCAGAAAGAGCCTTGCTGACTTTTTGGTATTCCTCTTTAGAGTTTAACAGCTTCTGATTGCTTTCCTGGCTTTGATTTTCTAGCTCTTGACATTTCTGTAGTGCTGCTTCTAATTGAGCTTGTACCTGTGCTTGGCCATGCAGTTGCTCCTTGTTTTGCCTCTGGATTGTTTCCACTTCTGTTTTCACATTTTCTTCACTCAACCTCAGCTCTTCGTACTCTATTTCTTTGGCCATTGATCTGGCTCTCAATCCGTGTAGTCTTTGTATAACTTCTTCCTAGTCTTCCTTCTATGGTTGCAAATCTATGGTGTCTGTTGCATTCTCCTTCAGCTCCACCAAACGAGTGCTCAATGTGGATTTTTCTGGTTTAGGTGTTGAAAATTGAAATGTTGTCTGAGCTGCCTCCTCTCGGGTATATCTAGCAGCTAGCAGATCTAGGAATATTCCATACATCCTTGCCTCAGGATCTTGCTTCTCATTTTTTGGTTCAATTTCTGCCTTCTGCTGTCTCTTTGTTCTCTTCTTCCTTGGAGTCTTGTTGCCCATCAGATTTGTTCAACTCCTCAGTTTGTCGAGGTTGACGAGGACTAGGAGGAGGTGGTGATGGTGGAGGACTTGACTCTCGGCTTGATAGTGGGGTTGATGATTTATTTTTGAAATCCCGGTCAGCTTTTGTTTTCCTTTCTCTTTCTTCCCCTTCCTGCTGTTCTAGCAACTGCCGCCTCACATCATCAACCTCTTCGTCGTCAGTAAATGGTATGACTGGAATGTTCTCATCTGCCGCATCTAGGATCTCAAAATTCTTTATGTAGTCTTCGAAGCGATCCCTATGTGTCCTTCAAGAAGATCCAGATATTGCCTCAAGTGAGGGCTTCCATAATTCATTTAGATCTCCTTTTAGCATTCGTTGGGCTTTGAAACTTTCCATCAAGCTTTCTAGCCAAGCAGCCTTCTGGGATTTGGTCTCTTTTGCTGGCATTTGTACAGTAGCTTTCTTCCATTGAGTAGGCTCTTTTTCCACTGTCTCTAGCTTTCTCTTTAGTCTGGTGGTTACCCTGGGAGCTGTAGGTTGTTCCTCTTCCTTGTCCTCTGTCAGCTTTAACCAGTCATTTTGTGATGGAGGAAGAGGCCACTGGCCCCTTGCATGTAAAGCTTCATATATCACCTTTGTAAGCATCTCCCCTGGTGCAATGTATGTAGGATTCGGGGTTCCCATTCTCGCAATGTTGTACTGTAGGTACGCCGCATAATCTATCTCTTTTGGCCTGCTTGTCTTCATTACCCATGTAAATGTAGTTCCAATTGCTACCGATGGTGCAGTGTACTTTTGAGGTCTCTTTGGGCACATGTGGAAATATTGGTTGTAAAGTTGGCACATGGTTGCCACCATTGGATCAACAACGTCCTCAAAGGTGTAGTTCTTCTTGATTTCTTTGTATACCTTTACCTCTTCTCGCCTCTTGACACTGTCGCCTTTGTTAGAGAGGTTTAATGCACTTGCGACCACTTCTGGCGTGATTACAATTACTCTGGTCTTTCCTTGCAGATCTGTCACTTTGGCTATGCCGTTTTCTTTGATTATGGTGATGAATTCCCATACTCTTTGGATGTCAATTCCTGCTGGCAACGCTTCAAAATAATTGTGTAAGTCCAGCTTTTCCAAGAGAGACAGTATATCTGGCTTTCTCGTGAACTCATTGAGTTCCTGAGGTATCATTGGTAGCTCTATGGCATTGCCTTCTGGGTCCTTGAAAAGTCCTTGGCATATCCTGAGGTCGTTTGCTTCCAATAGGTTGCTTTGTAACCAAGTGGTAATGGGCTTTCTGGTTCCGGCTGGTATTACAAATGGCTCCACTTCATCTAGGTAATATTTGTTGGTCATTCTTTTCTTCTTTGCTTGTGACTTAGCTGCTGCTATGGATCCTTTTGTACTCAGTAGTTCAAAGTTAGTGTTCTTTACAGATTAGCTGATAAAATGAGTTTTAACTATCCAATTGACTTGAAAATTGAAACATGAGCTCAAGAGGGACTAAGGGTGGCTTGCAAATGAAAACAGTAAGAATTGTGCTTCAAATTAAGCTTGACGACATACTACGCGTAGGATGTCTTTATCCTTACAATGACTTGAAACTTGTCATGATGATAGCCTATGACCTGTACATCACAGCTATGTGCTTGGATTTTGATTTGGACACCAAAAAGTGAAATATTGGACTATTTTAGGCTTTTGGTTCACAAATGAGGAGGATGTCCTGTAATGATAAGCAAATGTTGTCCAAATGGTTTGAAAATTGATATGTAGGCTTCTTGTAGCATGATGGTTCCATTTATGATGTCAAACTTTGCTTAGTAGGTCAATATGATTCTGGAGACATACTACGCGTAGGATGTCTTTTTTGCTCAGAATTGCATGAAATTTGTCAGTATGATAGGGCATAGCCTGTGGATCACAGCTATGTGCTTAGATTTGAATTTGGATAAGTTTTGAGGGTAGGAAGACCATTTCTGGTGTTTGGGACTCTGAAAAGTACATCTATGGAGTTATGAGGCCAAAAAGTGATTTGTTTAGCTAGACACTTGGTGGGTGGGCTTGTATGAATGTGATAAACATGTATGAAGGCCAAAAAATCCATCTGGAGGTCATTTCAAGCTTAGAAACATACTACGCGTATGATGTCTTTTTTCATGATTTTGTAGATATGACCTCACAGTTGTCTTTGACATAATGTGAAGAGTGTATGGTTCAAGTTTCACTTGATTTGGATCATTTTTGATAGGTCTATGACCAATTCTTGCCTCTATGTTCTGACTTTGTGTTATTTGATCCATAAGAGGTCAACTTTTGTCCAAATGGGGTGAAACTTGAGGGATAAGCTGTAAATGACATGTAGAAGCTGTGTGTATGGTTGAATGATGAGTTGGGTGCCCAAACATGGCCTTGAGACATCCTACACATAGGATGTCTACTGTGCATTTTTTTGTAATGAGTCCTACTAACATGTGCATATGACCTCCCTAAGTCCTTTTGTGCTTTATTTCAATTTAGAAAACCAATGGTTAGTTAGAAACTCCCTTCTTGGCTTTCGGAGCCTGAGAGGTGATTTCTGACTCTTGGAGAGCTTTTTCGCGATGAAATTTCTTGATGATGACCAGCCTAGCTCTATTATCCCTTGGGGAACCTTGCCATGTGATTCTTGTTGGTTTTGGCTTCACTTGAGCTTCGTTTGGCGATTTGTCGCTCTCGACGCGTCCATGATTGCGTTTGCATGCCCCTGATGATTTGTAGTGGCCTACCACCATAAGATTTTTGTTGAGGCCTTGGTAAGCCGCTTGCGAATTTTGGTGGCAAACGGACGTCTCGCTTGGCTGTGAGAGCCAAGTGACGCTTTGCGTTTTCGATGTCGTTTCTGAAGCTTAGGCCTACTTTTGGTCACCTTTTGGCCATGCAGCCCATGTAGCCTTGTAGAGCTCGTCGAGAAGCGCCTATCCATGAGTTTTGGTATGATTCGGGCTACTTTTGCCGGATTTTCTCTTTGTGGCTTCTTGCAAGGCTCTAGAAGTTAGGGTTTTTGGTGAATAGTAGAAATGAGCCTTAAGTGGAGTGAAAAAATCTTATAATGGGGGTCCCAGAACCATTTTTCATGAAATTTGACATGTGCTCCTAACTTTTCGCAAAACGCGGTTTAGACTCGAAAAGTTCTCCATTTGGACTCCATTTGCCCAGTTTCTAAGAATTTTGACGATTCGGTCAAAATCTGGCCACAACACGCCTCCCGCTTCATTCTCATAATTGCACCCCCACTGCACCCCGGGTTGTTTTCTAGTCATTACGATTGTTTTTCACCTACTTTTTAGATTTTTGAAGTTTTTCTGCCAATAAATAGTAAATTTAAAAGGAAAATAAAAAATCAACCCAAAAAAATCCTAAAATCAAAATAAATCAAAAACTTCATCCCGACACATTATGTACACTCACATGTAATTTTTATGGCCGGATTTCTCTGTTTTACCAATATTTTGCCCAAAAAATGGCTATTTTTATATATATGCATACACTTATCGGCCTCAATTTGGCGTTTGGCCTCATATCTCTGTAGATTAATGTTGTATAAGGGCATATGTACTTTGGTTAGTCCAAAAAATTTCACAATCAAACATAAACCCCTCAAAAATAGTCAAAACATGCCCTTTTTACTGCTTTTTTACTGTCATCGGGTTCGCATTGAGAATGCCTCCCCCCCTCCTAATTGGAGTCCTCCAGGACGACAAGGTATCGCCTCGAGGTATATGTTGTGCATGGGTTAATAAAAACGTGCTAATGCATGGCCTTGTAACATGGCTCTACCTGATGCATACGCGGTCAATGCATGGTAAAAGTAATGCTATGCGAGAGGAGGGAATAAGCAAGATGCTTATTGGCATTCGACGTCGAGGTTTCCTGTTTGTTGTTGGTTTGGTTGGCAAATTTTCTTTGCAATTAAAAGTTGTAATTATGCTGCTCTTTGTTTGATCGTCTTCTTTGCGAAGGTGCCCTGGTCTTTTGCTACTGTAGGTATGACCGTTGTGGTCTCCATGGAGAGAATTGTCGTGGCTGATGTGGTCGTAATCTTTTTCTCTTTTGCTTGCCATTTGTAGCTTTGTTTTGGCTGCGTTTGTAGGTTTATTGCCTTTTTTTTGTCTTGGTGGCTTTTCTGTTGATCGGCATCCACACAGATTGATTTGCCGATGTCGTTTGTATGGCTGTTGGTTTTGCTTGTACTGAAGGGAGTTCCTGTAGCATCGCCTTGGGGATCCAAATGCGTTTCTCATGTAGTTGGCGATTGAGCATGTTCTTCGGTATCCATATCTGTTTGATGACTCTGTTTGGTGTTTGATTAACCTGGTTTTTTGGAGGCTGTCTGCTAGTGCACTATGGTTTATAGGCTCGTTCACGTAGATCTTTCCGTACCCATACTTGTTGTTTGCTTATTGCTGACTTTGATCTATTCTTTGTCGCCTGTGGTATCTCATTTTTTGATTGAAGACAGTTGGCTATTTCTTGTGTATCCTTTGTAGGTATCTTTTGTTGGTTAAGTGGCATCCATCTATTTTTCTCTCGATCAAGTGATTGTGGCACCATTATTGGGTTCTTTTGGGTTGTCTGAGCAAAGGCTACCACTTGGTTTTCTTGTGCTTGTTAAATTCTGATTGTATTCGAACTCCAATCTATCTGCACATTATATTCTTTCTGGCATGGTTGTCCCAATAACATTGAGTGTAGTGTGCTCACATCCTCAACCACATAAAACTTGTGGGGATAAACATTCTGATGTACTTGTATATGCAATATCGTCCAGCCCAATGTGCTTAATGAATTTGAAATACTACTTTCCAGCACTTGTTGAGTAGGATATAGTTGAGCTTTGAGCTCGAGTTGATTATATAATTTGTAAGAAATCAGATTTTCTTGAGCTCCAGAATCTAGCAATGCCGTCGATTAAACTTGATTGCTACCCACTTTGACTGCAATTATTGGTTTCACTGTGTCTTCACCAAAATTCGTTAATCGAAAAGCTTTTATTCGCAACGGTGATCCACTTTGTTGTTGTTGTCGTAGAAGCTTTCTTTTTGCAATGCATTCTTTTGCTTCTGCTTGTGTTTCTTCTCCTACCCTCTATTTCTCCTTCATCCGTTGTTTTTCTTGATGGATTTGTTGAAGCATATCCTGTGTTAGTGGTAAATGATACTTTTTTTAACCGACACCCACTAATCCAATTTGGCATTTCTTCTCCTGCCAATGTAGTAAGTTTGACAGCTCCACTTTGTGATAAGTCACTAATCACAAAGGGTCCCATCCCTCGCTTTTTAAGTTTTTTTGGCATGTTGCTTCAAAGTATAAACAAGTACATAATCACCTGTTTTGAACTCTTTCGTACACACATGCTTGTCAAAAAACTATTTTTGTCTTCTCTTTTTAGCATAGATCAAAGCTACAGCTCTCAGTCGAAGTTCTTCTAGCTTTTCAAGATCATCTATTCTTGAAGAGAGCTCATGGCCTGTCCATTCTAAGCGTTTTGCTACTCGTAGAGTTGGAACTAAAAACTATATGGGTAATATAGCATTTAGACCAAACACCATGTTGTATGGTGTGGTTCCGATTGATGTTTTGTAAGCTACCCAGTATGCCCATAGTGTTGAGTGTAATTGTTGATCCCAATCTGTCCTTGATTCTGATACAATTTTAGTCAAAACAGTGCATAGTGTTTTATTTGTGGCCTCAACTTGTCCATTTTCCTGTGGATAATATGGAGCGGATTTCTTATGTATGACCATGAATTCCTCTAGCAGGTATTCAATGACTTCATTAAGAACATGTGTTCCTCGATCACTGACAATTTCTATTGGTAATCCGTATCGTACAAAGACATTCTCATACAAAAATTGTGCAATGGTTCTTGCGTCTGCTTTTTGTGTTGCTTTGGCTTCAACCCATTTTGTGATATAGTCCATAGCCACAATGATATATTGGGTATGGGTGCGATACGCAGGGGGTGAATAGGCCCCACAAAATCAATTCCCCATTTTGCAAATGCTCGTGCTCCCATCATTGGCCGTAGTGGCATCTCATCTCTCTTTATCGGCACCTTAGTGCGCGCTGACATGCGTCACAACGCTTTACAAACTCCTCAGCATCCATGTGCAATGTAGGCCACCATATTCCTGCGGTTAAGACAATTTTTGTTGTCTTATCGCCTGAAAAATGGCCTCCACCTATTCCTCCATGTGCGTGTTCTAGAATCAGCAAGTATTCACTTTTACTTGCACAGATTCTAAGTTGATTGTCCTTTCCTCTCTTGTAGAGTTGATTTCCAATTAAATTAAAGTCTCGAGCCTTCAACTCTATAGCCCTTTTTCGCGCTTTTGTTATGTTTTCAGGAAATGTCCTTGTTGTTAAGAAATCAATGATATATTGACTCCATGAAGGTGCAATGGTTACGTGAAACAATGTTGCGTGATCCACAGATCGTTTGGCACTACATATAGTACAATTGTTAACATAAGCATGTATGTTAGCATACATAGTTGGCCAATAAACTCCTAAGTGTTTCAATCTTTGGTGTGTTTTCATTGTTGAACAATGAAATGCACAGTCTTGGATGTGTGCTTCTTCAAGATAACACTCGAATTCCTCTGGATTTATACATAATTGTAGAATTTGGTCCGAGCCTAGATGGTACAGTCGTCCTGCAATCAATTGAAAATTTTGTGTTTGTCGAAATGTTTCTTGTTTGGCTCTGTCTTCCTTGTTATCAAATCTACCTCCAAAGGAAAGAATGCTAACAATTTCCTGAGACCATTTGGGTATCATTTCAATATTGAAAAGATAAACATCTGGTATGTCATCATCTACTCCTTCAGGAGCTTCCCCGTTTTGTGGCCTTGAAAGATGATCCGCTCGTAGATGAGTTTTACCTTTTTTTACTACCACTGTGAAGTCAAACTTTAGCAATATAATAAACCACCGTACAATTCTCCCAGTATTGCATGGTTTATTACTAGATACAAAAGAGCTTGATGATCTGTGAAGAACACAAATTTGTTTGCAAGCAAGTAATACTGAAATTTCTTTACAGTATAAATCATTCCTAATCCCTCTCTTTCAATGGTGGTGTAGTTCTTTTTTGCACTATTTAGCTGTCGGCTCGCATAACAAACTGGGAAATTCATTGTTCCGTCTTCAGGATGAGCCAGAATACTCCCAATTGCGTATGCAAAGGCATCAATGTGAACATGGAATATCTTTTCCCAATCTGATGCTTTAAGTACAGGTGCTGATACAAGGTTTTTCTTACGCTTTTTGAATGAAGGTTCACACTCCTCAGTCCAGTCGAAACTGACTAATAAGCGATATAGTGGTTGTGCAATGACCGCATACATATATATGAATCTTTGATAATATCTGCAGTGTCCCATGAAAGATTGTACTTGTTTGGCATTAGTAGGCCTGGGCAAGTCTGCTATGACTCTAATTTTGTCTAGGTCAGTGGTTATGCCATTTCTTGAGACAATATGTCCTAAGATGCGGCCTTGCCTTACCATAAAAATGCACTTTTTCGGGTTGAGACGGATTCGATATGTTCTACACTTCTCAAATACCTTTTGTAAATGGTCAATATGTTCTTCTCGTATAAGAGAGTGGACACAGAGATCATCCATATCTATCTCTAAGAATATTCTCAGGTATTCTTTGAACGCATGAGTCATTAACCTTTGGAAGGTGGCTGGGGCATTGGTTAGGCCAAAGGGCATAACTCCTATACGCATATATTCTCCACTTTGTGGCAAATGCTGTTTTGTGTTGATCCTCTATTGCAATTGCCAATTGGTTATACCCCGAAAACCCATCTAAAAAGGAATAAGTCCGTTTTCCTGCTACCCTCTCAAGCACATGTTCCGTGATTGGCAAGGGATAATTATCCCTTATTGTGGATGCGTTCACTTTTTTGAGGTTCACACACACACACGCAGCTTTCCGTTCTTTTTGGGGACAACCACAATGGGTGACACCCAATCTGTATGCTTGATTTCATAGATGAATTCAACATCCATCAGCTTGTCAATCTCTTCTTTGATTCGTTTAGCGAATGTGTCATTATATGTGTAAGGACGTCGTTTGCTTGGTTTGGCATCTGATTTTAAAGGAATTGTATGTTGGCATATCGAGGGATGAACTCCTTTGAGGTCTTTGAGGGACCATGCAAACACATCTTTATACTTCTTGAGAAGTTGTGTTAGCCTTTCTTCTTCTTCAGGATCTAAATCAGTTGTTATATAGACAGGCTGAGGCTCTTTGCCTGACGCAGTGAGGTCTATCCGTTTTGCATTTTTCGACCCATCGTAAGATTCCTAGTTTATTCTTTCCCTTACTGGTGGTGTCATTATGATTTTTCTATCTTGGATAGTGAATTTTCGATAGTGGGATGGTACATTCATGTTTCCTTTTTCTCAATTCTCCTTACCGTCACTTTCTCCCTCAGTAGTCCATACCTCTCGTAACAACCGTTTTAGTTCTTGGTATTTCTTTTTACGCTCCATTTTTGTCCACTCTGAATCTTTTGTCTTTTCCTGTTTTGATTGTTGAGATTTTCTTGATTTTGTTTCTATTTTAGTCTTGCATGCTTGTTTTATTTCCTCATGTGTCTTTTGCCTTCGAACTCTTGAGAATCTTCCTGATATTTGGTCTTTTACACAATCCTCTGCCTTGACAAGCATTAGATAGTGAGTTTTATCTTTTATCCTGGGCATCAGGTTCTCTCTAATTTTGTTTTCTGCTTTTTTTTTCCCTATAGCATTCCTAGCGTCTAGGGTGTTGATTTGCAAAATCAAAAAACTTGATATCTGCGGTTGTCTCCCCACGCTCGCCTAAACTGTTTGAACACTCGTTATCTGCATCGTTACTTAATTCCATATGCTTAGAGGAGTTATAAAACTCTTCTTGTTCTGGTGAGTCTACATTGTCATCTCCTGCTGGTATAAGGTTTACCATGTAATAGGGTAGCACATCATAGCCATCCTTATCGCAAAATTTTATCATTGGGCGATCTGTAATGGTACAGACGTCCAATGTTGCTAGTATCTGTTCCCATTCCAGAGGTTCTAAGGCATCTTCAGGAAAAGGTTCCGAAATATAATCCTTGTCCTCAATCGCTCTTTTTAAGATGCATTCCTCTCTTTTCAAGCTTCCACAATGTGAAGCTCCGCACATCCATAGCTCTTTTTTCTACCCTAACCATGCTGGGAGTTTGGACCCTGCCAATGTAGCTGAATCAAACTCTTCCACTGGTGTCTGGTTCACATCCTTGTAACTATGGTCTTTTAGGTATATTTTGGTTGTAGTCTCCCCCCGTCTGAGGTATATGTGGTCATAACCCCAATCCTGGACCATCTTTAATTGTCTCATGAATGGTCTTCCCAAGATGATCTCGTAATTGTTCTTTTTGTTGAAATCAGCTATTGCAAATGTATGCTCATACTTGATTCCGCAAGAGGTGACAATTACTTTTTCTAAAAGTCCTAGAGGCTTTTCCATGAACCCATCTGCCAATTGCAGTTTCATTATGGTAGCTCTCAAAGCCGGTTTTCCCCATTTTTTCCAGATTTCTTTGGTGGCGATAGCGACTCCCGCTCCACTGCCAAGAATAGCTTTGGATACTACTCCCTGGAATTCTACTGGTAGTGTGGTATTTCCATCTTCTCCATCACAATATTCTCCAACCTTGTTTAAAGGTACTGGCCTAGTGTTTAGTTGAGGCTCGTTCAATTCTCTGATCCCTTCTTGAAGCTTCAAGGTAGGGTCTTTTACTCTAAATTTTTCTAAGCATTTGCCTACTGTGGTCCACATGTTTGGTCGTAACCTCAGGAGTTTGGCTACGTAATTGTGCATGCCACAGGTGTGGACAATAACTCAATCAACCCTCATGAATCCATTACTTTGTTAGGAGAAAGTCTTTGAGATGGGATTGCTCTCACCTCAGACTTAACTTCATACTCCCCTAGGTAAGAGGGTAAAGTTTTTAGCGA
This sequence comes from Adiantum capillus-veneris, assembly GCF_014529385.1. Classification (NCBI taxonomy): domain Eukaryota; kingdom Viridiplantae; phylum Streptophyta; class Polypodiopsida; order Polypodiales; family Pteridaceae; genus Adiantum; species Adiantum capillus-veneris. The sequence continues at coordinate 101,319,442 of NC_140931.1, read as the reverse complement.
GTCTGGTTGGCTGTGCCCCGAACTAATTGAACCATGGTCCCCCTCTTGTGAGTGCATATCAAAGTTCATTTGTGGTCTTGCCTCAAACTCTTCAATGGGAGGTAAGATCTCATGTTTCTCCTTTCTAGTGCTATTTATTTGGTGGTTCACCCTGTTAGCTTCATTTACTTCTCGAATTTGCTTCCATAGGTCATTTAGACTGTTACAATCCTTATCCATTTCTACCAATGTTTTAGGCTGGAAACCATCAATTGTCTCATCTGTTGTATTTGGCACTATGATAGGCTCTCTCCTAGACTCAGGAGCAGTCGTGAGTCTCTCCTTCATGTCTACTTGTTTCTCTAGTGTTGGTTTGATAGGGGTTGGAGCTGGTACCTCGTGCCAACTTGCAGGTCTACCAAGCGGATTTTCTATCAAGGATTGGGTTGTTTCAATCATATTTCGACACATTTTCAACCTCTGTTTTTCTATTTCTGCATATGGATAAGTCATCCATCTCTGCTCTTGGTTTTGGTTGTTTTTTAGTCTGGCTTTGTATGCTTTTAAAAGTGCGTCCAGCTGCTCATTTACTTTTTCTACCAGCACTGATCCTCCCGATCCTGCACTTTTGGGTTCTACCATTTCCTTGGCTTCTTTGGTTGTAGCAGCGTGTGAACTTAAACTAGTTAGATCCTCTAACCGCTCCAATCTATCCTTTGTGTGTTTTAACTCCTTGGATAGATCCGTTTGCTCTCGTTCTCTCCTGGCTTTCATACGTGCCTTTCTAGCTTTCCAAGTCTTTCTCTGATTTTTTATTTCTGCACTTGGGGCATCGGTCTTTGGCTCTTGAATTATGGGTTCGTTTGTCATTCTTTGAGCTTATGCTCGTGTCACTGCCTAAATAGGTATTACTGTCTCGTTTTTTGACCCCCCACTGGAAGGCACTGCTTCTAGCATGTTCAAAGTAGTTTTTGCTCCTTTGCTCGGGTTCTTAGGGCAATCAAGAATCAAGTGAGTAATTCCACACTTGGTGCAATATGTGTTGACTCTAATGATTTCATCGTAAGGACAATCCCTTAGCCAATGATCTCCGCCACACTTGTAGCAGGGTTTCTTAGGCTGTTGAGGTGCTCCTTGAGCTCCTCTCTGTTGGTACGCATGCCTCTGTCCGCCCATTCCTCCATTAGCTATAAACAACAGTGTTCGTTTATCTAGGCTGTATCTTCCTTCTCCTGCTACCTGTGCCGCTGTTGGTGGTCCTATACTTCCAATCATGCTCCAAGGTTCTGGCGTTGTGGGTTCTTCCGGTAGATAATAGACAGGATTTTCTGCATATCCATTGGAATCTTCGTATTATGCATGCATAGGTACCAAAGCCTTCTCTTCTGGTTTGTTTATCCTTGGTGTGTATCTTATGCAGACCGGTCGTAATCTTGGTAGGGGTGGTTGTTGCCCCAATACTGGTTGTGGTCTTTCAACACCTACAGGTCCTGGTAGGTTACCTGCTTGATACCTAGGCATCGATGGAAGTTGAGGAGATGCTACCTGAGCTTGGGGAGCATAAGGTCGCTCTCTCACATATCCCTTGTTATAATAACATTCCTCCGTCACATGGTTTGTCCATTTTTGTTCAATTGTACACCACTTGGCTGCTTAGCCTAAGGCTTGGCATACATATTAATTTTTTTTAGCACTTCCTCCACAAGCTGCTCCTGGCTTACAGCTACTTCTCCTTTCGGTGCTGTCTTAACGGACTTGCTTCCGCTTTGTTGTGAGGATGAATCGTAATCCAGATCCTTGAATTCACCCTCTTTGTAGACCGCACAATTGTCTACAAGGTAAAGAGCCTCCTTAGTTAACTCATTTAACGTTGTGCTCCTCTTCATATGTAAGTCCTGTTGGAGATCTGCGTTCCTTAGTCCTTGAATAAATATAAGCATAAGTCTGGACTGAGTTGGCAGTTCTTCCAGAGGGCAGAACTTCACATATCTTTTTAGTCGTAGGGCTGCCTTTCGCACAGATTCCCCTTCTTTCTATTTGAATTTATGGATTTGTGAGACTGTATTATAAGCTATCCCCCTTTGTGAGAATTCCTCAATAAACTCATCAAAAACCTCCTCCATAGACTCAAAATCTCTACACTCCACAAAGTCAAACCAAGTAGCGGCATCCTCTTCTAGGGTAATTCTAAACCCTGCAAATTGAGTAGGGAAGTCCAAAACTTCTTCAGCTCTAATTACACGCACAAAGGCTGCTACATGATCCCTAGGATCTCTGTTTCCCGTGTATTCCTTGTTACCCATTTTTGCACCTGAGAAGGTCTAATTCTACGATGGTCTACAAATCTCATCATTGGTTCTCCTAGTCCTACTCGATATACCTCCTCTGGCCTTCGGTAGTGGGAGGGTTCCTCTCCCATAGATGCTCCTAAACCATAATTTCTGACAGTTCTTGCAAGAGGTGGTTCATCTCTTCAAACTCTTTCTATTGGTTGTCTTCCGGGCTCTGCCGACTCTTGAGTTTTTGGCTTACTCTCGCCTTGATACTGTGAATAGAGTGGTGGTTCTTGTAAATCTCTTAGCCCTTGTGTGGCTGGATAACCATCTTTGTTTCATTCTTGTTCTAATGTCGCACTTTGTTGAAGCCATGCCTGCAATGATGGTTGAGTTGCTTGTTGGTTTTGGTAGTTGAACGTTTGTTGTCGGTTAGAATGTGATGTTGTCTCGTACTCCTCTGAAAATGGGTTTGTTGACTTGCTAGGGATATAGGTGGACCTTGGTACTTCTTTGGGGGCATATGTTGATGTTTCTGGAACTGTTGCCTTTTCTACCTCCTCTGGGAGAATTCGTTTATATTCTCGCCCGTACTTGTCAACACAAATGATATCCTTCCCCATAGCAATTTCATAAAGAACAAGTAAAGAACCTTGTCTTTGCTTAATTCATTTGGGTAGGGTTATTTGCATCGAAAATAAGAGACTACTCCCTCGCTCTCATGCTTGTAAATTCCCACATTCTCACTATAGGTAGAGACCCTAGTTGTTTTTCTATCATACATAAGAAGAGCTCCAGGTCAATCAATTTTTGGAGGCGGCTCTTGAGCCTCTCATACCATTTTTCCTTTTGCCACATTATCTCCATATCTATTGTAATCCTCAGGGTTACTAACTATCAAATAGTGGTTCCTCTTTTCGTCTCGGAATCTATCTCCATCATCATAGACTCGAATTATCTCCAGTCTCTGAGAAGGTCTTTCCTCTATACAAATACACTTGCGTCCCCGATAGTCAGAATAAACTAGGGCTCCCCTAGAGTTTGTTCCTTCTAAGAAGATTATAGTGAACTTGGCATTGTTCAAAAGGTTTTGGGAGGTACTTCCTCCTAGCATTGGTCCTTCACCGAAGAAACCTCTTGGCTGTTGACTACCCATCATGAAGAAGGACTTATTTGATGAAGTGTCAGTATCACTACCTTCTTCAATGATTGGAGCTAATGGATCTAGCTTTGCCTGGGTTACACTTTCTTCAGTGGATACTAAGCTACCCTGATCACCTGCCACTTTTTGGTCTCTTGGAATGTGTCTTCCTGATCTTAAATTCATCAAAATTAGCAATGCAATTTATTACAAATCCAACCACTCACTTGGCAAGGGATCAGTTTCCGCTCAACTTCTTGCCTTGCTACTGAATATACCTGTACACAAGCGTTTAATTTCGGCAATCAAATCAAAGCATTTAACCACTAGAGGTGGTCTTAGTAATGATTGGTATGACAAGTGGGTTAACCTCAACCACTACTGTACTCTATACACTTCAGATGTTCTTGATTAGGTCCAATCTGGAACTGTACACCACCCAAGTGTTTATCAGTATAGAGGTGAAGACTTAATTCTGTCTCTGCTCTGTCAAAAGGGTCAAACACAAAGTCCAATTTCACTTCTGGAAGAAGTTTTGGAACCCCTAAGTCAATTAGAACCTCCCGGTAGGTTCACTGTTTAATTTTGTCCAAGAAATGACCCAGTAGACATCCTACGCGTAGGATGTCTTTTTTGCTTTGTTTAAGAAAAATTTTCAATGTGGCTTTCCCTTGATGTGCTGAGCTCACTAGTGTGTTTACTTTTTGGTTTGGATACCTATAAGCTGGCCAGTTGGTCAGAATTCTGTTTCAAAAGCCTAATGTCAGTTCTGATGATTTCACCAATCCAATCAGCTCCAAATTGGACCAAACTTGACTAGGAGGTTTGTCTAAGGCTATATGATAGCTTGGTATGTCTCAAATAGGAATTTGGACTTTTCTTCATGCATTAGACATACTACGCGTAGGATGTCTTCTGCAATAGAATTTGACCAAACTTAGCCCACAACCTTTCCTTGGTTTGCTGAGCTCACTAGTGTGTTTATATTTGTGTTTGAATGTCAAAAGACCCCAAATTTAGCTATTCTAGCCTTTTTCAGTCAAAAATGCTAAAGTCTGCTTAAACCCCAATTTCCTCACCCAATTGAGATGAAGCCTTTCTCACGCACTCAATAAATCATGTAGATCATGCTCATGAAGACATCCTATGGTTTTGGTCTTAAAATAATGCCTTGGCACAATTTGGGTAGGATGTCTGGCAATTCCTGTCTTTTGGCCACAATCTATCAAGATATGGTCAATCTTCCACTTTCCAGGTGAAATTAGGGTAAAACCTACCTTCCTAACACTCTGGCCAACTCAGATTCTCCAAATTCCTGCCAGATCACTCTGTAGACATACTACGCGTAGGATGTCTATTGCCTTAAATTTTAATTTTTCTCTGTTAGTGGGATTCCCTATGCTCAACAGCTCTCTCAGAAATACTCTCACAAATGTTTGGACTTCTATTCAGCTTCTAAACACAAATTACCGTCTTTTACTTCTGTTTGATGAGCCTAACAACAAATATAGCATGCATGAAGTGCTCCAGATCATAAATCATGATGTCCTACTTACCCTACTCCTACTCATCATGTGAGATGGTGATTTTGGTGTCTCGGTTTCTTCCTGGTCTCCTCGAACTCTCAAGCTATCCTTTCACCGCCTCTACCACTCCAACTCCTACTCTCCTACCTAATACTACCTAAGTTGAAGGATCTAGGCCAGACACTCGCTCCCTAGACTCCTCCTAAGACCTAGAGAGTCTCTAGATGTAAAATATCTATCTAAATGTAAAATAAGACTCTGACAAGCCAGAGAATCCCTATCCTCAAGGACTAGTCTCAGAAACCTACCTAGGGGTTTCATCCCCGGCAACGGCGCCAATGTTGGCGGATACGTCGCAACGGACGTCAGCACAACGAGAACTCACCTAACAAGATTTGTCAGCTAAGGACGAAGCTCGATCCGCAGGCGCATGGAAGCAAGCATAGGGTGTCAATCTACACTCGACCGACTATTGACTACTTCCTACAGAGGTCTCTACCCAATGTCTAAGTTACAGCCTTCAAAAGTACAGAGGAGGAGATTTCCTTCAACGCTTCCAAGAGCCAAATACCCATAAGACTTTCTCGAAACGCGACAAAACTTGAGGGAAATCCTATTAACACCAATAGGCCACTCTCCCTAAGGTCCGAGACCCAAAACCCTACCCAAAAACACCAAGTGCAAAATCATGTAGGATGTCTGACATGTTTTTTGCAGGTCGACGTTCCCAAAAACTAAGGTGCCTAATGTGTAGCTCTACTCATTGTGAACGCGTGGATATGCTGAAATGCGAAAACAGACACCATATGCTCACCGAATCACCAGAAATAGCTCGCGGGTCAATCTCACGAAGCCGGGCCGTACACGCACAATGTAAGTGTTGGCGCGTAGCTCTCTCCGGGGGCAACACGCTGCACTTCTCCGCACTCAATTCCGACCACCAGTGTGCGCGTAGCGTCAAGATAAACTCTCACTCTCTCTCGTACACAGAATACGCTCTTCACAGACACTTGATAAAAATCAAAAGAGGGTTTTTTCATTAAGGTCAAAATTTGGTATAAATACCTTCCAATTACAATATCTCAAGTTCTAAAATAAAATCTTACTCAGTCTAATGGCAAAAATAATATACAAAATTGGAAACTTCTGCAAGCCCTAAGTGTTTACAAATGAAATTACAGGTTTTTTTAAAAATCAAGGAATGACTACATAGGATTTCTTTCTTTCCGTAGTCCGCTAGTCTTTAGTTGAGTGTAGCCGCCAGTCTTCTGCTAACACTCAGTAATGGTAAAGCCATAGGCAAGTCTAAAAAGACTCCATTATTAAGTCCAAAGCTCCCGAGGTATGCACCATATCCTGTATAGTGGGCTCAACAAAACCGATAATAGATCCTAGTTCCACTTACCCTAATATAATTAACAACATCAACCATTTATAGGCTACTTAAGGACCTCTCTTCTTAAGCAAGAAAAGAGAAACCAAATGCTTTGATACCAATGTAATGGAATTGGCCTATTAACTTGAGAGTAGCGGGAAATTAATGAGAGTACTTTTGAGAAATTACTTTTTGAGCATAGCGGGTGAACATAATTGAAGATAGCAACATAAACATAGCAATCAGTTAACTTGGCATGAACAATACTTTTGCAAGGGAGAGAATTTAGAGAACATTACAACAGTTGAGGACCGGATTTATGTGGAGCCGGTCCCTCCTCCAATAGCCATTTGTATTATGATTTCTCCCATTAAGAGAGACTTGTTACAATACAATCTTTGTGTTCCTTTGTGACCTAGGTGATGCAATGAAGATGGAAAGCTTCATGCATCACAAGCATAACATAAACTTTGAGGAAAGCATTAACTATCCCAAGCCTTATAAAATAAGTTGTTGGTTGAGATAACTTTGTAAAGATGCTACTCAATCACAACTCATTGGCACAATTGACTAAGGATACTCTTATTCTGCAGCAAGCTCAAGAAAATTAGGTCAAAGGGATGAAGCTTCCACACATGAAAGATTGAATGCAAATCAAAGTGACAAACCTTTTACACATGAAAGATTGAATACACATCTGGCTTCTAGTTGAAAGTTGGCATCAAAAACTTTAACTAATGCAATATAAAGACACAACATTCAAAAAGCTCCATCCCAAAGATTTTTTGCATTGGTTATGAGGCGAGTGGCAAGCGAATGTTTGATTAAGAGGGTACGCAAAAAGTTTTACCTTTTCTATCAAATGATAAAATGATAAAAATGTAGTGAATGGATATGTTGAAGATATTATGATGCCATGAGATTGGCATACTTCAACATAATATAGACATTTGTGAACAAGTTCTTATGGTTTTCTTGCAAGCTACATGATTATAATGTATCAAACACACTACCAAGTCAAAAGCAACGTATGTTGCTTTGTTTCGACGATGTTAAAGACTTGTCTTCTCTCTCTCTCTCTCTCTCTCTCTCTCTCTCTCTCTCTCTCTCAAACTTAAAAGACATGTTCAAAAAAATTATCGAGTACTCTTTTGAAGGATGTTAACAATTAAAATCACTCGCAATGTGGTCGTCAACACTCATCAATGTGAATGTAGTAAAAAAAAGACACTAGTTATGTTAGTGCTTGCCTTTTATTTAAAATGCCTTTTTTTTTGAAAGACATGGTTATTTTACAAGGAGGAGCTTACCACCAATTTCTCCACTGACCATAACCTGGACACACGGAAGCCAAATTTGTCTATTGACCATAACTTAGACACACGGAAGCCAAGAGTTGAAGATGACTCATCACATCATCGACTTGCCAATAGTGTCCTTGATAGCTCAACGTTAGGACTTAGGCCTATGTCACACTAGGACGGGCCCCCGAGGAGGATTTGCAAGTGTGGCCAGCCCATTGCTGTCACACTGGGACATCTAAGAAATGTTTGCCTCCAACCTCATGTTGGGTTTTTCAAGCCCATTACCCATGGGAACATGCTTTATGGCATGCACAGAACATGCAGATACACTCAGTTATGAGCCACTCCATATGTGGAGATTGCATGGTGGCTACAAGGGACTCTATATATGTAAGGTTTCAAACAATAATAATATAACATTGTTTTATTTTTAGCTTGTCCATTTACTTTGCTCTTATCTCTCTCATTTTGCACTTCTCTATACGCTCAAGCTGCCATCACCCGCCATAGGCCTTGCAGTGTAACAAGTGGTATCAGAGCCAAGGCGTGGTCGTTGGCAAACTCGACGCAATTGGACAACATCTTGAAACACTATCAAAATTGCAGGTGTGTGGACTTTGCAGGCATAGAGCTTGGCACAGGAGAATTGGTGTCCTTCTCTCCGCATGGTGTCTTGAAATGTTGTCCGAATTGGTGGCACTAGCAAGGCTTGTTGGTGGTGATCTACCCTACACATACTGCATATTGAAACGCCCTGCAGAGGTAGTAGGCGACAATGCTTGTTTAACTTCTCAAATAATCTCAAAATGCTGCCCTTGGAGCTTTTGCGTGAGCTGAAGAGAATATCAAATCGCTACCTCAATGTGCACCTGAAATGCTGCTAGGCAACGTTGGACAATAGTTCAACAACATAACTTTTCAAAACGCTATTGTAGAAAGTGGTTCCCTTTTGACTAGCATATCAAAATGCTGCTATAAATCATAGAGCCGCGAAGGATGCATTTCAAAACGCCCTTGTCAATGGTGGTTGTCATAGGCGACAAGGTGGTGCTTATCAACAAGGGAAGCAATAAGTGGTTGATTCAACAAGTGGAGAAATCGTTTGTTAGCAAGAATCTCAAAATGCTATTACCAAAGGACTCACACATGGTGGAAGAGTTGTTAGAAGGGGTATCTGGGTATGTGGAACCGAATTGGAAAGACCATCCTTTTATACTGGGAGCATTCGATTGCATGAAGAACCGCTTAGCCACCGAGATTTACGAGCTTCACACAATTGAGAATAGCTAGATGGATATTGATCCAATGGTACATGTTCATCTGAAAAAGGTTGACCTTATCGATGACAAACACCGAGATCAAAAGTTTGCTACAACAACCTTATCATCGCAAATTTCAAATCCTGTTTTTACCTGTTCAGTGTCATAGGTTTATTATGGTTATGTATTTTGTCAACACCATCATATATTTTCTATCAAAGTCTTGTTTTAGGTTGTCAATTGTCAATGATTGTCATGTCCCAAAAATTGTACGGGTTATAGACACTGCCACATAAAAAGTGGTAAGACCTCCCATCTATTTGTGGTCGAGTTCTTGTTGTTTACATTCTGATGGTTTGCACACACACACACGTGTCAAGGGGGCTTCTACTCAAATGTTTCAGGTGGTTGAACTCTACCACGGTCTATTCTTAGCCCATTATTAATGATTTGTAAACCACTTCTCATGAGGTTATTGGGCAAACCTAGACCCAAGGGTTGGACGTAAACCAAAAGCCCCTTGTCTTGATAGCTTAAAAGTAGCACTAGGTTATGGGTATACCTAAAACCCTTGGTTGTTCAAGCCCATTACCCGTGGGAACATGCTTTATGGCATGCAGATACACTACGTTATGAGCCACTCCATACGTGGAGATGGCATTGTGGCTACAAGGGACTATATATATGTAAGGTTCAAAACAATAATAATATAGCGTTGTTTTATTTTTAGCTTGTCAATTTTCTTTGCTCTTATCTCTCTTGTTCTGCATTTCTTTGCACAATCAAGCTGCCATGGCTCCTCCACGCCATCATCTGTCAGCCTTGCAACCTAACACCTTAGCTTAGCCAATGAGTGTAGTCCAAGTGATTGGTCTTCCGCCTCTCACACTGCTTGTCAAGGTTCGAGACTCATTAAAACACTTTTGCGCTTGTACTTCTGCAGATGGTCACTTGTTTGGAAAGTTGGGCAGGCATGCACGGTCGCCTCTCTGACATCCTCTCACAGCCAACTCTGCTTTTTGCAACGGCGAATAAGCGCATGCCAATTTAGCTTGGGCTTCACTTGCATGGCCCTGTGTGACACCGGTGAGGAAACTAGAAACCAACGCTCAAAGGGAAGTATGAAAGATCGAACGCATAACGTGGGGACACATCCGTTGGGTTCAATTTTTGAAATGCTCAAACGTCGTAAAGCTAAAATTTTACCTTAGATCGCTTCCTTCAGTGACCTAGCTAGCAGACGAGGAGGTGCCAAGCTTCAACTAGCTCTGAAATGGTACGCAAGGTTTTTCTGGTGCAAGGTTTGCTAGGGTTTACACACACACACACACACACACACACACACACACACACACCACACACGCACGCACGCGCGCGCGAGAGAGAGAGAGAGAGAGATGCCAAAGGGTTGCATGTGGTATTTCTTTATACTTGGACTTCGGAGATGCGTACATCTTGAAGGAAACACTCCAGCTTTGACTTGGGCAGTGAAAATTTGCTGCCTCCATAGCAGCGAAAGATTACTGAGGAACGATTTAGTGAAGGGAATCTGCAAGCTTGTTGCTGTACTTTCCGGCCTAGAGTAAGCTAAGTGCCACACGTATTTCTGGAGTACTGTTGGGAGGCCTTGGAATCACCTCCATAACTAAGGTTTATAGACTGTTTAATCCTTTTTGTTGCTCGTTTTACTAATCAAAGCATGACCATGCAATGATCTTTTTGCTAGGCATCTAAAATGATCTAGGAGGTCCTAATATTGTAATGCCTAACTATGCTGCAAGCTTGGGACTGATGAATTGGACTGAAGCTAAGAAAATGAATGCTTCTTTGCCTCGAGCTCCGGTGGCAGTCGCCCTAATCATATTAGCCAGTAATTCCACAAAAGGCTTAGGGTTCTTAGGCTTCTTCATCAAGGGCTGACTCCAGTTTGATGTCTGAATTAGATTTTGGGTTGAATTGTGATTCCTCTTCCGTCACAGTTGGGGGTCTGGAGGCAGCACAATCTGGCCGTCTATATGCTCGCCATTCTTGGCTGGAATTTCAGCCTGCAGCCGATTGATGATTGCCACATCAGCTGCCGTAATTCCCTGCAGCCTCCTCCAATCACCTGAATCCGCTTAGAGCATGGAAACAATGCCACATCAGCACGCGGAATGTCTCCGCCTCCTGCCAACCCATGCATGCCATCTCAGCATTTGTCAGGACAATGTATAGTCAAATCTTTTGCTTGCTGACGTGTCACCCTCTGACGCATCCACTCTGTGGCCTCCCTCGCCCTGATTGTGACGGCCCCCACCATGGCTGCTAGCCTCCGCCGGTCGCTATGTGGTTGCCCGTTTTACAGGGAATGGCCATTGCGCGACCATTCGCTACCCCTTCATACTACACGTGGAATTCTCATGACCAATGTGATACTCCTTAAGTTGGCCTTTTGTCAAATCTTAAGTTTCATTGGTGGATGAGGATGTAAATTATATTACTTGTAGGTGATGGCAATGTTGTCCTCTATCCCAATCTTTGCTTGCCAAGAAATTTTTGAGGGGTACTTTATTGCGTGATAGGCCAACGTTACACGCTCAACAGCTGTTGAATTCTTGTAGCTGTTGAATTCCTGTAACAGGGCAAGGATCCGAAGCAGATAGAGAAGGCGCCAATGGTGTAATGTTTGCACTGATGTGCTAAATTTGCCAATGTTCATACCACCATTATCTAAAAAGGAATGTTGTAAATTTATATTTTGGTTACAAATTGAAACATGCAAAGCAGTAGCAAGTACAGAGAGTAAATCGAGGCTGCTTGCTTAGCCTTTTTCGTCTCTCTTTTCCAGGGTTCAGAAACAATCAACCCCAAAGCATACCCTCTTGCAGATGCCCAACTCACTATCACAATAATGGATATTGTGCAACAAGCTGCCAACTACAAACAGCTTCGGAAGGGGGCGAATGAAGGTTGGTAAAAGACGTTCGACTTTGTCTTTCACTGCTTGTATTTTGAAACAGCTTCTTTTTGAGCAGCCACAAAGACTCTTAATAGAGGCATTGCAGAATTTATTGTGATGGCCGCAGACACAGAACCCTTGGAAATTCTCTTGCACCTTCCTTTGTTGGCTGAAGACAAGGTTGGTAGTAGATTTTATGATAGATTGCCACAATTTTTATGGTTGCAGAATGATATTGTCAATCTCAATGAAAATGTGGGAAATAATATGGCACCCTCATGTCGACGATGTCTAAAATATCATCCCACGTTTTGAGCTAATAGAGAAGAGAGAGCTTGGAGAGAGATTTGGCTATGGAGTTTTTCTTCTTCTTCTTCCTCACTAACCACTTTCCTACTAACGATTGGTTTGATTGTGTGTGTTGCTAGTGTAGCTAAAGCATGAGCATGCTTGCTTGTTTGCTTGCCTATGCATCCTAGGTACTTATCTCCGAGCATGTGTATGTGTAGAGTAGAGTAGAGTGTGTGCATGCACCTCTTCCTTTATTCCATGTGTGGGCGCTTGTTGTAGAGGGTAGGAGGAGCAGCAAGATAGCTCACATCTTGGCATGTGTTTATGTGTGTTGAGAGTAGTCTTTAGTGTATTGATGGCATAGTCACAAGGGACGCGTCCCGAGGAGTGGGGATGGGGCTCAAATGGATTTTAGTGTAAAAAAGAGGGCGGGACGGCAAGTGGGGACGGGAAGCCCAAAAATGGGCGTCCCCTGTGACTATGATTCATGGGTTGATTTGCTTTGACATGTCTAAATTGTATTGTTTCTTTTCCAGAATGTGCCGTACGTGTTTGTGCCATCCAAGCAAGCATTAGGACGAGCATGTGGAGTGTCCCGTCCTGTGATAGCCTGCTCAGTTATGACCAATGAAGGGAGTCAGTTGAAGACTCAGATTACTCAATTGAAGGTAATGTCGCTGTTTAAAAAACGCAAAGACACGCTATGTTTCATTGACAGGATTTTAATTTTTTATTTATGCCGCAACTCACAGAGTAAGGTTTGCATTGCAGGATGCGATTGAGAAATTACTCATATAAATTAAAGATGCAAACAGCATAAAAAATCTCACTGATGAGATGGCCTTGTATGGATGAGGACGGTGTTTGGCTAATGACTCTTCCAGTAGGTTATTCTGATGGCCATGGAGGTGTTACTCGGCTCATGGAGTGAACATTGTTAATTTCTAGACTCAAACAAGACTTCCATCCAGCAACAGAGTAGCTTTAATTGTGTTTTTTTAAGGTTGATTCATCACAGGCGTGATTCATCAACGCGTTGAGATTTGTTTCTTCAAATTTTCTTTGCTAGTTGCCAGGTTATGAAAGGAAAACGTTCTTACATTGTCGTGGATTTGCCGCTTCAGCAGTATGTTTACATAACAATTGTGTCAGGTCCATGAGGACTCTGAGGTGGTCGTTTGAGTGAATGGAACTTAGTGCTAGCAAGTACCTTACAAGCTTTCTTGTAGCTGAGGCATTTCTTTATGTCGTACTGCCTTGTAGTCTTCAGGATATAAAGAATGCAGCTCTTACTGATTGGCGGTGTTCTAGTACTCGAGTGATTGCGATAAGCGTGCTAGCTGGGCTGAAAGTTGCTAAACAATGCTTGGTCAGCAAGGAGTGAGTGTGTATGTTGGAAAGGGTGAGTCAAAATAAGAAGGCGTACTTGCTCTGTGCTGGCCAACCTCCGCTTGCGTTTGGCATGGGCTTTGGTTGCCCCATTGGTCACGTGTCTTTGTTCTGTTGCTCCCATGTCAGTCCAGGGTCGCGGGGCAACACCTCTCAGCCGTACATCTGCATGCCATTAAATCTAGGAATCTATAGCTGCAGCCGCTCGATGGTTGACAGCTCAGCATGCAGAATGAAGTTAGTCGGCAACCATTCGCGACTCAGCATGCAGGTACACTGGAATTCAGTGGCTGTCCAGTAGATCGATGCCATCTCAGCATACGGAATGCAAGGGGACGCCATCAGCCAGCACACTATTGATTGCTTGGCAGCTCAGCATCCAGATTGGCTGGAACCTTGATCACGAGCCAACTCTGCAGCTCTTGGTGATGATCCTGGCGTTGTGGAGCTCTTGCTGCGCAGCACCTGTGATATTTTGCATGTGTGGGCCTGAGTGGGAGACCATGCCTGCTGCTCGCATTGTTGGGGACATGCCTCTCTTTTCTGTCCACTATTGGCCCCACTCCCCTGGACCTTTGATTGTCGGGAATGGTTGTTTAGTGACTATTCCCGTAATCAGTGCTCCCGGCCTTCGCTGGTCGCCTTGATTACAGGGAATGGTCATGAAGCGACCATTCCTTACACCATATCTGCCACCATCCTCTCCAAATAATCGCTGTTCTCCACCTTTCCAGAGCATATGTCAATCTTCGAACGTGGGGTCCGTCCTTCAGAATGTGTGTAATTTAGTGTATTTTCTACAAGGCAATTCACGTTTTTGACTGTTGAAAATGGGCAAAACACCCGAAGAATCAAACATGCTCCCATCTCATGAATGCTGCAAAGAAACAACATGGCATGGTTTGAGTGCAAAGGAGAGCAATGGTGTGAAATTAGAAGTACCAAAAGTCTACAAAAAGCAGCGAAACAAATAGAATCAAAAAATAAAAAGCACTCGATGGCTAAAATTGTAGGCATGATGAGTTATCAAAGTGGCAACTAGAGGTAATTATCAGCATTGCATAGTCTTCTCCTCCTTCCCTTGTGGCCACACTAGCACAAACATCTTAAAATGGATGGAGCTGCCTTGCTTTGTATCTAATGCTTTGTCCAAAGCAGCCTCCTTGTGCTTGTGTTCATGCTTATTGCATGCACTAAGCTTGTGATTAGATTATGCTTGGGTAATACAAGTGGCTTGACAGCTTGTGTGAGTAAGATTGTTGATGCATATGGTTTTACTCCAACACAAGAACAAAGACCAACTCCTAGATAAACACACGTCATTGTTGTAGAGCATTGAAGAGTTCTTTGAGCAAATTTTGTGTGTGTGTGTGTGTCTGTGTGTGTGTGTGTGTGTGAGAGAGAGAGAGAGAGAGATGAAATGTTATATTAACGTCTTCAAAAGGCCAAATGTTACCATATACATGTGGTAGTGATGTGTGTGAACACATTCGGACCGTCTGGGCATTTTTGCCCTCTTTAGGAGGTTTTTCCCCCGACCATTGTACATACGTCATCACTCTAGGGCTATCTATCTTTCCATTGCACACTAAGTAACTCACTCTCTATTGTGTGTGTTGAGCTTCCTTTGTCTTCTCCAAGTTGTGTGCGTTTCTTTGCAACCCTAATTCCAACAATTGGTATCAGAGTAGGTTGCGTCCTCTCGAGCTTAGTTCGCCAGTATCTCTAGCATATGCCTGCTCACTGTTTCCGATTTCAATGAGCTTTGGTGAGCGTTCGTAGGTCGACAAAAATTTCGAGTCAGCTCCTAGCGTGTAGTTTGCTCAGATTTCTGATTCGGGCTCGTTTCGGCCTCCGTTTCCCTTACAAACAGTATTGCACAGGCTATTTCGTCATTTTGTGCAAAATTTTTGTCAGTGTCGTTTTCTGCATAACAGGTGCCTTACAGTCTTCTACGGTTTGTGCTATATAGCACGTGTTGTTTCCGCTTTGTTTCTCCTCTTTTCGAGCAGTTTTCACATCAAGTGCAACATTTATTATGGCTGACAACAACACAGATGTGTTCAAGATGTTTGCTGCTGAGGACAGGTTGGATGGGGACAATTACCCTATGTGGGCTTACATGATGCAACATGTCCTTGTGTCAAAAGGCGTTTGGTATATTGTGCAAGGCATTGATGTACGTCCTGGTTCTGAAGATGCAGGCGATGTTGAGGATGTTGCAGGTCTTGCTGCAAGGATTGCTGCTATTAGAGTTGTTTTGCCTACGGTAGAACAAGCTCGTTGGGATGTAAAGGATGCGCAAGCTCATGCATTGATTGCATTGTCTGTGAAGTGCACCATTGTTCCTCACATTTGTTCAGCAAAATCTGCAAAACAGGCTTGGGATATTCTAGCACATCTTTATGCAAGCCGGAATGAGGGTAAAATTGCTTTGTTGCGTAAAGAGCTAGAATTTGAGTATTATGCATGAGGAAGATAATATGGACACTTTCCTTGCTGGTGTCAAGGATATCAATGAGCAACTTATTTTTGCAGGTGAAGTCATTTCAGACAGTTCCTTTGTGCAGACTATTCTTGATGCCTTACCAGATTCATACCAGACTTTTGCTAGTATTTGGAGACTAATGACCCAAGGAAATCCTGAAGTTGTCAAGTTTGATGCATTATGCACATTGTTGTTGCAAGTGTCACTTTCCAGAAAAAACAAGACTAGGCAGCGTGCATTTGAACAGGCTTTTATTGCTTCTCAAAGAAAGGGTGGTAACAATAATGCAGCCACTTCTTATGGTTCTGCTGCAAGTGACAAAACTTTTGTTCCTAATGCTTCTGTTGGCAGCAATTCGTATGGAAATTCTGGTGATAAGGGCAAAAAGAAGATACGTTGCCATTATTGTAGAGCTAATGATCATTTAATCAAGCAATGTCCTAAGTTGAAGGCCAAAGAGGCTAAGAAGAAAGAGGGTGGTTCCACTGCAAATGCTGATTCCACTACAAATGCAACCATTTGTTGGGTCTTCTGTAAAAGGAGACTGTAATGCTGATGTTCATGCAGAATGGGCTTTTAGTGCATAGTCACTTACAATCCTGCTGTCCATGATGCATGCTTGTCAGTTGCTGCAGATTCACATGTGTGGTATTTCGACAGCGGTGCTACAAAGCACATTATCTCACATCATGAATTGTTCACCTCTCTTGAGTTTGTTTCTCTTGGGAATTCAGTCACTTGTGCCAATAATGCCTCTTATCCGGTTCAGGGGGTTAGAAAGATTGTGCTTACTGCTGCAAATGATAGTTCTTTCACACTTGTTGATGCACTTTATGTACCTGGGATCAAGAAGAATCTTTTGTCTGTATCCGCACTTGCTAGACTTGGACTTGTAGTCAAATTTGTGGATGACAGATGTACAGTTCATGATCTTAGTTTTGGTGATGAAATTGTTGTATCTGGCCTTTTGTGCCGTGGGTTGTATAAGCTCACTTTGTATGACAAGTGTGGACAAAATTTTGCAAATGCAGTTGCAGATTCAAGGGCTATTTCAGATGCAAAACTTTGGCATGTACGATTTGGGCATCTAAATTTTGTCAGTTTGCTGCGTTTGCAGACATTTGATATGGTTGCTTCTTTGCCGCCTCTTGAAGCACCTATCAAGCATGTTTGTGAAGGTTGTATTTTGGGTAAAATGCAGCGTTCTAAGTTTCTGAAGGATGGTTCAGTTAGGGTCACATGCAGGTTGTAGGTTGCAGCTTGTGCATAGTGATGTTTGTGGGCCCATGCAAACTTCGTCCTTGGGCAATTACCTGTACTTCCTGACTTTCATTGATGATTACTCCAGGCATGCATGGGTATTTTCGCTTAAAGCGAAGTTCGAAGTTTTTATGTGCTTTAAACAATTTCTGGCTATGGCTGAAAATGTATCGAAATGTACTATGGCCACCCTCCGTTCCGATCGAGGGGGGGAATACATGTCTCATGGATTTAATGCATTCCTGGCTAGTTGTGGGATAAAAAACCAATGTATAGTGCCGTATACGCCTCAGCAATGGTGTTGCTGAGAGGAAAAACAGGTCTCTTTCGGAAATGGCAAGATGTATGGTCAAGAGTCAAGCTTTACCACATTCATTTTGGCTCGAGGCTGTCATGTGTGCCGCTTATGTACTCAGGCGATGTGAGGTGATTATTCTTTTCACTTGTGCTCGTTTGTTCCTCTTCTCTCTTCTCTACTTCTCGCATATTCTCTCATGCGGCATCATGAGTAGCACTCCATTATAGGAGGTGTGTGTCTCTCTCTACTCCTCTCTATCTGTTTCTCATATTGAATTGCATCTATCTGTAATTCTACAGGTATGAACATTTTACTATTTCATTGCTTGTGCACATATTATTCGTATATTTGTAGGGCTTGCCGTGCTACCACCTATTGCAAGTTGCCATTGCTTCAACAATGAGGCATCACAAATTTTCTTAGTTTGAACAAGGCCATAATAATTCTGGTGTGATGTGTCCATCGCTCTTTCTTAGTTTGAACAAATAATGTGCCAATTTGTCTTTCTTTCACTGATTGATCCTAGTGGCTTTCATCTCACATAACATGATTTTTGCAAGCAACTTTTTTTATTTGAAAAACAATTCATTTTTAAATTAAAGAGTGAGGATATGGTCACACGAGCAGCAATTATCAGTAATATGTTACTCATGCAACTATTGCAATTTAATTAGCATAGTTATAAGAAGATTGCAAAGTTTACATATAAGCACATGTGACGATGCATGAGGCAAAGTTGTTTCAAAAACTAACTGATAACTATTCATCGAGTGCCCACTACCTAAGATATAGTGTAGAAATCATATCTAAAACTGAAGGGTATAGTAGAAAATATTTTTGACATGTATTTTTCAAAGTCCCCTTTCACAGGCTTTGAATAACGTGGTATATGTACATCCATATAGACAAGAGATACAAATATCCGCATAGTTCACACATGCAAACACACATACGTGTATATATACCTGAAAAAATGATAGGGAAGTCATACATTCTAACATGTCAAACAACATGATGGTTTTTCCAAGCCGTTGTTTTAAGAGGCAAAATGGCCCTTGACTAGAAGAACAATCATCAATTTTAGGCTCTAGTACAAATTCATGTAGGAAAGGAAGGAGGAGCTCCCACAAAGTTTGGGCAAAGCATTCTAGCAATGAAAGGAAAACTATTCAAACATAGAGAACAAAGTAAAGCCAAACATCTTGGTAGAGGGTGGCATAAAAATATTTTCTAGGATTTGTAGCACTTTGATGCTCAATAGCCATAATCCTCCTAAGAGCAGCCACAAGTGGAAACATCATAGTTTCATAAAACGAGGAAGATCCCATGATGTGAAGTGAACCCTTGTCTAACATGTGAACATGAAGGTTGAGGTGGATGCATTTGACATGTTAACATCAGGCTTGAGTAGATGCAATTGACTAAAAGACTATCAACCCTCTTCAATCAATAAGTAGAATATTGGGACCCTAGGGGATTCATCAAGGGTTATCATATGGTAACACATGAGTGTAAAGGAGGGAGGTTTTAGTCAAATAGGGACTTGTTGGACAGACAATGAAAGAATAGGTGTGAGAGATCCTTTTCATGTTGTTTACACCCAAGATAGATGTCAGTGCCAAACCAATCTAATGTGTTAGAGTTGCAGTTCAAAGTGCTTTATGTAGAATAAGCCACAAAATTAGATTGCTTTTTTTTTCCTTTCACCATAAAAGAATTGTAAATATACTAGAAAGAAACTAATTTCACAACCGAGCACCCGAGGAAGGCTAGTAGAAAAGGCCCCAATAGTTTTAGATATGTGGCTCCATTAGTGAATATTCTACTTCAAGTTCCATCCAAGGTTGAGGGGGATAGAAGAAGCCTTTCTTGCAAACTTAATCATATATTGTGCTCTTGGGTGCAAAAGAAGAAGAAGAAGAAGAAGAGGAAGAGAGATTCTAAAGTCTTAGGAGCAATTTTCCAAGAGACCTCGAAGATCTATCCGATGCGTCTTGACCTGTTATATAAGAGAAAAAGAGACGTTTTTTATTGTCATGGGAACAATCCCAAGAGATCTCCAACATCTATGAGGGATGACTACACTTGGGGTCATACGCAATTTCCTTCCATTTCGAAATTGGGATTTTGTCATTGCAACTCGCTTATTCGATTTCTTGCAATTTCTTGCAGGAATCCCTCGTGACTTGTTTGTCATGTTTTGAGTTGATTAGTCTGATGTGCATTAGGATACGAGGCAAGTAGAAGCTTGGAGCTGTTGCCGTGCTTCACATGGTTTAGGCTATGCTGATCTTGCATGCTACAGCTGAGTCGCCCACAAATGGGGAGCTACTACTACACATGTGGCCTCATCAGATACACCTTTGAGGTCTCTTGGATTGTTCCTGCAACATCGAAAGCTTCTCTTCTCTTCTCTTCTCCTTCTTCTTCTTCTTCCTACCCCGTCCCACGCTATAAGTACTTGGACCTACACACTTTCCTCTCCCAACCAGAGTGTGGGCTCTCCATTGCGACTCTCATCACCACAATTTTCGAGCATCGAGAATCGCTTATATCAACCCCATACATACTACATCACATGTAACTTTGGTCCCATTGACCTCTTAGGATGATAATAAAATTTATCTCTCTCTCTCTCTCTCTCTCTCTCTCTCTCTCTCATGGTGGGCACTAAGCCAATTGGAGTGGCAGTTGATCATGCTATCCTGTCTTTTACCCTTACGTTTCAGTTCAGCACAGCTCCATTAGGAGAGGTCTCCACGCATACTCGGTATACCTTCATGAGAGAGACGGATTTTGTGTATATGGATGAGATATACAGACAGCTATGCACTCAAGAGCCGGGACGACCACTAGTTGAACTCACTCAAATATTGACAGAGACGCTCCATGATGTAGCATCAGAGGCATACCCCCACAGTGAGCCTACACGGAGACGGTCTGGGAGCATGCCCCATAACATTTAGTATGATGAGGAATGTAGAGAGACAAGGATCAAATCAAAGAGGGAAGTGCTCATGAGTATTACCACACATAGATAGTCACGGATTATCTTTCGCCGCCTAGTGCGACAAAAGTAAAGGGCTTATCTATCTCAGCTAGAGCGGGATCTGTATTAGCTATTCATGAGTCAAGACTCCGGCGAAGCATGGAGGCTATTACATGATCATCAACCACCACCAGCGGTCACCTCCACAGAGATGTGGGGGAATATGCCACATCCCTCTACACAACATTAGGGCAACCACCTTTGCAGGACCCACTAGAGACATGCCCGAAGACATGTACTTTCTTTACTACCGAGAGGGTAAGGAAAGCCATTGATAGGATGAAGACAAGGAGAGCATATGATCATGCTGGTATGGTAGCATAGCACTTCATCCATGCCAGAGACATGCTTGCAGAGCTTCTTGCTATGATGTTTAATCGAGCCATGTATGAAGGCTTTCCTGAGACTTGGAGTATATCTACAATTGTGCCTATTTTCAAGTCAGGAGATCCCATGATTCACGGGAATTATTGCACCATCATGGTTGGTCACACATTGGCTAGGTTGTATGCATCTGTTCTTGAACAGGAGCTCAGTAGATGGGCAGAGAGAGAGAACATACGAGCACCAGGGCAAGCAGGATTCAGGAGAGGTTTCTCCACTATTGACCAGATTCTGACACTCAGAGCCATTATTGAGGAGGGTAGACACCATGGCAAGAGGATCTACTGTAGCTTTGTGGATTTCCGCAAAGCCTTTGACACAATGCCGAGAGCCAGACTTATACGCAGACTACAATAGAGCTGATATGGGGTATTCTTGCTTTATATAGGACAGTGATGGGGTGGGTACACACTACTGAGGGAATGTTTGACATGGTCCACTCCACTATTGGAGTGAAGCAGGGATGTCCCCTATCTCCGACTCTTTTTGGGATGTATGTGGACGAGTTTTCAGACTATGTACAGTGTCAGGGAGACAGAGGGGCTCAGCTAGCAGGGACATGGATTCAATTGTTACTATAGCTGATGATATTGTGTTGATTTCTAACTCTCTAGACGGGATGCAACGTCATTTAGATGCTTTGAATACATTTGCTCATGACAGTGATTGTTTTTCAACCTTGGGAAAACCAAGGTTATGGTATTCAACACCACACCACAGTGGGTCAAGAGGTCAACACCCACATTTACCTATGGCCGGGAGACTGTGGAGTACACACATGCATATATACCTATCTTGGGGTAGTTTTCAGTGGACAGGTGTTTTAATTGAGGAGAGCATTAGAGACTAGATTGACGAGAGCATATGCAGCCTTGGGAGGACTGGAGAGGATATGTTCGCAAGTTCATTCTCAGGAACCGCGAACAAAGCTATGGCTTTTTGATGCTCTAGTGACCTCAGCTATGCTCTACGGACTTCAGGTATGGGGACCCTCAGTAGACCATCATGGGAGATCTGGAAACACACATGGATGGAGATGTATGGAGAGGCCTTGGGTCTCTATGATCGCTCGAATGATTCGGGCTAAGGCCTCAGTGCTGCATGAGATTATCCGAGCCGAGCTAGCCCCCCCCCTCCCTGTGGGGTTGAGGCATTGACTAGATCAGTATCCTTTATCAACAGTTTATGGGATCTCCCCAGGGACAGATATGCTCAGCTTGCCCTGGAGTCATCTCGACTACAAGGAGATACAGCATGTTGGTATGGACAGATGACAACATGGTTTCAGCATGGATAGATTGCCTCCATTTCAATACTCCCTAGATGCACCCTCCTTGTCTCTCACATGGATAGAGATCACAAGACTCATACGCTAGGACTTACAGAGAGCATCTTCTCCAACTCACGGAGGACACTTTTGTGACTAGGCCTACATACATGGATACACACTTACCTCATGGGATACGGTGCGCTATTGGGCAGATATGCACATCCTCACATCAGCTCCAGATTGAGATTGATCGATTTTGAGGGGTGTCAACAGGGGCCAAGATATGTCACCTATGTCACTTAGAACCAAAGACGATACGCGGCAGATTCCACTGTCTGTTCAGAGAGGACTTCGGACCATTTTCTAGAGTCATGAGATACACGATCAGAGATGTCTCTGATTGTTCCTGCTAGAAATACACATACTCAGGGAGAGCTTGCTGAGGATATCAGGGGAGGGACAGACTCAGAGATGAATCACAGATTTCTTTACACAAGCTAGGGGAGAGGCAGAGGAGCGGTCACCACAGCAGATCTGAGAGCCGACCCAGACTAGAGGTACCTTGATTGATTGAGCCATGGAGCTAGGCAGATCCAAATGCCCACGACCTGGAGTGGTCTCCCACCATTGACGAAGGCTGCAACAAAAGATACATATCACTCTAGCTCGACATGCAAGACGCCCAACCAGAGTACTGACCATGGAGGATGTGGATGAGATTCGACAGCTACTGATGAGAGATTTCATCTGAACCCACCAACCCCCTATCGCCCCCCCGAATCAACTTCAGATTCATTTCCTTAATGTTTCTAGTGTTAGTTCTTTGTACTTTCCGTACGTAGACATGATATTAGATTCACATTTGTAACTCTTTGGTCTCAGGTCAATTTGGTGTTGGAATTAGGGTTGCAGAGAAACGCACACAGCTTGGAGAAGACAAAGGAAGCTCAAGGCACACAATAGAGACTGAGTTACTTAGTGTGCAATGGAAAGATAGATAGCCTGAGTGATATGTGTATATACAATGCTCGGGGGGGGGGGGGGGGGGGGGGGAAACCTCCTAAAGAGGGAAAAAATACCCCGGCGGTCCTAGTGTGTTCACACACATCACTACCACATGTATATGGTAACAAATCCCTCTTGGAGTGATGCGGTGAACGAGAGCTGGCACATGAGTAAAGGGAAGTGCCATGCCCTGAGGACATGATCAGTCCACAAAGGGGAGTAAGCCCAAAGCTTTGCGGAAAGCTTCGAGCTTCTCACAAGACAATGCCTTTGTGAAAAGATCAGCAAGTTGTCCTGTGTTGGAACATAAGCCAAGCTGATCTCTCCTGCTGAGAGCCTCTCCTTGACATAGTGGTAATGCACCTCAAGTTGCTTTGTGCGAGCATGAAAAACTGGGTTCCTTGCAACTACCAATGCGCTCTAACTATCAGTGTAGATAGTGTTGGCAGTGTCATGTCCAATACCCAAATCAGCCATAAGGCGTCTGAGCCATACACACTCATCCGTAGCTGTGAAGACTGCCTTGTACTTAGCCTTACAACTCGAAGTGGCCACAATAGGTTGCTTCTTGCTCAACATGATATACATGAACTGCCAAGCATGAAACAAAAACCACTTATGGACATTCGCGTGTCAAAACAACCAACCCAATTTGAGTCCGAAAAAGCATGTAAGTCTGGCGGTAATGATCTCCCCTTGGGATAAAACAAGCCAAGATGTAAAGTGCCACTAAGGTAGCGAAAAATCCTCTTGACAGCCTGCCAATTCTTAGACCTTGGGTTATGCATAAATCTGCTGACCTGTGAAACTGCAAACTAAATATCTGGCCTCGTGTTGCATACATAAATGAGGCATCCAACAACAATTTGGTAAAGAGGGACATCAGTAGGATCACCAGCATCATGTAGACTCAATTTCAAACTTGTTTTCATGGGAATGGCAATAGGTTTGCAATCCTCAAGTCCAAACTTACATAGCAATGTCTCTATGTAACTTTTCTGACACGAGGCAATATCACCATCACACTGCTTAAACTATATGCCCAAGTAATGATGCAATAGCCCCAAATCTTTCATCCTGAAAGTAGCATTCAAATCAGCCTTAAATTCAGCAATATGTATCTCATTTGGTCCAGTGATCAACAAATCATCTACATAAAGAACCACAATGAGAAGCATATCACCCTCACGCTTTACATACAATGTGCTTTCTGTTGGGCTGTTACGAAAGCCTTGTTTGACCAAATGAGTGTCAGCTTTCTCATACCAAGCACGAGGAGATTGCTTCAACCCATAAAAAGCCTTGCTACATTTTCACACTTTGTCCTCTTGTCCTTTCTTGACAAAACCGTGAGGCTGCGTTACATAAACTTCCTCAAATATGTCACCATTCAAGAAAGCAGTAACAATGTCTTATTGATGTACATCCCAACCAAAATGAGCTGCCAATGCACATAGAAAACACACAGTAGTCATACGATAAGTGGGAGCAAAAGTCTCTTCATAATCTATGCCTTTTTGCTATGCATAACCCTTTGCAACAAGTCAAGCCTTATGGCGATCGATCTCACCATCCAGCTTGCGTTTCAACTTGTAAACCCACTTCGTACCAATGGCCTTTTTGCTAGGAGGTATATCACATAAAGTCCATGTGTCATTTTCTATAAGTGCATCATATTCTGATTGCATGGCAGCCATCCAATTTTTTTGAATTTTGTGCTTCATCAAAAGAGGAAGGTTCCTCAACATCATGTAAGCTAGACACAACCAAAGAATAACAATCTGATGCATAAGATGCATGGCAAGAGCCTAAATGAGTACGACTAGACAAAGGTGCATCCAATTTACTGTCATGCAAAGTGTGCACCAGCCATTTTGGCATACCTCTAGCCTGCTCATTTTCAGCCCTTTCCTCATCAAGTACATCATGTGCATCTGCATCAGTAATAGGCTAATCTATAACATTTTCGGAAACCCCCATAGGCTGTACATTTGTCTCATTGAAATTTACATTCGAACTTCCACCACTGAAAAGAGGCAACAAAGTGTCATAAATCTCCTGTGAGCTTACATTACTGTCTGTAGTACATGACAACAAGGGCTGAACAGAATCTTCCACAAACACTACGTCCCGTGAAACCAAAATACGCTTTGTTTGCGGATGATACAACCTGTAACCTTTTCTTTCAACACTATTATTAACAAAAATACATTTGACAGCCGTATCATCCAATTTTCTGCGCTACACTTGTGGCACTAAACCATAAGCCAAACATCCAAAAACAATTTGGATCAGTTTCCACATGTATTCGAATAAAAAAATAACTATTAATGTACCATAAGTAATATCATAACATACTTCTCCGCCATTAAGAAAGCAATTGTCCTTAGTTGTTATATTATTATCTTGCAAGTCATAACTTGTTCAAAGCACTTGTTAGTTTACATATCAGAAACATAATATAACAAAATGAAACCTTCCAAACTTAAACATCTAATTTGCTTATGCTTTCATTTTCCCACATACTGCATGATTTGTTGTCCCATACCACTAGAATAAACATCACGTATCATGTTCTAATGTATCATTATTAACGATCATCACTCAACAAGCAAAATCCATCAATACTATAACAATGTCATCATTATATCCTCATAAATTTATCAATAACTAATCAAATCCCAAATCATCTCAATATATAAATCCAAGTCCCTAATCTAGAGAATCGACACCAAATGAGCATGCTGTGAACTTTCATTGAGAACATGCTATCTAAACCCAAGAATTTCCACTAGTACTACCAAAAGTAACAAATTTTCACTATTAGTTGGTATTGCCTAACTGACGAATTGACAACAAGATGATTATTGTACATTGCCATGTGACCAATGAACTAGGCATGACATGATCTACCACACACTTGCTATGAATTGGATTTAGAAACAAATAGAGTTTACATATACAAAGAATTACGAATGTGATATCCATTACTCCAAAGATTCTTGCTTGCGTGAGTGGTTTTGCTTGCTCAAAGATATCCTAAGAGCAAAAGTTAGCACAAAACATTGTTATCAACAAATATCATAGTGCACATCCTTAAGAATTGATGCCAAGGGAGCCAAAATCAAGGTAATCTTCATTGCCTTTGATTGGAGTCTATTTGGCTTCAAGTATAGATTATTGAAAGGAACTGTAGATCTTGTTAGATACAAGATAACATGCTAGAGAAACCATTTAGAAAAATGCTAGATATAGTTGCAAAAATTCATGGCTGAGATCGTTGGTGGAATATTAACCATACTATAACAAAGTGTATCAAAAACATAACATAACATATATATACTTGTATCACATGGTTTGTACTAGGGTTTCCTTGTCACATTGTGAGATCATTGAGAAAGAAGCAAACCTGAGGTTTTCCTTCACCTAAAGAGATCTAGCAAAAGGTTATTCACTTGATGTAACAAATGCATCTCAATTACCTATGTCTTTTACCTTCTTGAGAGGAATGTAACTAAAGCAAATACTAGATCCCTAGTTAGTATAAAATGAATATGATAAAAAGAAAGAGAGAATGCAGAGGTGGATCATATGATTAGTTTTGATTGTGCAGCTGTATTCAATTGAATCTTAAGTACCTTTATGCAGCTTATGCATTGTTCTTGTACTTGGAATCATACACGATTCCAAGTACAAGAGGTGAATCATATGATTAGTTTTAATTGTGCAGTTGTATTCAATTGAATCTTAAGTATCTTTATGTAGCTTATGCACTGCTCTTGTACTTGTAATCATACACGATTCCTTTGAAGCTTTTGCATTGTATTCGAAGCTTATGTGGACTAAATATATATATGTGAATATGATTATGTTGGAAAATTTGCAAATTGACTTCTTTATTTTCTTAAAATAAGAGAATCAAGGGAGAGGCTTCATCAATAGTGAGTAGTGGTACTAATGATATTTAGGAGAGGACCGCCTTTGTGTAACACTGAAAGGTTGAGGGTCCAACTGGCCGAGCATTCAATAGAGAAAAACCTTCTTGCTGCTCTGATTGTGTGTGTGTGTGTCTCACATGCCTACTTATTTTGGTGTATGGACGAACCAAAACTATGCTTTTATTGAGAAGTTGTGATGACAAGACAAGGAAGCCTTTGTCGCTTGTGATTGTCACATCTCAATTACTATGCAAACAAGTCTACATGAGGATAAGCTATATGTTTGACTAAGAAAAATCGCCATCACTTTCTAAAGTAGGCTAGTGGAACACCCTTGTAAAGAGGGATTTACCCTTCTTGAGAAGGGCTACGAAAAATTCTACTCTTCACAAGAATTGTAAGAAATTTGGAAAACTAGTTGTATGACCTTCCAATTTGTGTGAAAAGGAAAGGTAATTTTCTTTAAGACCTTTAAAATGAAAAGTAGGGTCACTACTGTTTGAGAAAAGTGTGTGTTAGTTTAGCCTTAAGTTGGTTAGAAATCCAAGATAGCCGGTTGAGAGGAGATTGAAAAAGAAAGATTCT
This sequence comes from Adiantum capillus-veneris, assembly GCF_014529385.1. Lineage (NCBI taxonomy): Eukaryota > Viridiplantae > Streptophyta > Polypodiopsida > Polypodiales > Pteridaceae > Adiantum > Adiantum capillus-veneris. The sequence goes on along the minus strand of NC_140931.1, from coordinate 101,291,690 downwards.
GCTTGCATTGTTCAAGAAAATAGTGTAAATATATCTAAAATATAGTATAAGTTGTAACCCCATGCCCAAAGGAGTGCTACTCAATCTTTGATTGTGTGACTGCGTGTGTTTAAGGCTAGCCTTTCTGGATCAACGTGCATTGAGAGACACGAGGGATTCACTAGTCTGTATTATATGTTACCACGTGAGTATAATAGGGAGGCTTTTTGTAGTAGCCCAAAACTAGCATACACATATATGATAGCATACCTTGAAGTGAGGGGGGATAAGGGGCTTTTGGGGGGGGGGGGGGGGGGGGGGGGGGAGGATAGAGGATAGAGGATACTTTAGGGTACTACTTAAAAACTGGGGGATCCTCTCCACATCATCTCTCTCTCTCTCTCTTTAATTTTTGGGAAAGGTTTGTGTTTAGGTATTCTTTTGAGTAGGGTAAAACCCCCCTACTAGGACACCCCCTGATTTAAGGACTAGCAAGGCCCCATAATAAGCATAACATGCAATCTAGTAGACATAAAAGTGAGCTTGGGTAATTGGTAGCTCTATTGGCTTGAAATGCTACAAGGACCATTGGATTTGAGATCAAACCCTGCTACCAACTTGTCCTGATTTACGCTTGGGGTATGTCTCGCTTTAACCATGCCATTTTGTTACACCTCATTTCAAAAAACTTGCATGGATTCCTTGCATGCTTTGTCAGAGCACGCCGTGCCATTCTTGTAGATGTCAAAGGTCCCAACTCTTGATCATGCCCCTCAGGGCACAAAATGAGCCACCCTTGTCTTTGCTTAGAGCCCCCCAACTTCACTGTCCTTAAGTCAGGGGTTTTACCCTACTACCATATAGAACTCCGATAAGGTTTAGAAAAATTCACATAATAATTTGTACAATGTGCCTTACTCAAACCATGAGTTTCTACTAAAGAGGCAAAGTTTTCATCGAGTTAATGAAAATTTCTCAAAGCTATTAAATTGTTTGTACATATTGGGCTCATTGTATTACTAAGGAGATCACATGTAGGGGGGTTATCTTAGTGCTTCAATCTTCTTGGATAGGGGTATTGGTGGATGCTATATAAGGGACTATATATAGGGGGTTTTTCCTAGTGGGATGCACGCGGGTGTCATCTCTTTCTCCCTTGTATTAATGAATCCCCATGACTGAGACATATTGCTTTTGTAATATTACAACCAATAAAAACTAAAGAAGAAGAAGAAAATAAACTATGACATGTGAGTCATTTCCACCTCTAAAAATAGCACAATTAAGTGATCTTTTGGATGTCCTTGCTCTATGATTAGCAATCTCAAAAGTATCGAGTGCCCATAATAGAGAACCTCAAATATTTTCTTGCCAACTTTGATTCTATTCCCAGGTGCCTCGACCATATTATTTTGCAAGGAGTGCTATTGATGATGCCATGCAAGTGATAGTACAAGAGTAGGGGAGGGACATGGATGGGTTTTAACGTATTTTTTAATAGTTAAAATTATGAAATTCCCACGAGACTCTAAGCTTGCCTTGAGGAAAAGCAATATATAGTGTCAAACTTATAAATAAAATACAAACATAAATAAATAAATAAAGCATATATAATTGATAAGGTTGATGAATTTTATTTTAACTATCTAAAATTTCCATCTTCCATGGATATATCACACTCATATTAATAAATTAATAAATAATCATGTATATTAAAATAGAATAATTGACAACGTCATGATATATTTTATGCTGTAGTGTGTGGTGCGGCCAATTGATGGTTACTAGAACAAGATAAATAAAGAGCCTACTCATGTAGTGAGGCAACTTGGTTTTGTCCCATCTTTGTGCATTTGTAATGGAATTGGACTTGTAACATTTGAGAGTAGCGGAAATAAAATAACTTAAGTGAGAATTTCTTTAAGAGAGTTCACTATGAGCATAAGCAGAGTACTTTGATCAGAGATAGCAACATAACCATTATACCTAGTTAGCTTGGCATGAACAATACTTGTAAAAGAGCGAGAGAGTTAGAGAAATTGACAATAGTTGAGGACCGGATTTACTTGGAGCCGGTCCCCCCTCCAATAGGATTTTGTATTATTGATTCTCCCATAAAGAGAGACTTGGTACAATACAATATTTGCGTTCCTTGAGACCTAGGTGATGCAATGAAGATGGAAATCTTCATGCATCACAATCATAACATAACCTTTGAAAAAAAAATTAATTATCCTCGGCCTCAGTCCCAAGGCCTCAAACACCTTCAAAGGTGGAGAGAGCTAGCAGGGAATGAGGGTAGGGAAGAGGAAGAAGAAGTAACGTACGAGAAAGAAATAGTTCAACACTTATCATCACTCTTCTTGCTTAGCATATCATAGTAATGAAGATGGAGAAGATGGCAAGCTTTAGAATTGAAGCATGGCTCTTGGTTGGATTTGTATTCCATAGCCAAGAGTGTTGGTGTATGCTCTCAACTTCTCAACAAGCTTGGAGAAGATGGAATTCTTGCACTTCCCCCAAGTGAGAAGTAGAGCATGAGAGTGTGTGTGAGAGAGGGTATACCCCCAATCACACCCCCAACTTGCTTTGGTCGACCCCTCCTTGTAGCTCAAAAATGAATTTGATTGGACCCCTGCAAGCCTAGCCAATCACATGCTTAGTACATATCAAGCAACAATGCTAGCATTAGAACAAGTTTCCTTCTTACCCCTTTGAGAGAGAGGGATTGATAATATCAAGATATTTGATCAATTAATCTAAATGCGCATTGGACCCCTCTTTAGCCTACCCAATAGGATTCAAGCACACCATGTGGCTAAGCATAGGGAGAACTTGACATGTGTCCTTGTGTCCCTTGAGGGAGGGGGGCCCTTTGGGTGAGTGAGAGGTTGGGTCAAACATTCCCCTAGCTTTGGGGCTTGCCCCCTCCTTTGTAGGTCGTGTCTTTGACTCAAGACCCTCAAGCACCTTACACTCCAAGCATGGGAAGCCTCTCAAGCACTTTAGTCAGCAACTATTACCTCTCTCTTGAAAGCATAGTCGTCCTCGACTATGAGGTAGAGAAGATAAAGCCGTAGTCATTAGTCCATTTTTCATAGCGGCTAGAGGATCCCTCTTTACCCTACGACATCATTCCAGAATGGATGAATAATCCATTTGGTGCTTGGGAGACATAATTGCCACAAGTATGTTTGCTCTTTAGTCCATATCATAGTTCCAAAGTAGAGTGAAAAATTCTACTTGGTGTTTGAGAGATGTCGTCACCACAAACATAATCTTAAGCATGCATACTACTAAAATTTGTGCACAATAAAAAGACAACTAGTCTTATAATACATAAACATTGATCATTTATGAAAACAATTTACATTTGCTTACCCTAATGTAGCAATGTAAGCATTGACAAGGTTCATATTATCCTTAAGATGTGTTCCTTTTATCCATCTATCATCTTCAAAAGAATAATTTTTGAAATTAATAAGATATCATCGGATAATCTTACCATGCCGTAGCACCTTGTCTTCATGCCAAAGGATAGCTTCAGGTTGTAGTACCTCTTCTTGATCTTTGATCTCTAGAGGGTCTTCAATAAGTGGTTCGCTTGGTGGCTCTCCTTTGTAGGGCTTAAGTAGGCTCACATGAAAAGCATTGTGTATAAGCCAATGGTTGGGTAACTTGAGTTGATAAGACATGTCATTAATTTGCTTTAAGATTTGAAAGGGACCATAGTATCTTTTTGCTAGTTTAGTATAATACTTTTGATGGCCCTTTGGATTTTTGACCGTCGTTTGCCTCAATCTAGCTTTGGGAAACTTGAGTAAGACCCAATCATTTTCTTTGAACGTTAAGGCCCTTCTATGCTTATCAGCAACAACTTTTTGCCTTTGTTGAGAGATGGATATAGCCTCCTTAAGCTTTTGGAAATATTCTTGTAGGTCATGGATATACTCATTGGCACAACAAAGATCTTCCCATGTACTTTAAGTAGCAAGGGACTTTTTGGTCTTCCATCTATGATCTCAAAAAGTGCCTTTCCCATAGTAGTACGTGCTACCATATACATGTGATAGTGATGTGTGTGAACACACTAGGATCGACGGGGCATTTTTTCCCTCTTTAGGAGGTTTTTTCCCCCGTGCATTGTATATACGCCCATCACTCTAGGGCTAACTATCTTTCCATTGCACACTAAGTAACACACCCTCTATTGTGCACCTTGAGCTTCCTTCGTCTTCTCCAAGCTGTGTGTGTTTATCTGCAACCCTAATTCCAACAATTGGTATCAGAGCAGGTTACGTCCTCCAGGGATTAGTCTCCAGCTGCCCCAACACACGCCTGCTCACTTTCTCCGATTACAGTGAGTTTTGGTGAGCTTTCACATGTCGACAAATATTTTTGGGTAACTCGTAGAGCTCAGTCTTCTCAGATTTGTGATTTAGGCTCATTTCGGCCTCTGTTTCCACTATAGGCAAGTCTGTGCAGGCAATTTCATCATTTTGTGTAGAATTTTTGTAAGTGCCGTTTTCTACATAACAGGTGCCTTACAGTCTTCTACGGTTTGTGCTATATAGCACGTGTTGTTCTCGCTCCGTTTCTCCTATTTTTGGGCAGTTTTCACATCAGGTGCAACATTTACAATGGCTGACAACAACACAGATGTCTTCCAGATGTTTGCTGCTGAGGACAGGTTGGATGGGGACAATTACCCTATGTGGGCTTATATGATGCAACATGTTCTTGTGTCAAAGGGCGTCTAGAATATTGTGCAGGGCATTGATGTACGTCTTGGTTCTAAGGATGTAGGCGATGTTGAGGATGTTGCAGGTCTTGCTGCAAGGATTGCTGCTATTAGAGTTGTTTTGCCTACGGCAGAACAAGCTCATTGGGATGTAAAGGATGCGCAGGCTCATGCATTGATTGCATTGTCTGTGAAGCGCACCATTGTTCCTCACATCCGTTCAGCAAAATCTGCAAAACAAGCTTGGGATATTCTAGCAGGTCTTTATGCAAGCCGCAATGAGCCTAAAATTGCTTTGCTGCGTAAAGAGTTGGAGTCGAGATTATGCATGAGGAGTATGATATGGACACTTTCCTTGCTGCTGTCAAGGATATCAATGAGCAACTTATTTTTGCAGGTGAAGTCATTTCAGACAGTTCCCTTGTGCAGACTATCCTTGATGCCTTACCAGATTCTTATCAGACTTTTGCTAGTACTTGGACACTTATCACCCAAGGAAATCTAGAAGTTGTCAAGTTTGATGCATTATGCACATTGCTGTTGCAAGAGTCACTTTCCAGAAAAAACAGGACTAGATAGTGTGCAGTTAAACAAGCTTTTATTGCTTCTCAAAGAAAGGGTGTTAACAACAATGCAACCACTTCTTATGGTTCTGCTGTGAGTGGCAAAAACTCTGTTCCTGATGCTTCTGTTGGAACCACTTTGTCTAGCAATTCTGGTGATAAGGGCAAAAAGAAGATGTGTTGCCATTATTGTAAAGCTAATGATCATTTGATCAAGCAGTGTCCTAAGTTAAAGGCCAAAGAGGCTAAGAAGAAAGAGAGTGGTTCCACTGCAAATACTAGTTCCACTACAAATGCAGCCATTGTTGAGTCTTCTGTGAAAGGAGACTGTAATGATGATGTTGATGTAGAATGGGCTTTTAATGCAGAGTGCATTTACAATCCTGCTGTCCATGATTCATACATGTCAGTTGCTGAAGATTCACATGTGTGGTATTTCGACAGTGGTGCTACAAAGCACATTACCTCACATCGTGAATTGTTTACCTATCTTGAGTCTGTCCCTCATGGGAATTCAGCCACTTGTGCCAACAATGCCTCTTATCCGGTTCAAGGAGTTGGAAAGATTGTGCTTATTGCTACAAATGGCAGTTCTTTCACACTTGTTGATGCACTTTATGTACCTGGGATCAAGAAGAATCTTTTGTCTGTATCCGCACTTGCTAGACTTGGACTTGTAGTCAAATTTCTGGATGACAGATGTACAGTTCATGATCTCAGTTTTGGTGATGAAATTGTTGCATCTGGCCTTTTGTGCCGTGGGATGTATAAGCTCACTTTGTATCACAAGTGTGGACAAAATTTTGCAAATGCAGTTGCAGATTCAAGGGCTATTTCAAATGCAAAACTTTGGCATGCACGTTTTGGTCATCTGAATTTTGCTAATTTGCTGCGTTTGCAGAAATATGATATGGTTGCTTCTTTGCCGCCTCTTGAAGCACCTGTCAAACATGTCTCTGATGGATTTATTTTGGGTAAAATGCAGCGTTCTAAGTTTCCAAAGGATGGTTCAGTTAGGGACACATGCAGGTTGCAGCTTGTGCATAGTGATGTTTTTGGGCCCATGCAAACTCCGCCCTTGGGCAATTACCTGTACTTCATGACTTTCATTGATGATTATTCCAGGCATGCATGGGTATTTCTGCTTAAAGCAAAGTCCGAAGTTTTTATGTGCCTCAAACAATTTCTGGCTATGGCTGAAAATGTCTCAAAATGTACTATGGGCACTCTCCGTTCCGATCGAGGGGGGGAGTATATGTCTCATGAATTCAATGCATTTTTGGCTATCCGTGGGATAAAGCACCAATGTACAGTGCCTTATACACCTCAGAAAAATGATGTTGCTGAGAGGAAAAATAGGTCACTTACGGAAATGGCACGATGTATGGTCAAAAGTCAAGCTTTGCCGCATTCTTTTTGGCTTGAGACCATCATGTGTGCCACTTATATACTAAACAAGTGTCCTACAAAATCTTTGCAGTCTATTACTCCATATGAAGCATGGGATGATAGAAAGCCTTCTATTGAGCACATGCGTGTTTTTGGCTGTTTGGCATATGCTTTGGTGCCACAAACACAGCGCAAAAAATTGGATGATAAGGCTGTCAAATGTATTTTTGTTGGTTATAGTGCTCAAAGCAAAGGTTACAAGTTGTATCATCCGCAAACAAAATGTATTTTGGTTTCACGGGATGTAGTGTTTGTGGAAGATTCTATTCAGCCCTTGCTGTCATGTACTAGAGACAGTAATGTAAGCTCACAATACATTTATGACACTTTGTTGCCTCTTTTCAGTGGTGGATATACGAATGTAAGTTCCAATGAGGCAAATGTACAGCCTATGGGGGTTTCTGAAAATGTTATAAATCAGCTTATTACTAATGTAGATGTCCATGATGTACTTGATGAGGAAAGGGCTGAAAATGAGTAGGCTAGAGGTGTGCCAAAATGGCTCGTGCACACTTTGCGTGACAGTAAATTGGATGCACCTTTGTCTAGTTGTACTCATTCACGCTCTCACCATGCATCTTATGCACCAGATTGTTATGCTTTGGCTGTGTCTAGCTTACATGATGTTGAGGGGCCTCTGTCTTTTGATGAAGCACAAAATTCAGAAAATTGGATGGCTTCCATGCAATTAGAATATGATGCACTTATAGAAAATGACACTGTGCGCGTATGTCGCATGTGTCAATGCAAGGAACTTGCCGATACACCGGAGCCACAAATGGCTCCAAGCACATAACAAGCCTAAACTAGTAAGCTCAAAGAAGGCGATGGTGTGTCACTCACCGCTCTACGCTTGCTTTGTGGAGGATTCCTCACCGCGAAGAAGAAGGAGCCGCCGCTTCACCGCGCTCAACCGCTTCGCCGCCACCGTGCCGTCGTCGCAATGCTCGATCGCACACACTCTCTCTCTCTCTCTCTCTCTCTCACGTACACACACACACACACACACACACACACACACACACACACACACACACACACACACACACACACACACACACACACACACACACACACACACAAGGAGATGAAGAAGAAGAAGATGGAGATGGAGCAAGAGCACTCTTCTATTGCACAAATGAGAGAATGAGTGAATTTTAGGTTTAGTTGACTTTTATATGATCTTTCCCCATTCACACTTGGGCGCCCATGCTTAGCCAACTAATCCCTTGAATGTTCCAGCTAGAGTGCACCTCTCATCGGCGATCACTCCTACCCTTTTCCTATTGGACCAAAAAGCCTGGTACCTGACTCTACCAAATAAATAATACAATGTCTGTCGTAGGTTACAACATCTGTCGTAGGTGATAGGGTGTCCGTGAACCGTGAGGGTTAACATACCCCCCTTCCTGATGTAGATTCCATCCTCGAAAGCTATTGAGTTGAAGCTCGTTCGTCGAGGTGCACAAAATCAAACAACATTGGCACAGTAATTGCATTTTCATAAGCGATTAAAAAGCATATGCAATTTTAGGCAGACAAATTGATTGGTAACAAAATTTTAAACAATTTTTCACCAATAAACATTAAATTACAATATAATCAAATGCATAAACAGATGTAAAGGTAAAAAATTAAACAAGTCTGAGGTCGCTAATTTAACGGTCGAAAGGCACTAAAGATTGACTATTAATACCATGGGTAAGCTTCTTAATTTTCGTTGGTCAATTAAGTTGTTTAATCGCGAGAGCCAAGTATTTCATGTTCGAGGGCTAACTAGAGGCTATACCTGGAAGACCTTGTAGTTAAGCTACGATAAAAGGAATTTCTCATGAAATCATCGCCTGACTGATTACCTTTTCTTTGACCCCCCAAAGTCTTTTCACAGTGATTCAATTTTGATGTGTGTGCTTATTTTGTATGCCTTGGGTCTTTTGCTTTTCAAGGAAAAGCGCCCACACTGGGAACCTCTAGGGCTCTAGTACCATAGGCGATACATGTGAGTGAAGTACCCAATGAAGCTAAGATTTCTCTTCCAGCTTAAGATTTTACAATGTGGCACTTTGATTTTTTGTTTATTCATTTTCAGCATTTTAATTTTGTAACTTTGGGGGTCATATAACACTGATACACCTCCCCAGGCTCATCACACAAGTAAACTCCCTTTATAATACTTAAGCTAAAGGTCAATAGGGTCAAGCTCACTAGAAAGCCCTAGTACATTTCACACAATGCTGCCTAAATCGGATTAAGAACCTAAGTAACCATTGATTATTAGGAAGGCATTCCCCATGGTATTAAGAGAAGATCTCTAACACCTAACTTGGTCAAACTAGCTTAGTCAGACAGCTTGATTTTAAATCTAGACAAGTGATTATGACAAAAAATTCATTGAATTTAATGTTTGGTACTAAGAAAATGCGCTGAATATTATGCTACCAATCACATTCAAAGCAGACAAACATGGATGCAAAAAGATAAGGGGCAATGCTAATGGACAAGAAACACCTGTTTGTGTCGATGGTCGCCCTTGATTTGAAGTGTGAATGAGAGAAAGATCCCATGAACGTCCAAATCCTAACAACAGCAACACGTTTTTGTACACACTAAGAAACACAAAGAATACCTCTAGGAGGCACATCAGTGGGAAAAGGTACCAACACTTATTGAACACAACAAAAAAAAACATAAGGAATCCTAACCTAGTTATTTGCACTCCCCCTAGAGAGTCAAGGGAATAGGATATTGTAGAGATTGGGGGGAAACCCTAAGGCTAAACCCCTATCCTCGTCATCGAGATAAACAAAGTCATCATCCATGAGACCATATGTGCCATCCGTGTAGTCATGTAAATATTCTTCTTCATCATAGGTACCCATGTTTACTAAGAAGGTCACTAGACGCCTATAGTCATCTTGGTCAAAAGGATAGGCTTGTGCAATGGGAGAAACACTCTCTACTAAGTATGGGTCAGTCGGGGTCAAGAGACGTATCAGCCACTCTAACTCCTCAAAATTCCTCTCACATGCTAGCGTGCTTACCAAATCCCATTCACATGCAAGCACCGGAAAGACCATGTGAAACATTTGTGAAAAGTAACGAGGGTACCTCTCACCCAAGATAGGAGTGGATGACTCTAGCGTACTAGCCATATCTGTACACGCAAATAGATGATGGTTAGAGTGCAAATATTACAAGGGTCGTGTTCTTGTGCATAATGTGTTTTTATGATTTTGTGTTATGGCTCTTGCTCTTTTACTTTTTTATCTTGTTTTTGTGAGTATAAGGCTTTATATATACATTTCCTAAGATTGGAGATTAAGAGGTCAGGGAGAAAGGTTGAGAGGGAAGCAAGTGAATGATGGATGTCAACAAACACTCCTCCCTTCCTTGGGTAATCATACCGTTTGAAATGATGTCATCACCCTTTGAAACCAGTTGTTCAAAGTTGTTATAGGTGAAGGCTTTAACCAATAGTTTTCGACCGCTCTATGCGTTTCATCTAGTTGCAAGGGTGGTAAGGTACTCTCCCATGATTTTATTTGCAACATCGTTGGGTGGTGAAATTACAACGGGAGGTGTAAACTCTTTCTTGTTTGTATGGATATGTACAATGGTAGGTGGAGGTTGTGTTGAAGCTTCTATTTCCATATAGGAACTACATGAAGAGCAAGAAGCTTCATTTGCTTTCCCTGTTCCTGAGCTAGGTGGAACAAATTGTTCTTTCTTCGGAACCCAAACTAGCGCTGGAGCGGGTGTGTAGCATTCTGTGATTTTTTTCTTTCCACGATTGTCAATTCGTTTTGGAGCTACGGGATTGGGTGCACATGGGTCCGGTGACAAGTAAGAGCACAATCTACGTTTTGGCAGCGAGATTTGATCATTTCCTTGATAGTAGCCTTGGGTTCCAATAGTTTTTTAGGAATCCAACGCAACGTTTCTCTACATTTCTTGGGGCGAATGAGACGTCTCTTACCAGGCTCCTGTCTTTTAGCACTGGCTATAGTCGCTAAAGAAGATTTAGGGACCCACTTGTATGTTTTCTTTGTTATATGAGGATAAGTCTTGTAAGAAGATATATGCATTGCTTCTATCATATTTAAGGGTACGGGAATTTCATCCCCCTCAGGTGTTACCGAGGTCGTCCCCCTGTTTCCCCAAGTGTCTATGGTTGCTGCTAGGTGGACCCAATCCACATTGTCTGACTCAGTCATCCCAGGTAGTACATCCATATAAGGAGAATCTTCCCCAACATCAATGTCCGCTTTACACGTGTAACAATACTGCAATGGGGCCGAGTGAACTGTGGTGTCAGATCTATGATCAATTCTAAACCTGTTTCCTAGAGGATGTGCTCGACCAGTCACAAGATCCACTCGAATGACAGAATCTTGGAACTACAAGTAGACATGGTTTTTAGACCAGTCATGCACCATTTTTTCTTCCCTCATGAAAGGACGTCCTAAGATCATCTCTGATGCCATAGTGTGTTTGGAGAAATCCATAACAATAAAGGTAATCCTTATTTTATGTCCAAAGACCTTGATCTTGAGATCTTCTAGCATCCCAATAGGTTTAACAATAGACCCATTGGCCATCTTCACTACTATGGTTGTGGTCGCAAGGTGAGGTCTTCCCATAGTTTCCCAGCAATTTTTAGTCACAATGCTAACCCCAGTGCCACCATCAAGGATTCCCTTCACAGTTAATCCCTTAGTAGTGATTGGTATAGTCGCATTGGATTCATCACCCTCAAAGTATTGTCCCAACTTGTTAACAGGTATTTCTATAACAAGGTTCTCATCTCGGTTGGGTTGTGGATCTATGTATTCCTCTATTGGCATCTCCCGAGCTCCATCCATCTGTGCATTTTTTTTTTTGGTGGTAGCCCAAACTTCAGTTCTCCATTGAGGAAGGCTCGAAGAGCTGAGACTAGCTCAGGGTCTTTATATAGTTTGGACATGATGGTGGTTCTAACTTCTGAAGACATGAAATCCATCAATTTGGCAAAGTTTAACGGCACCTTTTGGACTTCAGTCCCTTGATGTGGGGAAGATGGGATCTCCATTTCTTCGATAGGATCAGGTAGTCCCTCTGTAAACATTCTTTCCATCAAGAAGTGAGTACGCCCACTTTCCCATGACTTTAAGTCACTTTCTTCTTGGATGACACTAGGTATGTCTAAGGGCCTATGGACTTAGTGAGGTTGTTGTTGCATAGGGAACACGGTCTCTGTAACCTGGATCTTCCTAGATGCTAGTTCTAGATCCCTTTGGGTATCTTCTACCAAACTGCTTAATTGCTTGACTCGCTCAATCTCCTCTGTAGGGTTTGGGTAAGCTCCTATCTTCTTTTTGGATCCTGGCCATTGTGGCTCATGAAGATCTTCCTTGTTGGTTTCTATGTTAGTGGTCGTTTTGGTCTCCATGGTTTCACCTGAGTATGAATCTTCTTCAGCGTCGTTCATATATACGGGTCGTCACCAGTCGCTATGTTGGTCTTTGAACTGGGGTATGACTTCACTGCTTTTTGCGATCTATTTCTTCGTGTTTTCTTCTTTTTCTGAGATTGGGAAATTGATGCCGTGTCTCTTTCCTCAAGAATATAATTTTATTTTTGGAGCATCGATCGTGTGAGTACGTTTACTGGTACCACGGGTGTACTTGGTGATGGCTCCTCGGTAACTTCAATCAAGTTTAATGGCGTGATCTTCGGTGCATTTGGATTATTTGGACATTGGGCAATCAAATGATCTATGCCACATCGATTACACATGAGTATCGGCACTGTAGACGTGCTCGCTTGATTGGTTTACATTAGTGTAGCGTTATTTTGTAGCCTAATAGGACACTCGGCTACACGATGTGGACCTCCACACTCATAGCATTGAAGAGGTGGTCTCTTGGCGGTGTAATTGATATTTTGGTCTCTTTCCGCAAGAGCAGCTACTTGATATACAGGTTTGACTTGTCCCCAATAGTCGTCCATGTAGTATTGTGGACTTTCTTCAAGCACATCCAGCCCATAGGCAATATTAGGATCTATATCTTCCTCACAGCCTTCCAAACAAGCAATAGATGACTCACAACCCACTTGATTCACTGAAGTGATTCTCGGATGTGGTGGTTGTGGTCCTAGCACTGGAGGTGTTAAAGGTGTTGTTTGAACAACATTTTAGGGACCATGTGTTGTGTTGTTTGTTCAATGGGTGGGGCCGGCATCAATGCAGGCACTCGAGGTGTGTCTGTCCATGCTAAGGTTGGTCTATTGGCCATCGCGCGCTTAAATACTATGCAATCCTTAGCTTGATGACCATACCTTCCACATGTATTGCAGTTCCCATTGAATTTTACTCTAAACGTAGGGCATTCACTGGTACTATGCGGTCCATAGCATACTGAGCACCATTGTTGCTCCCTTCTTGGATACATATGATTGTTCTGCGGAGCACGATTGTCTCTAAGACTCTCTTGAATAGCCTTGGTGAGATCTGCTAAAGTCATATGAGATATCTTTGGCTTCTTAGCAATAGGCTTTAGGGTCATTGGCTGATGCCCTGATGCTTGCGAGCTAATAGATTTAGTCTCAACACACACTCTTTCTCCTTGAATCATTAAATTATCCTCCAATTGGATCGCATTGGTGGTGACTTCTTCCCAAGTGGTGATACCTCTAATGACTAGGCCATTGTAGATATCCTCATGTCGTAATCCCCTAATGAATCTATCAAGCAATTGGTTATTCTTGAAGCGCTCATTTGGATTACAACGAGAATTCAAATGCTTCAAGCGACTAATAAAGTCTCTCACTGACTCTCCTTCCTCTCGTTGGGCTTTCTGGAGCTGAGAGGCTACACCCCAAATCACTCCCTCTCATATGTATTCTTTCAAGAACAGTCTCCTAAGAGTAGGGTAAATCGTTTTTTCTTCCACGCTTAGGGTTCTATACCAATCCCCTGCCTTTCCACTTAAGGTTAGGCTTAAAGCATTGCTCTTGTGTAGGTCATTGTGTTCTCCTAGAGAATCGCATATTTGTTCAAACACGTCGATATGCTTTCTCACATCCCCGTCTCCACTAAATTTTTGTGTGAGCTTGGCTATTTGTACTGCCTTACTTCTAGGCTCTCTATCAGGCGTGTTACGCATATTCTCAGCAATAGATCGACCAATAGCTTGAGCAAACGTTGCCAAGTCACCTAAATGAGCAGGCACAGTGGGTGAAGGCGCTCCAGAGACTACATGTGGAGTAGGTATTGGCATTGGGCTTGGTGCATAGGAAGCCCTTGGGTTCCACGTTGGGTACGATGTTGTGCCATGTGGTGGTCCATAGTTCATATGGGTGGGCCTAGGCATAGCAGACGTCGGATGTGACATGCTAATGCTAGCCGGTATAGTCCCATGGAAATAAGAACTTGTGTATTGTGGTTGTGGAGCATAGGTAGTTGAAACAATGGGAGGGGTAGGGACTACATGAGTGTGATGACCCATAGGTGCATACGATTGGTACACACTTGTAGGTACTGTTGCAGGCATTGAGCTACCATGTAGCGGTGCTTTACTAACAAATGAGGTCCATGGCGTGTTTCTTGGCATGCCCATCATTGGGGTAGGCATGGTAGCCATGGTGTCATCAAGGGAAAGATGATATAGACTTGGAAAGGTAAAGCTATCACTTGTGGGCTCAGATTGCACCGAGACCCCTGGAGAAACAACATATGGAGGATCCATCGAACTTACCGAGGGAGTCTCCATTTGCGATAAGGTCGGTTGTTTAACCTTTCCTGTATCTAAGAATCTCATGAGACCCGTTGAAGGCATGTTGATCCCCTTGTTCTGTCTCTCTAACTCAATGACCCTATAGATGACCTCACAAACTCTTTGTTGTTGATCCTCCACACTAGTAGCGCCCATTGTGGATTGTAGGACATCTAACCAACCCACGCGATAGGTGTGACCTGTGTATAGGTCGGTCAGAGTTTCCGTTTGTAGTTCGTACTCCCAGTTCTCATTTAGGAACACTCCATCTAGGATTGAGGTGCTAGGGGTGTCCTTTGAGCTAGATGCAATGTTGCTTTTTAGGGATTGGCCCTTAGCGGTTGCTAAGTCAGGAGCCATTAGGAAATTTCGGAGGTCATTTGGAGGGCCTTCTAAGAAAATGTATTTTTTGCACTCTCTCTCTAGAAAAAATGGCAAATAAAAGAGCTGGGTCTTTCATAGTAAAAGTTCAAAAAGTGTACTTTAAGTAGATTCCTTACTCTTCTGAACATTCGTTCGTAGTGATTGAGGGATAATCCTCTTTTCAGCTGCATTGAATGAACCTCGTCAATATGGAGGGAATGAGGCTAACATGGAGGGACGAAGGCGCAACTGCTATTCACTTTCCATTAAACCTGCACATTTGGCTAATGGCGCACTCCTCAAATGGCAGAAATGTTACCCAGAAACGAGCCAAATATTACCTTCACATTGATTTGGACAATGAGTACCAACCATTGATTAAGCGCAGTAAAACAAACACACATATACCTCCCGCTTCCATAGACACGCTCAGAGCTCAGGGAGCTAAACACATAGATATCTGGACGAGAGGCTCTCTCTACCCTAAGAATCCAATGACTAATGCGTCTCCACCATTTTGTCAATCCTACAAGCTTATTGACCTTTGCTGGTGATGGAGAAAAGGGCCTTCTGGGTTATTGTAAATCTCTTACAAGAGAAGCTGAAACTTACAAGAGCATTCTCCAAGCTCAACAATGTGAGATTGTTCGCCTTTCACATTTACATTCTACAGATCAGGTTACCATTTTGCAACATAAAACAGAGGTACAAGAACTGAAAGGAAAGGTGCGAAGTTGTAAAATGAAGAACACCATCTTGGGTGGTCGTATCCGAAAGAAGAAATTGCGCAATCTTGAAACATTGCAGGTTGCATCAGGAGGTCTCAAGAAAAGAATCCGAGCATTAAGGTGATGCTTCTTGGTTGGCTACATTGTCTTAGTTAAGTAATCTTTTTGTTTTTTATTGTTATGCATTGTTTTCATGTGCCTAAATAGTGTTAGTGAAGCAAATTTTCTGTTATTTACTTATGCATTGTCTTCGTGTAGAGATTCAATCTATCCTGACAAGGAAAACATTGACCCCAAAGCCAATATAGGAAAGAGATTGAAGCCACTTATAAGTAGAAGCCTGGCAGCAGATATAGTACATGACAAGAAGTTTAAGGTCCTACAACGAAATGTAGTGGACCGCTTTATTTCAGAGAACTCAGTGCCTGCAAAAGAGATAGAAGGCACACTTGATTCACTTGGTGTAAGCAAAAGAGGATATTCGGCTATCCAAAAGTCTGTCTCATCCATCTTTGTTAGGAAGGGTATAAATCCAAACTTCTACCATCAACCTCAAGTGTTTGGAAAGAGAGGCTTCAGCTTAACGAGGCACATGGAGACTATCTTGGACAGCCCTTTCATATTAAAGCAACTTACAGTGGCCATGGAGCAAACATGGCATATGATGAGTTCAACAATATTTTTATGGACCTGTGGATATTACAGAAGAGAATGGTGGAGTTTTACAACATCACATTTGAAGAGTCACGTGGGGTATTACATTTTGTGTTAAAACTGGATGAGTGTGAGCTTGTTAAAGAGAAAAAGCTAGAGCGTGTTACTATTACTTTAATGAATAGAGCCCTCTCAAAGTGTCCCAGCGATGATCCTTTATATTTTAGTGTTCAATCAGAATCTAACATATGGTGGCTTGGTGTGTTTGAGGTAAGCGAGATTCTCAGGTAAGCTCAAATGTTCACATCTACTTAAGTCTCATTTATTTTGTGCTGCAGGTAAAGAAAGAAGATCATGAGATTCTATATTGGGTGTTCCATCAAACTAATATTCCGGAGGTGATTGATCGACAGACTAACCAGGGAGAGGTACTACGTCTAGATGGAAGGGGAGACTTTCAAGTTCAGTGGCATCTTGCAGGTGACCTCAAAACATTAAAGTGTATGTATAATTGTGGAATGGGTGCAATGGCAAAGTCACCGTGTTTGTTCTGCATGGAGCCTGCAAAGGTCATGGACCCAAAGTGGTGGAGAAAAGCTCCAACACGTCACATTGAGGATCCTGCTTTTCGACCGGTTTTGAAAATACCACTTGTGAATGTCCACATTTGTACAATGCATGCCCTTTGTAGAATTGTGGAGAAATTGGTCTACTTATACATCGGGTTTGCTTGGAAGATTAAGAACTCCGTAGAACGACAAGTAGCCCTGGAGTGCTTATAAATGGTACTGTCGGATATGGGGCTTCATGGTGGCAATGTGAAAATCCAGCGGGATGAAAAGAGATCAACTGCTGAGAAGGATGTCCCATGCAAACCATCCATCGGTGGGGTGAAGGCACGGAGGTTTTTATCTAAGCCCCAAGGTACAAGAGATCCAAAGCTAAAAAAACATGGAAAAATATATGACACATCTTATGTTAGCAAGGTAGAGTATCAGAGCTGGAAAAAGCTACATATTGCAGTCAAAGACCACGAACCAACTACTCGCAACGCGAAGGCTGAGGTTTGGCGATCAATAGACATCCTATTTTTGATGTGCGACAAAGATGACTGGTCACAAGGTGATATGAGCAAGTTCAAGGAAAATCTCAACCTTCTGAAAAAATCATTCAAGACAGCATGGACAGACACCCAGATTACTCACTACATGGTATTATCATGTATTTCTTTCTCTCTTATGTGCAAATATGTGACTGTAAAACATTCTAACTAATCTGTTTTCATATCCAGCACATCATCTTCAATCATTTACCATATTTTATACAAAAGTATGGGAACCCGGCAATATGGAATACCCAAGGGATGGAAAAGTCTCATTACATGGCGAGATATGCTTATTTCAGGCACACACGACATGGTGGCTCTCGAATCAAGGCTAGCAGTTTGAGATAACTATTTGAATGGTTCTATCGTAGAATCATTCATCGAATGCAGGCAAAAGAAGTCTTGGCAAATTCAGCAACAGCACAAGCCATCAGACATTTACAACAACAAAAAGTTAAAAGATCAATGGCATACAACAACTCCGGAGCTCGTGAAAGTCAACGAAGGTGGAGAGAGACAATGGTGTATGTGAATCACAAGTGGAGAAAGATACTCTGAGTGGATGACATTGTACAAAATTTATGTAATACATGATCTTATACAATTGCTACTTGAAGTGTATCAAGATTTTGAAGGTTCAATTTTGTTTTTTGGCACGTCACCCTTGTAACGAATCATGAGATGTTTGCCATACTCTAAAAGTTCATCTGGGTTTTGTCTACCAAGAGCTAGTGCCATTGCTGTGTAGGTGTAGTAATACGCTGCCCGACCACCTGTATAGCCCGGGCAGTAACCAAAACAATCTCTAGCAAACACTTTGTCCACAAGAATGACTTTATCTGCACTTTTGGGCAGCACCGGTCCACCCAAGAAGCGTGATAGTGTCTTGAATGTGTAAGTTGCTATTGAACCCTCTTGTGACATGGAATTGTGAAAAACTACTATCGGTGACTCGCAAAGCTTTGAAAGGTACTGTGCTAGGGCCGCATCCCTTCCTCGATACTCTCGAGTCCGGCGCCGAAGGAAGTCATCCTTGTCAGCAATCCAAGACTGCACATACCATGTCAGAAGTGACACAAAGAGAGAGAGAGAGAGAGAGAGAGAGAGAGAGAGAGAGAGAGAGAGAGAGAGAGAGAGAGAGAGAGAGTTACCATGAAGCTCTCATCCTGCAGAAAGAGGTTTTCTTGCCACAGGTCTACAGACGTAGTTGACCCCTGACCTGAATGGTTAAACCAATCCTCCACTTGTTTGTTACTTGTTGATGGTCTTAGGCTTTGTCTTATTGCTTGGAAGGTGGCTTCATCAGGTAGTGTCTCCTTGTATTTTTTAGCTTTCTCAAAGCATCTTCAAAGGCATTCCATTGGATTGCTGGATGTTTCCATTGCCTCATCATCACTACTATCCTCTGAAACAAATCCACTCCTCTCCTCTTGGACTCTAGAAATAATAGCGAAGGAGAAATCCTCCCTTAAATAAAAGACACTTTGCACATCATGTAAGAAGATATAGGTCCTGTCTCCAATCCTGAAGTTAGGAACAGCAGGCAACATCATCTGAGCATGCTTCTCAGTGAAGTTACTGACATCCAATGGAAGTTTGATTTCTGTGGTTTTCACAGAGAGCATCTTACTTCTTTGTACTTTAATTGCCTCAACCTCAAGGTCGACTGTGTCTTCAACCTCCTCGACTTCTTGCATATGAGTTGTCTCCTCGCATTCTTCATCTGGTGCTGCATCCTGCTCCTCTAACACCTCACCAGGATTCTGCATGAGGAATCCAAATAGGCTGTTCAGGTAAATCATAGAGCCAAAGGCTTCCTGAATGAGTTTGCATTATTTTTGATGCAAAGGGCAGGCTGACTGTCGGCAAGAAGGTGGTAATTCCCTATACTTCTTCAATCCCTGCCCCTTTCCACCACAGTCATTTAAATGCACAAGAGTCATAGTAGGCAGAACAACCCTCCCTACCTGCACCATCACTTCAAACTTATCTCTGTAGGACTGCAAGAAATTACTGTGCTGAGCTAACAGGTCTTCAATGTCAAACTTTGGATTAAACATAGAATGAACTAAATCAAACTTGTCCCCAGCACCACAAGATGCTGCAAAATCAAACAGCCTCTCATCAGTTGCAGCTGGGTCTTCCAGAGAAGACACATCCTCTTTGTCTTTACATTTAGTTGCACAGGGACTTCCTTCTAGCACATCTGCATCATCTGAGAAGTCTATATTCCTCTTTCTTGTATTTTTCTTCAAAAGTACTGTACAGGGCACCACAGCCTTGTAGGGTGAGGGATCCTCTTGCCCTGGTGACCTCTCTGATTGATCTTCACCAATTGACTTTTCTTCAGATATGTCCTGACAAAAGTCAACAGTTCTTTTGGCAGATACATTAAGCAACTGAGCCTGCAAGGGTTGAAATCCTGGCACAAGCTCTGGATCAGGTTTCAGCCTCTTCTGCCTACTGGACTTTAATCCTATTCATTAGGAAACATGAAAAGTCTCTCTCTCTCTCTCTCTCCAGATAGATAGAAATATATATATATATATATATATATATATATATATATATATCTGTCTCTCACCAAAGCACAAACAAAAACACACATAGTCTCTCTCTCTCTCTCTCTCTCTCTCTCTCTCTCTCCAAAGAACACTAAAAAAATACACATAGACTCTCTCTCTCTCTCTCTCTCTCTCTCTCTCTCTCTCTTT